>NW_004955423.1:4739485-4822396 GCF_000276665.1 Chinchilla lanigera | reverse complement strand
AAAAAAAAAAAAAAAAAAAGAAATATGTTACACATTGAGGAAGGATTCTTGTTGGGTCTCTCAGCATCATTGTGGGAATCTATGCACACTTGGGGTTTTGTCTTGTATATTTACCTGCCATGGTCTTCTCCCTGTCAGTGAGAGCTTTATCTGACTGCAGGATGATTTTCTCTATTGCTGCCTGTGACTGCAGGAAACTTTGCAGCACTTCTCCTGCCTGTGAAACCAAGAAAGCAAATAACTTACCACTGGGAGAATGGTTCTGCAAAATAAATATATGCACATCATTCTGCTTTGTGGTTAAATTTCTAGTGGCTCTCTACAAAGGGATCGAGCTCCTCAGTGTCACCAGAGATACTCTGTGTCTCTTGCTTCTCATCTCCCTTCCTGTATCCTTCTCCCAGGATGCCTTCTTGTTCTTCCCAGGTTCTGGCCAGTCAGATGATGTGCAGTTGTGCAAATTACAGCCTCTAGTGCTTTTCTGTATTTTGCTTCCAATGATATAAACTGTACCTCTCTCTTCTTCCTATTACCTTTATCTTTAGGAAAAATTTGTACATGTGCCAGGACCTCTCAGTTCAAGAGTAAAATGTTCACAATAGAAGGGGATATCACTTCAAGGTAGATTAAAATGTCTAGGAAAGTGTTTATCATTAAGTCCATAAGCAGTAACATTTCATTATGTTCGTTAACACGAACTATGTAGCACATTCTCATAGGTTGATAAGTAATGTCACTCAATATGCAAATCATCAGCTTGGAGAGTGAAGACTGAGTGAACCTTGTAAATCACCAGCACTTAGTACATTGCAAGTCATCTTGTTTGATGAAGAAATGGATAATTTTTTTCTGTCCCTTCTGATTTTTTGAAATCCTTACTACTTCTTTGGGAATGAAAATTTCTATTTTCAGGAATATGTAGCAGATACGCAGCATGAAAGACTAAGGTGATTTCTGGGGTACAGCCCACTTATGGAGCACATACAAGGAGCTCTAGATTTGATCCCAACCATGGGGGAAAGAATGAAAATATTTCATGCTAATCTGTTTTCTTGTTGCTCACAGCTAGTTCTGGAAACCCTTTGACAGTTATTCTCTAGACTTTCCCAGGCTAAACTGCTGCTCACCTTGACTCCTTTCCTAGGCACTTGGAAATAGCCCTCTTCTATCTTTTTCCTCATCTCCATGTATAGCTGGTGCCCTCCAGAAACACAGAAACTGCCTGCTGATACGCTTTGCTTCAAGTCTTTTGAAAGCAAATTCAGTTTTTCCTGGCAGTATTGATCAGATTTCTCTTCATTCTTCAGCAAGAAATCCTCCTTCATTTCCTGTATTGTTTTCTGCAAGACATATGTACAGAGATATCACCAGAAGGATCTCTCAGAGAGAAGTAAAATTTAAGAAAACCTTGCAGGAGCATCAACCTGTTCCTCATAAGAAAATATTCTGTTGAAGTAAGATGTGGATGAATGAGGATTCATAAACTTGACTTACTGAAAACCCTTAAAACTGGGGGGTGGGGTGGCTGGGGATTTAGCTCAGCGGCAAAAGTGCCTGCCCGGCAAGCGCAAGGTCATGAGTTCGGTTCCTGGTACCGGAGAAAAACCAAAAAGAAAAAAAAAAAAACTCTCTGGAAGTCAATGAGAAACTTCTGAACCTTTTTGGGCCTCAAGGTCCTCATCTGTGAAATAAAGGGACCATGTGCTACCATCTCTATGGTTTCTTTTTTAATTCTATTTTACTAGCACATGTTTGCAGTGCATGAAGTTTACATTCGCCTTAGAGAGTAAGTCCAGGTACATAACACACCTTGGATTTTTTTACTCCCCTCCAGACTCACATCCCTCTCTGGCTATAGATCCCTTTTCCCAGTTTTCATCATTATTGTTTTCAGGTCATGTTTATGACATATAATGTTCACATAAACTGTAGGTATTTGATCCATGTACAGGACACATCTTAAATCTTTTTACTTCCCTTGTCCCCCCTTCTATGGTATTGTGTCCATAGTTCTATCTTGAAGGATACAATATACAGCAAAGAGCAATATGGGATGGATACAGCAAAGAGCAGTGTAGAATTAGGGCTTGGTAAGAGAAATTTAGTTGCTAGAAATAGGTGAGTGTGAATTAAAAAAGCAAAGACCTTGGGAATAATTTGAGTATGCTCTGGGTAAGTCTGCAGTCCACCATCAGTATTGAGGAACACACCTGTACTGATTATACTTCAGTCACCCAGAAAAACTGCTGTATAATATGCCTGAGATTTGATGTTGGAGGAAGAATGTGTAGTTTTAGAGACTCCATTCCCAATGAGAATCCAAAATGTTTTGTCCTTGGATGAAAGGTGAATCATGAGTTTCATGCACTCAGCTCTGGGCTTCACTCTTCAATGGAAAGTTTAAGGAAAGTGCTGAATAAGACACAGGAGCAAAATCACACGGAATGTAATCACTGTGTACAGCAAACATGTGATTGTAAAAGCAGAAGAAAAAATAGGATTCAGTACCACCATCTGCTTCTGGAATTTCCCATCTTCATCCTTGAAGGACCCCTCCATGAAGACAGCAATGGCCTCTTTCTCACAGGCTGTGTGTACATCCAGCAGCTCCTGGAGCGTGTCTGTGGGGAGTTGCACTCGCTGGGCCATCTGCTCTCTGTAGTGGTTGACAGCCTTCTGCACAGCTGCTGCATTCTCACGCTGGGCCAGAGTGGTCACCGCGTTCTCCAAGCAGGGTACCGCCCCACTGCTGATGGCTTTCATATAGGTCTCCACCAGAGCCCCCAGCCCTGAATGATCCAGGAATTTTAGGGATAAATAAGAATGATATACTTCAATGGGTTCTAAGAGTATTAGACTATATTCCTAAAATCAGTATGGTTTTTTTTCTGTCTCTGTCTCTCTCTCCCACCTGTACACACCTTCTGTTCTCATCCTCACTCCACTTAACCTCACATTTCTCTTGTTCTCCAACTGAAAGATTTTTAAGAAATGTTTAATATCCAGGTTTGTCTAATATATTACACTGTACCTCAAAAACAAAATTTCAAAATTAGAAATTTATACCCAAAAAAGAAAAGAAGGAAAAATGGAAACAAACTTTTGTAAGTAGAGGAAGAGGTGTTGAAGGGAGTGTATGGGGAACAGGAAAAAAGAATGAAGATATATCATGTACAAGAATAAATTCCTTATGATGAATGTGATCTTTATGTACACCTAAGATGTACTAATATACTTAATTAATAGAATAAATAAATAAATAAAGAGATACCACAGACAGAAACCAAAACCCCCCAAAATGGAAAGAAAAATAGATTACATAAGTGACCAATAAGGTAAGTTACCTCAGAGTATATTTGCTCCTACTTCTGAAGCTTCCAAGGGATCTTCAGGGATCTTATAGGCTAATATTTATATTTAGGCTGCTTTAAACTTTTAGAAAATTTCCTATTCTTATTGCAAAGAAGAATACTAATGTAGAGTTTTCTGTGATCAAATAATCTATATCTATTTTCACACACAGTAATTTCATTACAAATGGAAGATTTTTTTTCAAATATGTAGAAACTATACACGCTTGCAAAAAAGCATATAATTTTGAAGAGGAAGGAACCTGTAAACCCCAGCAAGTGAGATCATTATAAATTATGCACACTTTGTTATAGAGTATAAATATATGTATACTGTGGTGACATAATTAAATTAAAATAATGTATGTTAATTTTATAATACATTCAAACATAGTTAAATAAGACTCACGATTCCCAGTGACCACAATTCCTTCTTTGAGGGTTTTGATGTTTGCATTATTGAAGATATAAGAACAGAAACTATGTGTTTGTTCTTGAAATTTAGGATCCAGTTGGTCTTCTGAGATATTCTCAATATTGTGTAGGTCATGTTTGTCATTTGTTGGCCGATCAAAGACAAAACACTTGCGATGTGGAAAAAAATTCCTGATGCACTCCCTGGGAAGATTGGAGATTTGTGCTCTGGGATTGTCACCTAAGGAATGGACAAAAAGAGTGCAATAAGATGGTCTTGAGACTGAGAGATAAAAGGTTTTTTTCATAGAAATTGTTGTACCTTTGTATGTTCTACACTCACAGAATACCTTTAATGTAAATATTCAGTATTTTTGTACATCAAACTTGTACCAATTATATAACAACAGAGGGCCAGAGGTACAGCTCAGTGACACACACCTCCCTTGTAGGTGTTAGGCCCTGAGTTCAGTTCCCAGCAATAAGTAAATTAATTACTCCATTAATAAAGTATCACACCAGATATTTTGAGATATATATATGATTTCAGGGAAAAAAGTATTGACTGATCTCCCCAGACCTGAATAGATCACCAACTGTAGAGCAGTAGTTTATTTGATGTTTACTGAATGAGTGAAAGATCAAATGTAGCTGAGTAACACTCCATTGTATCAAAATACCACATCTTTTGTATCCATTCCTCAGTTGATGGGTATTTGGGTTGTTTTCAAGATTTAGCTATTACAAATTGAGGCTTTCATAGGTAAATGGATGCAACTAGAGACCATACTCATCAGTGAAATAAACTAGACTCACATCTGTAAACATCATATTGTCTCCCTGATGTAAGAAACTGAAAGAGGAAATAAAGTCCAAAAGGTACAATTGATATTGTGAAAGGGAAAGAAACTCCTCAAAAGGAAAGAACAACAGGGATGGGGGAAAGAAGAAAAGAAGGATAGAAAGAATATATATATATATATATATATACACACACACAATAGCTAAAAGAATTGCACTAATAATTTTATTACATCATTGAAAGGAACAATTAGTGCTTATACTCTTTGATCAATTTACATGCCTGTGTATAGTGATATGAGCAAATACTTTGAAGATATTACTATGCCATATATTAATCATTGTGAGTTTCCTATTATTATGTTTTGAAATTCTGCTTCAAGTTTAATGTTTTTTTAAATTCTCTTTTTTTAAAAGAGATCATTTCTAGGCTACTCAGTCCCTTCTTGAAATTGAATTGCAGGACCAAAATGAAGAGATACTTACAGGAAACAATGAAATGATGTTAAAATAAAAATATTTGACTATTAAGTATGTCATCATGATTATGTAAGCAAATCCATTTTGATGCTAAACATATTTCATTTAAAAATTCCAGCTATATAGAGATTGACAATAAAACAGTGGCTGTCAAGGGTAAAGGGGAAATGAAGAGATGTAGGCTAGAAGACTCAAAGTCACAGATCTGTGGGACTTACAAGTCCAGAGACCTAATGTACAAAATGAGGCAAGAGGTCAACAAACTAGTGTAGGGCTTTTACTCAAATGAGTCAACTTTACCTTCTTTTATCACAAAAAGTAGTCATGTAAGTTCATGGATGTGTTGTCTGCTGCATGACTGTAACCACTGTACTATCTACATGTATCCCATCTCCTCATGCCTGAAATATACACCATAAAGTTTACTTTCTAAAATATTACAAAACATTGGATTTTAAAATAATCACAACTGTTCCATAAAGTCTTTGTGATAAAATATGATGTTTGATTTAACAATTTTTTCTATTTGTTAATTTTTCAATGAACACTTTGAGAAAGCAACATTCAAAAACTAAAAGCAACAATGAGTAAATCAGAAATGACATATTTCACAAAATATAATTGGATAGACACTTATGTAAATAATTTACAAATAATGTGTCAGATGCTAATATTTATTTTGAAATGACAGCATGAATAAGTGTATTGCAGTTAAAAGAAATGTGTGCTATCAATGTAAAGTCAATGAATGTATGGTGATTGTAGCAAAAATTTAGCAGTCCTAAAGGGAAATGCAAATGCTACCTCTGATTTACCTAGAACATATAGTGATTTTTGTGTGGTTGCTTTGAGAAAGTTAAATATCACTGTTAGGAAGTTTTATTCATTCTCAGAAAGCATAATGTCTAACTGTGTGAAACACACACACATGCATAGAGAATTGACTCTGCACTGCCATTTCAAGTTTAACAACCTGAGGCCATTTGTTCTAAGGAGAGGAAGCAGACATCAAAATAAGATATATAAAAGATAGGCCTAGGCACTATCAGCCAGGCCCCTGGGGAACTCAGACTGGTATCCTGTGCCCCATGGTTATTGTAGGTCATGCGTTAATCTTGGGCACCATCAGCCAGCCACTGAGGGAATTCTGTCTGGCATTCTGCACTCTGTGGTTATTATGGGTTGCCTGTTAGTCCTGGGAACCGGCAGCCAGCAGCTTAGGGAACTTGGACCGGTGTGTTGTGCTCTGCAGTCATTGTGGGTCACTTGTGAGTCCTGGGCATAATCAATCAGCCACCTGGAGAACTGGAACATGTGCCCCATGCCCCCATGGACATTGTGGGTCATGCCTGAGGCCCTGGGCCCTCAGTTATCTGCCTGGAGAACTCATACAGTTGCTCCAAAACTCACTGACATCATGGGTTGTGCCCAAGGCCCTGAAGAGACAGGTACACCCCATCAGCTGCCTGAAGACCATGATCGGGGAACCCACATTGTGCTGACATTATGGATCAGCCAAAGACCAGAGTGTCCTTAGTCAGCCACCTGGGAACCTAGTCCCAAAGACCAGCACTCCATCACTCCTCAGAACCATGCATTCCAACAACTATCTGAGAATCCCAGACCTGGTAGCACAACTCCTGCTGGCACTGTGGGACAATTCTGACAATGAGGAAATCTAGGGGCCCTAGAGACTTTCCGGTGAACTGCCCAGGAAGGGTGAAGCCCAACATTTCACCTCCAACATCCAACATGACAAGACGAAGGACCAAAATGCAATCTCAGAACTCCACTCCAACCAAAACAAGTCCAGGAGACATCAAAGTATGATAATTTGGAACTCACATACCTGAAATTTCTGAAATGATTGCAACTGAAGTAAAGAAACAACTCCATAATGCCATAGGAGAAATCAGATCAAAAATAATCCCTCAAGTAAAGAATGAAATCACAACAGTAATGAAAGAATTGCTCAGCACATCTAAAGAGGACATATACAAAAAAATAGATGAGCATAGAAAAGTATTGGAAACATTAAATGAACAATATAAGAAAGAATTAGAATGCATAAAAGAGACTCATACAGAATTCAGAAAATCAAAACTTCCATCAAAAGCAGGCAAAACTGCTTGAATGAAACCAGAGGTAGACTTTCGGATCTTGAAGACAGCATTACAGCTAATGATCATGAAAGGAAAGACCTCTTAAAAATTGCAGGGAACCAGGAAATAACAATTCAACACCTGCAAGATGATGCAAAGAGAAACAATCTAAGACTAATAGGTGTTAACGAAACAGCAAGAGTCAACATAAATGACATAAGACTATTTGCAAAAGTAATAGCAGAAAATTTCCCAAGTATGGAAAAAGAATCTGACATACAGGTAATTGAGGCATATAGAACTCCAACAATCCATAACGAAAATAAAATTATACCCAGACATAATAATAAAGATCTCAGAAATGCAGCAAAAGGATAGAATAGTAAAAGCTGTAAAAGAAAAGAAACAGACCACCTATAAAGGAAAACCCATCTAAATCATGGCAGATTTCTCAACAGAAGCCACCAAATCAAGAGGAGCTTGCAGGGAAGCATTCCAGGCCCTAAAATGAAACAACTTCCAACCCAAACCAAGGTATCCTGCAAAAAAGACCTTCAGATTTAATGGAGAAATAAAATACTTCCATGACAAAGAACAAACGAAGAACTTAATGAGCACCATACCAATGCTACAAAGAAAGACTACTAAAATATATTCTAGGAAGAGATAAAAATGACCACAATTCAAGAACAATAACAGAAAGGAACTACCTAGCAGTTCCAGCAATTAAACAGAGTAAATGTAGGAAACCAACAGCAAGTAAATAACATAACAATGATAAGTCAACATATATCAGTTATAACCATAAATGTAAATGGTCTCAATTCACACTCAAAGGAAACAGACTGGCAGAGTGCATTAAGAAACAAAATCCAGCAATATGCTGTATACAGGAGACACATTTTTCTCAAAAGGAAATCGATAGACTGAAAATCAAAGGATGGAAAACAATTCTCCATGCAACAGGAGACCAGAAAAAAGCAAGAGTAGCTATTCTGTTTGCAGACAATGTGAATGTCAAACTGAGAACTATCAAAAGAGATAAAGCAGGTAACTACATACTTGCTGTGGGAAAATATCCAGAGGAAGAGATAACAATCATAAATATGTATGTACCCAATGCTGCAGTACCCAACTATATAAGACAAACTTTAATAGACATGAAAAATCACATCACTAATAACAGTATTGTAATGGGAATGTTAACATTCCATTGACACAAAGAGATAGGTTAACTGGACAAAAAATAAAGAAATAACAGAACTGAACAAAACTTGTGAACAAATGGACTTAGTAGACATTTACAGAGTGTTCTACTACATAACATCAGAATACACATTCTTCTTAGCTGCACATGGGACATTCTCTAAAACAGACCAAATAGTAGCCCATAGAACATGCTTAAGTAAATGAAAAGGAATTGAAATTATCCCACTCATGCTATCTGACCATAGTGCAATGAAATTGGAAATTAATGAGAAAAGGAACCACAAAACCTCCACACTCACATGGATATTAAATAACATCCTCTTGAACAACAAATGTGTCACAGATGAAATTAAAGAAGAAATTAAATAGTATCTATAAATAAATGAAAATGTAAATATAAATTACCAGAATTTGTAGAATGCACTGAAAGCAGTCTTCAGAGGGAATTTTACAGTAGTGAACTAACACATGAGGAAAACAGAACACCACCAAAAAGTGAATAGCCTAATGTTGCACCTCAAACTTTTAGAAAAAGAAGAACAAGTCAAGCCCAAAGCCCAAAGATGGGGGTAAATTATCAAGATCAAGGAAGAAATTAATTCAACTGAGACAAAGAAAACACTACAAAGAATTAATGGATCAAAGAGTTGGTTCTTTGAAGCATAAATAAAATTGACAAACCACTAGCCAACCTTATCAAAAAAGGCAAGAAAAACTTCAAATTTATGCAGTAAGGAATAAAAAGAGTGACATCACTACAGATCCTATAGAAACTCAGAAGATCATCAATACCTACTTTGAAAATATTTACTCCCATAGAATGGAAAACACAGAAGAAATGGACAGATTCCTAGATAATTATGAATTACCAAAGCTGAATCAAGAAGTAAAACTCCTGAATAACCCAATATCAATTATTGAAATTGAAAATGTGATTAAAAGCCTACCAACAAAGACAAGCCCAAGTCCTGATGGATTCACAGCTGAATTCTGCAAGAAATTTAGAGAAGATTTAATTCAAATTCTTCTCAAACTCTTCAATGCAGTTGAAAAGGAAGCAGTTCTCCCTAACTCATTTCTGAAGACAGGTATTATACTGATAGAAAATCAGAGAAAAACCCAAGCAGAAAAGTGAACTACAGGCCAATCTCCCTGGTGAACACTGATGCAAAGATACTCAATAAAATATTAGCAAGCAGAATTCAGCAAATCATCAAAATTACACACCATGACATAGTAGGATTCATCCCAGGGATGCAGGGATGGTTCAATATGCACAAAGCAATCAATGTAATACACCATATCAACAGAGCCAAAGAAAAAAATCACATGATCATCTCAATAGCTGCAGAAAAAGCTTTTGACAAAGTCCAACACTAATTCATGATAAAAAGCCTACAGAAAATAAGAATAGATCAGCTTTACCTCAAGCTGATCAAAGCCATCTATGACAAACCAACAGACAATATCATACTAAATGGACAGAAACTGAAAGCTTTCTCTTTAAAATCAGGAACAAGACAAGGATGCCCACTGTCACCACTCCTATTTCATGTAGTTCTGGAAATAGGATCCAGAGCAATTAGACAGCAGAGAAATATAAAAGGAATAAGGATAAGAAAGGAAAAATTGAAATTGTCATTATTTGCAGGTGACATGATACTGTACATGGAAGACTCCAAAAACTAGAAGCTTTGGAGTCTTCTTCTAGAAGAAGACTCCTAGAATTAATCAACAAACTAGTAGCATAGCTGGATACAAAGTCAACACATAAAGATCAATAGCATTCCTCTATACAAACAACAAACACCCTAAGAGAGAAATTAAGGAAACTATACCTTTCACAATAGTGTCCAAAAATTGAAATGCTTAGGAACCAATCTAACAAAAGAAGTAAAAGCTCTTTGCAATGAAAACTACAGTACTCTGAAAAAGGAGATCAAAGAAGATCTTTCAGAAAATGGAAAGATATTACCTGTTTATGGATTGGAAGAACCAACATTGTGAAAATGGCCTTACTCCCAAAATTGCCATGCAGATTTAATGCAATCTGAATTAAAATAACATTAGTATACCTCATAGATCTCGAGAAAACATTCCTAAAATTCATCTGGAGCCAGAAGAGACACAGAATAGCAAAAGCAATCCTGGGTAACAAGAAAAGTCAGGTGGCAACACAATCCCTGACTTCAAATTATACTACAAGGCCACTGTGATAAAATCAACATGATATTAGCCAGAAAAGAGACCTGAAGATCAATGGACTAGACTGAAAGATGTAGCCACAGCCAGAAATACACTCAGCCAACTTATTTTTGAAAAAGGAGCCAAATTTAAAAAAAAAAATAGTCTCTTTAATCAATTATATTGGAGCTGGGGATATACCTCCGTGGCACAAGTGCCTGCCTGGCAAGTGCAAAGTCCTGAGTTCGATTCCCAGTAAAAAAAATTAATAAATAAAATAAAAATAAATATAAATATACTGGAAAAATGGCTCACCACATGTCAAAGACTGAACCTAGACTCATGTCTGTCACCATGCACAAAACTCAAGTCAAAATGATGAAAGGTCTTAATACTAAAACAGAAACACTAAATCTACTGGAAGAGAAAGTAGGTTAAAATCTTGAAGACATAAGTTTAGGCAGAGAGTTCATAAACAGAAAACAAACTGCATGGGAAATAATTCAAAGTATCAACAACTGGGTTCTTATTTTATTGAAAAGTTTTTGCACATCTAAAGAAATCACCCGCAGAGTAAAAGGAAAACCCACAAATTGGGAAAAAATTTTATCTGACTGTCCCTTTGACAAAGGACTTCTATCTAGAACATATAAAGAACTAAAATAAATCAGCCCCCCAAGATTTAAAGACCCAGTCCAAAAATGGGCATCTGAGATGAATACATACTTCTCAGATAAAGCAATACAAAAGGCAAATAAATACATGAAAAAATGTTCAACACCATTAGTCATTTGAGAAATGTAAATGGAAACAACACTGAGATTCTATCTCACCCCAGAAAGGATAGCTGTCACCAAGAAATCAACCAATAACAAATGCAGCAATGCTGTGGGGAAAAAGGAACGCTTCTCCAACTGCTGGTGGGATTGTAGATGGGTGAAACCTCTGTGGAGATCAGTCTGGAGATTCCTCAGTAAACTAGAACCAAGGTCCCATTCACTCAGCTATTACCCTTTGGTGTATTTTTCCAGAAGAACTAAAAACATCATACCACAGTGATATATGTGCACCTATGTTTATAGCTGCTCAATTTGTAATAGTTAAATCATGGAAGCAACCCAAATGCCCATAAACTGAGGAATGGGTAAAAAAGATGTGGTATTTTTGCATAATGGAATATCACTCAGCTATAAAGAATGATGAACTTGATGCTGTCATAGCTAAATGGATGCAACTAGAGACCATACTCATAAGCAAAATAAATCAGAAGTGCATGTATAAATATAGTATTGTCTCAGTAGTATAAGAACCTAAAAGAGTAAAAAAAAAATATGAAAGATATAATAGATACTGTGAAAATGAAAGAAACTGCTCTCAAGGAAATAACAACTGGGATGAGGGCAAACAGAAAAAGAAAGAAGGGAAAAATATGCACACACACACACACACAGAGGATAGCTAAGAGAGTTGTACCAATGACTTCTACTGCTTTATTGAAAGGAACACTTAATGTGTAAGTGTTTGATCAATCTTACATGCCTATATGTGTTTATCGAAGTAATCAATTTGTAATACAACAACCATTGTTACTTTCCTATCACCTTGTCTAAAATTCTGTATTGCTTCTGTTGTTTGGGTATTGTTTGTTTATGTCTGTTTGTTTATGTCTATTTGTTTCTTAATGTGTTTGTGTTCTTTTATCTTTACAATTAAAAAAGAATAGGAAAAGTAACTGACTGGTTGGTGAAGCTTTTAGCAGCTGTTGGAATCTGGATGCTAAGATACAAATTCTGTAAATGAGCACCTGGCTTTGAATAATTTCACTGTATTTTATGATCTACCATTTTTAAATAAATTAAAACGCCAGTATTTTAGAGCTTTGCACCTATATAGCACTCACCATTTCTAAAAGGCTCCAGCCAGTTTCAAGTACAAATGGAACCTTAGAAATGATGGAGAATGTCAGCACGTCCACCCTACAGAAACTCCCCACCCAGACTTTGCTCTGGTACCTGGAATCAGCTTCAAGGCATTCTCCAGGTACTGATCTGCTGTGATGGGTTGACCTCCCAACTTCAGCTCCAGTGTGAAATCCCGTACAGTCCAGATGAAGCTGGGGAAGAAACTCACAAACTCTGTAGCATCTTTTACTCCATTAGAAGTTGAGGAGGACTTTGCCCTGATTAGTTGTGTGAGCTCTGTCACATATCTAGACTTGGCTAAGGAAAAGAATATTCCTACTAATGACTCCTAGGTTTCCTTTATTAAAAGGATCATAAACACTGTCTTTTGCCCTAGGTCACTTGTCTAGGTCACTCATGATCCACCAAAATCAAGTAAACCATAAGGAAGAAAAAATATAATGCAAGACTATTTCCCCCAAACCCCTAATGTCATCTGGTAGCTCAGGTCTTGGAAGGATACTGCAGCTGCTCCAGGGCCTGGTGGTTGATGGTGTTCATGTTATTGTACACAAAGGTGCTGCTCAGAAGCACAGCCAGGGCAAAGATCCAGGAGTCATTCTTAGGGTCACCCTAGAAATCACAGGACTTTAGGAGTCTACTCTTCAGAATTTCATTCAGACATTCATTATATCAGTCTTTCATTTACCATTTCAATGCAAAGAAGACAGACATGAATGCAAATAACAGCTCTGACCAATATAATAATTTTTATAATAATTTCATATTAAAAGAAGACTATAAACTGTAAAGTTCTACTTTCAGCAAATTAGAAGAAATGAGTGAACATGTAGAAACACTAATACTGTGCCAAGGTTTCCATTATGTATTCAATGATGGACATTAGCATGTCTTCATTCTATGCACATTTACTGGTTGACAGATCATATATAAGGAAAATATATATATTGGAGATGATAGGCAACAAGTACAATGTTTGTGATGGAAAGGAAAATATACTTGAACAATAGAAGTATGAGAAGAAACAAAGGGAAAATGCCTCTTTATATGGGTATTACAATAGGGTGTCACTTGTTTTGATACAGCATGATAAAGGATAGGGAACAAAGAAAAAATTAGACAAGTGGGACAGTTTTCAGCTAAAACGGTTCCTAAAATTATTCCAGTAGAATAATCAATCATGTGAAAAGGCTCCTATAGGATGGCAGAAAAATTTTTGCAAACCATGTATGTGGTAAGGGGTTAATGTTAAAATATTTAAAGAATTTCTACAACTCAATAGCAAAGCCAGTAAAATAATCCAACTGAAAAGGAGCAAGCAACTCTAATATATATTTCTTTGAAGAAAGAATATAAATGCCCAGTAGATTTATGAAAAGATGTTCATTGTCACTAATCTTCAGGAAAATACAAAATAAAACCAACAGGAGACATAAAATGACACCTATTCATATCAATATTATCAAAAAGCAGACCATAACAAGTGATGAGGACTGAGAAAAAAGTCTGTATCTATTGGTTGGAGTATAAATTAGTGTAGACACTACAGAAAATATTATATAGTTTCCTTAAAATATTAAAAAGAGAAGCATGATATGATCCAGCAATCTCTTTCTAGGTATACATCCAAAGGACATGAGATCAGGGCCTGAACGAGATATGAGCATTTCTATATTTATTGCACCATTATTCACAACACACAAGGTTTGGGAAAAGCCTAAGTGTCTATCAATGGATGAGTGAATAAATATAATACGGAATACTTTTATCCAAATATAGGCCGAGAATCTGATCTTTTATGTCAACAAGGAAAAACCTTGAGGGTGTTATGCTTCATGAAATAAGCCAGATGGAAAAAGGCAAATATTCATTATCTCATTTAGTGGTGGAATACAAAATGGTAAAATAAATAAATAAATAAATAAATAAATAAATAAATAAATAAATGGTCAATCCCCAGTAGCAGAAAATAGCGTAGTTGTTTTTAAAGTCTGCAGTGTAAGAGAAATGTAGAGATCATGTGCAAAAGAAATGAAGCTTCACTTATGCAACATAATTTCTGAAGAGCTGAGGAATAACTAGGTAACCATAGTTAACAACACAACATCTTATACTTGAATTTGCTAAAAGGCTACATCTTATTTGTTTTCACTACAGAAAGGGTAAAGAAAATAGCCATGTTGCATTTGGATACTTTAATTGGTGGTCATTTCACATTATATAACAAAACCTCACTCAAATATGTATGCAAATATGAATTTCATTTTTTCATTATGTCTCAATAAAACTGAAAAAAGTAAAATTCTAACTCCTCTTTGGACAGAAACTGATAACATTTTAATTTATACACTATTGTGAAATGTCATAAAGGCAGGAAAAAAGATAAATCATTACATTCACCTATTGATAGGAAGCTAAAATACCAAAACTCTACCTTAGAAAGTTTTCCATAAGAAAAAATGTTGTATAGAACCAGCACATTTAGAGGCTTCTTGGAGACTTCCAGAATGTTCTATGGGTAGTGATGGAGATTCACCATAAGAAACCACCAAATCTGTACTTCATTTGTTGACTGGAAGTGTATTGAAGACCCTTCCTCATCCACTGAGTTGGGGCTGGTACCTTGCCACCTTCCACTCCAGGTATCATATGCCTAACTGTATATGGTGAAAGAGTGATCTGAGCACATGTCACCTTCTACAACTGAAATACACATTGCCCAGTTCTAGGCGGTGTAGATAGGGAACATCCCATATGTGTCAGCCCTCTTAGGAGATGATTTTCTAGGGCCAAATTCCAGTCATTGACCATCACCAGGGATAAAGACCAAACACCCTTCTCCCGACAGAGGATATCTCAAAAAAGCTGTTCCAATCACATGACCCACTGCAAACTGACAGAGGCCAAGGACTGCACAGTGCAGCATCTTTCTCTCTTCAACCTTCTCTTTTCCTGTTGCCATGTGGTCTCCGCAATGGGACTGAAGGCTCTGTGGAGACCACATTTTAATTCTGTCCACTAATATCTGGACTATTAAACCCAGAAGCTAGAACTTAGTTTTTCAAGACTTTCCTTATCCTGAATGAACTTATTCCCACTATTGTCAAAAAATGAATATTTTACTTAAAAAATCATATCTCATCTTATCTAGAAATGAGATTAAAGTAGAACAAAATTTGCCTCATTTGCTATGGTTTTGTTTCTTATGTTTCATAAACAGATCACAGCAGTCAAGTCACAAAGAGTCTTGAAGAGAAAAGAACGCAGTCCAGAATGAAAAGGATCTGCCTGAGATTCTGTGCCTCACCTTTTCCACATCACCCAGGCCCTCAGTGTCCAGAAGGACCAGGGTACAGTCAGGCTTGGTGGGGTGGGGCACGCACCACATCCAGATTCCCTTGGTTTCGGATTGCACTGTGGAGCCGAGAGAGAAGCCTGGAGGGAAGAGCAGAAACAACAAACAGTGAGCACAGCTCCACCATGTAATGAAGGGAATACAGTTCAAGCTTTGTTAAACTGCGAATACTCCAGCAAAAATGAAAGTGCCTTCTCTATTTCCACGAGCATGTCTTACTGTGTAAGTTATATTTTAAAGTGAGCCCATTAAATATAAAAATGATGATACTCAAGGGCTCAAGATGGTGACAAAGAAGCATCCAGAAATCTGACAAAATGGAGAACTCTGGTGACTACAACAATAGTATTGGTAAAGAAAGGTGGAACTCAGAGTCAGAAAGAAACAAACATGAGAAGAAAAAAAGAAGCAGAAATAGGAAACTGGAATATATTTTGTATTGAAAAGATGCTAAGTACAAAAAAAGGAAGGACAAAGCAAGAGTTGGTAGTCACATGGAATGGGAAGCTTAGTAAACATCTTAAAGATGATAAATCTTCCAGGGTTTTTAATATATAGACAGGAGTATTATGTAGAAAAGTAAAAGTGTGTTGTATAAGGGAAAAGACACAGAAGCCTAGTGATTGAGGATGTAAGAAAAGGGGGAATAATGAGCTTCACAAGAATATATTATCTTTATTGGCAATAAGAATACAGTATGGGAACAAATGAGAGCAACGCGTTAATCTGGTGGAAAGAATTAAAATAAGACAGTTGCTTCATTGAGAAGAGCTGGGTTCCACCTTCGTGTACCTGAGAAGAATAATTAAGAAACTGAGATAGCAGACATCAAGCAATCAGCCCCACTCCAGGACCATGCTCACCAGTGTTCTGTCCTGCCAGACGGTTCATCAAGTAGGATTTTCCGGTACGGTACAGTCCAACAATGGCCACCACCACCACTGGGTTAGAAATCTCACCAAGAATCTGTAGAGCTTCCTGGTTCACTGACAGCTGCTCATTAACATTTTCTATCAGGCACTTGGGGGCCAACATTTCAGGTCCAGGTGCCATAGCAACTTCCAAGCTAGAACAATAAAATCTGGAGTTATTTAGTGCTGGTGATTACACAAGGATGTGAATACATAACTGTCACTGAAATATACACTTACTTATTTTTAAAATCATACGTAGAATCATATATACAATATTATATGACATATATCATATATGTGCCAATATATGCATCATATGTATTGTAAATATGTATTATATATATATATATATACACACACACACAAACACTAAAGTAGCAAAACCTGGATAATATAACATTTTTTCTGTACAATACTGCTGCAGTCACTTCCCTGGCATAATGATACTCTGAAAGACCTTGGTTATTTTTTAAGTTCTTTGTTCAATGTTATGCTTGAGATTCAAATTTGCTCTCAAAACTTTCATGTACTCAGAGCTAGGGCTTTGGAAGTTGGTTGGATCATGGGGGTTGTTATCATCATCAGTGGATTAATCCATTGTTAAGTTCATGGCTGAGTCCTCTTAGAAGGTGAGGTCTACTTGGAGAAGGTGGCTCACCATAGGCATGCTTTTGGATGATTTATGTCCTATTGTCTCCTCCCTGTTCTCTGCTTCCAGCCACCATGAGATACTTAAGGGCCGTGATGTTTGTCCTTAGGAGCCAGTCAACCATGCAATGAACTCTGTGAAACTTTAAGCCAAAAATCAACTGCTTTTCCTTTAAATTGAAGGGGCTCAACATTTTGTCTCACCAATGGGAAAACCAACTAAAATAGTAAACTAGCATCACAGGACGGGAGATATTGGTACAAATGATACATGACCATGTGGCTGAGAAGTGTTTAAGGTAGGTTTGTGGGTGGAGTTGGAAAGTTTAGAGATGTGAGCTATAGAAATTTTAGAACAAATATCCAGGACTTAAAGGGAGATTCTGACCCAAAAGTTGACACAAATGTGAGCAGTAAGGGCCAGGGTCATGAGGTTTCAGATCAGAGTGAGAACACCACTGAGGATAACAAGTTTGAGCCCAGGTTGGGAAACTCACTGACATAGTAAAACTGTCTTTCTTTCTATCAAAAAAAATTTAAAATGTCTGTGGACATAGCTCAGTGTTAAGGGATTGTATTTAATCCTCAGTACCAAGAAAAAAAATAACAAGTTGGAAGGACAGGGCAACAGACAGTTACCACAGTAGTATGGTTCCCATAGTTTTGATTCTAAACACACCTGCTAAGTACACAATTATTCTATGAATCTCCTGTCATATTTTGAATGTTATTGTATTAAAATAGTTGTCCATGAAATCTGTTACTTTTTGAAACCAGAGTGTATAAACATAATGTTGATCACAATGCCACAAATATTTATTGTATAATAATATGTCAAATATCAAGATATATCTGGTTCCATCAATAATACCAGCTCTATGATAAACTTGTGTGGATTTAAGCATGAAGATTTGTCTACATAACTGAAAATTTTAGGTTAATTAATGAGCTTCAATAAAATAAAACTGTACATCAATCTGGAGGATGTTCATTAATTAAAAGAAATGGCAGAATCTTACATTGTAACATAGCATATTTCACAAAATATGATTTCAGTAAGCCTTTGTTGATTTACATGGAAATTGTTAAAATGATTATTATAAACAAATAATCTAGTAGATTCTATGTTTCATCAAAATCTTTACTGTATAAATTCTTAAGAAACAGAAATTACAAAAAATTCTTTCACTGGAACAGAAATGATTGAAGTAGTCAAGTTTAAACAAATGTGCCTATGCAACTTGTCTAATTCTTCATTGTTCTTGTGGGGGTAAGAAATATTAAGGTAAACCATGAGCCTCAGCATCTGCCTTGTATTTCCTGGAAGTGAACCATCCCCTGTCTGAAGTGAGGATAAAAGTTACTCTAAAATGATACGGTCATCACTATGAAAATGCTATACATAACTCTGTTTTCTTTGGGTTGAGTAAACCACGTAGCATTTAGCTTCATATAAACGAAGCACAGCTGTTTGCACTTTCAAGAAAGGCACTGAAACTCTGACATACATGGGAATCCTTTTAAAGGATTGTTGAAAGCTAGACTCCCAGGCCTAAGTATCCATATGCTAACATGTACCACAAGTGAGTTGGATATCCCTTTAAAAAGAAATAAATATCCCCATACAGTTACAACTATATAGCGATACTTAACTAGTAAAGGATGTAGGAACTTAATTTACTCCTGTACAAAACCTTACAAAGCGTTTACCCTGAAGCTTTCTTAAGTGTAACTGCAAGGAAGATAAAAAAAAAACTCTTCATTTCAACTATAAATAACTGCTTGGGCAGGAAGGCTTTGTGCTCTATGGTCCACAGCTATGGTAAGTGCTAATAGAACCTGACAGAGATCTGTTGACAGCTCTTCCTGGTGAGCTTGTTGCTGTTGGTGTGCGTTGACAGTCAGGGAACCGTGCACCCCAGATCCAGTGTGTCTGGCTGCCACTGTACTGCTCTCACTGGCAAAGTCTGAGATTCCCCAGAACTGAGGCCAGACACAGACCCTGGATGACAGACACACACAATCTGCAATTTCTGCCATTTCCTGAGCTGCTAATTTGAATGGGAAATCAAGTCAAGCTCAAGAATAATTTGCATGACTGAAAAAGAAAATGAATATACCTGTTCCAGCGTACCACAGGTCCAAGCAATATTCTCAGTTGCCTCTGACCTCTTGCTCCTTCTCTTTCCACCTGTCTGTCTCTCCTTATATCAGCTAAAAACAGAAAGAGAAAGTAGAGGAAGATGAAGAAGAAAAAACTCTGAAAGCTAATTATACCTACATATAAGGTTGCATTAATTCTAGCATTGAAGGTAAAGTACTTTCCAATCTTACTGATTGCAACAGAGGCATGTCTGAAATATTTGATCAGAGTTTGAGTGTGGATGTTGGGGGCAGAGGTGAGAAGAGGTCAGGAAGCACACAGTGACTACGTGGTGCTACGCCAGTAAATACAGCCTACAGCTAGCTTTTGTCCTCTTTGTCTTGGAAGGTTTTCACAGGCTACCAGTTCCAAAAGTGAATGTCTACTTCTAGAGTTGTTTGAGTCACACAGCATGAAAAATCCTTTTTGCGGGGGCAGGAGCAGAATTCTCATCTAAGAGTTTTTCCTCACCTCACTTATTTCTAAGTTTTTCATTACTTGCTCAGTGCTTGACCCATTCATCAGTTGTCCGTACAAATAGTCTAACTTCCAACAGCATAACTTTGCCCATAGCTTATAGATAAGCCAGTGGTAAAGGAGCAGTGACAGAACATATTCAGCTATTAATGCAAAAGTATCTGGCTTGATGAGGGGATACTTGTCAAGGTCTGTGGACACATGAGAATGACCAAGGAAGTCTACCATGTGATCACGTGATACAGTGACTCAGGCTAGCCTGAATGGGGTGGGCCAAGGCGAAGTTTACAAATATATACAGACTGACTGTGAAAATGGCATTTGAATGGAAATATAGAAAACTTTCCATAATAATGAGATTAGATATAAAAGGGTTTTTGAAAGCCAGGTGGGGTGGCATACATCTGTAATTCTAGAACTTAGAAGCTGAGGTACATGGATCTCATATTTTAAGCCAAGCAGGACTCCACAGCAAGACTCTATCTCAAAATCAAATGAAAAAGAGTTTTCTAAACAGAGCACAGTCATGCCTGAAATGAAAGAAATGAACTAAATATAACATTTCTTACTGAGTTTTTATTCAATACAATCTGAGTTCTGGAAAAAGTTCACAAAGTGAACCTAGTTTTCACTAAGAGTAATGCGTTGATCACAAGATTCAAAACACTGTATAGCCTTATTTTAAAAAAAAAACCAAGCTTAAATATTGCATGGTGTCTCTTACATGAGAAAGTCACATATATAAGAGCAAACTGGAAGATAAATAGAAAGTAGGAAGGAGTTCCAATACTTTCACAAATTATCTTTTCAGTTATTTCAAAAATATTTTAAGATATATCATAATTTGTTTCATTTATACAGCTAGTTTTTCTTTGTTCATTGAAAAGAAAGTTTTGTCCTTTTATATCTTTACTTTTTTGTCTATGATCTTTACTGCGAGTAACACTTGGCCATTCTTTTAAGACACCCATACACTGTGTTTCAACTACTCTTATTCCCTAATTTTTTATGAAATTTTGTTTTATTTTTTCATAGGAATAAAAAGAGTGCTTTTTATATCTGCTTTATTAATATCTACTTATATTGCATTAAAATAATAATTTTAATTGTACTGGAAAAGAACTCCGTACAATCTGAAAAATTGTTACATGTGAGACATGTTTATAATACTGCTCTGAGTTTACTAGAATGAAAAGGAAACAACATAAATGCATGAATAAGTAAATAAGAATAAAAACCATCACTGGACCATTGTTAAAACATTAAAAGCATTCAACTTAACAGACATACTAAATTCTCAACAGTTAAAACTTCAGACATTCTCATTTCCAACACTAGCTCCATTTAAGCACCTGCTCCCTCCTTTCTTCCCTGCTCCAGGCTCTTGCTATGATTTTAAGGGTGCAGGTCAACCTCACCCCTGAGAGCAAGTCCTGCTGGGGTGGGCTGCATCTGTGAATTCTCACCCTCAGCACCAGCATGGTGTTGTGCACTCCGTGCCTCTGCCCTGTACTCTCACGCGGGCACATTGTGCGTTGTCTTTCTCACCTGCAGGTCTCGCCTCCATCCTAGATGGGACTGTGTGACCACAGCTGCATGAGGCAGTTTCTGCTGCTGCACTCTCTGGAGCATCTGCAGAGTGCTTCATGTGAATGCATCTTGTGAAAGGGTCCTACACCTGAGATTAAATCTATGTGTTCTTAGGATGATAATTGTTGGGATAATCTTTGAAACCATCAAAATGTGTATACATACATATACATGAATTAAATTGATCTGCAAGTGGGTATTAGGACAATATCTGGATTCTATGAACTGTGGATAAGTGAATGGGAAAGGGAGGAAATGTAGCTTATTTATAACCTGTATTTAATGGGAAAAGTTCACAGAACATTTCTTATTTGCCTAACACACAAACGGAACACACAATTCTCCTCCTACCCTGTGGTATTAGGAAAGGTTCTGTCTTACTACAATCCAGCCTATTTCCCAGAAGCTAAGAGCTTGCTGTACTTTCACTTTGCATCTGGCCTGTGTCCAACATGAAGATGTTTTCAAGCTGTCCTGAGGTGAACTCACCCATTCATAAGTAAAAAGGAAGACTTGGCACTTTTCATTTCTTAGAGCACTATGCAGACTTCAAACATAGGAAAATAAGGGAGGAAACATATGTTAGCAGGAAATTTCAGATAAACGTTACATGAATACATGTTCTCTGTTATAAGAATTAAACTTGGCTGTGAGAGAGTGTCCTTTTCCATGTCATGTGAGCTGAGTTTGAAGTCACCTTTCCTCTTGTGGGGATGACACAGAAAACCCAGTAAACACTGGGAAGCATGGGAAAAACAGCAAATACTTCCTGAAATAAATTTCATCCTGAAAATGCACCCCCTTGACAGTTCATTGCCTTTATAAAGCCTCAAAAATCTTTATAAAGTATAAAATGGTTAATCAACATGTTTACTACCACAGTTTTGATTCATACAATCAACAGATGCTGATTCAGTTCTTGTTCTTTGTCTCAGGCGGATGGAAGTCAGTGTAGTAGGTGCATTAGTATAGAGAGTACTTTATGGTCCTCATCACAGTCTGTGAGGTTTATATTTGTGATCCTATGGAAAAGTTATTGGAATTCTAGAGAGTTAATACCAATCTACCACTTCCAGTGCAACCCATCATGAGAATAAAGATGCTATAGCATACTGGTAGTTGTGGGAAGCCAAGGGATCTTACGACCAGGTAGGATGATGGCCAACCAGAACAAAGGCCTCAACCCAGGGCCACACCTGAGTTTTACTAATCCTTGTAGAAGGGAGTGGCTTGACGATGAGTGACTGTGAGAATTATGAGAAATACATGAGTTTCCTGCACTGGGCTAGGCATGTGGTGGGGAATCACCTCTACACTATGCAGGGAGAGAAGGATATACAGAAGGAGTAATTTCCATAATACAATTTGAGGTAGTATCTAATATTTTGAGGTTGATGCTTCAGCTCTGATGAGCAATATTTTGTTTCCTGGAAGTTATAGCCTCTATCTCTTGAGGCTTTACCCAGCAGCAGCATGGAACACATATCTCCATCCCATCCTGGCTCACACGTTTTCTGGGAGCTGTAGGGTCGGGTAACACTGACCTGTTGCCTTCCTTCAAAGACTGCACATCAGCACCTCAGCTAGACCCATTTGCGTTGCTTAAAGCCGATTGAAGGGATAAGGAAAAGTCCTAGTCAGCTTTGTACAGATCAATCAATGGAAATAAGGCTAGGTTTAGCCAAAATGGAGATAACTGCTCTTCTTTCAAGGACAGTCATCCAGGTGGTCCTCCACACATTACACTTGACAAATGGTCATTTTGAGCAGGAATTATAAGCATGTGGTCCTGATCTAGAGGTCCTCTAGGAACCTGGGCCTTCGATCTGATACAGTCAGATACAATCACTCAGAGGCTGGAAGTTCATTGCATTTGTTTACCACATACAAACAGTCTCCGTTTTACATTTTCTTGACAAGTGCCTTTCAACTGTGATTTTTGCTATAACCTGGGAATGGGGCTTACACATTGAAAAGGTCAGTGCATTTTAACTAAATGTGTCCTTAGTCATTAAGATCTGAAGCAGTATATAGGGAGAAAACAAACAGAAATATAGGGAAAAAAGATAATGAACCGTCTAGAGGGTGCATCTTTAATTGATGGCTTGGAATTTGCCTATTTCATGGACAAATAGAATATGATATAGTTGTTTGTAGTATGACTTTGTACACTTTTTATTTCTGTAACACTGATAGTAGTGTCCATTGGTTCATTCTCCATTTTAGTGCTGTGGGTCATCTAGGTTTTTTTTTCCTCTTCTTGTGATTTTGGTTTTATTCTTGTTGTTTGTCTTTTGCCAGCATAATTAATAGTGTATCAGTTTTGTGGAACTTTTCAAATGGACCATTATCTTCCTGTGTGTGGGTCATTCTTAAGCCAAGACAATGATTAGAGAGTCAAAAATTCCACAGATTTTTGGCACCAAAACAACATATAATTATCCCCATCTCCAAACTATAATGCATCTCATTTCTCTGAACACTCACACTCCTCTCTTAATTGTGCACTTACATTCCTGCCTCATTTCTACCTAATAAAGCTTTCTCCTGTCTCTTACTGACATGTCTTGAAAATCTTTTTACCATGATGAGATTCAACAAACCTGCATACCTATTCCATAGTTTGGATGGCTTAGGTTCCTTATTTCAGCTCAAGAACCTCCTGGGACCCTGTGTAGTAACAAGTATTAATCCCTCTTAAGATTCTCATCCATTCCCTCTAGCCTCACCTCTTAAAGCATCCAGCACATTTCAATATCACTAAGTTTAAAGCTACAGTAAGTGAACTTCTGGACCACGCAAATTATGTCATAATTAAGCCATACACCTCTTCCCAATACTTCTTATTTCCATTGGAAAGTATAGATTAATAGAATTTATACTGCAGTCATGACTGCATTTACACATATATAAGAAATAATTACAAAATAATATACAAATAAACCAATTATTTTACAATTATTCACTCAGCAAACCCAAACACAGCATAGCAAGGTAGTTCAAAAAGATTTGGGATCAAAGTTGCTCATATTCATATTAGCATTAAGATTTAAGGCAATTGAGGATGCCTTTCTGTGCATAAATTGCTATAAAAGCGTGTGAAAATTTTGAAATGAGATTTAGTATGTGCACTGTTGGTTTCTGTGTGGAGTGACAGGTCTAGAAAATGAGGTGAACTGGATGAAAAGAAAAATAAGAGAGAGGCAAAGGTATAGGGTCAGTGGGCTACAGCCTCTATGACTGAAACCTCCATTGCAATTTTCTTTTTCATTTGATTAGGATTCTCTCAGATAAAACAAGAACATGGGAAATGGCAGGAATCATTAACAGGATCAGTGTCAGCAATATAGTTTAATTATCCCAGGAACTGAACTTTTGCTGAACTAGCTATCATGTTATCATTACTTTGGACATAGCAAAGCATTTTGTGCTGTCCCAGCAGCATTCCATAGATATTAAGGTCCTGCTTTCATTTCTTTATACACTAATGCTTTTGCTAGACTTCCTTCAGAACAAACAATCACATGGCCTGTTAAGGCTCAAAATCCCCTATAGGTCATACATAGAAAGGTAAACTATTGAATGTTCTCCTCCACAGTGCATTAAATGAGAAGCAGTCAGCACTAGGCCTGAAATACCTGTGTACAGCAGACAATGTCCTCCAGAATATATGTGAAGTGTAAGTACCACGAGCAGAGTGACCTCCATAGTGCAAGATGTGCAGTTTCCAGCACTAACTGTGTCTCAGAAGAATAACCAGCTTCACTCTGAGTGGGTTTATCATTTTACAACATAGGATTTAAAAATAACGTGATGCTCTCTCATTCTAGGATGCTCAATCTGACACCAAGTCTCAAGAACCGTTCAGGTATATTCTATACTCAAAAATCCTATTTTTGCTATACCAGGTAGCAATGAGAAGACTCAACATTTCATTTTTCCCCATCTTCACATAAAGAAGCTCTTTCCTAGCAAGAATGTGTTATCTTTGAGTCACCCGCTGACAAGAGGAAGCTTTCCAAGCTTGAGAAGCTGCACGATGGTGAGATGCATCCTGAGTTTGTACAACAAATGCTAGAATTCTGTTCCTACATCTTCATCCACCCTGCATCCAACTCTTCCAGGAGACATCAAGGTCAATGGACCTCAGGAGTATCTACTGAGGCATTTTCCTTTGGCTCAATGGAAAGTATAAGCAGTACATGACTCTCCTTGTAGTACCAATGCTGACAAAATTATACTTAATCAGCACTGTGAAAATCATATGGCACATGTTTATAAAGGTATGGTGGATGTAAAACATAATTTTCATTCTTTTTTAGTAACGCTTCCAAAATTACATATAACAGAAAAAAACAAAACTTGACACGTATGTGCTTCACTTTTTTTCTTTATCCCTAAAAGACACCAAAGCAGGATTTTTGGTCTCATTTTTTTCCTTGAGCCAAGGTTTTACTATGCAGTCCAACCTGGCCTTCAACTTACTTTGCATCCCAGACTGGCCTCGAACTCACAATGATCTTCTTGCCTCAGCCTCTGGAGAGCTGGAATTACAAGTGTGCATGCCTGGCTGGTCTAATTTTTTCTCAGAAATCTCCCTCTCTGAATTCTGTGAGTCACTGCTATATTACAGAGGGAAGTTGAGTACAAGTTGACAGAGAAGTAAAGCAAATAGTTTCCAAAACAGGATAAGAAAGGCCTGGTCTAAAATTTCTTAAATTGTCTTCCACCTGAGGTGGGTATCTCTCACACCAGCTTTACCAGAATAAAGTAAAAGGGAAGAGGTAAAAAAAAGTTTAAGCTATACATCTTAGGATGCGGGGAGTTGGCTCCACCCAAATTCAGAGACCTGAACACGTGGATTTTTGTGTGCACTGACAGGGAACAGTGCCCTCACTCCAGGAGAAAGACATCTGAAACTGTCTGCCTTGCCCTCTCCAGGCCATAGTTTCAAACACACTTGTCCCATCCTTCTTACCTTACTCTGGAACAGTTCTGGAAATCCTACTTTTCAAGTGTCTTTACTTAGGAGGTCATGGTTGCCTCAATGGCCTGAATCAAAAAAATAACTTTATTTTTCACATTTATTTTGACTTTGGAGAAGAAGCAGAATTTGCACAGTGCCAGATCAAGTGGATGAGCTCATACCACAGTATTTTTCCAAGCCTGCCTTCTTCTTGGATGGCACACGGTAGCAACATTTACCGTATTTTTTATTATACCTCATAAAGAAACTCACAAAAGAGGACTCCCAGAACTCTTCAGAAAGGGGCAAGATGGGCTGAAGATGCAGCTCAGTGGCACAAAGCCTACCTGGCAAGTGAAATCCCTGAGTTCGATGCCAGGTAGAAAAAATGGCAATAATGATAGAATAAGTGTGTACACATAAGAGGAAAGATTTTGAGGAGGATTAATAGCAATGTATTTTTTGTATAATTTTTATTTAAACATTCACTATATATTTTGAGCATATATATGCATATACATATAAAACTTTAAAAGTTTCACAACTCAAATTAAATAATCAATCCTGTTTAGCAGTTTACTTCCCTTTCACAAAATCTATTCTACTTTTTGGATCATATTTACTCTCAGTTTCTTACACTAAGGAGACAGTATGATTACACACGCAAGTCTGATTTGTTTCACTTATGCGTATGGTCTGTCCTTGTATCTATTTATCTATAAGAGCCTTGAGTTTATCTTTCCTTACAGCTACATAGTACTACTTTGTACTTTGCGTGCCTGTATGTTGTAATCTGAGCAAGTACTTTGAAGATAACAATATACAATATAATAGCCATTGCTAATTTCTATCATCTTGTCTTGAAATTCAGTATCATTTTCATTGTGCTTTTTCCTCTCTTTAAAATAAAAAAAGAAATAATCAATATAGTGAAAGTGTATGGAATGTTACAAAATATTTGTAAATTACACAGGATAAGAGGAATAATATTCAGAACATATAGATGATTGCTATAATTCCACAGCAAAATACTGAATGTGAGTACAAACTTGTATAGACAGTTCCCTAAAGAATATATACAAATGCCAAATAAGCACCTGAAAATATATTTAATACTTGCCATGACTTGTGTCTAGATGTTCCCCCTACAGGTTCATGAACCCACAGGTTGGGCTTTTTAGAGGTGGTGGGATCTAGGGCATGTGATCCTGGGATTAGGGGTGTGTGGTTACTAAATTAGTCCACTGGTTGGTTTGGTACAGCTCTGGTTATGAATGATGGTTTGGATGGTACCACCCAAAGGGTGGGCACACTGGAAGGGATAAAAGACAGAGCCAGGCTGCTACTGCTGCTGCTCACTGCCTCACGGCCTTCTGCCTGCCCTTCCACACTGTGAACGGTTTCTTCTCTGTGATGCCCTCTGCCATGCTACCCTGTCTTGGACCCAGCCAACCATGGACTGAAAACTCTACAAATGGTGAACCAAAGTACATCTTTCCTCCTTTAAATTTGAGTGTTGGACATTTTGTCTCAACAATGAGAAAAGTAAATAAGACAACACCTCTTGGCATGAAACATAGAACAATCACAATATGATATCACATGATACACACTAGCAGCGTCGCTACTAGAATAACAGAGAAGAACTAGCACTGCAAAGGGTGGGGAGAAGCTAAATGCTCTTCCCCTTGTAGGTAGAAACAGAAAATTTATAGAAACAGTATAGAGATGGTTTGAAAAACAGAATTACTATGTTCCAGCAATCTTCTGCATATTTACCCAAAAGAACTAAAAAGAGGCGGAAAAGATATTTGTACCCAAAGTTCATTAAAGCATTTATTACAATAGACAAGAGGCTGAAATAACCCAAATATCCATCAACAGATAAAGAATAAACAAAATGCACTATGTGTATATGATGGGATATTATTCAGCATCAGAAACTAGATCATACTAAGTCAGGCTACATCAAGTATGCTACAGTTGTATGATGGTCTCCAAAGGTCCGTACATTAAGGCCTGGTTCTCAAGGCACTCAACTGGGGACCCTAAGGAAGTCAGAATTGTGGCTATCCATAGGTTATTGGGGGAGTGACAGCAGAAGGGACTTGGGGACCCCACCAATCCACTCTTTCTATTTCCTGTCTCCAGATGGGAATACTTACTCTGAAAGCACACCTGCCAAGATGTGCCACCCTGGCCAGATGCTCAAACAGAGGGATCATACCTCTTGAATATGAACCTCCAAACTGTGAGCTAAGTAAGACTTCTCTCTTTATAAGTTCATTACCTCAGTGTTATAGTTTGTGTCTGGAGTCCCTCCCACCCCGCCTAACGCCTCATGCAGTCATGGAGTGGGTTTCATGAATTATGATTAATTCATGATCCAGTGCTGGGATTATGAGTGTGCCTGATGCACCTGCCCTGAGGTGGGTGGTTTACATGCAATATAAGGGAAGGAAAGAGGCTTGCTCTCACTTGTTCTCTGCTGCTCCTCCCTTTTGCTTTTGTTGCTTTTGCTGTTTTCCACTGCCATGAAGTGTTGCCCTCTGCCATGTGCCACTTTGCCTCAGAGCCAGCCGAGTATGGCCTGAAACCTCCACAAACTGTGAGCTCATAAACCTTTCCCTCCTTAGTTTGAGTGTTGGGTATTTTGTCTCAGCAATGAGACGAAAGGAACCAAGACACTCAGGCACTTTTTTCTAGAAATACAAATCTTAGCAATATAATGGAGGAATCTTGAATACTTTATAACAAGTGAAATAAGGCAGACACAGAAAGAGAAGTAATATATGATTCAGTTTTAAGAGTGTATCAGTCAGGATTCTCTAGTAACAGAAACAACAGTGTTCAGAGAGAGATTTAGGACAGAAGATTTAATAAGGGATATGGTTCCCATAGTTAAGGAAGCTGAGTGTCTCATAAGAGTTCTTCAGCAAACTACAGAACTTAGGATGCAGGGGGTTGGCTTTATCAAAGTCCAAAGACCTGAGTACCTCTGTTTCTGGTTTCCAAAGGAGGATTATATCCCAATTCTAGGCGAGACTCTAAATTCTCCTCTCTTCTTGCTCTATCTAGGCCCTCAGCTACATGAGGGTGAATCTTCCTTCTCAGATCACTGACTCAGTCTGTTTGAATGAAATTCAAAGACATATTCAAACACAAAATTTTATTAGTTCTTTAGCTGTCCCTTCATACAGCCAACTTGACACTTAAATTAAACCACCACAATGTTATAAATAAAACAATTAAACTTTTAAAAACAAAATAAATGATGATTGCCTGGAATAAAGGAGTAGAGGATTAAGGAACAGTAAATCAATAGTTACAGAGCTTCTCTTTAGTAGGGCAAAAAATTCTATCCTCCATTGCATTAAAATACAAACATACTTTATTGAAATGTATACCTATGGTGGTAATGATGGTAAATATTATATTATATGTTTATTGTAAGATTTAAAAGATAAATAAAATCATTAACGCATAGATTAAACCAATCAAAAATGAAAACGAATGGAAATGTAGAAAACTACCCAATAATAATGAGAAAATAAAAAAGGCTTTTGAGAGCTAGAAACGGTGGCACAACCCCTACTCCAAGCATTTATGAGGCTTAGGCAGGAATATCTAAAATTTAAAGCCAGGCTGGGCTACACAAGAGATCCTATCTCAAAGGAGAGGTGGAAAAGAGAGCAAGGGAATGGGAAAAAAAACAATGATGTGATCATTATGTGTATAAAAAAAGTACTAATAAAATCTGATTGGAGAAAAAAGCAAACAGTTTTGAATAAATAAAGCAACAATCTATGCTCTGAAATGAAATGAATTAAAATAATATCTGTAAGACAGTGTGAGTCAGAGGCGTCAATACAATGTACTGGAAAAGAGCTCACTATAGTATGAAAAATGTATATTGGCTATAGATGTTTACACCATTGTTCTCAGTTTGCTAGAATAACAAGAAAACAACAGATAGTCAAAATCAGATTTAAATATAAATAAGAAAAATCACTGGACCATGTTTTAAAACTTTAAATGCATTTTACATAACGGACATCAAACTAAATACCCCACTGTTAAAAGTTTCAAACGGTCCCATTTGCAATCTTAAATGCATTTCAGTGTCCTGCACTCCTCCCTGCCTCTGTTCTCCAGGACTTTATTTTCAGTTACCAGGGTGCAAGGCGATCTCATCCACTGGAGTAAGTCCTGTGAGGGCAGGGACTGCGTCTGTGAATATGCACCTATGCAGCACTAGCACAGTGCTGTGCACTCAGGGCATTTGCCCCCCGCCCCAGCACACACACATGTCCTAGTTTGTCCTTTGAACATGTAGATCTTGCGTCCCTTCTAGATGAAACTCTGTGAATCCTGCTGACTGTGCAAGTCCCTGCAGCTGCACTCTCTGGAGCACCTGCTCAGAGCTCTTTATGTGAAAAGCTCTCTGTCATTAAAGCATTCCATCCCTCAGACTCATAGTCTATCTCTCCTTGAGATGATAGTCTTTTGGACAGTCTTTGAAATCTCTAAACATATATACTAAATTGTGAATTGTGAATTAATCTGATATGTGAATTAATCTGAATGCAAATTGTGAATCAATCATTTCTGCCTGAAAACTATAAAGCATTTCCTATAAAGGAGATCTTCCAACAAATTGTGAATCAAATTGTGAATCAATCTGATATGCAAGTGTGATTTAGAGCATTATAATAATGCCATAGACTGCAAATTAAGTTATCATGAAAAGGAGAAAATGTAGCTTATTCATGCTCAGTGTTTAACAGAAAAAAGTTCCCAGAAAAATTTTCAGTTGCTAAGTACAAAGAGAATGTACATGCCTCCTCCCAACTTGTGCTTTTCCTGACATCCATTCTCTTTCCCAGAAATTAAGAGCTTACCTGACTTTCACTTTCCATATGACGTGTGTCAAACGTGAAAATCATTTCCAGTTGTCCTGAATTGACCCCAGAACTCATTCAATCATGAGTAAAAAAGAGAAGACCTTGGATATTTCATTTATTAGAGGACTATTCAGCACCCAAATTTAGGGAAAATAAAGAAAAACACATACATTAACCAAAAAACTTCAGTTCATTGTGGTTAAACAGAGGTATTAAGAAATCTAATCTGAACTTCTTTTAACACACTGATTCTTGGAAAAAACTCCAAATCAAGCAGCTGTCAGAAAACTGACAGAATAATCTCCTATTAAAGCCACACTGAATGTCTGAAAAATGCAGATAACCTATACCATAAGTACATATAGAAGGAAAATGAATTATTAGCACTGGTAAAGAATTTAGAAACAGCCTGTCCTAGATTAGACACTAACCTTACAGAGCTCTCTTAGTCACAGTCTCTAGTTCTGTCTGTTTATTCCTGGGGATTCAAGTCAATAACTGGTAACACCTGTCTTACCCAGTACACTTTCACACCAATTTTGTCAAATAAGTAACATTTCTATATGTTATATATGGTCTATGCCCTGAAATACAATTATATGCAAGAAATAGTTTTAAATAAATTAAGAGGAGAGAGAAGAAGCATGCATTTATGCTGTCTTTTATAAGTACATAATTCCCTTAACAGAAAGAAGGAAAAATTTTGTATGTATGTATATACAGGATAGCTAACATGGTTGTTCTTCTGTCTTCTATTTCTATGCTGAAAGAAACTGTCAATGAGTCTTTGGTTGACCAGTATTGCATGTTTATATCTGTTTTCACAAGAAGCCACTTTGAAGATATCAATATGTAATACAACCACCATTGTTAATTCCCTACCACTTTGTTTGTAACTCTGTATTGTCTGTATTGTGCTTGTGATATGTTGTAAAATGTTGTATGTCTGTTAATGTTTCCCTCCTTTTATCTTTAAAAAAAATAAAATAAAAATTAAATTAAATTAAATTAAACAAATAAAAAAAATAATAATTCCCTTAACAGTGATCTTGTTTCTCCATGTGAATTTACATTAGCATATGGGATTGCTTGTTTTCTGCCTGAAAACTATAAAGCATTTCCTATAAAGAAGATCTTCCAACAATTTTCATCGTGTCAAGTAGAAACCTCCACTTTCAGTTTCAGATATACTCTTTTCCTGTAGAAGGACTTCAGAACTCTGTGTTTTCATGGACACCTCACTCCCTAGGAAATTCTTTGGGCTCTTTTGTTTGCACTGGGCAAGGGCAGTGGCTGCTGGTCTTCGCCATGGGCTTATTCAGCATGGGAACTGCACCTGAGAAAGGAACCAGAGTGAAGGTAATCAAGCCAGGTGTTCTCAACCTGCCATGCCTGGGCTGCAGCATAAATTCTGTGAGTGGGGCTGGATCCAGAAGTGGGGGCACTTGATCTATGGTCAGAGTCACTAGGAATTTGGTCTCCACAAATTGGAATTTGAAGACCAAAAATAAAAAAGAAGAAGAAGAAGAAGAAGAAGAAGAAGAAGAAGAAGAAGAAGAAGAAGAAGAAGAAGAAGAAGAAGAAGAAGAAGAAGAAGAAGCCCTGCCCAGCTGACCAAACCCACCATTAGTAAAACTTTAGTCAAAATGCCTTTGTGATGGAGAGAAAGTAGGTCCTGACTCTAGTGCTAGACTTGCTATTCATTCCAGATTTGTACATCTGATGCCAAGTAATGTTCTAGATCCTGGGGATATATCTCTGATTCTATGGAGCTCCTGATATGAGCTTGAATTGCAAGGAGTCAATATAGAAATTTAAAAATAAAAATGGGATAGTGATTGAAGAAAACAAGCAGGTCAGACATCTCTGAGAATACATCCACTCTCAGAGGTGTCGAGTATGGGAAAGCATCAAGCTTGAAAAAGTGGGGTAAGATTTAGATGCAAAAATCTGCTGGCATGAAGACCCCAAGACAAGAGGAACATGGGTAGCTCCAGCAACTGAAAGACCAAAGTGAATCTTATTTCTGGAGCAAATTAAAAAAAATACTGGCCTGGAGAAATGCTAAAGATCACAGAATCAAAGGAAAAGAAAAGAGAGAATCTCTCTTCATTTTTCAAATTTCAAACACTGGTTTCTGGGTGTGGAAGAACAGTGGAGCACAGCGGCATCAGTAGAGAACATTGCACGTCTCTCCATTTTCCTTCTCATTTCTTTCCTCATACAGCCGGAGAAAGGCATGAAAGAGAATTAAAGAGTTTAAAATTTTCATCCCACTCTTGTGATTTGCTGAGGGAACTTGAGTGAAAATATACTTAGCCTTTGTCAGTGTTATGCTACCATAACAAAAAATAAATCACCTGAGATTGGGTGCTTTTTTCCAGAAAAGAGATTTATTAACTCACCATATTGGAAGCTGAAAATCCAAGAGTGCCTGGTGCCATCTGTTCAGCCTCTGGTGAGGGCATTTGGGGCACATTCCACACTGTAGATGGCACCATGTCAGAAATGCCTGCACTGAGAAAGTGACGGAAGGAGCAGTTACTTCTAACTGATCAATCTTGCGTTCTTACATCTACTAATCTGATTAACACTGAAGATGACAGTATGTAATATAACAACAATGGTCAATTCCTATCATTTTGTTTTAAAATCCTGTATTTTTTTATTGTTTTTGTATTGGTGTCCAGTATTGTTATTTTATTGTTGTTATTTTCTTTTTTTTCTCTTTAAAATAAAATTTAAAAGATCACCCTAAACACGCACAGACACACACACATTTTCCTGGGATTTTTCACAAAAACCACTACACGAAGCCACAATAAAAGTAGGAAACTTTCGTAAAATCCTAATCTCTCCCACTAGGTGGAATCACTTAAGGTTTCAGCACATTTCAATATCAGCACGTTGAGTTCAATGATTACAGTAAATGAACTTCTTGGGGAATAAAATCAAACCTTACCTAAAACAAAATCCTCACACCTGATTTTCTGTTTCCACTGCAAAATATCAGTGATGTCTTTTAATTTGCATGGTTGTAATGAGGACAGGTTTTACTTATATCGTAGACAGCTGTTACAGAATAATACACAAATGATGCAATTATTTTACAATTACTCTACAAACACAGAGAAGGCACATAGGCGGTTCATGAAGAAAGTGTTTGATCAAGGCTGCATGAATTCGCTATACTTGTAGTACTATGATTTGAGAAAAGAGGCAAAGTTTCTATGAAATCTTGGGGATGTCTGCAATGATAGGAGTGTAGTCCGCACTGGCTGTGGACTGCCTGTGCAATGCAGGGAGCGCCCTCCTGAGTCCATGCTGGGTGTGAGTGCCAGCTGCCAGGTGCTCATGCACCTGTCAGACCTGCCCTTTCCCTCACTTACTGGAATCACAAGGAATTGTGATTACCAGGAATCACAGCTGCACCGGAAGTGGGCTTATTTTTTATGAAATCAGATTTCAAAAAACATGATGATGATATTTCCTCATTCTACACTGCTCAAACTGCTCCCCATTCTTCAAAATCATTCTATCATATCCCATCTAAGGGGCATTTTTAAAGCATCAAATAGTTTGTAAGACCTCTTCTAACACAATATAGTATCTGAAGATCTGGCTGAGCAACCCTCTCTAACCTACCCAGGCAGAGCTTTAGAAAATCCTTCCATGGTTGCAGGGTTTCACTTTCAGTTTCACTCAACTCTAAGTCCATTAAAGGGACCCTGTACAAGTCTCTCATTAAAAGAAGAACAAAGTTTACTTAAAAAGTGAGCCCAAGAATTTGAAAGGCTTACCAAAAAATATACCAGGAGCACACAATACTGCACTTACGCCTTCACCCACAGTATTCAAGGCTTATGTCATAAAGGCTCATTATCTCTTTCAGTAACCTTGACTCTGTCCTCCAAATGGTTTATCTCTCTATTCATTGCGTCTGCTTTATTGTTGTATCCTTCTTCACACAAATCCATTTGAATCTAAAATGAATGAATAAAAGTTGAGAGGGGAAAAAACTTTTTATAATATTTTTTTTTTAAGAGTGACATTTTGTTTAAAAACTTTCTTAAACTGAAATTGTATTATATGTAAAAATGTTTTTGCAACTAAGCAACAAACAATAGTATCTGAACTGGATCAGATATTGTGAGAAGGAAGCATAGTTTAGTTTTATTAATATTCATTCAACATTTGGTCCTGCTGTGCCAAAGTAAGAAAACAAATTGTGTTCTTGCCAAAGGAAGTATCTTTGGTCTGATTCTCAGTCACTCTTAAGTGCCATGGTAAAAATATAGTGATGGTGGAAACTTCTCAGCTGATCTAGAAATTTGTTATATAACTTCCAGTTTTGACAGGGAGAGAATTCCTCTGAGGTCATAAGCTAACACCTGCAGCCTATCCAGGTAGGGTATTTTGGTTTATATAAAATATCTGCCAAAATGCTCATGAGTGCGGAAGGAGATTGTCTCACTGGTATGCTACACTCATCAGCAGATACATCTGCTGAATATGCTGTGAAGGAGACAGGGCCTGGGCAGAGGTGGGTCACAGTTCTTCTCCTTCCTGACTGCCACAGGCTGAGCACATTCCCTTCCCCATGCTTCTGTGCCATGCTATTTCTGCTTTGCAGCTGCCCTACTATGTACTGAAATCATCAGCCAAAATAAAACTCTCCTCCTATAAATTGTGGAAATTGGGTATTTCATCCCAGAGATGGGTAAGTGAATAGGACATCTGCAATTAGCCAGTAAGTTTATTGACAGAAGCTGTCAATACATTATGCTTTTCAATCTGAACATTTTCTGATAGTTTCATGGCAATATAGATCTACCTCTTTGGACACCAAATTACACCGTCCTGCAAGAGTACCAGGGACATCAGACACTGCTGAGCTGAGGCGTACTCACCTTCCTTGTGCTGCAACATTATTTGCTGCTCTCTGAGGAGGTTTTCTCTCTCCAACATGAGCTTTCTTTCTAGTTGCTCCATGTTTTCCTTGAAGGTCCTCTCTAGAGCTGCTTTCATTTGCTGTTCCTCCTGTATTTTCGCTGTTAAAATTTCCTGTTCCTTCTCAGCTGCCTCCTTCTTGGCCTTCTCCACTGTGCCAGGAAAATTTCAAAGTGGAATAAACACAGAAGAAAACTAATTCTATTTTCCTGAGCTCAGAAACCAAAGCAAATCTGAAAGGTAGCGCAGGAAAGTCACAGAATTCACACTGATCCATGCTGTCCAGAGTATGTATCAGAACACGATGGAAAATGTGCTGCACTGTAGATGACATAAAACTACAGCTCCCTTCTGTTGTTCACATTCATCAGCATGCATCCTCCACAGAAGGAAAGATGCTACATACTCAGAAAGGTTTCTTGTTGGGTCTGTCAGAACCATCGTGGGAAACTAAGCACACTTGGGAGCTGCCTGCGCCTTGTGCGTTTACCTGCCATGGCCCTCTCCCTGATAGTAAGAGCTTTGTCTGACTGCAGGATGGATTCCTCTATTGGTGCCTGTGAGTGCAGGAACCTTTGGAGCACCTCTTCTGCCTGTGGAACCAAGAAACAGCAAATAACTTACCACTGGGAGAACAGTTCTGCAAAAGAAAAAAAAAAAGTATGCACATCATTTTGCTTCATGTTTAATTTCTAGTGGCTCCCTACAAGGGGATCAAGCTCCTCATTGTCACCACAGATCCTCCATGCCTCCTGCTTCCTTTCTTCCTTCCTGTATCTTTCTCCCAGCACCCTTTCCTGCACAAGATCAAGGTTCTGCCCAGTCAGAATTATGTGCAGTTGTGCAAACTATAACCTGTGGTGCTCTTATCTGTTTGTCTTCCAGAGATATAAACTATACCTTTCTCTTCCTTCTACTAGCTTTACCTTTAGGAAAAATTTTCAAGGCCTCTCAGTTCAAAAGTAACAATTTCCACAATAAAATGTGATAGCACTTCAAGATAGATTAAAATATTTATGAAAGAGTTTGTTATTAAGTGCATAAGCAATAACAGATCATTATATTCATTAACATCACTGCTATAGCACATTCTCATAAATGATGTTCTCATAATTGATAAATTGATAAATTCTCATAATTGATAATGTCACTCAATATGCAAATTATCAGCTTAGAAAGTGAAGACTGAGTGAACATTGTAAATAACCAACACTTAGCACATTGCAAGTCATCTTGTTGGATAAAGAAATGAATAATTTTTTTTGTTCTTCCTGATTTTTGAACTCATTACTGTTTCCTTGGGGATGAAAATTTCTACTTTTGGGACTATATAGCAGATAGGCAGCATTAAAGACTAAAGTCATTTCTGGGGTACAGCCCACTGGTAGAGCACATACAAGAAGCCCTAGTTTTGATTCCAACCCTGGGGGAAAGAATGAAAAAACTTCATGCTAATCTGTTTTCTTGTTGCTCACCGCTGGTTCTGGAAACCCCTTGAAAATATTCTCTAGACTTTCACAGGCTCCCGTACTCCTCACCGTGACTCCCTTCCTAGGCACTTGGCAATAGTCCTGTTCAATCTTTTTCCTCAGGTCCATATATAGCTGATGCCCTCCAGGAACACAGAAACTGCCTGCTGAAATGCTTTGCATTAAGTCTTTTGAAAGCAAATTCAGTACTTTCTGGCAGAATTGACCAGATTTCTCTTCATTCTTCAGCAAGAAATCCTTCTTCTTATTCTGTATTGTTGCCTGCAACACAGATATACAGACATGTCACCAGAAAGATCTCTCAGAGAGGAAATAAACTTCCAAAGAATCTTACAGGAGCATCAGCCTGTTTCTTATTAGAAAATATTCTGCTAAAGTAAGATGTGGGATGAATGAGGATTCATAAACTTGACTTATTCAAAACCACTAAAGTTCTCTACAAGTCTATGAGAAACTTTTGAACCTTCTTGGTCTTCAAGGTCCTCATCTGTGAAATGAAGGTAACGTGTGCTACTATCTCTATGGTTTCTTTTTTTAATTCTATTTTATTAGCACATGTTGCAGTGCATGAAGTTTACGTTCATCTTACAGAGCAAGTCCAGGTACATGATGTACCCTGGATCTTTTTTAGTCCCCTTCCCCTCCATACCCACATCCCTCTCTGTCTATAGATCCCTTTTCCCATTTTCATTATTATTGTTTTCAGGTCATGTTTATGACATACAGCGTTCACACTCACTGTCAGTATGTGGTCCATGTACAGGACACATCTTCAGTCTTTTTACTTCCTTTGTTCTCCTTTCTTTACTGTGTCCATGGTTCTATCTTGAAGGATACAATACACAACAAAGAGCAATATGGGATGAACAGCAGCGTAAAATTAGGGTGTGCTAAGAGAAATTTAGTTGCTAGGAATGGGCAAGTGTGCACTGAAAAAGTGAACACCTCAGGGATGATTGGAGAATGCTCTGGGAAGGTCAGAATCCACCATAAGAATTGAGGAGGACATCTATACTGATTATACTTTTGTCATCCAGAGAAACTGCAGCATAATATGCCTGAGTTTGTGGATGAAGGAAGAATGTGAAGTTTTAGAGACTCCATTCCCAATGAGGATCCAAAATGCTTTGTCTTTGAATGAGAGATGAATCATAAGTTCAAGGCAGTCACCTCTGGGTTTCACTCTTCCATGGAAAGTTCAAGGAAAGTACTGAATGAGACACAGGAACAAAGCCACATGAAATATGATCACTGTGTACCGCAAACATGTGATAATAGAAACAGAAGCAAAATAAGATTCAGTACCACCAGCTGCTTCTGGAATTTCCCATCTTCATCCTTGAAGGACCACTCCATGAAGACCATGATGGCCTCCTTCTCACAAGCCCCATGCTCGTCCAGTGGTTCCTGGAGCGTGTCTGTGTGGAACCACACTTGCTGGGGCATCTGCTCACTGTAGTGGTCGGCTGTCTTCTGCAGAGCTGCTGAGTTCTCACTCTGGGCCAGAGTGGTCACAGGGTTCTCCAAACAGGGCATCGCCCCACTGTTGATTGCCTTCATGTAGGTCTCCGCTAGATCCCCCAGGGATGTTTGCATTATTGAAGACATAAGAACAGAACCTATGTGTTTGTTCTTGAAATTTAGGATCCAGTTGGTCTGCTGAGACATTCTCAAGATTGAGCAGGTGATGTTTGTCATTTGTTGGCCTATCAAAGACAAAACACTTGCGGTGTGGAAAGAAACTCCTGATGCACTCCCTAGGAAGATTGGATGTTTGTGCTTTGTCATTGTTACCTAAGAAATGGGAAAAAAGAGTGCAATAAGATAATCTTGAGACAGGGAGATAAAAGGTTTTTTTTTTTTAGAAATTGTATCTTTGCATTGTTGTACACTCACAGAATACCTTTAATGTAAACATTTAATATCTTTTGTACATCAAAGCTGTACCAATGATATAACAGAGGGCGAAGGGTAAAATTCACCAATATGGCACCTACCTGGTAAGCGTGAGACCCTGAATTCAGTTCCCATTAATAAACAAATAAATAGATAAATAAATAACTGTCCAGATATTTTGAGATATATATACGACTTCAGTGAAAAGGAAAATCTTTCTGATCTCCCCGGACCTAAATAGGGCTCCAAACTAATAGTTTATTTGAAGTTTACTGAGTTAATAAAAAGTCACATGTACCTGAGTAGTATACCATTGTATAAAAATATCATATCCTTTTATCCATTTCAGTTGATGGACATTTGGGTGGTTTCCAAGATTTAGCTATTACGAATTGAGGCTTTCATACGTAAAAGGATGCAACTAGAGACCATACTCATCAGTGAAATAAATCAGGCTCACCTGTGTAAACATCACATTGTCTCCCTAGTGTAAGAAGCTGAAATAGTAAATAAAATCCAAACAGTACAATTGATATTGTGAAAGGGAAAGAAACTCCTCAAAAGGAAAGAACAACTGGAATGCGGGAAAGAAGAAAGGAAGAACAGCAAATATTTATACAAACACACACACAAGATAGCTAAGGTAATTGTACTACTAATTTTATTAGTTCATTGAAATGAGCAGTTAATGCTTATATTGTTTGATCAGTTTTACATGCCTGTATCCGGTAATCTGAGCAACTACTTCAAAGATAATAACATGCAATATATTAACCATTCTTAATTTCCTATCGTCTTGTTTTGAAATTCTGTATTGTTTGCTTTTTAATTCTCTTTTATAAAAAAAAGGTCAAATGTATATGTCTAGTCTACTCAGTCCCTTCTTGAAATTGAATTGGAGGACCGAAATGAAGAGAGACTGAGACAATGGAAAGATACTAAAATAAAATAGAATAATAACTATGCCATGATGACCGTTTAAAGAAATTCATTTTGATGCTAAACACATTTCATTTAAAAATTCCAAATACATAGAGATAGACAATAAAACAGTGGTTGTCAGGGGTAAAGGGGAAACGAAGAGATGTAGGCTACAAGACACAAAGTAGCAGATCGAGAGGGTATTGTCTGTTGCATGATAGTAACCAATGTACTATCTACATGTATCCCATCTCCTCATGCCTGAAATATAAACCTTAAAGTTTACTTTCTAACATATTGCAGAACATTGGATTTTAAAATAATCACAACTATTCTATAAAATCATTGTGAGACAAGATTATGTTTAAATTAACAATTTTTTTCTGTTTGTCCACTTTTCAACAAACGTTTAGATAAAGCAACAGTAGAAAACTGAAATCAAGAATGAGTAAATCAGAAAAGATATTTTTCACAAAATATTTTTGGTAAACACTTCTGTAAATAATTTACAAATAATCCTTCAAACACTAATGTTTACTTTGAAATGATGGCATGAATAAATATATTGGAGTTAATAGAAATATGTGTTATCAATGTAAATTAATATATTGTAATTGTAGCAAAAATTTAACAGGCATAAAGGCAAATGCAAAGTCTTCCTGATTTACCTAGAACATATTGTTATTTTTGTGTGGTCACTTTTAGAAAGTTATGTAGCACTATTAGGAAGCTTTAGTCCTGCTTGGAAAGCCTGACGTTTAACTGTGTAAAGCAAACACACACACACATAAAGAATTGGCTCTGCACTGCAACTGCATGTATAACAACTCTGTGACCAGTTGTTCTAACAGAGGAAGAAGACTGCAAAGTAGGATATGCAACTGGCTGGTCTTAGAAACTTGTAACAACCATTGGAATCTGGATGCTAAAATACAAATTCTATAAATAACCATGTGGTTTTGAATAATGTCACTGCATTTCATGATCTACCATTTTTAAGTAAATAAAACGTCCATTTTTTTAAAGATTCAAAACTATACCACTGTCACCATTTACCCGTTTCAAATGCAAACGGAACCTTGGAAATGGTGGAGAATGTCAGCACATCCACCCTACAGAAACTCCCCACCCAGACTTTGCTCTGGTACCTGGAAGCGGCTTCAAGGCATTCTCCACGTACTGAACTGCTGTGATGGGCTGACCTTGCAACTTCAGCTCCAGTATGAAATCCCGTACAGTCCAGATGAAGCTGGGGAAGAAACACATACTCTGTAGAATCTTGTACTCCATCAGAATTTGAGGAGGACTTTGCTGTGATTAGTTCTGTGAGCTCTGTCACATAACTAGACTTAGTTAAGGAAAAGAAGTTTACTAATACTCATAGGCTTCCCTTATTAAAAGGTATCATAAATGCTCTCTTTTACCTTAGGTCACTCATAATCCACCAAAATAAAAGAAGCCATAGGGAAGAAAAAACATAATTCAATACTATTTCCCTCAAATCCCCAATGTCATCTGGTGGCTTGGGTCCTGGAAGGATACTGCAGCTGCTCCAAGGCCTGGTGGTTGATGGTGCTCATGCTGTTGTAGACAAAGGTGCTGCTCAGAAGCACGGCTATGGCGAAGATCCAGGAGTCATTCTTAGAGTCATCCTAGAAAGCACAGGACTTCAGGAGTCTACCTTCAGAATGACATTCAGACATCCATTCTATTAGTCTTTCATCTACAATTTGAATGCAAAGAAGTCAGACACAAATGCAAATAATAGCTCTGACCATTGTCATGATTTTTATAATAATTTCATAAAAAAGAAACTTGTAATATTCATAAAAATCTACTTTACCAAATTAGAAGAAATAACTGAACATATAGAAACCCTAGTACTGTGCCAGGTTTTCTATAGTGTATTCAATGATGGACATTAGTGTGTCTTCATTCTATGCATATTTACTGGTTGATAGATCATATACTTGAAATATATATATTAGAGATGATAGGTAACAAGTACAATATTTGTGATAGGAAAGAAAATATACTTGAGCAATAAAAGTATGAGAAGAAACAAAGGGAAAATGCCTCTGTATACTGGGACACAATGGTTTTTACGTGTTTTGATATGACACCAAAAAGGACAGGGGACAAAGAACAAACTGGACAAGTGGGACCACATTCAAGTAAAAAGGTTCCTGCTGGTAGAATGTGAAAACATACCTACAGAATGGCAAAAAAAATTTTGCAAACCATGTATTTGGAAAGAGGCTAATATTAAAGTACCTAAAGAATCCCTAAAACTCAATAGCAGGGGCTGGGGATTTAGCTCAGCGGCACAGCGCCTGCCTGGCAAGCGCAACTTCATGAGTTCGATTCCTAGTACCACAAGAAAAAAAAAAAAAACTCAATAGCAAAGCCAACAAAATAATCCATGGGAAAATTAACAAAGAACTTCAATATATTTATTTAAGGAAAGAATACATATGACCAGTAGATTTATGAAAAGGTATTCATGGTCACTAATCTTCAGGAAAGTACAAAACAAAACCAACTGGAGACATAAAATGATACCTATTCATATCACTATTATAAAATCGCAAAATGTAGCATATATTAATAAGGATTGAGAAAAAAAAAACCCTTGTATTTATTGGCTGGAATATAAGTTAGTGTAGACATCACAGAAAATATTATATAGTTTCCTTAAAATATTAAAATAGAAACATCACATGATCCAGCAATCCCAATCTAGGTACAGATCCAAAGGAAATGAGATGAGTACCCGAAAGAGACATGTCCACTTCTAGTTATTGCACCATTATTCTTAACAGGCAAGGTTTGATAAAAGCCTAAGTGTCTATCAATGGATGAGTGAATAGATACAACATGGAATACGTTTATTCAACCATAGAAAGGAAAAGAATCTTACCTTTTACATCAAAAAGGAAAAACCTGAGGGTGTTATGCTTAGTGAAATAAGCCAGATGTAAAAATGTAAACACTCATTATTTCATTTGGGGAATACAAAATAGTAAAACAAAAAAAATATTCAATCCGAAAACAAACAAACAAACAAACAAAAAAACATTGCAGGGGCTGGGGATTTAGCTCAGTGGCAAAGCGCTTGCCTGGCAAGTGCAAGGTCGTGAGTTCGGTTCCTGGTACCGGAGAAAACCACCCCCCCAGAAAAAAAAATATTCAATCCACCATCGTAGAAAATTCAGTAGGTTTTTTTAAGGTCTGGAGGGTGGGAGAAATGTGGAGATCATGTACAAAAGAAATGAAGCTACACTTATGTAACATAAATAATTTCTGGAGAGCTGAGGAATAACTTGGCAACCATAGTTAGCAACACAACATCTTACACTTGAATTTCCTAAATGGCTACATCTTATATGCTTATTCTACAGAAAGGAAAAAGAAAATAGCACTATGTAGCGTTTGTATACTTTCATTGGTGGCCATTTCACAATACATACCAAAACGTCACTCAAAATACATACCAGAGTTTGAATTTCATTTGTTGATTATGTCAAAATATAAGTGAAAATAGTAAAAGAAAATTTCTAACTCCTCTTTGGACAGAAAATGATAGCATTTTAATTTATACACCACTGTCAAGTCATAAAGGAAGGGAAAAAAGACAAATCCTAACATTCACCTATTGTTAGGAACCTAAAATAGCAAAACTCCACCTTTGAATGTTTATCACAAGAAAATATGTCATATAGAACCAACATATTTAGTGGCTTCTCAGAGACTTCCAGAATGTTCTATGAATGTTGTTTTCACTAACAAAAACTCCAAATCCACACTTCATTTGTAGAATGGAAGTAGATCAGTGACCCTTCCTCAGCCACTGAGGGCTGGCACCTCACCACCTTCCACTCCTGGTACCATGTGCCTAACTGTACATGCTGAAAGAGTGATCTGAGCACACATCACCTTCTATAACTGAAAAACTCATTGCCCAGCTCTGGGCAGTGCTGATGCAAAGCATCCCACATGTGTCAGCCCTCTTAGGAGATGATTTTCCAGGGCCAAATTCCAGTTATCAATCATCACCAGGGATAAAGACCAAACAACTTTACCCAGAGAGGATATCTCGAAAAAGCTGTTCCAGTCATGTGTCACCTTGCAAAGTGACAGGGGCCAGGGACTTCACAGTGCAGCATCTTTCTCTCTTCAGTCTGCTCTATCCCTGTCACCATGTTGTCTCCACAGTGGGACTGAAGGCTCTGTGGAGACCACATTTTAATTCTGTTCGCTAATATCTACCACTAAATCCAAAAGCTAGAACCTAATTTTTCTATGTTTTCTTTATACTGAATGTAGTTATTCCCACCAGTGTCAACAAATGAATATTTTATTTAAAATACCATATCTGATCTTATCTAGAAATGATATTCAAGCAGAATAAAATTTGCCTCATTCACTATGGTTTGGTTTCTTATGTTTCATAAACAGATCACAGTGGTCAAATCACAAAGGGTCTTGAAGAGAAAAAATGCAGTCCAGAATGAAGAAGAGCTGCCTGAGATTCTGTGCCTCACCTTTTCCACGTCACGCAGGCCCTCAGAGTTCAGAAGGACCAGGGTGCAGTCAGGCTTGATGGGGTGGGGCACACACCACATCCAGATGCCCTTGGTTTCAGATTGCACTGTGGAGCCCAGAGGGAAACCTGGAGGGAAGAGGAGAAGCAACACACAGTGACCACATTTCCACCAAGTAACCAAGGGAACATAGGTCAAGCTTTTTTGGATTGTGAATTCTCCAGCAAAAATGATGCTGCCTTCTCTATTTCCACAAGCATGACTTACTCTGTAAGTTATGCTTTGAAGGTGTGGGGGCATTAAACATAAGAATGGTGATACTCAAGGACTCAAGATGGCAACAAAGAGGCATCCAGGAGTCTAACAAAATGGAGACCTCTGGTGACTATAATAATATTGGAAAGGAAGCGTAGGACTCAGGCAGAGAGAAGCAAACTGAAGAGGGACATGATAAGAAACAAAAGGAGCAAGAAAGGAAACAAATATATTTTGTATTAAAAAGATGCTAAGAAGAATAAAGAAAGGACAAAACAAGAGTTGGTAATCACAATGGAATGGAAAGCTTATGCAGCATCTTAAAGATGATAAATACTTAAGGTTCTTTATATGTAGACAGGAGTACTATGTAAAATATTCTAATGTATTATATGAGGAAAAAGACATTTATACAAGCCTAGAGATTAAGGATGTAAGAAAAGAGGAAATAATGAGGTTTAGAAGAATATATTATCTTTAACGACAATAAGATTACAATATGGAAACAAATGAGAGCAAAGCATTAATTTGGTGGAGAAAATTCAAATAAGACAGTTGCTTTATTGAGAAGAGCTGGGTTCCACTTTCGAGTACCTGAGAATAATAATTAAGAAGCTGAGATGTAGCAGGCATCAAACAATTGGCCCAACTCCAGGACCACACTCACCACTGTTCTGTCCCACCAGATGGTTCATCAGGTAGGATTTTCCAGTACTGTACAGTCCAACAATGGCCGCCGCCACCACTGGGTTAGAAATCTCGCCAAGAATCTGTAGAGCTTCCTGCTTCACTGATAGCTGCTCATTAACATATTCTATCAGACACTTGGGAGCCAACATTTTAGGTCCAGATGCCATGGCAATTTATCAAGCTAGAAAAATGAAAGAAATGTGGAGCAATTTAGTGCTGATGATTTCATAAGGATATGAATACAAAACTGTCACTGAAATAAGCACTTAACTATTGTTAAAATTATATATACAATCATACATACCATATTATGACATACATATCTTATTTATCTTACATGTTATATATGTTGATATACACATCATATGTACTGTAAATGTGTATTATATATCATATATATGAATGCATATATATATATATATATATATATATTCAAACACCAAAACACTAAAATTAGGAAAATATAACATTTTTGCTGCACAATGCTGCTGTAATCACTTCCCTGGTATAACAGTACTCTGAAAGACATTGATTATTTCATAATTTCTTTCTTGAGAAACATGCAAAATTTTTAAGATGCTTGAGATCAATAATTTCTCTCAAAACTATCATGCATTCAGAGGTAGGGCTTTAGAAGTTGATTGGATGATAGGGTGTGTAGGACTGTTAAGCTCATGAGAGGATTAATCCACCGGTAAGATCATGGCTGAGCCCTGTTAGAACATGAAGCCTACTCGGAGAAGGTAGCTCACTGTAAGCATGCCTTTGGATGATTTGTCTCCTAATTGTCTCCTTGTTCTCTGCTTCCAGACAGCATGAGATGATCAAGGGCGATGATATTTGGCCGTAGAAGCCAGCCAACCATACAATGAATCCTCTGAAACTTTGATCCAAAATCAACTGCTTTTCCTTTAAGTTGAAGGGGTCAAATATTTTGTCTCACCAATCAGAAAGCTAACAAATAAAGAAAACTCACACCACAAAAGTGGAGACATTGGTGTGAATGATACCTGACCATGTGATTCAGAAGTCTTTAAGGTAAGTTTTTGGGAAGAGTTGGAAAGTTAAGAAATGTGAGCTACGGAAGTTTTGGAACACAATATCCAGGACTTAAGGGGAGATTCTGATCTGAAAGCTGATACAAATGTGAACAGTAAAGGCCAGGCTCGTGAGATTTCAGATAAGAGAGAGAACAAAATTGAGGATAATGAGTTTGAGCCCAGCTTGGGAAACTTACTGACATAGTAAGACTATCACTCTCTCAAAAAAATTAAATTAAAAATATATACAGACATAGTTCAGTACTAAGGCAATGTGTTCAATCCTCAGTACCAGGGGGAACAAAACAGGTTGGCAGAGGCAGGGTGTCAGACAATTACTATAGTAGTAAGACTCCCTTAGTTTTAATTCTAAAAAAATCCTTTTAAGTATACAAATATTCTGTGAATCTTCTCTCATATTTTTGAATGTCATTGCACTAAAATAGTTGTCCATGGAATCTGTTCTTTATGAAATCAGAGTAGAGAAACATATGTTTGATTCAAATGCCACAAATATTTATTTTACAATTATATGTCAAATATGCAAGATATATCTGGTTACATCAATAACACCAGCTCAGCGGTAAAGTTGTGTGGATTTAAGTAATGAGATTTGTCTACCTAACCCAAAATGTTAGGGTAATTAATGAGCTTCAATAAAACAAAATTATAAGTCCATCTGGAGGATATTTTAATATTTTTAAAAAATGGCAGAACCTTATATTTTAACATAGCATGTTTCACAAAATAAGGTTTCAGTAAGTCTTTGTTGATTTACATAGAAACTGTTAAAATGACTATCATAAACAATCTAGTATACTCTATATGTCATCAAAATCTTTACAGTATAAATTATCAAGAAACAGAAATTACAAATATATTTTTCACTGGAACAGAACAGCAGCCGAGTTCAAAGAAAATACTCCTGTACCTCCTAGATTTTATTTGAAAGGAAACTGCTCAAAAGGAAAGAACAATTGGGATGAGGGAAAAGAGAAAAGAAAGAAGAGAGAAAATATGCATGTATGGGGTAGGTAACATAGTTGTACTATTGACTTTTACTGCTCTACTGAAAGGAACAGTTAATGTTTAAGTGTTTGATTAATATTATACATCTATATTTGTTTATCTGAGTATTCAATTTGAAGACATCAATAAGTAATACAAAAACCTTCGTTAATTTCCCATCACCCTGTCTGAAATTCTGTATTGCTTGTATTGTTTTCATGTTATTTCCTAAATGTATCTGCTTTTGTTAATATATTTTCATTCTTTTATCTTTAAAATTGAAAAACACGCAAAAAAAAAAAAAAAAATATTTCTGTACAGATCCTCTTGTCTAATTCTTCATTCTTCTTGTGCGGGTAAGGAATATGGAGGTAAACAGTGAGCCTCAGCATCTGCCTTGTGCTTCCTGGAACTGAACTGTCCCCTGTCTGAAGTGAGCATAAGTTACCTCTAAACTGATACGGTCATCACTATAAAAATGCTACCCATGTCTCCTTTTTCTTAGGGTTGAATAAACCACAGAACATTTAGTTTCATATAAACTAAGTACATCTGTTTGCTCCTGTTCAAGAGTGGCACTGAAACTCTGAAGTATATGCAAAGCTCTTTAAAGGATTGGTGAAAGCTGGATTCCTAGGCCTGAGTGTCCATATGTTAACATGTGCCACAAGTGATTCGGATGTCCCTTTAAGAAAGCAAGAAACATCCCCACACAGTTACAACTATATAGCTATTTTTAACTAGTAAAAGATGTAGGAACTTAATTTACTTCTGCACAGATACTTACAAACCATTTACTCTGAAGCTTTCTTTAGTGTAACTGCTAGGAAGATATAAAAAAAGAAAACTCTTTACTTCAATTACAATTAACTGTAAGCTGCTTGGCCTGGAAGGTTTTGTTCTGTGGTCCAGAGCTAAGGCCAGCACTGATAGAGCCTGGCATCAAATGTCCACACTCTTCCCAGTCAGCTTCCTGCTGCTGTGTACTAAAGGTCAGGGAGCTGTGCATCCCAGGCCCCAGTGTGTCTGGCTGCCACCAGGCTGCTCTCCCTGGCAAAGTCTGGGATTCCCCAGAAATAAGGCCAGACACAGACCCCGGGATGTCAGACACAGGAAACTTACAATTCCTGCCCTTTACCTCAGCTGCTGCTTTCAATGAGATATCAAGTCAGGCTCAAGAGTAACTTGCATGACAGAAAAAGAAAGGAAAATGAACATACCTGCTCCAGCGCACCACAGTCCAAACAAGTCCAAACAGTCCAAACAAGCTTCTCTTTCCACTTGTTCTTCTCTCCTTATATCAGCTAAAATAGAAAGTGAAATAAGATGATGACCTAGAAAAACACCCTGAAAGCTAACTGTACCCATACATACACTGTTGCATTAATGCTAAAATTGAAAGTAAAGTATTCTCCAATCTTATTGATTCCTAGCAGACTTCAGGAAGTCTTAAATCGATAGCTGACCAGCTACTGGTAAAACCATAGTGAGTACGTGTAAACTGTATTTACTGGTCTGCAGAATGCAGATAATACCACCTATAGAACGAAGCACACACAGAAGATAATTCATAGCACAGGTAGAGGATTTAGCACACAATCTGCCACAGGTGGATACCAAGGGCATTTTACTTCTTACCACACTTACTTTTGCTTCCTCACCTCAAGGTAGTTAATGTGCTATTAAATGTAAATGCAATGAAAATATTTTAAACAAATACATGTTCTTTGCTATTAGAATTAAAACTTGCCTGTGAGAGAGTGTCCTTCTCTCTGTCATGTGAGTGAGGCTGACTTCACATTTCCTCCTGTTGGGATGTCACAGAAAGCCCAGTAAACACTGGGAGGCATGAGAAAGACAGTGACTACTTCCTGAAGTAAATTTCAACATAAGTTTCAAAGATCTTTAAAAAGTGCACAATGTTCAGTCGACATGGTTACTACTACACTTTTGATTTTACAAATAAGAGATATTTATTCAGATTTTTTTCCTGTCTCAGGGAGATGGAAGCCAGTGTGGCAAGTGTGTTAGAATGGAGAGCCTTTTCTGGTCCTCCCCACAGTCTGTGAGGTTTATATTTGTGATCCTTTGGAAAAATAATTGAAATTCTAGTGAGTGAATTCCAATCTACCACTTCCAGTGTAAATCATGGCATGAATAAAGACATAAAGTCATATTTGTACTTCTGGAAATCCAAGGGAATCCTAAATCCAACTAAGATGATGGCTAACCAGAACAAAGACCTTGACCTAGGGCTGAACCTGGATTATATTAATTCATGAAGAAAGGAGTGGCTCAAGGATGAGTGACTGTGAGAATGGTGGGAAATATATGAGTGCCATGAGGTAGAGTAAGTAGGTGGTCTGAAATGACCTCTTCAAGATGCAGAGAGAAGGATATGCAGAAGGAGTAATCTACATAACACAGTTTGAGGTAGTTTCTAATGTTTTGGGGTCAGTGCTCTGATGTGTAATCCTTTATGCCCAGGGAAGTCGTAACTTCTTATCTCTTATTTTGATCCCAGCATACAGCTTGTCTCTCTCTCCCGTCTGGTTCCCACATGTTTTATGGGAATTATGGGGTTGAACAACATTGATCTGTTGCCTTGTTTCAAAGACTACACATCAGCACCTCGGTGAGACCCATTTGAATTGCTTAAAGCCAACTGAAGAGATAAGGAAAAGTCCTAGCCAGCTCTGTATATATCACTACATGTAAATAGGGTCAGGTTTAGCCAAAATGAAGATAATTGTTCCTCTTTCAAGGACAGTCATCCAGGTGGTCCTCCATACATTTGACTTGACAAATGGTCATTTTTTGAGCAGGAGTTGTGAATATTTGCCCTGTTCTAGAGTGCCTCCAGGAACCTATACCTTGAATCTGATAAAATTAGATACAGTTGATGAGAGGTTGGAAGCTCACTGCATTTGTTTACCACGTACAGTCTGTGTTTTATGTTTTCCTGACAAATGCCTTTCAGTTGCATTCTTTCCTATAACCTGGGAATGGGGTTTACACATTTTAACTAAATGTGTACTTAATTATTAAGATCTGGAGCCCAGTACATGGAGAAAACAAACAGAAATGTAGGAAATAAGAAAAACAAACTGTCTGGGGTGCGTCATCAAACAATGGCTAGGGATTTTGTCATTTCATGGGCAAATAGGATGGATACAGGTGTTTGTTTCATGACCTGGTACCCTTCTTATTTCTGTAACACTGATAGTAGAGTCTGTTGATTCATTTCCCATTTTAGTAATGTGGGTCTCCTACATTTTATTTTTCTTGTGATTTTGATTTTATTGTTATTGTTGTTTGTCTTTGACCTCATAGTTAAGAGTGTGTCAGTTTTGTGGAACTTTTCAAATGCGTCATTATCTTCCTGTGAATGGGGCACTCTTAAACCAAGAAAATGACTATAAAGTCACAAATTTCACATTTTTGGGGTACCAAAACAACACATAAATATTCCCAACTCCAAACTGTAATGCACCTCATTTCTCTGAACACTCACACTCACTCTTAATTGTGTACTTACATTTCTACCTAATTTCTATCTAATAAATTTTTCCCATGTCTCTTACTTTGTGTCTTGGAAATTCTTTTTCCATTGTGGGAGTCAGCAAACCTGCATACCTACATTCCATGGTCTGAGTGTTTTAAGTTGCATATTTCAGCTCAGGAACCTCCTGGGACCCTGTCTACTAACAAGTATTAATCCCTCTTAAAATCCTCATCACCTCCCACTAGCCCCACCTCTTAAAGAGTCCAACATATTTCAGTGTCATAGAGTTCAAACTATAGTAATTGAACTTCTGGACCACACAAATTATATCATAATTACACCATAGCTCTCTTACCAAGACTTCTTTGCATTGTGAAATACTTACAATAGAATTTATTTTGCATAATTGTACTCAGGACTACACTTACACACAATGTAAGAAATAATTACAAAATAAACCACTTATTTTATAGCTATTCACTCAGAAAATGCAGGTTAGTGAGGTGGTTCAAAAATATTTGGAATTTAGCTGGGCATTTAGCTCAGCAACACAACACTTGCCTGGCAAAGGCAAGATTGTGAGTTCATTCCTGGTACCAGAAAAAAAACAAAAACAAACAAACAAAAAAAAATATTTGGAATCAAGAATGCTCTTATCCATATTAGCATAAAGATTTAAGACAATTGAGGATTCCTGTCTGTGCATGACTTTGTGTAAAAGCATGGGGAAATTCTCTTATGAGATTTAGGATGTGCACTAAATGAGAAGCAGTCAGCACTGGGCCTGAAACACCTGTACAAAGCAGGCAATGCCCTCCAGATTATGTTAACTGTAACCACCATGAACAGAGTGACCTTCATAGTGCAAGATGTGACCTTTCCAGCATTAACTCTATCTCAAAAAAAATAACCAGCTCCACTGTGAGTGTATCTATTATTTTACAAAATAGGATTCAAAAATAATGTGATACTTCCTCATTCTAGAATGGTCAATCTAACACACAGTCTTAACAATCATTCCAGTATATTCTATACTAGAAAATCTTATTTTTCCTTTTCCAGGTAGCAATGAGAGAATTCAACATTTCAGTTTTCCCCATGCATAAAGAAGTTCTTATCAAGAGAGAAATTTTACCTTTGAGTCACCTTTGAGTCACCTGCTGACAAGAAGCAGCTTTCCCACCTTGAGGAGCTACGTGATGATGAGCTGCATCCTGAGTTTGTGCAACAAGTGGCAGAATTCTGTTCCTACATCTTCAGCAACTCTGCAGCCAGGACTCTTCCAGGAGACATCAAGGTCAATGGATCTCATGAGTATCCACTGAGATATTTTCCTTCAGCTCAATGGAAGGTATGAGCAACACATGAGTCTGCTTGTAGTAAAAATGCTGACAAAATTATAAGTAACCACTGATATGTTTTCTGGCACAGAAAGAAATAAGACAGAATACAATGCCTTTATTGTAGGCATGGAGAAAACTACAGTTGGAAAGGGGAAGGTGGAGCTTCTGAAGGCTTGGCTGGAAGAACAATGGCTATGTAGGGCCAGGTTGAAGGAAGGGTGTAGGGGGGAGAACCACCTGATGTGGCAGACCAGCATTGGGTGGAAGTGTGGGAAAATGAAGAGGATACTACAAAAAGGGGAGTAGGAAGTTGTAATTTGACTCAGAGGAAGAAGGGTGGGGCTTATCACATGGCCTCTAGTGGCCAGTGCCATATTGGCTTGGGGCCATACTTGGGGTCAGTGCCTTGGTACATGGCCTCCAGTGGGCCACCCCACAGCAACTCTAAAGGAATTATAATGAGGGCAGAAAACCATCATCCTCTTCTTTTTGCTTATAGGGGGGCAACAACTCCTCTTAGACTGCTTTCTGCTGAATAGGGGCATCGCTATGATAGGGGGCGAGGGGACGACGGGTATTGCTTATATGAAAGCCAGTGTTAGGGATGTCTGTGAGAACAACAAATTCATTAGCCTTGATTGCACGAAGCCTGGATTGAATTAAACTAGACAACAGTTTAAAAATGCAGGGCCCTACAAGTAAACAGGTCATTATCATGATTATAGGGCCTAGAAGAGATAGCAAGAATGGTGCCCATGACCCAAATGCATCATTCCACCAGGACCATGGTGTAGGGAAAGAGAGGTAGTTTCTCAGTTCTAGGCACTTAAGCTCAAGCCAGATGTGAATATTTTTTTACCTTGTCCATAACGACCCCAGATTCATTTACAAAGTAGCAACATTCTTCTCCCAACATAGCACAGGTTCCTCCTCTCTCAGCTGTCAGGACATCAAGGGCATATAGATTTTGGAGAATTACTGCTGCAAGACTATTAACCTGATTGTGAAGTGAATGTATGGCAGGTGTAATGTCATCTATCCTTTGATGAAGCTCTAGGGAGAGCTGTTTGTACAGCTGTTGAGCATATATGCCCATGCATATTCCTCCTGATCCCAAGCCTATTCCTAATACTGCAAAAATGCTTGCTCCTAAAAGGATGGCAGCCTGAGCACCCCTAGTTTTGTGGTTTCGGTGAATATCTGGAGGTTGAGATAGAAGGGATACTTCTATGGTGTCTTGAGAATGTATTGTTACGGCAGGAACTAAGAAAGCCAATGTGCATGATCCTATCCACCTTGGGGGGAGATAAGTGTATGCTTCCTTTTTGCATCCTATAAGCCATCCCTTTGGTGAACAGACAGTCCTGTTTTTTGTGTGTGTGTAACATAGTGTGTGCAGTGGGGTATGTCGTTTAGCTGTAGAGAGGTTTTTGACCTCAGAGATCAGGCAGGTGAGATTAGCTGGCCTCTGTTGAGAGGGATAGATCAGCAGTGGGCCTACTATGGCTGGATTATGTGGAAAAGATAGGTGTGAGGAATCCAGTGTGCAGGAGCTGTCATGTATAGGTCCTGCTGATAAGGGACACACACCCAAAATTCTGTAAAGTTGGAGGAGTGTGAGAGCATGTCGTAGGCATGTGAAAGAAGCTGTGGAATATGAGGAGTGATCTGAGATTTTAGGACCATGGAAGTGTAAGCTAGAACATCTATTACTGGAAGTGAGGTTACCAGCTCGGGTCTTAGGGTTAAAAAGTTGCCACAGGTTGTTTGCCAGTTTTTGCCATGATTATTGAAGGAGAGGCCCCATGTCTTATCCAGGAGGAGTTGAGGATGTAATGCACTGGGGATTGAAAACGTTACCTGCCTGACCTTATCACCCCAGTCCACATACCTGGCTGACGTGGGAGGATCTGCATCTTTTAGGATTTACCCCTCTTTATTTATACCTATGGTCTCGCAACCTAGAGTGTCAAGATAGAAGACACTGGTATCAACACGTTGCCATTGGCAAAGGGTGACAGGCCAGGGAATGACATATAAGCTATGCAGATGACAACATGGTCTCTTGGGGCCAACACATGAGTTAACAAGTGTGGGGACCCAGGTGTTTCCAGCCCGCACTCAGGTTAATAACCTCTTTTCATCCCAGGTGTGTTGAATGGGCACCATTTGACAGTATGGAACATGAAAAGTAACCTTGGGATTTGAGAGAGGAAAATTGCAAGAATCCACTATTCCTTGGTCAGATAGAGAGAGAGTTATGGTGTACGTAGGTTGTATTTGTGTAGTGGAGCTGGAAAGAATAGGAGTAGCATGAGGCTTGGAAAGAGAATCATATTTGTGAGGCCCGAGGTAGGCAGAGGAAGGTGGAGATCCCAAAGGCTCAGGCATTGCTGCTGGCACCACCTTGTTTGGCATTCACCTGTTTAGGTCTGTCTGCTTTAGAAAGCCCAAGTATCACTATTAGAAGCTTGTGCTGATATTGGGCAGCCACCTTAGCAACTGTCAGCCTGCTAGCCTTTTTATCTAATTTCTGTCATTCTTCTCTGTTATTGAAAACACAAAAGGCCAAGGCTAAGAGCTCTTTCTGTGAGGACTGAGAGCCGAACTCAGATTTTTTTAAATTTAGCTTGAATATTCAGGGCTGATTGTGAGATAAAGTGTGAGTTAACAAGTACTATCTCCACATTTGACTCTGGATCAATGTCAGTAAACTGACTTAGAGTATCAGTGAGTCGAGCCAGGAGCTCAGCATGATTTTTATTGTCCCTCTCTGAGTCTGTTTTACAAGTTCATTATGGATAACAAGCTTATGAGAGATTTTTTTAAGGCCCGCTATAATACAGTCAATCATAATGTTGACCTTGTGGGAGCCCCCAGGACCCTGATAGTCCCAATAGGGATCCATAAATGGCACCACAGCAGCTCCATCAGGATAATCAGGATTAGCTCAGTACTTAATATTAGCTTTTTCTTGGGCTGCTTTTTATAACTCCTTTTTCTGCTGAGGAGAAAGAGTGGAGTTGAGAATGGTAAAAAGATCTTTATAATGTAATCATAAGAGCTGGTGACAAACTCCAATTTTGAAATATATCTTTGGGGATCAGCTTTAAGAGACCCCAATTTATTAGAAAACTGTGAAAGGTCGGAGAAGGTAAAAGGAACATGGATAAGAATTAGCCCTTTAGGTCCAGCCTGCTCCTGAAGGGGCATATAAGTTGAGGTTGAGATGAACTAGGAGGTGGTAAAGGGTGAGTGGAGTCGGGAAAGTGGGGTGGCGAGGAGTCAGGGCAAGATGGCAGAGGGTGGTCATGTGACCTGCAGAAAGATGGCTGCTGGTGACCATCTGACTCAGGGAAGGTTGGCCTCCAGTGGTCATGAGGCTTGTAGCAAGATGGCTGCCTGTGACCACGTGGCTCAATGCAAGATGGCTGCCAGTGACCATGTGGCTGAGAGTCACCCTCCTGTGCCTTCCTACCATGTGCCCCCTTAGATCAGGTGTGGTGAGTGAGAGGAGAGGAAGTCAAAGGGGGAGGGGAAGAAGCTGGAGAAGAGGAAACTTGAGATAAAATGGACATGGTGTCTGTAGAGGGCAGAGACTCTGGAGGAGGAGGAGAATGAGATCAAGTGTGGGACCGGGTGCGTGGGGCTGAGGGTGGGGGAGAAGGCAGAGGGGCAGAAGGAGAAGGAGTAGGGTGGGAGGGTAGTGTCTGGAAAGTGGGAGCTAGACAAACAGCAGGTTTGGGAGATGGAGAAGGCTCAGAAATGGGTAAAGGAGGGTAGAGAGAAGGGGACTGGGCTGCTGGCTGAGTTGGCTCAGGTGAGGGGGTTTGGCCACCTGGCTGATTAGGATCAGGCTGGGAGGGAGAGGGTGAAGAGTCAGTTTGTGGAGGCTGAAGACAGGGTGGAGGAGGAGTGAAGACAGGAGGAACATCATCGAGAGGGTTAGGAGAGGATTTAGGAGGGGATTTTGGTGGTGTGGAATGGGCCAAACAGATTTGGGCAGTCCCACATGCCTGGAGGAGGGAAGAACATGACTTAAGAGCAATAAAGGCATAATTCCTTCCACTTGCTGTTGCAATAGCAGAAGTTATCTAGACCTCTAAGAATAGTAAGATCAAAAGTGCCATCTTCAGGCCACTGGCTCTCATTGTCTAGTTTGTAATGAAGCCAGACCATCTGGTAATAAAAGATTAATTGTTTTGGTCTGAGGGTATCTCTGAATCTCAAAGCAGTTAAGTTGGACAGGAGACAACCAAGAAGAATGTGTTTTGGAAGGATGGGAATAAATCTTTCCCATTTTATGACCAGATCAAAGGTGAGCTGGAGGCTAGAACAGCCGGTCTCATAACCCCTGAGAAGGTTGTCACCCTTTCAGAGATGCAAGAGAGGAGAAAGTGCCCAAATCTACCCTCCCAGTCATTACAGAGAAGGCAGAAGGGAGTCCTGTAGGGCAGAAAGGACACAGTAGTCCTGGAAGGGAGTCTTGACATAGGCCTATGATTTACGGAAAAGAATATAAGACAAGACTCCCTGGAATGGAAAGGAAGTGCATCTGTGAGATTTGGAGCAAGCTGGTGTTGCATGCAGGCTAGCAACAGCAAATATCCAGACAAAGGAAAAGCGGCTCTTTAGCAGGAGGGGGCTTTAAATCGAGGGAGGGAAAGTCCCTTCCTGTAGCAAGGCCACACAACCCCCACCAGTCTGAGTCACAAGGCACCATAATGATGGATTTCAGCCAGCAGCGCAGAAAGTAATAAAACAATAAAATGCCTTTATTGCGGGGACAGAGAAGATCACAGAGAGAAAGAGGATCTTCTAAGGGCCAGGCTAAGGGAACAATGTTAAATATGGTCAGGTTAGAGGCAGGGTTTAGAGGGTGGGCTAGCTGATGTGGCAGGCTAGCATTGGGTAGGAGTGTGGGAAAATGGAACAGGATATTACATAATGGGGAGTAGGAAGTCGTAATTTGACTCTGGAAAGAAGGGTGGGGCTTAGCACATGGCTTTTAAGGGCCAGTGCCATATTGGCCATGGCATATAGTCTCCAGTAGGTGGCATCACAGTGACTCAAAAGGAATTATAGTAATGGAGAAACCTATCAATCCCATCTCTGAAGAAAGGATTAAAGGAATCTCTGGGACAATGAGACTCTTACTACAAGCAACATATAAACGTCCCTGGTTTCTTAGCTATGAATGAATTACAGGACTTTCAACTTTGTATTAAACAAGTACATCTGTAAGATCCTCTACAGGAATGATTTTCAAACTTGGATACATAAAAATCATCCAAAGAGATGGTTAAAACCAAGATTTCTAGGCCTAAAAACATCTGTATGTTAACAAGTACCACAGGTGACTTAACTGTCCCCATAGGAAGGGCAGACATCTCACACAAAGAGTTTTGACTATATAGTTATTTTTAACCAATGAGATTCAGTTACAACTAAATTTATTTCTACATGGATTATCACAGAGCCCTTATGCTGAAGTATTCTGGAGTTGGCCTATAAGAAATGTGTTTTATGAGAAAAACTCTTCTTATTAAAATTGTCTGTAACCTACTTGGCAAGGATGGCCTTGTTCTGTGTATCCCAGAGCTACTCCAGGGGCTGAGACGGGCAGGCAGACATCTGTGCAGGGCTCTCCCCTCTCCACTTTCTACAGTTCTGAACTTAGCAGGGAGCCACATATCAGGGGGCTTTGTGTGTCTGGCTGTCACTTCCCAGCTGTCTGGAAAACAGGGGGAAACAGACCTTTCCAGAGGTAAACTCAGCCACGGACATCTGCGGGTCAGACAACAGGAAATCTGGCCTTCCTGTGCTTTCCAGCTGCCAGAAATCAGAAATCACATCAAAGTCAAGACTAAGTTCAGTCACAAAGGCAGTGGACATACCTGTTTCCCAGCACCACAGACCCAAGCACACTTCTCAGCTGCTTCTCATTCACTGCTTGGTCTCCTTCACTTCTCTGTTCCTCCTCCATATATGCAAAAACAAAAACAGTAAGGAAGCTACTCCTTCCACAAAGGGACTCCAGCACTAAAATTGAAATTCAAAGTAAGGTAATTCACATTCATATTTTAAAACAAGAAACTATTCAACTCATGGTAAGTACAATGTTGATAGGCACACTGAAGAGATAAAAGAGTGAAGAAAGGTTTATTACTCACAGCAATCAGCGAGAGTATTGGGGATACTTTCCAGAGCACTGTTTAATTTATTGGGGAGATTAGTGCATATTCTTGAAAGTTGTTATCCCATGCAGAGGCGGGCACACTTCTGAGCATGCTCAGTGAAAGCATCACACTGTTTCATACATCACACGGTTAAAGACGGTAGATGGGAGTGAATACCTAAAGGTATATCAGGAGGAACATTTGCTCTGGGCCCCCTAGGAGAGTGACAGGGCAATTCTGACTCATTGAAATGGTTCCCTGGGGTTTCCTGTGGGTGCTTTATGGGAAACAAGAAGAAAACTTGAAGAGGTAGCAACTTCTTTTCAAGGTCCTTGCTCAGCTTCTTTTCATAGGTCCATGCTCCTAAAACTTCCTGCCCACCAGCTACCATTGTCAAATGCCAGCAGAGGCAAGTCTGAGACTTGTGACTGCAGCTTCAGTGAGGACGTTCGGGGCAGAGATGAGAATGAAAGGAAAGGCCACAGTTACTCCAGAGTCACCTCGGTCAACACGTTCACACCCCTTCTCTTCTGTCCTCCCCATCTTGGAGGGCTTCCCCACTTCCCTTCTTGGCACAGCTCACTGGTGGCTGCAGTGTCCTTGCACATGGAAAAACCAGAACATACATGGCACAAATACAAGCAAAGTTACATAAACCACAACTACTTCAAGCATGTTTCTCTTAGGAGAAAGTCCTGGGTGTTTTTCTAAAGAAGGATGCTTAATGTTTTTAACACATGTTCTCCAATATAGGGAATACTAAGCACATAGTTGATCCCTAATGCAATACTTAAAAAGTGATAACAAGTAAAGACAAAAATGAATAACCTCTCACTGTATTATCCAGAGATATTCACTGCTGATATTTTGTTCAATATTCTTATACTTCACTAATATACAGAACCTCTCCTAACGTCAGTAGCTACTTTGTACATCAATGAAGCCAATCAGCACAGTTTCAAAGGCACAGTTTTCATCAGTGAGGAAGTGAACAGCAAAGTTTGTGGAGTAAAAAGAGGAATAGAGTGCAGAGTGGGACAGTGGCAGATGAGGTAGGAAATGCCTGAGACAGCCAAGCTGTGCAGGGCAGGGCACATTCTCCTCCTCCCTCTGCCTCCTCACTGACTCCCTTCCCTGTGGATACATTTTTCCTAAAAAAGCAAATGGTAATATTTCATACCTCAGAGTCTGCATTGCAACTACTCATCTGGAGCATCCAGAGACAACATGCAAATGAATGAGCTCCTACAGAGTATTTTCAAAGCTCCCATGGGCAGCTCTGACCTATCAGCTATAGATTGCTTGGTTTAGTGTGTGTAGTGCTACAACCTGCACAGGATTATCACCACTCCAGCTGTCAGTGTCTTACAGGTTATTGGATCCATTCCAGAATGCATACATGAGTGCCTACTTCTAAAATCATTAGGGTTAAACATGTAAAACATCTTAACTCTTTTGAGCAAACAAGGAAGCCTGTCTCCACTCATCTGATTTTCATTCATGTGAGTTGTTATTGAGGTGCCTGGGCCATACATACACATGTCAGCGTCACCAAATATCTAACTTCCACAACACATGCATAGGTCAAAGATAAATGGGTGATGATGGAACATAGAGGTAATGCAGGAAAGTCTGCTTTATTTGGGGGACACGTACTCAGATCTGCCAGTCCCTGTGAGTGAGCTAGGGAGCCAAACATTTGGGCATATAGCATGTGCCTCTAGCTAGACTGAGTCAGGTGGGCCAGGGGGAAGTTTATGAAGACCTGGTGGTGGGATTTCTGTCCTCTCTAATCACAGGCTAAGAAACAGTACACTTGCCATTCAGGTTTCACAAGGCTCTACTTCAGTAGGCAAAGCTTGTAGGTGCTGCTATCACGTGGTTACTGAAAAACTTAATTTATTCAGTAAAATGGGAATGATTGCATTTTCCCCTGAAAACTGATTTTTAATATCAGAATGGAATCTATAGTAAATTATTGGTAATAAAATAAAGTATATAGAAACCTATAATCAATTATGAAATTATTAAATGTAAACTTATGATAATATATAAATTTACAAAAGTGCAAATCCACTTACAAAACACTACCAGATGTACAAAATCGTAATGTTGCCCCTATGTGTTTCTAACATACACAGTGGCTTTAATGGAGCTTTATTAAAGGTTTATTGAAATGAGGAGAGAAGTGATGAGGCCTGAAGCTCCCATGGGGAGGTGTTTTTATTTAGGGCCTCCCTGCAGGGAAAGGACACTGACATTCATACGGTTTATTATTTGGGATATATTGCAGGAAGCCACAGGAATGGAGAAGAGGAAAAGAAAACATGAGAGAGACAAAATGGAAAACACAAAGAAGCAAAGTAATGAGTTGGTGGCCATGCTACGTAACTAGACATCAGTCCCCTAGTGGATTAATTGAAGAATTATAGACAATGTACACTGGTGCTTCAGTTTAGGTACTTAATTTGTTTTACAATTTTAAGGAATTTGGTTCTGTCCTTGTTTGTGTGAGGAAGATGACCATGGTCATGTTTGTCACCTGATGCAGTTTGCAGATGGCACCAAAATTTTGCTGAAAGTTTTTGTTTGCAAACTGAATAACTTGCAAATATGTGTCCTTGAAATGGGTACTACTGTATTTCAAAATCATTTTTTGAGGGAAAATTTAGATTATTTATCTAGTTCCCATTGGCTGAGAATTGCCCCAGGATTGTATAACTTCTCTGACCCAAACAACTGTACTTGTGCAAAATGGGCTGGGAAGATGAAGCAGGAAGCTCTCAAGTTCCAGACCAGCCTGGACAAATTAGCAAAACCCTGCCTTGAAATAAGAAATTAAATACATCTGGGAGTGTAGCTTAGTGTGCTTTCACAGCTTAGAGAGAAACATGAGTAAGAAAAGGAGAAGGACATCAAATGAACAGCCAAGATGACCATAGGCAAAGTGGACAAACACGCTGCTGGGCCCTAAATCTGTTACTCATTAAAAGCATGATGTTCATTTTCTTCCAAGGTGCCAGGAACTTCAGAGAAATGTTTTTGCTAAAAAGCAACAACTCTTCATTGGACCTGTAGCTGGTCGGTAGAGAAGTAAAGGCAAAACACAACACTTAACCTTCACTGTCTATGTCACTTTTACTACCTTAAAACTTTAAACCAAACCCCTTCTCTGCTCTACGTACAGGCACGTTATCATTTAGAGAGCATCCATCAGAAAGCTGGCAAAACATGGTTGATAGCCCTGACTGTGCATAACGTATCTCACCCCCCTTCAGCACTGAGGACACCAAGATAAGTGATTTACGGGAACACTCAGCTACGCCCAGATGTTTCCAGTCATTGCCCTGAACCTTGTATTCGAGCAGAGCCTCACAGGGCTGAGAATGGCCCAAGAAGAACCAGATTCTCATGAACACCGACTGCTCCGCAAGCAGTAAGGACATTTCCTCAACCATCCTGCCAAAGCAGTGCTGAGACCATGAGGAACCTGACTCTCCCCCACTCCACCAAACGCATAAAATCTGGCCTGATTCTTTTCTGAATGGGCCTGTCTCAACCTTTTCATCAGAACTGTGGTAGCTTGTCCAGCTGCTCAAGCTGAAGAGCCTTTGCGATTTCTCTGACTTCATTTGTAAGGGGCCAGCTTGATCTTTGTCACAATTGTGCCCTCTAGCTTTCAACTGCAAAAGCTAAGTGCTCTTAGCATTCTTTCTTACTTTACATTTGAAGTTTTTGTGGGTAAAATTTCTGATGATGGCTTCAGTTTTAATTTCTGTTATCACTGAAACAAGGACTGAAGCTATGTGCAGAACTGAGAACAAATTTAACCTGATGTTTTAATGTTGTAACAGAGACATAGGAATGAAGCTCAAGTTTCCTATGCTTTGAGTTACCTAGAGGGCATATTAGCAACAAATTGGAAATCACATTTTTTAGTACAAACGGCCTCAAGTCCCTGATTACCACAGAGGAAAACACAAGTCATGCTTTTAATGAGTAATGGGTTTTGGCTCCAAGAGGTTGTTTACCCTCGCTATCTATCATGATCTCTATTAATTATGGAATACAAAATTTTCAGTGGTCCATAAATTAAAGTGAAACTCTTTGAAAACAACACTCAGAACTGTCAAGAGCTAGAAGTATCACGTTTCTTGATTTCAAAATATAGTACAAAGCTACAATAATTACAGAATTACGTTAGTTGCCTGAAAACAGACACATCAGCCATAAGAAAGAATAGACAACCCAGAAGTAAATTCACCACGTACAGTCAATTGGCATTTTACAAACAGGTAACGAGCACATTAGAGACTAAGAATGATCTTGCTAACAAACACTGTTAGAAAAACTGGTTATCCTCATGCAAACAAGTGTTACTGTACCCCTGAGACACTGTGAAATAAATATTTTGAAATGGATTAAAGACTTAAACGAAAACCAGATATTGAAACTTCTGGTAAAAAAACACAGGCAAAATCTTACTGATGTTGGTCATGACAATGGTTTCTTGGATATGACCAAGAGCGTAAAGCCAAGATAGGAAGTAAAGGAAACTGAGCAACATTAAATTAAGTAGTTTCTGCTCAGCAAAGTAAGCGATCTGCTGAATTAAAAGGCAGTCTCCAGAATGGAAGAGAATATCTGACAGAGAATAGAGGATTTCTAGTGCAGTAAAAAACACTGTATGATACAAATGTATAGCGGTGGAAGTAAGTCATTGTACAATTGTCCCATAGAATCCATAGAATCCGTAGGCTGCATAGAGCAAATAGTGAATCGAAGTGCAAACCATGGAATCTGGGGGATGCTGCTGTGCCAGTGTGGCTCGTCAGCTGTAACACAGATGTCGCTTCAGTGTGGGATGTGAACAGTAGAGGAGGTTGTCCCTGTGTGGGAGCAGGGAAAGTATCAGTGCTTTCTGTTAAACTGCGGTGAGAATCTAAACTGCTCTTAAAACAGAAGTCTTAAAAACAGTTCACGACCACTTGCTTACTCCTTTGCACAGCCATATGCAGCACAAATAAAGGGAAATGCTCTCATAGAATAACAGCCCCAGAAATCTCAATCTCACAGGGAGTAGAACTGTCTTATGTGTCCTCTATAATATTCTAATATTTTTCTTTAAATTACTTTTTTTTCCTTTGCCTTAGGCACAGGTAGAGCTCCCTCCCCTCAAATTCAACTCCACTTCTACCATGTCAACAATAAGTGATAGGCCCTACTCCAATACACTAATCTATACCTTTATTTCAGGTGTACTGTGCTTTGTTTTCTAAGCATGGAATTAACTGTCACAAGAAAAGACTGTTTTTTCCAGTGATCTTATGGCTGCACAAACCTTCAGGCTGAGGGGCTTGAAAGCACAGTCAGATCATGGAGCTGCTACCTGCACTGATTATAAATATGGATCAAACATTTACTTTGTGCAGCAGGGAGTGGAGTTAAACAAGGAAGACACTAGCTGTCCTTTGAAAGAGGTCCAGTGAACCACTGAGAGACAGAGGGAAACTTACTCAGGTCCTGAGTTAACTTTCTGGGACTTCCACCATAGGTGATCAGTGTGTGTCCACATTATGCTATGAAATGTGATCATTTTCCTTGTGATGCATAGATGGGAAATGCATTCTTGTCACGGGATATGTTTGGAATTCTTGAGTTTTTCCCCAGCACGTTCTTCCATATACTCTCATTAATCCCTTGTCCCACTTACTCGGTGTGCATCCCAGGACAGCAATTTTGGAAAACACTCCACCTCCTGAGCTGAATTCAATATGACCTTTGCCTTTTCATTCCTATTGTCATTCAAATATCAACAGAGTCTTGGGAAGCACATCCCACTGACAGAAACTGGTGTTGAGTTAGTAGTGGTTGACGTAGCTTTTTATCAAAGCTTAAGTAGAATTATTTTGACTACCATTCATAGGGGAGAAAGTATCATATTTCTTAGAGACGAACTACTACTGGCCTCAGGTGAGGCTTTTTCTGTACTAACTGATTTTGCTGGAATTAGTCTCTTCTGTGATTGGTTACTCTTCAGACAGACTGGATAAAACCCTGTTTTCTTCAACAATGTTAAATGCTTTCCAACTTATAAAAATATTTTATAGTTGCCTGTAATTACGCTGACCAAATCCCATGGACTGAACGTTGGAGACGTCATGTCTCATGTGGGCTTTGGGCAAGCAAACCAGGATGTGCAGTGGTGGTCACATCAATTTTGGCAGACATTGCTCTACTGTCAGGCAGCTCAGCTCCTTCAGGGCTAACAAAAAAAGGGCGCAGTTTTAGGAATTAGCACAGAAAGAACTCACTGAAGCAGAAGGCACATGCACGCTCGTCTAGAACTACTGCCCTGTTCTCTTTGAGGACTGGACACCTTGTATCCCCTGTGTTCTTCTAGCTTCACACTCATGTTGCCTACTCGGGCATGAAATCACCCTCATAATCAGTTCCTAGCACCACTGTGACATTTATAATAGTGAAGCAACTGTCTTAATCAGGCAAATCTCTCACTCTAGTTTTTCTATCAGTTCAGGCTGTTCTGCTGAAATGAAACCATACCTTTTATATGACAGTCACAATCTCACTGAAAGTGATACCCAGACACTGACAGGAATCTGTAAGGTGTCCACAGAACCATCAGACAGCAATCTGTGACCACTCCTTATTTCTTTCTTCCATCTAAAGTCCTAAGAGCACAATCTGATTTCTTCAGGGTTTTGAAGTAGTGCTCAGTCACCTGCTAGTTTCTCCAGCAAAAGACACTGGCAAGAGAACTCCTGCAATGAGCCAGTTCTGGAAGACATGCCACTGTCCCTGAGAGGAAGACTCAAGATGTAGTGTATCCAGGTGTTCCGGTGAGGGCAGTGAGGTGGTGGGACAAATTCTGCTTCCACTCATATCAACTCAGCACACAACTAGCAATAGACACACAAAATGGTCAGTAAGGAAGTGTTGAAGTCATAGCTGTTTATAAATCAGGAAGTGTTCACTAATGGAAAACAAAGTAATAAAATCAGAGTTATGAGGGGCTGGGGATTTAGCTCAGTGGCACAGCGCCTGCCTGGCAAGCGCAAGGTCACGAGTTCAATTCCTGGTACCGGAAAAACAACAAACAAAAAACAATCAGAGTTATGCCTAAGTCAGTCCCCATGGCATTCTTTACAGAAATAGGGGGGAAAAAAATCCTGAAATTCATGAAATCTCTAGGACTTCAAAGGGAGAAGTCTTGAATTCAAGAACAAATTAGGTGGCGTTGCTTTTTTTAACTGGCCCTTTTTATGGTAGCATCGGAATCCCCGGTGGCTGATAGTATATTTTTAAAAAGAGGTTTACTTAGCATGCAGTTCAGAAGGTCCAAGAGCACTGAATCTGTAGCTGCCAGCTGTGCTGAGGGCTTCTTGGATGTATCACAACACAGTGCAAGCATTGTACTGGCAGTGCAGGTAAAACGGAGAGGTCACACAGAGAGAGAAGAAGCAAGAAGGATGGAGGGGAGGTGCCAGTTCCCTTATTGCAGCTGGTTTTAAAGGACTAATCAAGCCCGAAGAGACGCTGAGCTCATATTCAACAAAATAAACTCATTCATGAGCATGGTGCCACCACGGCTTAAGTACTTCCCACTAGGTCCCGCTTTAAACAGTCCACCACCTCAACACTCTTTGCTGCCTCCACGCAGGGGAATCATTCACACCATGTTGACACTAGAACACTTCTTGAGTTCAAAACATAGTAAGGCTGAGAAACTAGGATCACTGGCATAAAGGCAGACAAATAGACCAATGGGACACACAAAAGTATCTGGGAATAAACTTTAACATACATGGATAAATGATATGTGATAAGGGTGCCAAGACAATACAACAGTGAAAGAACAGTCTCTTGGCAAGGCGTGTGGTGAAAACATGAAGGATGAAGTTGGGCCCTACCTTATTCACACAAAATAATTAACACAAAGTGGCTTAAAGGCTACAATGATAAAACTCTGAAAAGAAACACAGGGGAAAGCTTCATGACACTGAAGCTGGGAATGATTTCTTTGATATGACACTAAAAGCAGAGGCAACAAAACCAAGAAATTGTCAAGAATTCCTACAATTTAATAAAAAAGGAAAAAAGCCTAGAAAACAAGCCTAGGGCTTGAGTAGACAATACTCCAAAGTATATGTACAAGTGGCTGAAGCACACGAAGAGGTGCTCAACATCTTTTGTCATGAGAGAGGCACACTTCACACCCTCAGTGCGACATCCTCTAACACCTGCAGTGGAGAAAGTCGTGGGGGAACTGGAAGGTTTCTCCACGGCAGGTGTTCATGTGAAAAGTTCTCCTTGCTGTAGAATACAGTACAGTGGCTCCTTGAATTACAGAATTATCAGGCAATCCCACTTTTGGATACATATGCACAATAATTGAAAGGAGGATACAAACAGATATTTGTGCGCCAGTCTCACTGAAACATTATTCACTGCAGAGACTGAAGCAAACCAGGTGTTCCCTAACAGATGAAGAAAGGAAGGAAGGAAGGAAGGAAGGAAGGAAGGAAGGAAGGAAGGAAGGAAGGAAGGAAGGAAGAAAGGAACAAATGTGTTAGATGGATATGTTCAAAATGTATATGGTAGAACATTTTTCAGAGTTTTTAAAAATGGAAAATACTATGGCACAGTATATATATCTTGAGAGTTGGATCATATTTGAAAGTTGTTGTGGGGAAAAGAGCAAGGGAGTATGGTTACTGAGGATGTCAGTAGGGTAGGCAGTTGAGAGTACAGAGCCCAAAGACAATAACAAAATAAAAAAGTATGAAAGTTACCTTATATGGACTTGAAAGTCTTTTGGGAAGACAGTCCAGAGCCTAATGGTGAATGCAAAAATCAGTAGGACAATGAGTACCAAAAGCCAAATGGGATAGCAATACATTAGTTACCTTGGTGGCACGCTAGAGAGTTTGGTGAGTTTGAGATGGGTGGGAGATAAGAGGCATGAGGACCACTCTGATGGTGAAGGTTTGGAGTTGGAGGCAGTGGGGTTGTCAGGGCAATGTTTGGCTTGGGTAATGTGGAACCAGGATGAAAGGCCCGTGACTGACCACTGATTGTGTTGTCAAGATGACCAGGTGGGGTCCAGACCACCTTGGCTGTAATCCTGTGGGCCTAAAAGATTTGAGACATATTAAGACTCCAGGAGCTATAGAAGGCTATAGACATCAGCATGTTGTTGTAGCAGGTATTGGAGGAAGTAGAACTGAAATATAGTCAGTGATGGGGGGAAGGTTATCAGGAGCAGGGAGGTTGTGAAGCAGAAATGGTCTACCATACATGAGCTCAAATGGACTCAGGTAAGTGGGTGACCTGGGAAGTGCCCTGAGTCTAGTTAAACCTAAAGGAAGGAGCTGAGGCCAAGGTAGGTGTAGCTCGAAGATGGGTTTTGTAAGGTGAGTTTTTAGAAGCCCATTTGCCTTTTCTACTTTCCCAGAGGACTACGGGTGATAAAGTATGTGTAAGTGCCAAGTAATGTTGAGACTCAAGCAACCTGCTGAGTGATTTGGGATATAAATGCTGGACCATTATCTGACTGGATAGTTTGGGGCAGTCCAAATCTGAGAACAATATCTTGTATGAGAACCTTAGCAACTACATCTGCAGTTTCCCAAGCAGTGGGGAAGGGCCTCTATCTACCCTGAGAAAGTACTGACAAAAGTGAGACGATATCTGTAAGTTTTGTGGTGGGGCATGTGCATGAAGTCAATCTGTCAGTCTTCACCCAGAGTATGTCCATAGAGCTGGTGAGTTAGAAAAGAGGAGGGTGGTAAATGTCTCTGAGGAGAAGTTTTGGCACAGAGCTGGCAGTTTTGAGTAACTTAGCGAGTGATGGTTTTAAGGAGGGATGTGTGGTTATAGGAGCTAAGAATTTGTATACAGCCTGAGTACTGACATGGAAGCAGTTGTGTAAGTCAGTGGTAATGGTTTGTGCTTATTGGTCTGGAAGAGGGAGTTTTGGCCACTGGAAGATCCATGCTTGTGTGTTTCAGTGATAGTCAGGTTTGTGGAGTAATAATTGCTCTGGTGAATAATGGGGTGAGGGCATGTATTTTGGGATGAGAGGAAGAAGGTGGGAAGGATATGGCTGTTGAGCAGTTAATTTGGCCTGTGTGTCAGCAAAAATATTACCCTGAGCAATGGGATATGATGGAGTATGGTGTCCCCTGCAGTGAATGACTACCATGTGTTTTGGGAGCTGTGTTTCCTCTGGAAGTTTGAGGATGAGAAGTGCATTGGTGATGGAAGTACTCTGAGCACTGATGAATCCTGTTTCTTACCAGATGGCAGCATGAGAGTGGAGAATACTGAATGTGTACTTGCAGTCTGTGTAGATGTTCATGGTTTTGTCTTTGGCTAGTGTGAGTGCTCATGTAAAGGCTATGAGTTCTTTCTTCCGTGAGGATGTCCCAGGTGGCAGTGGGCCTGCCTCTATTACCGTTGACACATTGAGTATGCCATATCCTGCCCTCTTTTGAGTGTCTGTGTTTGTTGAGGTACCATCTATGAACCATGTGTCAAAAACTGTAGGAAGAGAAGTGCTACAATGTGAGGGGAGGGAGTCAGGGTCATCTGTAGGATTTCAACACAACTGTGTTGAGAGGCCTTGTCAGAGGTGGGAAGTAAGGTGGCTGGATTGAGGGGATCAGTGATGGAGATAGTAATGGAAAGGTCCTGTATGCGTACTGGATGAACCTGCTGTAAGTGAGAGGGAGTCTTCAGGGTGGGGAGTGTCTTGTGAGAGATGAACTCATTGAGGTGGTGAGGTGAATGCACTGTGATTGACTGCCCTAAAGTGAACTTTTTTGCCTCTTGTGTTAGTGTGGCTGCTGAAGCAAGGGCTCGAAGACAGGGAGCCCATGCAAGTACTGTGCTATCTAACTGTTTTGAGAGGTACACAGCTGCCTGGAATGAGGGTCCCTTTTGTGTCCTAAGACTCCCACTGCATTTGTGGCCCTGACAGGAAGTGTACAGGATAAAAGGTTGAGTGGGGTTGGGGAGAATGAGACCTGGGCCTCTTAAAAAAGCTTCCTGTAGCTTGTAAAAAGAGGATTGTATAGGAATAGTGGGGTATAGAGGTTCTAGCAGGGAGCCCTTGGATGCTTTATAGAGGGGCTGGGCTAGGGAGGCAAAATTAGAGATCCAGAGAGGAAAGAAGTTTGATAAACCAAGGAAGGAGAGAACCTGCTGTTTTGTAGTTAGAACTTGGAGGTCACAGAGAAGAGCTTTGCAGTCAGCAGTGATTGAACAAATAATGGGACTGAGGGTGAATTCCAAATATTTGATCTTTGGTGAAACTATCTGAGTCTTGGTTGCAAAGACCCTATATCCTCATCCTGACAGAAAATTGAGGCAAGCAGCTGTGTGTTGTATGGCCAGAGCATCAGAGGGAGAGCGGCAGAGGAGGTCATCTATGTACTGGAGCAGTGTGCTGGGTTTGAGGTTGAAGGCCTCAAGGTCAGTAGTGAGAGCTTGGCTAAAGAAGTGAGGACTACCTCTAAAACCTTGGGGTAGGACTGTCCAGGTGAGTTGTAGGGACCTGAGAGTAGCTGGATCAGTCCATATGAAAACAAAAATATCTTGGCTCTCCAGGTGTAAAGGGATAGTGAAGAAGGCATCTTTGAGATCTAAGACTGTGAAATAGGTGGTGGAGGGAGGAATATGTGAGAACATAGTGTAAGGGTTTGGCACCACTGGGTGGATTGGGGTAACAGTGTTATTGATTACCCTAAGGTCTTCTACTAGGTGATAGGTACTATTCAGCTTGAATACTGGGAGAATGAGAGTGTTGTAGGGTGAGTGGGTAGCTATAAGAACACCATTCTCCAAAAGGCACTTGATTCTGGATTTGAATCCCTGCTGATGTTTGGGAGCTGTGAAGTATTGGGGAATGCAAGGAAAGACTGAAGGATCTTTGAGGCATATTAATATAGGTGAAGCATGAGTAACTTGAATGGGGTTAGAGGGGTCCCAGACTATGGGGTCAACAAGGGAAGGAGGAAGTGGAGGAAATGGGCTGAGAGCATGCTGTGATGGGATTTGGAGGACAAGAACTGTGGTGAGGGAGAAGGTAAAGGAGAAGTTAAGCTTTTGGAGGAGACCCCTCCCCAAAAGGGGTGTGGTATGTGTTGGTATTACTAGAAAACTATGAGTGAAAAAGAAATATGGAACCTGTAGGGGATAGGTACTGTTTGCAAGGGCTGTGTAGGTTGGCTGTCAACTCCCACTACGGAGACTGTGGATCTCATACAGTGACCTGAAAACTCGGGAAGAACATTATATGTAGCCCCCATATATACAAGAAAAGAAAGCATCTTACCTGAGATGTCCAGTAAGACTTGGGACTCCAAGAAGGATACATTAATGAGGGTTGTGGACCTATTGGTAAAGGATAACATTTTTATGGGCAAATATACCTCTTGGTTTCAGCTGTTAGTGTGAGGTCCTCACAATTGGACCCCACCAAACTTGAAGAGAAAAATAACCCCAACAGACCAGTCTGTTCAGACAGGTAGAATCCCTCTCCCAGAAAAAAGACTGAAATAACCCTGTTTAGCAAGTTGGTTCCCTGGCTTGCAGGAAACCCTGTAAGTCTACAGAATGCCACTCGGTAAGTCAGCAAAATGCCACTGTCATCCTAAACTTCCCACTAGGTACTTCCTGCTAGAAGCACCAAGGACCCCCATCAAACTTAAAATTTTCCATTTCCCTGTGTGGGACCACCTCCCCTGCTTAAAGTCCCCTATAAAGAATATCTGCTACCTTTGTTCATGGCCAATGGTCCTTTTGCCCTTGGCCAGGCTCCATCCAGTCTGAAATAAAAATATCACTATTTGCGTCAATCCTGCCTGTCCTAGTGGTCTTGGCTGCTCCTCGGTATTTAGCCTCACAGTTAAGAGATCTATTCCCCTCTGTATTACATGCCCACTGCTACTAGTGAGTCTATCTGGTCTTGAAGAAAAGTAATACTCTAAACAAGTTCATCTAGCTTGTCTGTCAAGTTATTAGGAAGCTGTTAATGACAGCAGAAAGATATGATTAGCTTTAAGGTCTCATGTAGGTAGTCACTGTTTATTATCTCTATTAGGGGCAGTTTTTGAATAATCTAGGGTGATCATAAAAGAAATAGAAAAGACCCAAAAGATGTCATGTTATACCTTGGAACAGAAATGTTAAGCGCAGTAAACAAGATAATAGACAATCTGTTCACACAATTTGCATAGAGGGATCAAAGCATTTCACTTGTTTGATTCACCAGATTGGTTGGTATTTTCTTTCCAGAAAAGAAACTTAAGGTCATTTATTGGTTCACCACTGTATGAATTTCATTGTCCTTCATCTTCTGATATCTCAGGCAGTGTGAGTTTTACCCTAAAAAGGTGAATCTGACCATCTATTCCCTGTACTTAATGGCAGAAGAGGTTGTGAAAGGGCCTTTCCATCTGGGTGAGAGTTAGTCCAGGGGTACACCCTCATTCCAAGTTTGATCAGGACTTAATCACTAAGGCAATTTTGGGTTGACAATTATTGTTTGTCTTTAAGAGTGGAAAAATCTTATTGCCATACTTTTCTGCCTGTTGGAAATTTCCTAGATGGATCATATATTCATGGAGTTGGGAGGTTTCAATGTCAGTGAGTAGATGTCAAAAGGGGCCTCACATAAAGTATCACAAAGCAGCTGATATTAAATTTGGACTTGGGGTTGCCTAAATTCTCATTAAGGCAATTGGAAAGACACCTACACCCTCACTTATGGTGGGTTTCTTGAAACAGGTTGGCTAAGGTTTGTTTCAGAATTTGATTGGTTCTCTCAACCTTTCCTGGTCACTAGAGTCTCTATGCAGTGATACTTAATTTCCAGTGTTGTGGCAACTCCTTGCAGGTTGTGAGATGTGAAAGAGGGTCAATTATCACACTAGATAGATCTACTCAGTCCAAACATAGGGATTATTTCTTTAAGGAGGACTTTTACCTCCTCTAGAACCCATCTGACATAGTAGTGATAGGGTAAGAGACACTCCATTTTCTTTTTTAACTCCATATTAAGAGAATTCACTTAAACTCACTTAAAATGTAGTTGAACCCACTCTTCACCTCAGTCCCCTTGGTCAGTTATGAACTCACTTACAGGAGAGCAGAGTCATAAAATGGGAATGGAACAAGCAAGATAAATTAGGAAGCAGGCTACAAGTTAAACGGCAATGGTCATCTGGAATCCAGCTGTCCAACATCTTCTGGGGAAGGTAAACATTGGGATAATTGTGTGATATTCCTCTAAGATTCCCAAAAATGAGGTAATGGTCACTATGAAAACCTAAAAATGTACTTAAACCAAAGGTAAGACTCAGATCTAGATGGACATCTTCTCTGACTCCTGGTTAGAGACTGTCCATCAGCCGGCTCAACAAAGCTTTGTTCGCTCTTGTCCTTTCAGTCTTTTGTGAATGCAGATCTCCTTGAATTCACTTGCCGTGTCGGTAGGAAAGGCCTCTATCAACAGTAAAAGTATCAGTGCACACCAGGAATTGTATATATCCCTTACATGAAGCATATGGGTGAAGTCTATTTGGGAATCTTCTCCAGGGGAGGGCCTATGCCTCTGTACTGGTACAGGCAATGGAGGAAGATGAGTCTGTGCTTTATGGAGGGCATAGACAGGACATGTCTTGCAGAGCTGGGTCACAATATTATAGATTTCAGGCCCTCAAAAGTGCCCATATATTATAGCAGTGGTGGAATCTCATCCTAGGTGGAAGGTATGTTTGTAGAAACTTAATGACTGTCCACTGTATTAATTGCAGCAAAAACAATTGGTGCCCTTTACACTCTGGAGAGTCCAAAGGGCAGATTGCCTTGCTCCTGAGTTTTCCTGTCACTGTTCTCTTTGAGAAAAGTTGTCTTTGTCCTGGAGTTAAGATATATCCCAGATTAAATCACCTTTTATTGAGAAATTTGGCCCTTGTTTTGGGTCAACTTATAACATCATTTTGCTAGAAAACTAAGAGTCTTAATGGTGTTCTTGTAAGATAGCTCTTTAGTGGGACTACAAATGAAGAGGTCATCCACATACTTTAATAGGCCTCCCCTTTTGAATTTTAGGTCACTCAGGTCTTGAGCTAAAACCCTTGCAAAAAAGTGCGGGCTCTTTCTAAAGTTCTGGAGCAAGACAGTCCAAGTATACTATGGGTAAAGTCCTGTTCATTAATCCTCCCCCTCAAATGCAAAAAAATGGGAGCTATGATCCACAGAGATATTAAATAAGGCATCTTTGAGATCAAGGACAGAGAACCAGTTAGTGAATCCAGGGAATCTCTGTTAAAGGGGTATGGATGTCTGCTACTAATGAGTGTATAGATACCACTCCTCATTTATGGCTCTGAAATCTTGTTCTAGGCAATATTCTCCTGATGGCTGGACTACTAGTAACATGGGTGTATAGATGGGGAAAGGCGTGGTAGCAGTAATACTATAGCAAAAATATCAATAATGGGATTTTCCCCAGTACAGCTTTTTTCTTAAGAAAATTCTGTTTCCTGTAAAGATATAGATTAGGAAACTTTAGATGAAGTCAATTAGAGTGGCCTTGACAGCCTTCCCCAGGGTGCCATCATGGCATGTTTGAGGATCTACTGCTGGAAGAGAAATTATGCTCTGTGAGGTCAGGCTGGCTGTGTCCTTAGCAACTATGACATAGGTTGCCAAAGGATTGAATATAGAGTGGCTCTGAATATAAAGTATGCCTCTTCCAATTATTGGTATGGGGCACTTCAGTATCACCATAAAGGCAGCTTCCAAAAGCAAAGCTTCGGGGCTGGGGATTTAGCTCAGCGGCAAAGCGCCTGCCTGGCAAGTGCAAGGTCGTGAGTTCGGTTCCCGGTACCGGACAAAAACCAAAAAATAAATAAAGAAAGAAAGAAAGAAAAGAAAAGCTTCCAAATGGCATTTCAGAGTATGGGTAAAGAAAGCTGTCCAAATAATACCCTCAAGGCCCACAACAAATTTACAATGGGATGAACGATCATCCCAAAGGAAACTAGAACTGAATAAGTCATGCGAGTATCACAGAGGAATAATTTCTTTGGTCACAACATCTAAAGTTACCTGAGCTTCCTATGAAGTAATTATGATTCTCTTGTGTGAAAACCTTGCACAGTACAACAGGTACCATCCCCTCTCACTGTCCCAGCCCTCCTCTCTGGCTACCATGGTGAGGGATGACCTCATATCTCTCTGAAAATTATGTCATCCCTTGTCCAGTGCTACAGGTCTATTTCCACATTCTCACAGGTCCAACAAGGATCGAATGGTTTCTGCAGGATTCTTTTGCCTTGCACCCAGTTCACTTGCAATTGAAGCACTCTGACTTGCTTCCCTCACTCTTTGGATTATCTCATATTTGCCTAGTGCTGTGCACTGTCTAGTGAGGCTTATCGAACTCAGTGAGCACGGCTTTAGCCTGCCTCTTCATCTAGTTCTCATTTGTCCCCTAATTCATCACAGTTATTGAATACTAAATAAGCTTCATTGACCAATTGCTGTATTTCAGTTTTTGGGCCCAGGTGGAGTTTTTGGAGCATCTTCTGAATGTCTGGAGCTGACTGACTAATAAAATACTGCCTTAGGATAATCTGACCTTCTCTAGACTCAGAGTCTAAATTAGTGTATTTACAGAGTGCCTCATCAAGCTGAGGTCGAAAAGCAACTGGGTTGTACTGGGTTTTAGTCAGGGGCCCCTGACTAATAGGCCTGAGTATTAGAGTTCAGAGGTTGGACATCCCTTGCTGCATATCAGCTAAAATGGCCTTGAGGTATAATTTTCCTTTGGCTTTTCCACCCGTTGTTCTATAATCTCACTCAGGCTCCTCTTGCAATGCAAATAGTGCAACAGTTGGCTGGTTTTCAGAAGTTGAAGCTGCCAAGGTTTCCTCATTGATCCTTGGGATCCAGCAGGCCTGTCACTGGGTCAGTCCCCATTAGTAGCGACCCAACAGGGACTCTCCTGCAAATTCTGTCCTGCTCTCACGTAGTACAGCTGAATCCTTTAGGGCTGGGCTTCTCCAGCTTTAGGTGAGCACCAGTGCTGCTTCCTTTGGACCCACTGGATTTCCCCCTCTAAATACAACTCACCTTCGGATTGAAGAGGCAAGAACTGGGATGACTTACTGGCTGGATGTCCCTTAGGCAATTAAAAAGGAAATAAAGCCTATTCTTAGAAAAAAACTGAAATAGCAAAGTCAAGCCACAAAGTATACACATCTGGTAACAAAATCTCAAAATTTAGACACTACATAAATTCAATCAGCAGATTCAGGTTACATATCATTTCAGATAGCAGCATAAAATTTAAGTCATAGTTATCACAACAAATCAAATTGAATAAAAATAAGAACAAACCAACATCAGCAAATTATCCCAGGAAGTGGCAGGTTTAGGTGGGGCTTTAGGAGTTTTCCAGAGCAGATGAGTCAGCTAGGTTGTTTGGCTGCGCCTGCCTCCGCCCACTGCCTGCCACCATCTTGGGCATGCGGAAACAGGGGCAGGAGGTTTAAAGAGGCCAATTTCTCTCTTCCCATGCGGGAAGATACTGCACCTGTTAAACTGTTTTTCTGAGTTATTTAGAATCAACAACTACAGAAGGGGAATACTCTGATACCCAAAATCCTGAGGGAGGAGAGAAAATCAGAAATGGAGAGAGAAAATTACTAAAACCTATGGAAAGGAAGCCACAGGTAAGCACAAAAACCTTTGATGTTAAACAAAGGGCTGCCCAAGTCGAGGCCAGTTACCAAGTACTACATGGAGAAAAGCCACACTTCAACAGGACAGGTCCAGGTCTCCTGGTCCCATTCTGTGGGCAGCTATGCCAAAGTACTTGCTTATGGATGGCCTTCCCCCCCCCACCTCAGCTCAGCTTGCACCCACCCCTGCTGAACCCTGTGCCACGGTCTCCAAGATAGACTTTCCACATTGTGGGGGTCAACAACAAAATATAAGTCTAACTGATTGGTAAGTGTTCTCCTGTCCCCCAGAAGGACAGAAACCTTTTGCCCCCAAATCTAGTCATTTCCACATGGTTAGGTCAATGTTTATCCTGCACCCTCAGCAGGCATCTCTGTCACTTGTAAAATGGAAACTAGAGGAAAGAGTGAGGTACTCGCTTTTTGGCTGGGTTGTCTGACTATCCTCTTCTGCTGAGGACTCAATGTCTCTGGACTTCGGATGCCTCCAATGTCTGGTGAAGTGTCTGGGATGCTGATGCCTCTGATGTTTGGTGATTCTCTGGACTGCTGATGCCTCTGATGTTTGGTGAGGTGTCTGGGTTGCTGTGGCATGGAGCCATTGATCCAGCGGTTTGCCTAAGCATGCTGTGGTCATGCTCTGAGGAAGTCAATGACAACTGCAGTATATCTGGCAGAGTTTTTGGAGCGATCTTTGAAGAGGGGGCGGGGGGGGTGACTCAACAAACTCTGTTTTAAGCTTTTGGACTCCATTTTGGGCAATGGTCCTTACTGCTCAATACAATCCTAACATCTGTCCCACTTGTTTCTGATAGTTACTGAGAGACATAGGTAGCTGCTCTACAGTATCCATTCTCCCCTTCTTCCGTACTAATAGGACTCAGTTGTTTTGTTGATTCCATCTTCTCTTTTATAACCAAAGTACCTTGTTACAATAGATTCATGTAGTCAATATTTTTGATTGTTTCACATATGTACTACTTTTTGGAATCTTCATTTTCCTTTGATTTCAGAAATTCCATTTGAGACCTCTATATTTCTCACTAAGGTAATAATGGGGCATTCCTATTTATCCAAAGCACAGCTACTTAGTAAATGTTCACAGGTGTCTTAGAAGGAGAACTGGGAAACCACTATCAGGTTATCCTTGTCCTCAAATTGTAGGGCTTCTAACCCTGGGTACATACCTTCCTCAATAACTGCTGGGTTTAGGGTCTAAACTTATCTCAGATCAAAGTACAGACTGGGAAATATTACTGAGGCTGCCACTCAAACTCTTGAAAAGCATCCTTGATTCCATTTGATTCTTTTCTTTTCATTTTTTTTTTTTACATCAACCTTCTGAACTGTCCTTGCATAGAGCCTACAGACTGTGACTCCAACAGTGCTGCTTATTACTGTAACTCTATCTGCTTGGAATCTAATGATTACCTGGCAAGACGTGGCCTCCCTATGACAGGCTCTATCACCTCCCATCAGGAGGTCTAGCTTTGAAAAATCACTTTGTCCCCCCTGCTCCAGACACCACAGAAAGACAATGAAATTACAATGATTACAGGTTCTTTTTAACCAGTCTATATTCTTCATGTGTGATAATTATGATCCTAACAACTTAAATCTGTAATTCAGAGACAGGAAGTAGAGGCTATATTTATTGAGATCCAAACGTCAGAGGAAAATTTATACATCAATTTTGAAACAATATAGGAAATAAGAAACAAGGTCAAAAGGAAAAGAGGATGAAGATGCAAGTTTTTTATTTTATGAAAAGAAATGAAAATTTCAAACAAAATAATACCAGAATAACAATAGCTAATTCATTATGTACCATTACCTTCAAAGTAGTTACTCAGAGTACAAGATATAGGCATAAGAAATTCTCCAAATGATATTAGCACAAACCTTTATTTTCAATGAACTCAGACAAACTAGCACTTTAACTATTTTGTATTTCTATTCCTTTCCCCTTCCTTGCTTTCCCTTTCTCACACCCTAGTTCTTCTTTCCTTTGAACAATTTCTTACCACTTCACAATATGCACAAATGGGCCTCTGAGATGAATATAATACACTTTTCAGATGATGAAATACAAACAGCAAATCAATATAGGCAAAATGTTCAACATCATTAGTCATTTAGGAGATGCAAATTAAAGCAACACTGAGATTCTATCTTACTCTAGAAAGAATGTTTACTATCAAGAAATGAATCAACAATAAATGTTGGAAGGGCTATGGGGAAAAAGGAAATCTTCTCCAGTGTTGGTGGGAGTGTAGACTGGTTTAACCACTGTAGAAATCAGTGTGGAGATTCCTCAAAACCTAGGATGCAGATTTTATGCTTTTTTGTACTCAGATCTCAGTCTTACATCTCTCATGGAGCTGGCTGGGGTCATGTCTTGAAAGAATGTGAAATGTCACTGTCTGCTTTCACATATGTACAAGCCAGTTCCACTTTCATTGCTGTCATTATTAGTATTATAGTTCAAATTTTTGACTGCATATCCAAATTTTGTAATACAAAATTTCTTAACAAATTCAAAAATAGAGCATGTAATGAAAGTTATGTGTCATTTCCACTGCTAATTCCTACACTTTCTACCCAGAAAGACCCAAGGATGCCAGTGTCTCATCAAATTTTTAAAAGATATTTTACTTTTAAATATGTATTTTTACAAATAATAATGTCATGGCTAATACTGGTGCAACTATGTATGTATATGCTTTGGGACATTTTTACTTCATTTTTTATTTTACATTACATTATCCCCAAGATGATTCTTTTTTTTTTTTTTTTTTTTTTGGTTTTCTCCAGTACCGGGAACCGAACTCACGACCTTGCGCTTGCCAGGCAGGCGCTTTGCCACTGAGCTAAATCCCCAGCCCCTCCTCAAGATGATTCTATACTTAGTGAAATAGAAATCCACTCTCATTTCATTTCCTATATTCTAATATCAGTAAATAATAAAATGTGTGTTATGAATTTATGCAGATGACATTGAAGTAATTTCCAATTTGCAATTGAAAGCAATATCTCAATGGACTTTATATATATATATATATATATATATATAAAGCATATGCTGCCTAAAAGCAAATACTACCTGTCAACAGGTACAGGGATTTGTTCTAACATGGTCCAGATGCAGATACACTTCAATAAGCAACTTATATATTTAAAATTTTCCTGAATGAAAATGAAAAACATATGCCCCAGAATAGGCCAACACATACATCCATAATCTATAATCTAGAATTTTAAAAGAAAAGCAAAGTTTACTTAAAAAGTGAGCCAATGGATTTTAAAGCATTACCAAGAAGTTTACCAGGAGCAGTCAGCACTGCAGTTATGCCATCACCTACGCTACTCAAGGCTCGTGTAATAAATGGATCATTATCACTTTCTGTAGTTTTGACTCTTTTCTGCAAATGCTTTAACTCTTCATTCATTGCCTCAGATTTATTCTTGAATCCTTCTTTAAGCAAATCCATTTGGATCTAAAATAAATGAATAAAAGGGCAGTACATTATTATGGTACTGCTATTTTAAGAGTGACATTTTGCTTAAAAAACTTTGTCAAACTGAATTTATATTACATGTATAAACGTTTTTGCAATCACAAAATAACTAAACAACAAACAATATTATCTGAATTGGACCAGATATTGTGAGAAGGAAGCATAGTTTAGTTTTCTTAATATTCATCCAATATTCAATCCTGCTGTGCAGAAGCATGACAACAAATTGTGTTCTTTCCAGATGGACAAGGACAGAATTCCTCTGAGATCATAAGCTAATACCTGTAGGCTATCCACATGGGGTATTGTAGTTTACATAAAATATCCCCCAAAATACTCATGTGTGTGGAAGGAGATTCTCTTACTGGGGTGCTAAACTAATCTGCAGATACAGCCATTGGATTCAGTAGTTTAATATGCCATGAAAGAGGCGGGGCCTGGTTAGAGGTGGGTCACAGTTCTTCCCCTTCCTGGCTGCCACAGACTGAGCAGTTTTCTCTTCACCATACATCAGTGCTGTGCTACTTCTGCCTTGTAGCTGCCCAACTATGGACTGAAATCATCAACCAAAATAAAGCTATCCCTTATCCTATAAGTTGTGCATATTGGGTGTTTTGTCCAGGAGCTGGAAAAGTGACTAGGACATCTGCAAATAACCAGTAAATTTATTGACAGAAGCTGTCATTACATTGGGTGTTTAAGTCTGAACATTTCTGAGAGTTTTATGGCAACACAGATCCATCTCTTTGGATCTCTGGGTCTTTGGATGATACTAGAGTGCCTCATGATATTGGTATTGCTAATGCGATCCAATTGCTATTGATGTTGGCTAAAGATGTTTGAAAAATGTGGTTAATCAGGCCCTCATGAGATCATTTTATAAAATCCCCAAACAGCAAAATAAATGCTATTCATATTCTCCAAGGAATTCATCAAAAGAACTATAGGAGCCAAGATGATGTGAATTCTCTAAATTCTACATATGAAGCAAAATTTAAAGGAGTCATCTTTAAAACAAAAACAGCCAAAAATCCAGAGCTTTATCAAATTACAGACAATAAATGGTGATGGTCCCTCCTTCCACGATCCGGATATCACCTTCACCGTCCTGCAAGGGTACCCAGGACATCAGACACTACTGAGCCAAGGTGTACTCACCTTCATATGTTGCTCCAACATCATTTTCTGATCTCTGAGGAGGTTTTCCCTCTCCAACAGTAGCTTCTTTTCCAGTTGCTCCATGTTTTCCTTGTGGGTCCTCTCTAGAGCTTCTTTTATTTGCTGTTCCTCCTGTAATTTTGCTATTGAAATTTCCCTGTCCTTCTCAGCTGCTTCCTTCTGGGCCTTCTCCACTGTGCCAGGGAAATTTCAAAATGGAAGAAAAACAAGTGAAAACTAATTATATTATCCTGAGCTCAGAGACCAAGGCAAAGCTGAAAGGCAGCACAGGAAAGTCAGAGAATTCACACAGGTCCATGCTGTCCAGAACATGTTTCAGAACAGGATGGAAATGCACTGCCCTTGTAGATGACATAACTACAACTCTTTTCTGTTGTTCACATTCATCAGCATGCACCCTCCACAGAAGGAAAGATGCTACACACTGGGGAAGGTTTCCTGTTGGGTCTGTCAGAATCATTGCAGGAATCTACACACACTTGGGAGCTGCCTGTGCCTTGCACATTTACCTGCCAGGGCCTTATCCCTGTCAGTGAGAGCTTTATCTGACTGCAGAATGGATTCTTCTATTGCTGCCTGTGACTGCAGGAACCTTTGGAGCACCTCTTCTGCCTGTGAAACCAAGAAAGAGCAAATAGCTTACCACTGGGAGAAGGGTTCTGGAAAATAAATGTATGGATATCATTCTGCTCATGGTTGAACTTCTAGTGGCTCTCTGCAAATGGATCAATCGCTTCAGTGTCACCCAAGATTCTCCATGCCTCGGGCTTCCCATCTCCCTCCCTGTGTCCTTCTTCCAGGACTCCTTCCTGTCATGTGCTCTAAGTTCCAGCCAGTCAGAATTATGTGCAGTTGTGCAAACTACATCCTCCAGTGCTTTTAGGTATTTTTCTCCAGTGACATAAACTGTACCTCTGTCTTCCTCCTACAAGCTATTTCTTTAGGAAAAATTTTTATATATACTGGGGCCTCTCAGTTGAAAAGTAAAAATGGGGGCTGGGGATTTAGCTCAGTGGCACAGAGTCTGCCTGGCAAGCACAAGATCATGAGTTCGATTCCCACTACCGGAAAAAAAAAAAAAAAAAGCTATTGAAAGGAAAAATGTTCAGAAAAAAGGTGATATCACTTCAAGCTAGATTAAACTACCTAGGAAAGAG
>NW_004955423.1:4716746-4733928 GCF_000276665.1 Chinchilla lanigera | reverse complement strand
TTTCACAATAGCATCTAAAAAGACAAAATACTTCAGAATCAATCTATCAAAAGTATAAGATCTATACAGTAAAAATGATAGTGCTCTGAAAAAAGAGATTGAAGAGGATATCGGAAAATGGAAAGATATTCCTTGCTCATGGATAGGAAGAACGAACATTGTGAAAATGGCCATACTCTCAAAATTGTTGTACAGATTCAATGCAATCCCAATTAAAATACCATTAGTATACCTCACAGATCTAGAGAAAACATTCCTATAGTTCATCTTGAACCAGAAGAGGCCTAGAATAGCAAAAGCAATCCTGGGAAACAAAGGAAAGGCGGGGGGCATCATAATTCCTGACTTGAAATTATATTACAAAACTACTGTGATAAAATTAGCATGGTACTGGCACAAAACAGACCTGAAGATCAATGGAACTGATTACAAAATACAGACACAACTACAAACATACTCAGTCACCTTATCTTTGACAAAGGGGCCAAACATGTTTACTGGAAGAAAGATAGCCTCTTTAATAAATGGTACTAGAAAAATTGGCTTTCTAGGGGCTAGGGACTTAGCTCAGCAGCACAGCGCCTGCCTGGCAAGTGCAAGGTCATAAGTTCAATTCCTGGTACTGGAAGAAAACCAAAACCAAAAGAAAAAGAAAAATTGGCTTTCCACATGCCAAAGACTAAAACTACACCCATGCCTTTCACTGTGCACTAAATTAAAGTCAAAATGAATCAAAAATCTAAATATTAAAACAGAAACATTAAATTTATTGGAAGAGAAAGAAGGTAAAAATCTTGAAGACATTGGGGTAGGCTGAGAATTTATGAACAAAAACCAAACTGCATGGGAAATACTTCAAAGAATCAACAACTGGGATCTCATCTTATTGAAAAGTTTTTGCACATCTAAAGAAATCACCAAGAGAATAAAAAGAAAACCCACAAATTGGGAAAAAATTTAGCCAAATGCCCTTCAGACAAAGGATTTCTATCTAGGACATAGAAAGAATTAAAAAAAATCAGGCCCCTCAAATTCAAAGACCCAATCCAAAAATGAATACCAAAAATTGGCATCTAAGATGAATATACACTTCTCAAATGAAGAAATACTAATGGCAAATAAACACATGAAAAAATGATTGACATCATTAGTCAATCGAGAAATGCAAATTAAAACAACACTGAGATTTCATCTCACCCCGGAAAGAATGGCTACCATCAAGAAATCAACCAATAACAAATGCTGGACAGGCTGTGGGGAGAAAGGAACCTTACTCCCCTGCTGGTGGGTGTGTAGATTGGTGAAACCACTGTGGCAGTCTGTTTGGAGATTCCTCACAAAACTAGGATTGGAAGTCCCATTTAACCCAGCTATTCCCTTTCTGGGCATTTTCTCAGAAGAATTAAAGACATCATACCACAGCGATATATGTGCACTCATGTTTATAACAGCACAATTTGTTATAGCTAAATCTTGGAAACAACCCATATGCCCATCCACTGAAGAATGGATAAAAAAAGATGTAGTATTTTTATACAATGGAGTATTACTCTGCTATTTAAAAAGATCAACTCAAGGCTTTTGTAGGTAAATGGATGCAACTAGAGACCATACTCGTAAGTCCAATAAATCAGACTCATATGTGTAAACATCATATTGTATCCTTGGTATAGGAACCTGAACGAATAAGTAAAATTCAAAACATACAATAAATGATAGGAAAGAGAAAGAAATTGCTCAAAGGAAGAAATGACTGGGATGAGGGAAAGAAGAAAAAAGAAAGAAGGAAGGCAAAACATAAATATATACATGAATAGCTGCGATAACTGTATTGCTGATGTCTGATGGTATATTGAAAGGAATGGTTAATGCTTAAAATTTTTAGGTTCTGATCAATTTTGCATGCTTGTATGTGGTAATCTGGGCAGCTTATTTGAAGGTAACAATGTGCAATGGAATTACCATCTTGTCTAGTGAAATTCTATATTATCTCTAATGTTTTATCTAATAATTATCTTATTATTCTCTTTAATGGTTTTAACAATCTTCCATTGTTATATCTGGTAATCTGAGCAACATAGTTGAGGATAGCAATATGTAATAAAACATCCACAGTTAATATGTATTATTTTGTCTTGAAACCCTGTATCATTTTAAATGTTCTTACTTTGGTTTGTTTATGTTTGTGATACTGGTATGCTGCTACTGTTCTATTTTTTTATTTATGTCTCATTTACTACTCTCTTTAAAATAAAAAAAAAAAAACCTACAACTCTCTACAAGTCTATGAGAAACTTTTGAACCTTCCTGGGCCTCAAGATCCTCATCTGTGAAATGAAGGGACTGTGTGCTGCCACTTCTATGATTTCTTTTTTAATTCTATTTTTTTTGCACATGTTTGCTGTACATGAAGTTTACATTAATCTTAGAGAGGAAGTCCAGGTACATAATGCACCTTGGATCTTTTTTACTCCCCTTCCCCCATTACCCATATCCCTCTCTCTTGCTACAGATCCCATTTCCCCATTCTCATTATTATTGTTATTATTACTGCTTTCAGGTCATGTTTTTGATCTACAGTGTTCACATTCCCTGTCGGTATTTGGTACAGGTAAAGGACACATCTTAAGTCTTTTTCCTCCCCTTGCCCCCCTTCTATGGTATTGTGTCCATGGTTCTATGTTGAAGGATACAGTATACAACAAAGAGTCATATGGGATGAACAACAGTGCAGAATTAGGGTTCTGGTAAGAGAAAGTCAGTTGCTAGGAACGAGCAAGTGTGAAAAAACGTGAACTGAAAATGTGAACACCCCAGGGACGATTTGACAATGCTCTGGGCAGGTCTGCAGTCCTAAGAAGTACTTATCAGAATCCACCATAAGAATTGAGGAAGACATCTATACTGATTATGCCTCAGTCACCCAAAGAAACTGCTGCATAATATGCCTGAGATTTGGGTTTGGAGGAAGAACGTGTAATTTTAGAGACTCCATTCCCAATGAGAATCCAAATGCTTTGTCCTTGAATGAGAGATGAACCATGAGCTTAATGCACTCAGCTCTGGGCTTCTCTCTTCAATGGAAAGTTTGAGGAAAGTACTGAATAAGACACAGGAGCAAAAACCGCACAGAATGTAATCATTGTGTACAGCAAAGATGTGATAATAAAAGCAGAAGAAAAATGAGACAGTACCACCAGCTGCGTCTGGAATTTTCCATCTTCGTCCTTGAAGGAGCGTTCCATAAAGACCGCAATGGCCTCCTTCTCACAGGCCGAGTGCTCGTTAAGCAGCTCCTCCAGCGTATCTGCGGGGAACCGCACTCGCTGGACCATCTGCTCGCCATAGTAGTCAGCTGCCTTCTGCACGGCTGCTGTGTTCTCACGCTGGGCCAGAGTGGACACCGCATTCTCCAAGCAAGGCTCTTCCCCACTGTTGATGGCGTTCACATAGGTCTCCACCAGAGCCCCCAGCCCTGAGTGATCCACGAATTTTAGGAGGTAAATAGGAGAGTTATAATTAAAAGGAATCTAAGATGGTGAGACCATACTTCTAAGCTCTCTCTCTCTCACACACACACACACACAAACACACACACAGCATAGTTACATGACCTACCTCCTTTTCTCATTACCTTCACCGTCCTACTAAACACCTAAATTTATGTGGTTCTCTGGGTCACACTCAAACAAAAACCTTAGTATCAGTATCTAGCTTTATGTAATATTCTAAAGTATACCTAGAAAATATAATTCCTCATTACAATTTAAAGAAAAATAGTTTATATAAGTACTAATAAGATAAGATACCTCATAATATATTTGCTTCTAATTCTGAGGCTTCTAGGGCCTTTTCAGGGACTTACAGGGTAATATTAATATTTGTACTAAATAGGACACAGTATCAAAAACCACGCTTTCTAGTCTCCTTGCAAAGAAAAATTCACATGTAGGACTTCCCTGAGAAAATTGTATATATTTATTTTCAGACAAAGTTAGTGATTTTTATTATTAATGTCAATTTTTTTCTTAGATGTAGAACCCACACATACCTGCAACAAAGTATACAGTTTTTAAGAGGAATTTGTAAGCCCCAGTAAGATAATAATAAAGTATGCACATTTTATAGAGAATGAGTGCATACATATCATAATTATACATACAAATGAACAAAAATGATAGAAAAACACTATATAATATATTCAACATGCATGCTTCTGCACAGAAACATGTAAAGAAGACTCACGATTCCCAGTAACCACAATTCCCTCTCTGAGAGTCTTGCTCTTTTCACAGGTGAAGACATAAGAGCAGAAACTCCTTGTTTGTTCCAGGAATTTAGGATCCAGTTGGTCTTCTCGGGCATTCTCAATATTGGCGAGGAGATTTTTGTCATTTGTTGGCCGGTCAAAGACAAAGCACGTCCGACTTGGAAAGAAATTCCGAATGCTCTCCCTAGCACAATTAGATGCTTGTACTTTGGGATTCTCACCTAAGAAATGTGAACATAGGATACAGTGGGAATAGTCTTGTGATTGGGAGATTAAAGGGTTTTTTTCCTCCAGAGTTGCCATAGTTTGCAGGGTTCTACATCTACACAGTGCCTTTATCATAAACATTTAATAATTGCTTGCACACTAAGCTTGTACCAATAATGTAACAGGCATGATATTTGGAGTGACATCTTACTCCAGTGAAAACAGAAAGTTTGGCTAGTATCTCCTGATCTGAACTTGGCAGCAAGTATAGAGTAGTTGTTTATTTGATGTTTACTAATTGAAGAAAAGGTCAAATGTATATTTCTATTCTACTCAATCCCTTGTTGAAATTGAACTGAGGAACCAAAAAAAGACAGACTAGTAGACAATAGTGAAATAATTATAGCCATATTAAGGATGCTACCAATATTTTCTATTTAAAGAAAATAACTCTGATGCCAAAAATATTTCATTTAAAAGCCTGAATGTATAGTAATACAAAATAAAATGGTGGATGCCAGGAGTGTGCAAGAAATGAGAAAGATGTAGGTCAGAGGACACTAAGTAACAGATGTATAGGATGTGTAAGTGTTATGGTTTATGTCTGTGTGTCCCCCGAAAGCCTCCTGCAGTCATGGGGCAGGCTTTTAAAGTTTGATTAAGGGTGTGACAGCTGCACCCACCCTGGGGTGGATAGTTTGCATATGTAAGGGAGAGGAAAAGAGTGCTTGAGGCCATTCCTCCCCCATTCTGCCCTGGTGTGTGCTTGTGGCTTAGCTGTGTTCTACTGCCCTGAGCTGTAGCTCTCTGCCATGTGCCAGTCTGCCTTGTAATCTGCCAAGTATGAACTGAAACCTGCATAAACTGTAAGCGAAATAAACCTTTCCTTCCTTAATTTTGGGCATCAGGTATTTTGTCCCAGCAACGAGAGAAAAGTAACCAAGACAAAATTTGGTACCAGAGGAGTGGGGTCGTTGCTGTGACTATATCTGACCATGTGGTTCAAGAGCCTTTGGAAATGGCTTATGGGGAGTGTTTGGAAAGGTTTGGAGTTGTTGCCTGAAAGAGAAGTGCTAGAACGCCTTCGGCTGTTCTGTTTGGGAGATTCTGGTCAGAGCTCAGAAGACCAGAAAGCTGACAGAAATCTTGCCGGTAAAGACCAGGTTCAGGAGGTTTCTGTTGGGAAGAAGGACTGCATTGGTCGTTGGACTCCAGATGATGTGTGTTATGGCTTGGCAGAAAGTTTGTCTGCATTTTGCTCATGTCCAGAGACTTTGCCTAAGACTGAGATTAAGGGCGGCAGTGGATTGATTAATCTGGCAAAAGAAATTTCAAGGCAGTCAAACGTTGGAGCAGTGTCATGGCTATTGTTGGGGGCTTTTAGCCAGATTTATATTGAGAATCAAGAACAAAGAGCCCAGCAGGATGATTCAAAATGTTGTGAGTTTGGCCAGAAAGGAAGCTGCAGTAATGCTGTGGACTGCAAAGGTGGAGCTGAGGAGATCTCCATTCCTGAGAAGGAACAGGAGAATAGAAAAGATGGCCTGAGGGCATCACAAGAAGCAGCAAGTCTCCACCCTTTGCAGCCTCAAAACTGCAAAGGTGAAAGACATTGCCTTAAGGAAAAAGCTGCTGAGTGCCATGTTCCAGAATGGCAGCAGCGGCCGCACCAGGTTCCAGAATGGTGGCAGCATAGAGAACCTGCTCCTCAGAATTGGATTCAGAGTGCCCAACGATCCAGGCACTCGACCCCTGTGGCCAAGAGAGAGGAAAACTTGGCTACTGCTCCAGGTGGCAGCAGACCTTGGGGTCATCCACGTGGCCCTGGCATTAGGTGCATGGAGAATGCAGGAGTTCTGAGGTTTAAGAGGCTTCCACCCAGATTTCAGAAAGCCTGGGAGGCCAGGCAGTGTGCCCCTGAGAGGGCAATGTGTGAGACTGTGAATGTGAAGCAAAAGGTGCCCTGGAGACCTCAGAAGTTTAGAAAAGCCAGGACAGTGGATCATCTAAGGAAAGCTGGAAGGAGGGAGCAAAGTGGGCCTAAGAGAGAAGCCATGGAAGCTGTAACCAACCAGAAATGCCACAGGGGTGGACTCATGCAAGCCCTTTGGAGCTCACAATGTGCCACAAGTTGCTTCAGATGCTGCATGTGGAATTACAGGACATAACATTAGCCCTGCTGGATTTTGGACTTGCTTTGGTCCCAATGCTCTGTGTCCTCCTGTTTGTACCTTTTGGAATGGTACTGCTTATTTTATGCCATTGAATGTTGGAAGTGTTTAACTTTTCATTTGTACGGCGGGGGGGTTCACAGCTAAGAGTTTGCCTTACACCGAGGAGGAGACTTGGGACTTGGAATTTTCAGCAATGCTGCAACTGTTAGGACTTTGGCAACTCTTGCAGATGGACTAAATGCTGTTTGTATTAAAGGATGGGCATGAGTCTTTGGGGGGGCAGGGGTGGAATGTTATGGTTTATGTCTGTGTGTCCCCCCAAAGCCTCCTGCAGTCACGGGGCAGGCTTTTAAAGTTTGATTAAGGGTGTGAGAGCTGCACCTGCCCTGGGGTGGATAGTTTGCATATGTAAGGGAGAGGAAAAGAGTGCTTGAGGCCATTCCTCCCCCATTCTGCCCTGGTGTGTGCTTGTGGCTTAGCTGTGTTCTACTGCCCTGAGCTGTAGCTCTCTGCCATGTGCCAGTCTGCCTTGTAATCTGCCAAGTATGAACTGAAACCTGCATAAACTGTAAGCGAAATAAACCTTTCCTTCCTTAATTTTGGGCATCAGGTATTTTGTCCCAGCAACAAGAGAAAAGTAACCAAGACAGTAAGTCTAGAAATTTAATATAAAAATGAAGCTAGAATTAATGAAACTATTGTATTAAGGATTTAAAATAAGTCAATTTTAGTTATTTCATCACAGAAATAGCTATGTGAAATGATAGACATGTTATGTGTTATGTAACAACTGTACTATCTATATGTATCCCATAACATGTAAACATCAAAAAAAGGGTTTAGGGCTGGGGATATAGCTCAGTGGCACAGTGCCTGCCTCGCAAGCTTAAAGTCATGAGTTCAATTCCCAGTACCAAAAAAAAAAAAAAGACTCTCAAAACACATATTTTAAATAACACTTTGTATAGTATTGAATATCTTTATCAAAAGCCTTCAAATATCAATTAAAATGTACTTTTAAAATAATCACCACTATTCTATAAAGTCTTTGAGAGAAAGGACTATAATTGAATTGGTAGGTTTTTTTTGCCAATTATTCAATGAATATATTGAGAAAAGATATATTACAAAACTTAAAGAATTAAAAAGTAAATTCGAACTGGTAATTTCACAAAATTTCTTTGGATACTTTAATAATGTACAAATAATATATATCTTCATTCATATAATTTCTTTTGAAATGATAGCATGAATAAACATGCTAGAATTGAGAGAAATATTTCTTACCTATATAAAATAAAATGAATACCACGGCCATTGTGTAAATATTGAAAAGGCAAAAAATGAAAAGAATACTTCTTCATTTTACTTAGGACATACAGTTATTTCTCATGTTAAATTTTGGAAAGTTAAATATCACTATTAAAAAGTAATAATCTTCCTTGAGAAGAATAACACCGGTGTGAAATGCAGACACACAGTAAGATGAGCTTTGTATTGTGATATCATGTTTAACAATTCTGTGATCAGTTGTTCTCCTAAACAGAGAAAAGCAAATGCTAAGATAGGATACAAAGTGCCTGTACTTTAGACAGTTTTATCAACCATTGTAATCTGAATTCTAAAGAACAAATGTGTAAAGAACAATGTGGACTGGAATAATTTCACTGTATGTTATGTTCTATCTTTCTTAGAGCTTTCAACCTCTCACCTATGACTGCTATCACCATTTCTATAGACCTCCAACTAGTCTCAAACACAAAGGGATCCCCAAGAATGATGGAGAACGTCAGAACATCCACACTACAGAAATCCCACACCCAGTCTTTGCTCTGGTACCTGGAATCAGCTTTAAGGCATTGTCCAGATATTGATCTGCTGTGATGTCATTATCACCCATCTTCAGCTGGAGAGTGAAATCCCGTACAGCCCAGATGAAGTCTGGAAAAAAACTCACAAACTCTGAAGAATCTTGTACTCCATCAGAATTTGTGGAAGACTTTGCCTTGATTAGTTCTGTGAGCTCTGTCACATAACTAGGACTTGGTTAAGGAAAAGGAAATTCCTACTTAAAATCCCTATATTTCCTTAATAAAAAATTATCATAACAATGTTTTCTTTCCTAGGTCCCCTCTGCTCCACCAAAAGCAAGCAAGTGACAGGGTAAGAAAATATGACTCAATATTCATCTCCTCAAAAGCCACTGACATGCAGCAGCTCAGCTCCTGGAAGGATACTGCAGCTGCTCCAGGGCCTGATGGTTGATGGTGCCCACGCTGTTGTACACAAAGGTGCTGCTCAGAAGCAAGGCCAGGGCGAAGATCCAGGAGTCATTCCTAGGGTCACCCTAGAAAGTAGAGGACAGAAAGAAACTCAAAGGTCACTCTTTGGAATTTCATTCAGACATTTGTCATAAAAGTCTTCATGTATGATTTCAGCTCAGGTACTCACTATGCAAAGAACACGGACATAAAGGCAAATAACATGAAAACAATATTTCTCATGATCACAATTTCTTCATACTATAAGTGGATTTTAATCTTCATAAATTGTTCCTCTCAGTTAGATGAAATAAATGAACCTAAGGAAACACTGATGCTATGTCAGGTTCTCAGAAGGGTATTGAATGATGGATGTTACACTTCTTTATTCTAAATTTATTTATTCACTATAGGCTATATGAAAGAAAAGTGGTCACATTGGGCAAAAGGTATAAAATTTCTGATTGGAGTAGAGAAAATATCAGAAGCAATAAAACTATAAGAAGAAATCAGTGGGAAAAGCTTCCTAATACTGAGCTGGACATTAATGCATTTTTACTTGGTGATTATTATATGTTATATAACACCCAAAACTCAAGCAATAAAAAGAAATCTTGACACATAGACACCATTCAACTAATGATTCCTGCTAGCAAAGAATGAACCATGTGAAAAGACAACTACAGGATGGGAGAGAAATATTTGCAATGTATGTATTTGATAAGAGGTTAATATCAACAGTACCTCCATAGCAAAACCAATCAAATAACCCAATTAAAAACTAACAAAGAACTTAAGTATACATATAAATCATGTAAATAGATACATGAGAAGATGTTCATGTATCTCATGTATCTCTCATATAAATCATGTATCTCATAGATACATGAGAAGATGTTCATAGTCTAATTAAGATGTTCATAGTTTAAGTATCAGGGAAATGTCACTAAAAACCATAAGAAGACATAAATTGACACACAGTAGAATGGCTGTTATCAACAAGACAGGAGATAACAGCATTAATGAAGATTGAGAAAAAAGAATATCTTTGTAGCGACTGGTTACAATATCAACTGGTGCAGCCATTAGGAAAAGTACTATGGAGTTTCCTTAAAAGATTAAAAATAGAAGAACCACATAATCCTGCAATCTCATTCTATGTATAGTTACAAAGAAAAAGCAATTAGTGTCTGGAAAAGAAAACCACACTTCCATCTCTTTTGTAGCACTATTCATAACAGACATGTGATAGAGACCATTATAAAGCATCTCTGAGCAGGATTTAATATTAACCAACTGGCTTTGCAAGTTTACTTGTGACTTGTCCAAGGCCTAGGTCCCTTGTCTGGAGATGGACAACAAACTCATAATAAGCAAACCTCTATGAGTCACTCATCCCTACTGAGGCCTCTATTGGCCTGTGAAGTTGGGATACCTCAAAGGACAGGATAAGAGAACAGTTGAGAACATTTGGCTCCAACCCCAATTAACTTAAAAGGAAACTGCAGCTGCAGGCTGCACATTCCTATAATAAATGTCAACCTAAAGAAAAGATAGTTCTCCTGATTGACATAATTTACTACTTGGGAAAATATCTCCCAAGGTCCTGCTAGATTCTTCTCAGATTCCTACTTTCTTCAGTATCCCCCGCCTTTGCTTGAAAACCAAATAAATATGGACCACCCAGAGACGTTCTTTGTCTTATCCCCATAGAATCTTGAATTCTGTTAAAGGGTTTGGAACCCTTTTGAAGCCTGAAATCAAACTACTTCTCTCGTTTATTTAAGTTTTTGCTGTCCACTCGTTTGGGAGATTGTGGACCTGATCAGTCCACATTAACTAAGGGATACTATTAACCTGTTGGACACTTGTTGAAAAACTATAAATTCCTATCAATGAATAAATGATTAAAGATAACATTTACTCAACCATGGAGAACATTTACTCTACCATAAAAAAGGAAAGAAGTCCTACCATTTATATTAAGAACAAACCGGAGGGCATTAAGCTCAGTGAAATAAGCCAGACACAAAAAAGCAAATATTGCATTATCTCACTGAACAGTTGAATCTAAAAATGTCATAGAAAGAGTGAACCATAACAAAAGGGAAGACAATGGTGTATTTTTGTGGCCTGAGGTGGGATAAATGGACACTGATGATCAAAAGGAACAATGTTTCAATTATACAATGAAGTAAATTCTGGAGATCTAAGGAACACACAGTGACTAGAGTTAACAGTACTACACCACACACTTGAATTATGCTAAGCAGCTACAACCCATGTATTTACACCAAAAAAAAACAGAAAACATAATGTCTGGTGATTATATATTTATCTGTTTGATTGTGGATTTGATTTCATAATGTATAGCAAAGCATCAAGTTGTACATCTCTAATATATATTTTATTTGCTCAATATATCTCAGAAGAATAAACAGAATTTGTAATTCTTCTTCAGACACAATTATATTATATTATATTATATATAAATTTAGACAATATTCTGAAGTCTCTAAGGAAGAAAAGATGAATGATTTAGTTCACTTACATTTAGGAAACTAAACATTAAAACCCACCTTAGAATATTTATCATAAGACAAAAATATATTTTATAGAACCAGCACAGTCAGAGGCTTCTCAGAGACTTCTAGAAAGTTCTATGGGTAGTTAATGAGATTCACCATAAGAACTTTCAACTGCAAATACACACTTCACTTGGAGGCTCAGAGTGTGAACCAGAGCCTTTCATTGGACACCGAGATGGGCTGACTCCTTCCCATCTTCCTCTCAAGGCCTGCTTATGCCTCATTGTACACTGTGGAAGAGTAATGTGTGTATGCATCTCCTTAAAACACATTTCCCAGCTCTTGGCAGTGCTGACGAACAAAGCCAACACATGTAAGCACTCTTCCTGAGAAGGCTTCCAAGGCCAAGTTCTAGAAATCAGTCAATATCAGAGATAAAGACCCAGCACACTACTCCCAACAAAAGATACTTCAAAGGGCAGGTCCAGCCACATTTCTCCCCACAGAACTGACAGAGCCCAGCCACTGCACAGGGCAGCACCTTTCTCTCTCCAACCTGCCTTTTGCTTGCTCTCCATGTTAAGAAAGACCTCAGGTTTCCTAGATGGAACTGAAGGCCCTGTTGTGGCAGAGCCTTTATTCTGTTCACTAAAATCTATACTACTAAACCCATAAGGCTGGGACCTAGCTTCTCAATAGGCTTTAAGTTACATGGAAACAAATTACTAACACCAATGTCAAGCAATAAAAGAATATTTTACCTAAAATAACATGATATCTGATTTTATCTAGAAGTAAGATGAAACAAAATAAGGTTTACCTCTTTCACTGTAGTTCAGTTTCTGATTTCATAAAGAGATCACAGCAATCAAATCACAAAGATTTTAAAAAAGATAAGACAATTCAGAGTCAAAAGTGTGTGCCTGAATCTCTCCAACTCACCTTTTCCATATCGCCCAGACCCTCAGTGTCCAGAAGGACCAGGGTGTAGTCTTGCCTGATGGGGTGGGGCCTACACCACATCCAGATGCCCTTTGTTTTAGATTGAACAGTGGAGCCCAGCGGGAAGCCTGAAAAGAAGAAGAGAAACAATGGTGACATCAGCACTTCCACAGTATCATAGAGAATGTGACCTTAGGCTTCTGGGACTAGAAGGACCTCAGCAGACTATGTGGTACTTCTTCACTTTCTCCAAAAATGCTTTACCTACCAAGGAGCAGAGGATATGAAACATGATGATGAAGATATTCAGGGGCTCAAGACAAAGGCAAAGACATCCAAGAATCAGACAAAATTGAGGGCACTGGCAACTGCAACAAGAGTATTGTGAAACAAGGGCTGCGCTGAGTCACAAAGGAGCAGACTGAGCAGAGACCAGAGAAAAAGAAAAACAGGACATGGAAATAGGCATAACATTTTTGTATTAAAGAGAAAAGCAAAGAAAAATGAAGAGTTGCTTGTCACAATGGAATGTGACACTCAAAAAAGGACTTTTAGAAAAATAAATACTCAGAGGTCTCTATGTATTGATGAGAATATTTCATATCAAAAGCAAAGTATGGATGAAAAGAAACACAGGAGCCAGTGATGGAGGATAATTTTGAGCATTAGTGGGAGAGATTTTCTTCAAAGACAATAAAGATTATGGAAATGAATGAAAGCAAAGTAAAAATCTGCTGGTGAGAATTAGAATGAGAAGTTTGCTTTACTGAGAAGAGTTGGGTTCCTCCTTTTTCTCACTAGGAACAGAAGTAAGAAGCTGAGATGTAACTGGTTTCCAACACCTCATAATAATACTCACCATGGTTCTGTCCAGCCAGGCGGTTCATCAAGTAGGATTTCCCTGTACGGTACAGCCCCACAATGGCCACCACTACCACCGGCTGAGAAATCTTCTCAAGAATCTCTATGGCTTCCTTGTTCACAGTCATGTCTTCATTGATGTTTTCCACCAGACAAATGGGAGTCAACATTTTTAGTTCAGGTGCCATAGCAATGCTCCAACCTAGAAGAGTCTCTTATTAGAAATAAGTTTATAAAATTTTGTTGCAAAAGTATCAGAGCATCAATCAACTGAGGACAGACAAGCCTTGAGCACTTTCTACAAGAGAGCATGAACCTAACATTAGCAGATGCAGAAGGCTTCCTCCATCATTCTCCCAAATCTTCAATGATGATTTGGATTAAACTTAGGGTATTAACCTCTCCAAAGTTTTATGTCAATAGTAATAATAAAACTCAAGTAATCATCACCATAATTTGGGGTCTACACTATGATAAACCACGTGCATTTAATATTTTACAGTACCTGAAAATTAGACCTTATTTTAATCACCTCACAAATGAGATAAATGCATTATACAAGGACTGAATGAATAAATCATAAAGACAGGATTAAAAACCTAGACAACTGGGGCTGGGGATTTAGCTCAGCGGCAAAGTGCCTGCCTGGAAAGCACAAGGTCGTAAGTTCGGTTCCCGGTACCGGAGAAAAACCAAAAAAAAAACCTAGACAACTGAGATTAATGACAGACTAGAAAGTTCTGTACACTTCTTCAATCCACGGAGAAATTTTTTGAAAAGCTAAAATAATCTCACAGGAATCCTGAAAGAGTCAAATGGTGACTATAACCACATGAATGTCCAATCAAGACAAAGCCATATTCATAATGATTAGAAGTTCCCTGCTGCCTTTTCTAGTCCTGTCCCTACCCTATCACTAATGTGTTGTGGTCTTGGGCTGGAAAACATAGCTCCTGGTTGGTTCCAATTCCCTCACTTAAACAGGAGGACCAGAGCAGACTTTATCTGCCACAAGTGAATCTTGGTTGGGTTAACAGTTCTGGTCTTTGCTTTGCCTGACATAGATGTCAGACAGAAATGACTTCTTGCATATGATACCTAAAGCACAGGAAATAAATGTAACCTACACTACATCAGACTTAAAAGATTTGTGAACTAAATGGTGCCTTTAATAGGGTAAAATGGGAACCCACAGAATTGTTGAATCATATTTGGAAATCATAAATCCAATAAGGGCTTACTATCCAGAACATACTAAGAACTACAAGTACTACCGAATAACAGAAAACCCAACTCAAAAGTAGACAAAGAACAGGAATACACATTTCCTTAAAAAAGAGAAGCAAATGGCCAGTAACATATGAAAACAAGTTCGACAACACTAATCACTGGTATACAATAAATTTTTAAAGAATTTATTTCAAGATGCAGTTCATGAATTGTAGAATACTAGACTGAAAGATAAAGTGCTTGTGTTAACATGTGTGTTTTGTTGTGAGTATCACAAGCAAATATTTATACAGAAAATGTAGAAACAAACATATTAATTTCCTATCATCTTGCTTTAAAATTCTGTATCAGGGCTGGGGATTTAGCTCAGCAGCACAGCGCCTGCCTGGTAAGCATGAGGTTGTGAGTTCAATTCCCGGTACCAGAAAAAAAAAAATTCTGTATCATTTTTATTGTTTTTTCTCTTTTTAAAATTAAAAGACCACATATTATGTACATTTACCAACTTCCCACAAAGAATATAAACATTATGTACTACAAACATGTATGAATAAAAAAATTAGAAAAACAAAAAAAGACTGACTGGGTAAATTATAAAATGGCTTTCTCTGATTTACCTTGTTAAAAAGTTTTAGTTGTATATATTAGTGTGTCTCAGTAGCTCAAGTTAAATTTTATTTGTGTATTACATAAGCATTTGTCTAAAATTATATAACCCAAGCTTTGCTTGTATTCACTCTCTAAGCAAAGAAAGGCTAATTTAAAGGCCTAATTGATTTTGTTCACTTGAGAATTTTCCTGGCCTCATCTCCATTCTAATTTTGCTTATAAGGAATTGAAAGTCAAAATCACACCCTCTAGGATGGTTGGTATCACAAACAAAACAACAAAAAACAGAAAACAATAGATAGTATAATACAGAAAAATGTATCCTTAGTGCATTGCTATTAGGAATTTAAACTGCTTTACTATTATAATGAAAAAAAAAGGTCATTCCACTAAAAAATTAAACAAAATTGGCTTTTGATCCAACAATTCCACCACTGGGCATATACAGCACACATACACACACACACACACACACACACACACACAATATATTCACACACAAATGGAAATTAAGATCTTGAACAGATATTTGTACAACAGTGATCACAGCAAAGAGTACTGTGGAAACAGTTCAAAGTTCTCATAAGAGCCAAATGTGGAAACAGTTCAAAGTTCCACTGGATGATGAATGAATTAACAGATAGTTTATATACATGCAATAGAGCATGTATCATCCAGCCATAAACTGGAGTGAAATTTTGGATGCCTGCTACAACATGGGTGAACATCAAAGACAGAATGCTAAGTGAGAGAAGCCAGAGAGAGGAAGCAAATATTATGAGGAAGCTACCACAGATATACCCACTCAGAAATTAAGAGAGTGGTTACGATGGCCAGGAAGAGGAGGAAATGGGCAACTTAAAAGTTAAGTGTCTCTGTGTGCAGTGATAAAAAGCGTTAGAGGCCTTTTGCACAATCTGAATATGGGGGAGATCAAAATATACAATGAATATTCAACTTTAAAACATTTATTACAAGCCGGGTATGGTGGCACATGCTTGTAATCCCAGCATTTGGGAGGCTGAAGCAGGAGAATCACTGAGTTTGAGGCCAGCCTAGGCTACACAGTAAATTCAAGGCCACTCTGATCTACATAGTGAAACCCTGTCTCAAAAAACACAAAATAAAATAAATGAAATGAAATGAAATAGAACATTTATTATACTATCCCTCTCAAATTAGTCACTCCTTCAAACACACTTGTGCCCTCACTCTCGCCACTTTCTAAAGCAGTTCTGAAAGTCTCTTCCATGTCTTTATAAGGTATGATCAAAAGAACAGTGACTGCTGCTGCCAAGTGCTGTCTAATGAAAATCCAGCTGGTGAAACCAATACAGCGTGTCTTCATTCACCTTATTCACTACCTCTGGCTCCTTCCCAAAGTCAAAATAACCACGAAAAGTAAACATTCTCAATTGATTCAGGTCAGGGAGGCAGCCACAGCAGTACAACTGAAGATACTTGAAAGTGGCTGAAATCAACACATTTCATTATTTACATGTTACCTTCCCCAAAAAGTAAAATACCAAACCTGAAAATATACTGATCTTCTTCTCTATGCTATGCTGCTGCGATGACCTACTTGGCTTCAGTGTAGTATTTATCAGGAACACTGATTATCCAAAAAGCTTCTGGATCAGTAACATCAGCAGTAGCTTTTATGACCATGATATACTCAAGTATGCTGTAGTATCCAGCAGGTGGCCTATAAGCTTTTTTATCTCCTGGTTTAGAGCAATGATGGAGTAGGAGCTAGAAGTGGGACCAGGATGATCTACAGGAATGAAACTTATCTAACGCATGCAGGCTCCCTTCCAAAAGAGAAGACCTAGCACGGTGGTACAGGTCTGTAGTTCCAGCTACTTGTGAGGCAGAGATGGGGAAAGCATTTCAGCCTGCTTAAGCCTTGAGTTCTAGGCCAGTCTGAGTAATGTGTTATATGCATTATTCTTATTCATACTCTCATTCTCATTCTCATTCTTATCCTTATTCTCAAGAGAAAGAGACAGAGGGGCTGGGGATTTAGCTCAGCGGCAAAAGCGCCTGCCTGGCAAGTGCAAGGTCGTGAGTTCGGTTCCCGGTACCGGAGAAAAACCAAAA
>NW_004955423.1:4695525-4716386 GCF_000276665.1 Chinchilla lanigera | reverse complement strand
TTTTTTTTTTGGTTTTTCTCCGGTACTGGGAACCGAACTCACGACCTCACGCTTGCCAGGCAGGCGCTTTTGCCACTGAGCTAAATCCCCAGCCCCTCAAAATGAATCTAGTATCTTAAAAATATTAACTGAATCACTTGGTTGTGTGTACTTAAACAAGGAGCTTCTTCCAACTAAGCCTAAGGTTTTTGGGGAAATTAAAGGGCTAATGTGAACAAAACTGTAAATCTACCTTAAGGTTCTTTTGGTAGTTAAACGGGAAATATACACGTATAGCATGGAATGCATTACAAGATAGAATTTGTTGAGTGAGATTAAAAATAAAATTTTAACAATTACAATATGTAAATGTTCTATTAGAGTATATAAAACCGCCATGTTATAAGTTACTCAGAAAAAAAGTTACACACAAATTTCTCACTACAGCGGCACAGTAGTCAAATTCAAACTCAGCATTCCTGTACAACCTCCACTGGTCAGCTTCCGCAGACAAATGTATCTGAAGCACAAACCCCAGTACCTGCCTTTCCTGAAATTGTGTGATCCCATCTCTGAAGGGAGGGTTAAAAGAATCTCTGGGACTCTTACTAAAGCAACATATAAGTGTCCCTGGTTTCTTAGCTATGAATGAGCTACAAGACTTTTAACTTTGTATTAAACAAGTACATCAGTTAGGTCCTCTTCGGGAATGATTTTCAAACTTGGATACACATAAGAATCATCCAAAGAGATGGTTAAAACCCAGATTTCCAGGCCTAAAACAATCTACATATTTACAAGTACCACAAGTGACTCAGATGTCCCTATGGGGAGGAGGGACATCTCACACAAAGAGGTTTGACTGTGTAGTTATTTTTAACCAATGAAATTCATTTAGAATTAAATTTATTTCTACATGTATTACCACAGAGCTCTTATACTGAAGTTATCTGAAGTTGGCCTATAAGAAACATTTTTTTTTAATTCTCTCCTTATTCAAATGGTCTGTAAGCTTCTGGGCAAGGATGGCCTTGTTCTCTGTAGCCCAGAGCTACTGTAGGGGCTGAGACAGGCAGGCAGACATCTGTCCAGGGCTCTCCCCTCTCCACTTCCTGCAGCTCTGAGCTGAGCAGGGAGCCGCATATCAGAGGGCTTTGTGTGTCTGGCTGTCACCTCCCAGCTGTCTGGAAAACAGGGAAAATTGAGCTTTCCAGAGGTAAACCCAGCCACGGACCTCTGCAGGTCAGACAACATGAAACCTGCCCTTCCTGAGCTTGCTTTAGCTGCCAGAAATCAGCAATCAGAAATCACATCAGGGTCAAGACTAAGTTCAGGCACAAAAACAGTGGACATACCTGTTTCCCAGCACCACAGACCCAAGCACACGTCTCAGATGCTTCTCATTCACTGCTTGGTCTCCTTCACTTTTCTGTTCCTCCTCCATATATGTCAAAACAAACAAAAATAGTAAGGAAGCTACTCCTTCCACAAAGGGACTCCTGCACTAACACTGAAATTCAAAGTGAAGTAATTCACATGCATATTCTAAAACAAGAAACTATGTTCACACCTTGATAAGCAAAAAGCTGAGACGCACACTAGGAGATAAAAGAGTGAAGAAAGGCTTATTACTCACAGCGATGAAGGAGAGCATGGGGGATACTTTCCAAGGCAGTGTATAATTTATTGGGGAGACTAATGCATATTCATGAAAGTTGTTATCATACGCAGAGGCAGGCACACTTCTGAGCATTCTCAGTGAAAAAATCAAGCTATTTCATACATCACACGGTTAAAGATGGTAGATGGGAGTGAATACCTAAAGGTATATAGGGGGTAACATTTGCTCTGGGCTCCCTAGGAGAGTGACAGGGCAATTCTGACTGACTGAGATGCTTCCTTGGCGTCCCCTGGGGAGCTTTACCTGAAACAAGAAGAAAACTTGAAGAAGTAGCAGTTTCTTTTCAAGATCTTTGCTCAGCTTCTTTTCACAGGTCCTTGCTCTTAAAACTTCCTGCCCACCAGCTACTGTTGTCAAACGCCAGCAGAGGCAAGTCTGAGACTTGTGACTACAGCTTCAGTGAGGACGTTTGGGGCAGAGATGAGAGAGAGGAGGTCAGAAAGGCCACAGTTACTCCAGGGTCACCTCAGTGAACACGTTCACAGCCCTTCTCTTCTGTCCTCGCCATCTTGGAAGGCTTCCCCACTTCCCTTCTTGGCACAGCTCACCAGTGGCTTCAGTATCCTTGTACTCTGGAAAACCAGAACATGTGTGGCACAAATACAAGCCTTTGTGTAAACCATGACTACTTCAAGCATGTTTCTCTTAGTACAAAGTCCTGGGTGTTTTTCTAAAGATGGACATTTAATGTTTTTAGCACATGTTCCCAATATAGGGAATATTAAGCATGTAGCTAATGTGTAATACAGTACTTTAAAAATGATGACAAGTAAAGATGGAATGAACAACCTCTCATGGTTTCATCCAGAGATATTCACTGCTGATACTTTGTTCACTATTCTTGTGCTTCACTGATACACTGATGTGAGCTGGGGTGCTCAACATTTGGGCATGTAATGTGTGCCTAAGGTCAGTAGCTACTTCATACAGAAATGAACACAATCGGCACAGTTTCAAAGGTACAATTTTGGTCAGTAAGGAGGTGAGCAGGAAAATTTGTGGAGTAAAAAGAGGAATAAAGTACAGAGTGGAACAATGGCAGGTGAGGTAGGAACTGCCTGAGAAGGCCGGGCTGTGTGGGGCGGAGGGCATTCTCCTCCTCCCTCTGCCTCCTCATCATCTCACTTCCCTGTGGATACATTTTTCATAAAAAGAGCAAACAAATATTTCATACCTCAGAGTCTACGTTGCAACTACTCATCCAGAGCATCCAGAGACAGCATGCAAATGAGTGTGCTCCTATAAAGTGTTTTCACATACAGACCCTGGGCAGGTCTGACCTATCAGCCATAGATTGCTGACTTGGTTTAGTGTGTGTAGTGCAGCAACCTGCAGAGGATTATCACCACTCCAGCTGTCAGTGTCTTACAAGTTATTGGATCCACTCCAGAGTATAAAGACAAGTACCTGCTTCTAAAATCATTTGGTATGAATGTATATAGAAGGATAGCTGTGATAATTGTACTGCTGATGTCTAAGGGTTTATTGAAAGGAACAGTTAATGCTTAAATCTTTTTGACAGATTTTGTGTGCTTATATCTGGTAATCTGAACAAGTAATTTAAAGACAAAAATCTGCACTATAACAACCATAGTAAATTCCTACCATCTTGTTTGGTGAAGCTCTGTATCATTTCTAATTGTTTTTATTATTTTTTATTCTCTTTAATGGTTTGATCAATCTTGCATTCTTATGTCTGGTAATCTGAGCAACTTCATTGAAAATAACAGTATGTAATATAGAGGGCCAGGAATATAGTTCAGCGGCACAAGCACCTGACTGGCAAGCGCAAGGTCCTGAGTTGGATTCCCGGTACCAAAAAAAAAAAAAAAAAACCAATATGTAATACAACAACCACTGTTAATCCCTACCATTTGTTTTGAAACCTATGTCACTGTTTTTGCTTTGTTTTGTTTTTGTCTATGTTGTTGTTATTTTGTTATTATTTTTCATTCTCTTTAAAATAAAAAATAAAAATAAAATAAAATCATTTGGGCCAAACATGTAAAACATATTAACTTTTTTGAGCAGAATTATTAACAAAAAAAGTTGTCTCCACTCATCTGATTTTTCATTCATGTGTGTTGTTGTCAAGGTGCCTGGGCCATACATACACAGGTCTGCACCACCAAATATCTAACTCCCATAACACATGGATAAGCCAAAGATAAATGGGTGAGGATGAGACATAGTTGTAATGCAGGAAAGTCTGCTTGACTTGGGGGACACCTACTCAGTGCCAGCCCCTGTGAGTGAGCTGGGGGGCTCAACATTTGGGCGTGTAGTATGTGCCTCCAGTTAGACGGAGTCAGGTGGGCCAGGGTGAAGTTTATGAAGAACTGGTAGTGGGATTTCTGTCCACTCTAATCACAGGCTAAGAAACAATGCACTTGCCATTCATGTTTCACAAGGCTCTACTTCAGTAGGCAAAGCTTATAGGTGCTGTGATCATGTGGTTACAGAAAAACTTAATTTCATTAATAATATGAGAATGATTGCATTTTCCTCTGGAAACTGATCTTTTTATATCAGCATTGAGTCTATAGCAAATTATTCATTTTAAAATAAGGTACATAGAAACCTATAATCAATCATGGAATTATTAAATGTAAACTTGTGACAATATATAAATTTTACTAAAGTATAAATCCACATTAGGAAAAACTGCCAGCTGCACAAAATCCTAATCCCTCCATATGTTTCTAATATACACATTGTCTTTACTGGAGGCTTATTAAAGGTTCACTGAAATGAGGCAAAAAGTGATAAGGTCTGAAGCTCCCACGGGGATGTGTCTTCATTTGGGGCCTCCCTGCAGGAAAGGAGACTGACATTCACGTAGTTTACTATTTGGGACATACTGCAGGAAGCCGCAAGAAGAATGGAGAGGGAAAGGAAAAATGTGAGAAACAAAATGGACAAAGCAAAGAAGCAAAGTATTGAGTTGGTGGCCATTCTGGGTAACTAGACATTATTCTCCCAGTGGATTAATTGAAGAATTATATTCAATGTACAGTGGTGCCTCCTTTTATGAACTTAATTGGTTTTTCAATTTTAGAGGAGTTGGTTCTCTTTCTGTTTGTATAAGGAAGATGGCCATGGTCATGTTTGTCACCTGATGCAAAGTTTGCAGATGGAAGAAAAATTTTGCCAAAAGCTTTTGTTTGCAAATGGAAGTGTTTGTGAACTGGGTGCTATTGTATGTCAAAACTGCTCTTTGAAGGAAAATGTACAATATTTACCCAGTTCCCAGTGGCTGAGAATTGCTCCAGGATTCTTTTACTCCTCTGACCTAAACAACTGTACTTGTGCAAAATGGGCTGGGAAGATGAGGCAGGAAGCTCTTAAGTTCCAGACCAGCCTGGTCAACTTAGCAAACCCCAGCCTTGAAATAAAAAATGAAAAAGAGCTGGGAGTGTAGCTCAGTGTGCAGGTCCTGGGTTCAATCCAACAAATGCTTTCACAGCTTAGAGAAAAGCATGACTAAGAAAAGAAGGACATCAAATAAACAGCCAAGCTGACCATGGGTATAGCAGACAAACACACTCTTGACCCTAAATCTGTTACTCATTAAAAGTACGATGTGCATTTTCTTCCAAGGTGTCAGAAACTTCAGAGAAATGTTTTTGCTAAAAAGCAACAACTCTTCATTGGGCCTGCAGATGGCCGGTAGAAACTAAAGGCAAAACAACACTTGACCTTCATTCTCTATGTCACCTTTATTACCTTAAAATTTTAAGTCAAACTGCTTCTCAGCTCATGTACAGGAGCATTATCATTTAGAGAGCATCCATCCAAAAATTGTCAAAATATGGTTGATAGCCCTGACTGTGCATAACGTATCTCACTGACTTCAGCACTTAGGACACCAAGATAAGTGATTTACGGGAACACTCAGCTACGCCCAGATGTTTCCAGTCATTGCCCTGAACCTAGGTTACCTTGTACTCCAGCAGAGCCTCACAGGGCTGAGAATGCACCAAGAAGAACCAGCGTCTCATGGAGACTTGCTGTCCCCTCAGGCGGTAAGGACATTTCCTCAACCATCCTGCCAAAGCAGTACTGAGACCATGAGGAACCTGATGCTCGCCCACGCCAGCAAAAACATAAAATCTGGCCTGCTTCTTTTGTGAATGGGCCAATCTGAATCTTGTCATCAAAACCGTGCTGTCTTGGCTGCTCAAGCTCAAGAGCCTTCACTGTTTTCTCTGACTGACATTTCTAAGGGGTCAGCTTGATCTTTGTCACTGCTGTGCCCTCTAGACTTCAGCTGCAAAAGCTAAATGTCCTTAACATTTTTTCTTACTTTTCAGTTGAAACTTTTGTGGGTAAAATTTCTGCTGATGGTTTGTTTTAATCTACCTTATCACTGAAGAAGGACTGAAGCTATATTCAGAACTAAAAGAAATTTAACCTGATGTTTTAATGTAGTAACGGAGACATAGAAATGAAGGTCAAGCTTCTTGTGCTTTGAGTTACCGATAGGGCATATCTACACTATTGAAGATCATATTTTTTTAGTAAAAACTGCCTCAAGTCCCTAACTACCACAGAAGGAAACACAAGTCATGCTTTTAATGAATAATAGGTTTTAGGTCCAAGAGGTTGTTTACTCTCACCGCCTATCATGATTGCTGACTATTAACTATGGAATGTAACTTTTCAGTGGTCTGTAAGTTAAAGTGAAAGTCTCTCAAAAGAACACTCAGAATAGTCAAGAGCTAGAGGTATCACATTTCTTGATTTTAAAATATAGTACAAAACTAAAATAATTAAAGAATTATGTTAGCTATATGAAAGCAGACACATCGACCATGACAAAAATAGGGAACCCTGAAGTAAATTCACCAGGTACAGTTAACTGCCATTTTACAAAAACTTCAAGAATACCCTGGATGCTAAGAATGATCTTGCTAACAAATAGTGTTAGAAAAACTGGATATCCTCATGCAAACAAATATCATTGAACCCCTGACACCCTTTATTTATGAAATAAATATTTTGAAAAGGATTAAAGACTTAACTGAAAACCAGAAATTGAAACTACTGGGAAAAAAACGCAGGAAAAATCTTATTGATGTTGGTCGTGATGATTATTTCTTAGATATGACCAAGAGAACACAGCCAAGATAGGAAATAAACAAAACTGAGCAACATTAAACTAAGTAGTTTCTGCTCAGCAAAGTAAATGATCTGCTGAATAAAAAGGCAATCTCTAGTATGGGAGAAAATATCTAAAAGAGAACAGAGGATTTGTAGTGCAGTAAAAGTACTCTGCATGGTACAAATGTGTAATGGTGGACACAAGTCATTATACATTTGTCCCATAGCGTCCACAGAATCCATAAAATAAAGAGTGAATCGAAGTGCAGACTATGGACTCAGGGTGACATCGATGTGTAGGTGTGGCTCATCAAATGTTACACAGAGGTCACTTCAGTGTGGAATTTGGACAGTAGAGGAGGCTGTCCCTGTGTGGGAGGTGGGGGTATGTGGAAAATATCAGCACTCTCTGCTTAACTGTGGTGAGAATCTAAACTGCTCTAAAAACAGAAGTGTTAAAAACAATCCATGAGGCAATACCTATATCTGAATGTATGTAGAATGTATAACATGAAGTTTATAAAAGAGTGGTAGATAAAACAAGAAATTTCCAATGTCTTAGGATAATGGGGAAATAATATCTAGGACATTCAAGGATTCCTAACAAACTAACAACAAAAGAACATTATATTAATGAAGAAAGCAACAAAGGATTTATCTCCCTCTTTTAAATTATGTATATTGTTTACATCCGTAGAATAAAAACCTTGACAACAGGTAAATATAAAAAGCTCAACCTTACTAATGCTCAAATAAATTCAAAAAAAGAAACATGACACTAGTTTTGTACCCATCAAATGTAAAAAATATCTTCAGAATCTGGAAATTGTAAGTCTCTCCACAAGTTAGTGAGCAGAGCACTTGTCATGCTGGAGGAAGAAGGAGTGGTGGAGCCACTCTAAAGACACTGATACTGTGAGTCTGCTTTCAAGGTTAGACGTACTTTCCAGAGAAATCTTTGGAAGGTGGGCACAGGGAGTTGCCAAATTTAGGTAGATGATATTTACATAATATACAATTCTTTGCCATCAAAATCAAAGCCATGTGGTTTCTTTACAAACGTGATCAAATTTCACCCCTAAAGACACCATATTGTCTGAATTTTCTTAGAATAACTTAACAACAAAGAATATTATCTGAGTTGGAGCAAGACATTGTGAAGAAGCATACTTTAACTTTATTAGTATTCATCCACCACTGTAGTTCTTCTTACTGTGCTGACTATGACACAAAAACAAATTATTCATGTTTTCCTTGTGAGAAATGTCACTGGTGTCACTGCACAGATGCTCAATGCCACTTGGACAGCATGGTCAACATATGATAGGGACAATGAGAACTTCTCAGCCAATGTAGAATTCCTCTGATAACATGTGCTAACTCAGGCAGGCCACCCACACTTTCAGAGAACTGCAACAAGTTCAGAAATTATCACTAATTTGTATTTTTAGGTCTGGAAATTTATGATAGAATGGATCTACCTCTGGATTTTTGGAGGGCAGCAGGAGTCTTGATAACATGGGTCTTGGCAATGCAACCCAGTTGCTAATCATATTGATCACAACTGTTTGGAAAATCTAACTCAGTGTAGTGGCCCATTATTATGGTTTATGTCTGTGTGTCCCCCCAAAGCTTCAAGAGGCTAGGGGGCAGGCTATTAGAGTTTGAATATGGGTGTGAGAGCTGCACCTGCCCAGGAGTAGATAGTTTGCATATGTAAGGGAGAGGAAAAGAGTGCTTGGGGCATTCCTCCCCCATTCCGCCCTGGTGTGTGCTTGCAGCTTAGCTGTGTTCTGCCCCCCTGAGCTGTAGCTCTTTGCCATGTGCCACTCTGCCTTATAATCTGCCAAGTACAGACTGAAATTTCCACGAACTGTAAGCGAAATAAACCTTTCCTTTCTTAATTTTGGGCATCAGGTATTTTGTTCCAGCAGCGAGAAAAAAGTAACCAAGACAGAATTTGGTACCGGGAGTGGGGCCGTTGCTGTGACTATATCTGACCATGTGGTTCAAGAGCCTTTGGAAATGGCTTGTGGGAAGTGTTTGGAAAGGTTTGGAGATGTCGCCTGAAAGAGAAGCGCTAGAATGTTTTCAGCTGTTCTGTTTAGGAGATTCTGGTCAGAGCTCAGAAGACCAGAAAGCTGACAGAAATCTTGGCAGTAAAGACCGGGTTTGGGAGGTTTCTGTTGGGAAGAAGGACTGCATTGGTCGTTGGACTCCAGATGATGTGTGTTATGGCTTGGCAGAAAGTTTGTCTGCATTTTGCTCATGTCCAGAGACTTTGCCTAAGACTGAGATTAAGGGCAGCAGCAGACTGATTAATGTGGCAAAAGAAATTTCAAGGCAGTCGAACGTTGGGGCAGTGGCATGGCTATTGTTGGGGGCTTTTAACCAGATTTATATTGAGAATCAAGAACAAAGAGCCCAGCAGGATGACTTAAAATGTTGTGAGTTCAGCCAGAAAGGAAGTTCCAGTAATGCTGTGGACTGCAAAGATAAGACTGAGGTGATCTCTATTGCTGAGAAGGAACAGGAGAATAGAAAAGATGGCCTGAGGGCATCACAAGAAGCAGCAAGTCTCCACCCTTTGCAGCCTCAAAATTGCAAAGGTGAAAGACCTTGCTTTGAGAAGAAAGCTGCTGAGCACCATGTTTCAGAATGGTGGCGGCAGCCGCAGCAGGTTCCAGAATGGCGGCAGCATAGAGGATTTGTTCCTCAGAATCGGACTCAGAGTGCCCAGTGATCCAGGCACTCGACCCCTGTGGCCAAGAGAGAGGAAAGCTTGGCTACTGCTCCATGTGGCAGCAGACCTTGGCATCATCCACATGGCCCTGGCTTTAAGTGCATGGAGAATGCAGGAGTTCTGAGGTTTAAGAGGCTTCCACCCAGATTTCAGAAGGCCTGGGAGGCCAGGCAGTGTGCCCCTGAGAGGGCAGTGTGTGAGGCTGTGAGTGTGAAGCAAAAGGTGCCCTGGAGACCTCAGAAGTTTAGAAAAGCCAGGACCATGGATTATCTAAGGAAAATTGCCCAGAGGGAGCAAAGCAGGCCTAAGAGAGAAGTCATGGAAGCTGTAACCACCACAGGGATGGACTCATGCAAGCCCTTTGGAGCTCACAATGTGCCACAAGTTGCTTCAGATGCTGCATGTGGAATTACAGGGCATAATGTTAGCCCTGCTGGATTTTGGACTTGCTTTGGTCCCAATGCTCTGTATCCCCCTGTTTGTGCCTTTTGGAATGGTACTGCTTATTTTGTGCCATTGAATGTTGGAAGTGTTTAACTTTTCATTTGTACGTGTTTAACTTTTCATTTGTCACAGCAAAGAGTTTGCCTTACATCTCAGAGGAGACTTGGGACTTGGACTGCTCAGCAATGCTGAAACTGTTAGAACTTTGGCAACTCTTGCAGATGGACTAACTGCTGTTTGTATAAAGGGATGGGCATGAGTCTTTGGGGGGCCAAGGGTGGAATGTTATGGTTTATGTCTGTGTGTCCCCCCAAAGCCTCAAGAGGCCAGGGAGCAAGCTATAAGAGTTTGAATACAGGTGTGAGAGCTGCACCTGCCCAGGAGTGGATAGTTTGCATATGTAAGGGAGAGGAAAAGAGTGCTTGGGGCATTCCTCCCCAATTCCGCCCTGGTGTGTGCTTGCGGCTTAGCTCTGTTCTGCTGCCCTGAGCTGTAGTTCTTTGCCATGTGCCACTCTGCCTTATAATCTGCCAAGTACGAACTGAAACTTCCACAAACTGTAAGCGAAATAAACCTTTCCTTCCTTAATTTTGGGCGTCAGGTATTTTGTCCCAGCAGCGAGAAAAAAATAACCAAGACACCCATGTCTGTAATCCAACACTCTGGAAGAAGAGACAGGAGGATGGCTGTAAGTTCAGGGCCAGCCTGGGCTACATAGGGACTTCAAGGCCAGCCTGAGCTACTTAATGAGATGCTGTCTCAAAAAAAAAATGTTTAATAAGGCCTTTGTCTGATCATCTTAATATCTCCCAAGAGAGAATCCCAAAGCAATCATACTGTCTAAGAACTTGTATGACCCACAACAATTTAAATGCTCTGGAGTCCAAATGTGGAGCAAACTTGAAAGGTACCTTAAAAATATCAAAAAAAAAAAAAAATCAGAGTGTAAGGAGTACAAACACCAAGTGGCAATAATACTTCCTTCATAATCTGGCTGTAACTTTCAGCACCTTGACAGGGCACCAAGAACAAAGGGCAGTATAGAGGAGGGGCACACCCGCCTTTAGTAGGTGGTTCAACATCACTTTCAGCTCACTGAGGAAGTTTTCTCTCTCCAATGTGAGCTTCTTTTAGAGTTAGTCCATGTTTTTCTTGAGACTCTTGCCTTGAGATGCCTTTGAGAGCCATTCTTTTGTTTTAAAAACTTTGGTTTCTTTTCAGCTGCCTCCATCTCAGCCCAGCACACTGCCCCTGGAAGATCTCAACAAAGGAAAAAAGAATGAAGTGAAGACTAATTTCTGCCTTACTGAGCTCAGAGATCAAAGCAAATCTGAAAGGAAGGAAACCATAGAATTCATACAGATCCACACTCTCCACAGCATATTTCAGAAGCGAGGAAAAAGGCCCTGTGCCTCTGAATGACAGAAAACCGCAACTCCCACTTATTCTTTTCACATCACAGAATGTGCATTTCACAGAAGGAAAGGCTTCTACCTTTCTGAGGAAGGTCTTCTTGTGGGATCTGCCGGAGGCACTGCAGGAATCTGCCCATTCCTGGGAGTTGAGTTTGCCCACAGCCTTCTCCTTTTTGGTGAGAGATTTATCTGCCTGCAGGGTGGATTCCTCTGCTGCTACCTGGGACTGCAGGAACCTCTGGAACATGTCCCTGCTCATAGAATCACAAAATAAAGAACACTGGCAAAATATGTAGACAAAATAAATATATCTACATCACTTCACTTCTATAGTGGCCTTCTACGAAGTGCTCAAGCTCCTCAGTGTGAGCAGAGACCCTCCATGCTCCTACTTCTCATTTCCCTCCCTCAGCAGCTCTCCCAGCACTCCTTTCCTCCACCAGTTCTAGGTTCCAGCCAGTCACAATTAAATGCAGTTGTGCAAACCTCAATCTCTGATGTTTTTATGTATTTATCTTCCAATAAGAAATGTTGTCTATACTCTGTTGCTCCTTTTTTCTGCTCTGACATTGGACCTTTTGGAAAGTTATTGAATCTGTCAGTTCACAAGTGCCAAATGTCCACAATACACCCAAATATTTCTTAAATCTATTTGGAAGAGGAAATTAAGAAGTCTAGGAAAGAGCACATCAATAACTGCGTGAGCAAGAACAGTTTGATGCATAATACTTGTACCATTGTGCTTATTACCACCACCTACAGCCCATTTCTACAGAATCATAAGTGATACTGCAGCTGCAAACATAAACACCAAATATCACCCAGGATTTGGAGGCAGATTTATTGACGTTAATGGGCACTGACTTCAAAACAATGTAAGGCCCAGATCTTTGGTACTCTAAGGCTTACATTTGCAAGTGACAAGTATAGAAGCAGAGTATTTGTGGTTATTGATTGGTTACAGCTTAGCTCATTATTACTGATTGGCCTAAAAGAAAACTACATCCTGTATGTTGCAAGTATGCAAATTCAAGCTCAGGGCAAGCCAGGAGTTATAGGAAACAAGTGTCTGAGATAATGTATGGGCTCGGGGTATGGTCAGTCAGATAAAGGGAATATGTACCCGGCGTTGGTGGAAGACAGGAAAACAAATCTGTTCAAGGAGTAGCTAGTTTCAGGAAACTTAACTCTAAAAAGTTAGCTCCATTTTCTTCTTCAATATCGCTCAATGTGCACTTGCTATTTAGTTGATTCACTCTCAGCTTGTAGACCAGTGCTCGACTCATTCCAAGTACAATGTTCATGAAGAAATTAATACTTTTTGCTCCATTCTGTCTAGATTTATGAACTCCGTGCTGTTTTTCTAGTAATGAACATTTCTAATCTTGGGAATATATAGCAAATAGAGAACAGTAAAAACTAAAATGGGATCCGGGATGTAACCCTATGGTAGAGTACGGGGCTTGCATGCAAGAAGTCTTGGTTCTTATTTCCAACTTGGGAAGGGGCCCTGAAGACTTCATGCTATTCCCCTGTTTTCTTATTACTCATAACTCTTTTTAGAGAGCTCTTGACTTTATTCTCAAGGCTTTCTGAGGCCACCCCACTCCTCACCTGAACTCTTTTCCCTGGCACTTGCCAATACTTCCTTTCAGTCTTTTCCCTTGATTTCAGATGTAGATGAGCCCTCCAGGAAGAGAACATTTCTACCGAAATGCTTTCCATTAAGGCTTCTGATGGTTCATTCTCGCAGTATTGATCAAATTCCTCTTCACTATTCAACAAGAAAGCCTTCTTCATACTCATTATTTCCCGCAAGGGTAATGTACAAAGATGTCACCAGAAAAATATCTCAGAGATGAGATGAAATCCCAGAGAACATGGTAGAAGGGTCAATCTGTCTCTCATGAGAAAAGTATCCAAGTTTAGTAAGATGTGTGATGAATGAGGAAGCAAAAATGTAACTTATTCCAAATCCTGAAAATTCTCAGTAAGACTATGGGAAACTTTCTGAACCTTCCTAATTTCAAGACTTATCTACGGTTTCTTGTAGCTGCTGTGCCCTGTGGTTTGATCTTCAATTATACACACAAGGAGCAGTACAGAGTGGACAACCATCTGAAATGAATGCCTGGTGAGAGAAACTTGGTTGCTAGGAATGGACAAATATGCACTGAAGAAGCAAACACTTCAGGGATGACTTGCAAGTACTCTGGGCAGGCTGGCAGTCCAGATGTATTTATCAGAATCCACCAGAAGTATTATGGAGGACAACTATGATGATTATTCTTCAGTCACCCAGAGAAATTTCTGCACATGTGCCTGAGATTAGGGAGGCATATACTTTTAGGGGTTATATTCTCAAAAAAGAATCCAAAGTCCTTTACCCTTGAATGACAGACAAACCATGAGTTTAACACAGTCACCTCCAGGCTTCACCCTTTTAGGGGAAGTTTATGAAATGTGTTGAATTAGACAGTAGGTCTTTCTGAAATTCCTGATTTTCATCCTTGAAGGAGCACTGCATGAAGACCACAATGGCCTCCTTCTCACAGGTCGTGTGCTTGTCCAGCAGCTCCTGGAGTGTGTCTGTGGGAAGCTGCACTCGCTGGGCCATCTGCTTGCTGTAGTAGTCAGCTGCCTTCTGCATGGCTGTTGAGTTCTCATGCTGAGCACAGCAGTCACCATTTGTTTAAACAAGGCACCGTGACACTGCAGAAGGCATTTCCATGAGATGACCACTTCTGCTTGGGGCACTCTCAGCTCTATGAGGCTCTGCTTGAATCCTAGGTAACCAGGATTTAGGGCGATGAATGGACCTCTGGGTGTGGTTGAATGTTCCTGTAAATCTCTTATCTTAGTGTCCTCATACTTGCAGGACTATGACAGGTTATGCAAACTCGAGGCTAATGGACCTTGTTTGGCAACCTTGAGACAGACACCACCTAAGAGATTAAAGTAGTTGTATGCAGAGTTGACAAGGGATTTGACCCAAAGGTGTAGGTACTAAAGGAGACATACAGAGTGAAGATCAAGATTTCTTCTGCTTTTAGTTACCTTCTGGATATCTTTAAGCCCAAGTTCAAACAAAAACATTTTTAACAAAAACAGTGTTTAACAAAAACCATTCTCTCAAGTTTTTGACTGCCTCATATGAAAACATAAACCATGCTTTTAATGGGTGTAGGGACCAGTAGTTTGTTTGGCCTCTGTCCTTATGGTAGGCTCTGACTCTGTCAGTTATGGCATTTATATTTTTGATGGTCCACAAATTCAAGAGAAAGTTTTTGACACAAAGCTCCCAAAGTCATCTCAGAAAGAAGAACAAGAATGGCGGTACCAGACAGCTCAATTTTTAAATATATTACAAAGCTACAATACCTAAAAGAGTATGGTACTGGCATAAAAAGGACCCATCAACCAATGAAAAAGTCCAAAAACAAATCCACTATTACAGTCAATCAGTCTTCCACAGGGAGTTATGAATATACTGTAGGCTTAGGATGATGTCTTCAACAAGCAGAGTTAGAAACTGGATATCTACACATCAAAAATGAAATAGCACCTCCATCTGATATAATATGTAAAAAATGGATTAAAGACTCAAATATAATACCTGATATTGTAAAACTTCTAAAAGGAAACACAAGAGTCTTTATATTGGTCCTAGCAATTTTTATATACATATGACAAAAGATGTTGTCAAAAGAACCAAAAAATGGATAACTGAGGCAATATCAAATGAACAGCTACTGCTCAGCTAAGTATATATTCCACAGAGTGAAAAGCAGTCTATGGAATACTAGAAAATATCTATAAAGCATATGTCAGATAAGGAGCTAAATTATAAAGAATTGGACAAGAAATCCAAAAATGTTAGCAAGTTTTTGCATTTAATAAAAGGACTGCTTGCTCTGCAGAGGGAATGTAGGCTATTTAAAAATAGGAAAAATATGCTCTGCAAAGTACAAAGCAAGCCACTGAAAGGTACAGTGGCCATGAGGTTAATGGTCTCCATTTTTTGTATCTTCTCTTCTGATGTTAGATGTAGGCTTCCCTATTTAAAAAAAAAAAAAAAAAACTGCTTGATTTTGTGGTAGAAGAATTAGAGCAAGCATTCTCTGATTGGTCCCAGTGTAGGGCTTGGGTGCATGTATGGAATTCCATGATTAACAGGTCATGATCACTTACCCATCTGGTTTACCACACCCTAATCTCCTCCTTCATATCTCTATCTTTACACTGGTGCCATACTGCTTTAACTATTATAACTTTATAATATACTTTTAAAACATACCAAAAGAGCAATTTAATATCACTGATATTCAGCAAAATATAAAGCAAAACCACATGACATATCACCTCAAATTTGTATGACTATTATTGAATAACAGTTAATTCTATACAAACCAAGTTCAAGTTCTCACAACACTGAGGAATGAAATGAACAAAATGGAGGAATTTAAGCGAGTTTTGTTGGAAATAAGGAGAAAAAACTTTCTGGTTTCTTCAGGAGGGAATCTGAAAAGTGGCATTTCTGCACAGTTCCGCAGTCCAGAACTTTTTATACACAAGCAGAGCACAGGCATTGTCAGGTATTTACTGGCCCCAGATCACGAGTGGCTCTGACAATTTAAAACAACCAGCTGGGGACTCAGCCTCCTTAACCCAGTGAGTCAGCACGTAAGGTTTAAAGGAAGCAGAACTTTTAGACTAAAACTGGTTATTTTGCATTTTAACTTCTCAAAACTCAGGAGCTAGTAGGGAGGGGCTGCAACTCCCTTCAGTAGGGAGGAGGTAGCAACCCATGTTGCCTGAGCTAGTTCAGTCTAGGTCCGAAGTCCTGGTTTACTGTCTGTTCTTATTTTAATTCTTATCAGTATGTCTAGTCATGCAACTCTCTCTCAGGCCCTTTCACTAGCTAGCTTCCTTAGTCTTCAGCTAAACAAATGAACAAGTTCCTTTACAATGTTCAAAGAGGAAAAAAGTTAAATGCTGGCAAAGGTGTGAAGAAATTGGAACCTTTTATTTTTCTTTTTTGTTTTTCAATTTTTTGGTGCTGAGGGCTGAAACCAGGGCCTCACACTTGCTACACAAGCATTGTACCACTGAACTAAATCCCCAGTCCCTGAAGCTTTTATATTCCATAAAAGAATACATTGTATAAAATAGCAAGCCTGCTACAGAAAACAGAGCAAAGATTTGTCAAAAACTTACAAATATAAGTATCATGTGATTCAGCAATACTATTTCTGAGTATGGACCAAAAAGAATTGAAATTAGGATACTGAAGGGATTTTTGCACTCTCATAGCCATTGTAACATTACTCACAATAGCCAAAATATGGAAATAACACAAATATCCATGAGTAGATAAAGAAAATATGGTATGTGTAGATATATTACACAGTGTGGTAGCACATTATTTATTTATTTATTTATTTATTTATTTTCTTTCTTTTTCTTTCTCTTTTTTTTTTTTTTTTTTTTTTTTTTTTTTTTTTTTTTTTTTTTTTTTTTTTTTTTTTTTTTTGTCTTTTTGAGACGGGGTCTTGCTATGCAGTTCAGGCTGGGCTTGAGTGCATTTTGTAGCCCAGGATGGTCTTGAAATCACAATGATCCTGCCTCAGCCTCCCAAGTGCTGGGATTACAGGCGTGCGCCACCATGCCCAGCGGTGGAACATTATTTAGTCTGAGGCAAGAAGAATGTATGGAAGAATCAGGACAACACTATGCCAAGTAAATGAAGGGAAGCACAAAATGACAAATACAGCCTGGTCTCACTGACACATGCCCTCTGAAGGAGTCAAACTCAGAAGCACAAAACTGAATGTTTTGTTCAGGTTGCCAGAGGCTTTGGCAAGTGGGAAATCAGAAGTTGTACAGCAGTGATAAAGTTTCAGTTACACAAGAGGAACAAGTTCCAGAAATATGCTATATAATATAATGACTATAGTTCACACTGTTGTATTTTACACTGAAATATCTGGGGTTTTTATAGGAAATTAACAATGGTTGTTACATTACATATTGTTATCTTCAGTGAAGCTGCTCATACTACCAGATGTAAGAATGCAAGATTGATATTTGTTAAGGCAGATTTCATATTTAATGGTGTTATAAAACAAACAAAAATAATCACAGCAAAAGGTGCCAAAAGAAAACTTCTGAAGATGGTAGATGTCTATGTCTTGATTTTGGTGACTAAAGCTATTGCTAAAGAAGAAATAAATAATCCTACTGACAATTAGGAAAATATGGCAGAATTGAACATTGAAATAGACCTACAATTTGCAAAACTGTAGCATTATTCACAAAACAGATCAAGTGTACTCAATCATAATGTGCAAAAGAAACTCAGCTCAGATGCTCCTTACACCAATTTATTTGCCCATTTTCTAAAAGAAACCACAGATCTACTGACCTAACAATAATTCACCAAGGACCCCCAGTTCTAAAGGTAAAACTACTGCTTGTGTCAGCTGCTTATCTAGTTTACAAATTCTGACCAATTTTTTATTGTATAGCCTGCTTCTGAAAGTGGCTCGCAAACTACAAGTTGACAGGTTCTGGGGTTCTCCCTTCTCCCTCTGGAGTTAGATTCCAGGTTCTTTCCATCTCAAAGAATTGAATAAACAGGCCAAAAAAAATGGGGGCCCAAGTTCATTTATGAAAGTAAAAGTGTGAGTCAGGGAGTAACTAGCTCTGCAGAGAAAGCTTGGGCTGAGCAGAAAAGGAAAAAGCAAGATAAAAGAACACCATGGGAAGCAGGGTGGGCTGCCATGGGAAAAAGATTATTTATTTCTTTATGCTGTCTGAATTTTGAGAGAACCTGAGACAACTTCTATACACAGGTCCTAAGAAGCAATGCTAGGATCCCACACCTCAGGCTGATGTCAGGTCTAGGCCATCCTATTGAAAACCTGCCCAAATTCTTGTGAGAACTTTGAGAACTGTTCTGTGCACATGTTCCAGGACCTCTGTAATTAATAGGCCTACTTCCCCTGCCAGTTTTGTATGCCCTAATCTGCTGTAAAAAGTTAACCCTCCAGGTGTAATAGGGTAGGGGGCAAAAGATGTCCTGCACCATACTTTTTAAATGAAAATATGTATTTAACATAACGGTAGGCAGTAGCTGCACTGGGGAAATATAGGAAGCAATCTTTGTGTTTCCCTCTCAGGTAGATGAATGCCAAGGTGTATGCATGTGTGTCAAAGTAGCAACAGGTGAGTTTTACCCATGCTATGTGCTGTATTACATTTTTGTGTATTTATAATTTATTTTATGAAATGTTTTCTTTTGATTTATCTTGTAGAATTAGCCTAATTCTATACAATGTTGCACAAAAATCTACTTTTACAACGTTAAAAGGAGGTTGAAAGTGAGTCATCAGGTGATTCAGCTACCAATGATGGCTTGGATCATGTAAGCCAAAGAAGTTGTGACAATGATACTGAGCAAGATAGGTCAGATAGAGAAGTACAGATGGAAGACACTGATTCAGGTGAAAAATTCAGTACTGTTATAAATATGACTAGTAAAACTGCTATAACATGATCCAGTATACCTGAAGGATCAAACAGTAGAAGCAGGTCACAAAATCTTATGAGGATATCTGGGAAGATGCCAGAGTGGTGAGCTGCAGAGTAAGAGCCTCTCTGAGATTTAGTGTCCAGACAGTGGAAGATAGCAACATGCAGAAGAGAAGGAGGGAAGTGGGTCCCTGGGAACCAGGAAGGATCTGAGTGAGAACTGAAGCCCATAGGAAGAGAAAACAAAGACACTCAATGAAGGTAAAGGAGGTAGCAAGGTTTCTCCTTGAGCCTGAACTCACTATGTGGGAAGGGTGGCTAGAACCTGCACAGCCACAGTGAATACTAGCCACCCCAGAGGCCTCCACGGGGAGACGCATGAACAGAACACAGCAGTGGATGCAGCAGTCTTCTGTGGCTGGTGAGTTAGAGAAATGTACAGCATAATCTTTGGATATCAGGAAGACATAACCTTGGTCTCCTACAATGCAAAGAGAAACAAAGTAGTATTGATACTGCCAACCTTATACCTCGATGATAAGACTGACAGTAAAGCCCAGCGTGGTAGCACATGCCTATAATCCCAGCAATTGGGAGGTTAAGGGAAGAGGATCCTGTAAGCTCCGTGTCAGCCTGTGCTACATGCTGAGTGCAAGGCTACCCTGGACTATATAGTGAGACCCTGTCTCAAAAAAAAACAATAGAAAAGATCAATAGTGAGTTCTCAACACAAACAAAGCCAGAAATGGTCACATTTTACAACAAGATGATGCTAACAAGTTATGCAGCAATTATGACACCAAGTGAACCACGAAGTGTTGGCCAATGGTTGCATCTTATTCAATCCTACACGTCAGGCTTACATAATTTCATAGTTTACAAAAAATAATAAGAACAAAATATCATGGAGAAATTTTCATAGAGGATTGGGACTGAAATTGATTAAATGATCATTTTAGAACGTGAGAATAACAATATGTATCTGCCCCCCAAAATTTGTAAAACAATTCAGGAGCAGATCAGTGACCAGACAGATGAAACTTCACAAGAACTTCGGAATAAAACAAGACCAGAAAGACATAAAAAAAAGGCAGTAAAACAAAACACATGTCTATCAGTGTGATACTTGTGTATTAAATATGTGGTTTTCATGTGCAAAAACTTCCTTAGGTGTGATAATTGAAGTAAAGATTATTTTTGTGGTACAGTTTTATTTGTATTTTCATTGTAGTTCACATAGGCATCTGTTTCTGTTGGTTTGTTTTTTTAGATTTATTAAGCAAACAATCAGTTGATGTTGAAAATGTTGATGTTTATTCTAAGCACTCGGTATATATTGGGTATTTTATTTTATTTCTATTTCATTTTCCTGCTAAGTGCACATCATACATTATAATAGGAAGTGCCTGACAAAAGAGGAAGATGAGAGAGGGGACAAGTACAGCCTGTCACACAAAAAGGAAAGGTAAGCACACGTGCTGTCAGTGTAAGCGGGACTCGTGTGTGGAACATGCTGTTGTCATGTGTGAAGACCCCTTAGGTGTAATAACTGAAGCAAAGATTATTTCACGGTAAAGTTTTGTTTGTATTCTCATTGTAGTTCACATAGGAATTTATTTCTGTCCTTTTTTAGGTTTTGTAAGCAAGTAAACAGTTGATGCTGAAAATGTTGATATTTACATTAAACACTCATTACATATTAAAAATTAATATTTTATTGATATTTTATTTTCCTGCTAAGTATACATTATTTAATATAATAAACTCATAAAATTAAAATTAATAGTTCATCAATGGAAATACTCCTAAAAAGTAAATATGACTTCTACCCCTGTAATGCATTACTTAAAAAAATTTACTGTGATGCCCCAGTAAAAAATTTAGCTTTTTCCTCAATAAATTTTTGTTAGTGAGTGTTTAGAAACCATTTTAAATATTTAAAAAATTATAATATAACTTCAAA
>NW_004955423.1:4689150-4695425 GCF_000276665.1 Chinchilla lanigera | reverse complement strand
TAATAAACTCATAAAATTAAAATTAATAGTTCATCAATGGAAATACTCCTAAAAAGTAAATATGACTTCTACCCCTGTAATGCATTACTTAAAAATTTAGCTTTTTCCTCAATAAATTTTTGTTAGTGAGTGTTTAGAAACCATTTTAAATATTTAAAAAATTATAATATAACTTCAAATATTAAACTTTGTATTTTATAATATAAATTTAGACCTATGAAGCACCTTAATAATAGAGTAAATCAAGCACCAAAGCTAACTTTGGGCCGGTGGTGGCGCACACCTGTAATCCCAGCACTCGGGAGGCTGAAGCAAGAGGATCGTAGCGAGTTTGAGACCAACCTGGGGTACAAAGTGAGCTCAAGGTCAGCTTGAACTGTATAGCAAGACCCTGTCTCAAAAAAAAAAAAAAATTCCACTAGTTTATTTTAATTTTTTTTGGTACCAGGAATCGAACTCATGACCTCAGGCTTGCCAGGCAAGTGCTTATGCCGCTGAGCTACATCCCCAGCCCTCCACTAGTTTAAAGAAGCATCCAGGGGTCAAATTTGTGACAACATGAACACCAAAAAGAATCATGACTATAAGTGATGACAGTCACATAATCCAAGCAAGCACTTTCATGCAAGTTCAAGTGTGTGGAAAACACAAGGGGAAAGATAAAGCAGGTCAACAACACCTCAGGAAATAAGTAGGAAGATAGGGCCATTAGAAAACAGACATATAATGGAGGAAAGGAGAAAAGGAGGGGAAAGCAAAAAAATTTATATATACACAAGATAGTTAAAATAGTTATACTACTAATCTCTCTTAATTCATTGAAAAGAAAGGTTTGTGTTAATACTGTCTGCACAACTAAATGCCTAGACCTTGTACTCTGAGTAACTAACTTAAAGATAACAATAAACAATGTATTAATCATTGTTACTCTCCTACTATCTTGTTTTGAAATTTTTTTCTCTTTAAAATAAATTTTTAAAAATGAAAAAGAAAACAGACCTATATTTCTCAAGAAGTCAATGTGCTACAAAAAAGAATAATAAATTTTTAAAACAAATTTCTAGATGAAATCTAAGATATGCAAATATGTTATGACCTTTCATCCTATAGAGTGGTAAATAAATAAAGCAGCTATAAAGGCATTTCAGAGGCCCTTAGCAAAATGTGAACATGGGCTGACTATGAGACTGTATTAGAGAATTATTATTAATTACTATGAAATTTCCTGGGTGTGCTAACAGCATTGTTTCTATTTAGAATAACATATTTAGTCTTCGAACATGCATGTTGAAGTATTTAAGAGTATGCAAAGAGAAAGAAGGTCAGAATACTGCTTTTAATATTAAAGATTTATAGGTTTTTATCATTCTATCATCTCTGCTTTTCTGTGTGTTTGAAAGTTGTATCTAAAATGTTTAGAGCAATAAAGACCATTGTGTAATGTTCATACTGTGGAAACAGAGAGCTCTCATTATGACTCCCTGATTGCATTTTTTGCATTTGTCTGCTCATGTGGTGGATTTAGTCACCTAGCCAACAAATGTCACTTGAGAAGTTTCTCCACATCAAATACCATTCTAAACCCTGAAGATAGAGTGATCAAGACAGACCAGGTCTCAGCTCTCTGACAGCCAGTATTCTTCCTGGGGAGGAGCCAAAAACAAGCAGATGAACGAACAAGATCATCTCAGAGAGTGAAAGGAATGACAAGTGGCAGAGGTGGCTCCTTAGATGGAGGTCTTAGGAAGACCAGGCTGAGATGGTGGCATTGGTGAGACTTGGGGGACAACAAGGTCAGAACCAGGCAAAACACTAAGTCTTCCTGTCTTTATGGATTAACACTGGAGTGCAAAGGCGCTATGCAGGAATGACAAATGTTGCCCGGCAATGAAAAGATGAAGCAGGTCATGTATCAGAGTACAGGGAAACGCTGGTGATACACACTGTCTGCAAAGGTGCTATAACCTCATTCTATTTTTAGGAGGTACAGTGTTTCAGAGATGTGTGCATATACAGGAAGATGCTATGCAAACTGCTGACAGAATGAATGCGTGCCGAGATGCGCAAGTGATTTCTCTTTGTTTCACTGCCTGCTTTTCCTTAAGTATGTACAAATAAACACATGTTACTTTTATAATTAAAAACGGTTATCCCCAACCCTGGGAGGTAGGGGAAGAGGTGGGAAAGAATCCAAAGTAGCCCACAGTAGCTCACTGGTGGTAAATTTAACAAGATCAAAAAATTAGTCTGATGCCACTAGAAGGCTGTCCACGCCTTTCTAAGATGAGAGGTCAGTTCTTCACTTAGAGCAGCTACATACATATTAGTGAAGAAAATGCTATTTCTTTCTGCCTTGACTACAAAAGCTGGAACCGACGGGGAAATGGGCAAAGTTGTGCATGTGTTACCTACAAGAAGAAACTAGCTGAGTCTATCAAATTAAATCAGAAAGCTAGCATAACTGTGGCAGGGATCAGCGTCCTGGCTGACACCAGAGAAGGCGGCAGCCTCCGAGGATTTAGTCACCTAGCCAAGGAGGAGCCCGTTGGTGGAAGAAGGCGGCACTCCCACCTGAATACACTTAGCATTTTCCTGCCGGATTCCAACCGCTTTGCGGAGTGTGTTGGCTTGTGAGCAAATATCCACAAGAGGGCAGTAGAGGGTTTTTGTTAAGCCTTGAAATTTTCTGCACAAAACTGAGACAGGAAGTGAGAGTGCTTGCTTCGGCAGCACATGTACTAAAATTGGAACGATACAGACAAGATTAGCATGGTCCCTGCGCAAAGATGAGACGCAAATTCGTGAAGCGTTCCATATTTAAACAAAAAAAGAAAGTGAGAGATAAAGCGGAGGGAGTAAACAGTAAAACAAACAACAAAAACAATAAAAAAAAAAAAAAAGCTACGTTTACATACTGCCGTTTTTGTGAGACAATACTAGATCGCCAAAAAGTAATAGATTGAGCTTCCAAAAGTATAAGCTCACTGCTTGGAGAAAAAAATTAGAAAAAGTTGCAATTTTACATGAAAGGAATCAAAGATGATATCCTCAAGATTGCCAAAGGATAAAGTAAGGAAATCTAAATTCAAAAACCTGCATATCCCCCAGGGAAAGAGGCTAATCTGACAAGGCGACACACAGAATGATTCCAACTATGGGACATTCTGCAAAGGATAAGGGACTGTGGAGACCGTATGAAGAGAGTAATTACTGAAAAGGGGCAGGGGATGAAAGGACAGAGCACAGAGGACCTTTAGGGCAGTGAAAGCACTCAGTATGGCACAGCTGCACAGTGGTGGGTGTTGTTATACCTGGTGCCACAGAAACCATGGAATTCAGAGCACCAGGGGTGAATCCTAAGGTAAATGATGGACTTTGGGTGATAATAATGTGTCCGTGTAGTTTATCAAATATAATATATAGGCCACTTCAGCGCAGGATTAGAACGTGGGAAAGGCTGTCCCTGTGGGAGAGCAGGGGCTATGTGGGACCCTCAGTACCTTCTGCTCAACGGTGCTGTGAACCTAAACTTCCTTAAAACGTAAAATATTAAAAACAAAGTAAAACTCTGTCCTTACTTCTGGGCGACCATATGCAATACAAACAAAAGAGCATATTCTCATAGACTCGGTATCCACTAGATCCAAACTATCTTCTGTGTCCTCTGCGGTACTCTAACCCTTCTTCCTTTAAAGTACAGACTTTTCTCTGTCTTAGGCCCACACATAATTTCCTCCCCCAAAATTCCACTTTTATAATGTCATCCCTTCAGAGCCAACGCTAGGAGATGGGCCCCTAATCCAGAAAACTAATCTATGGCTTCATATGCTTTGTACTCTGGCCTGGTTTTTAAGCATGGAAGTAATTATCATGGGAGAAGCCTGCCTTTATTTCCAGTGAATTTATATCTGTACCAGCGCTTAGGCTGAGGGCCCTCATAGCACCACCAGATGATGAAGCTCTTGCCTGTATTGCTCTGCTGCTGTTATCCCACCTTTTAGCAAATATTTACCATGGACTGACTTTGTGCTGCATAGTAGGGGGGTCAAACAAGTCAGACATTAACGCTGCCTTTAAATAGGTCCTAGTAATCAGGAAGGGACAGTGTAGAGGCTGTTCAGCTCTTGAATTAGCTTTATAGGACATTCACTGTAAATATTCAATGTCCCACATGTGTTGTGAAATATGATCATTTTTCTCTTGATGCATAGATAATAAGAAATGCATTCTTGTCAGAGTCAGGATGTGCCGGGATGGCTGAGTGTGTCCCCAGCACTCACACCTTCGTACAGTTTTGAGAGTCATTTCCCTGCTTACTCAGTCTACATCCCAGCACAGCAGCTTTGGGAAGTGCACCACACATCCCGACCTGAACTCAGGATGACGCTTGCCTCACTCTTCCCATTGGCTCTTTCTAACTCCTACATGGCTTCAGAAAGTTCAGTCCACTTGGCAGAATCTGGGTGCTGACTAATTATTGACCTAAGTTTTTCCTTCAAAGTTTAATTTGAATCATTTTGAGTAAAATTCAACTGAAACCACCATCCAATGCCTTCAAGTTGAGCACCAAAAGGATTCAAGTGAGGCTTCTTCTGTACTTACTGACTTTGCTGGCAATAGCATCTTCTGTGACTGGTTACTTCCCTTAAAGGCTGAACAAAAGCATATTTTCCTTCAAGAATATTTAATATGTTACAGCCATAAGAAACATTTTTGTAGGCAATTTTATGACCTTGTTGGCCAAATTCCAGGGATTGAACTTTGAAAATCTCATGTGCCAGACAGGCTTGGGCAAGCAAACCTAGGGGCATCCTGGGGACTGATCCACACTCTGTGGACTCTGCTCTGCTCTCAGGCAACTCAGCTCCTCAGCCAAAGCACTGCACCAGGACAGCACTTGCGCTAAATTTTGTAGAACCCACACACACGTGGTGACAGTACTTTTTTTAAAAAATGAATGACAAATAGACCCAACTAGTTTGTTTATTTTGCAGGAATCTTCTCCTTAGTTCTGTAGCTAAGGGCTGGGAATATAGCTCAGCAGCACAAGTGCCTGCCTGGCAAGTGTAAGGTCCTGAGGTCAATTCCCGGTCCAAAAAAAAGACGAATTCTACAGCTGAGTTTGTGCACAGATAGAAGGGGAATTGCACGTGTAGAGGTTCCAACAGAGATCACTGCCCAGCTCTCTGTGCCACGCCTTGAGTTGCAGATGGATGCAAATATTGCCAGGAGGACAGCGCAATATAAGCCTTACTGATATCTACATTGTGGTCTGGATGAGGCTCAGATTAATTCCTGAGAGCTCACTGACAAGCGCAAGAAAAACCAAGAACATGAGAAGAAAGCTCAGGAGAGTGAATATTGAAATAGAAAATGTCCTTAGTTCCATACAGAAGGATGAGTGCAGAAAGCAAGGAAACTACTGCAAAACTTTATCAGGCCAAACCAACACAGGCTAGAATGATGTGTCCGCTGGCTGGGCCTGCTCAACAGTTGAATTTTGTAGAATGCTTGCTCCTAGAAATAGAGATCTGCCTTTATGAGATAGGCAAAGAGATGTGTATGCAGTAACGATTAAATGACTGGCTTTGCAGTGGAATAAATGTTTGAATAACTGTAGGTATACAATATAAGAAGAGTACATTTCATCTTGTCTCTTGCTCTAGGATTAAGAACTTGAACTAAAACCATGTAAACATAACAGTCCACAGGACTCACATTGTAGGGAAAAACGTCAGAGAGCACAGAATCGCTGAAGTTGGAAACTTTCCTTTGCACTTGTGCCTGAGAGTAAAAGAGCTTTGTAAACCAGAAAGTTCTGTGTCAATGCAATGGTTTTATGACTATAGAAGCATTCTCAAGGTACTGAGCATTTTGTCACAAGTGCAGAATTTGCAAAATGCCTCAGTAGGTATTTTAAATATATTGCCTGTCTGAGCAACTGATTTGAAGGTAACAATATGCAATGGAATTACAATGGTGAACTCCTTCCATCTTGTCTAATGAAACTCTGTATTATCTCTAATGTTTTATTGGAGAATTAATTTCTTACTCTCTTTAATGGTTTGAGAAATCTTTCATTCTTACATCTGGTAATCTGAGCAATGTAGTTGAGGATAGCAATATGTAATGTAACAACCACCACTGTTGATTTGTATTATTTTGTCTTGAGACCCTGTATCACTTTAAATGTTCATGCTTTGGTTTGTTTATGTTCGTGATACTGGTATGCTGACACTGTTCTATTTTTTTGTTTGTTTCTCATTTACTACTCT
>NW_004955423.1:4648803-4689050 GCF_000276665.1 Chinchilla lanigera | reverse complement strand
TATATAACCTGACTCCTACAATGAATGTACTATTGATCCCCCTATGATTTACAGTAGAAACTGTAAGTAGTTCTCTACAATTTATACATCTTACTCTTCATATCACACAAAAAGCCAAGGATTAACAATTACACAGGTCATTTTCATTGAATTCACAGTAGGATTTTGAGGAATCTCAGCAAATTTGGCAGGTAGAAAAATAAAAGTTCATGAATATCCAAATGTAAATAAGGAACACAATATATGCTAGATATTGAGAAATAGAAAGAAAATGTTCAAATGGGAAAGGGAACTAGGGACAGGAAGAGGGAAAAGAAGGAAGGAAGGAAGAAAAAATAAAGAAATGAGAAAAGATGGAAAAAGTGGAAACAAAGCTTTTGTATATAAAGAAGGGAAGAAATGTTGAAGGTAGGGTAGGGCAGTGGGAAGAAAAGAACCAAGATATAGCATGTATATGCACTAAAGTAAATTTGAAATAGGTCAAAGATCTAAATACTAAGACAGAAACATTAAATCTGCTGGAAGATAGAATAGGTAAAACTCTTGAAGACACTGGTGTAGGCAATGACTTTATAAATAAAACCCAGATTGCACAGGAACTATTACAAAGAATCAACAACTGGGATCTCACTTTATTGAAAAGCTTTTGCACAGCAAGAGAAACCACCAAGAGAGCGAAGAGACCACCCACAATGTGGGAAAAATGTTTGCCAACTGTTCCTCAGACAAAGATTTCTATTGAGAATGTATAAAGAACTCAAAAGAAAAAAAAAAAAGACCAGAACTTGCAAATTGAAGACCCAATCAAAAAATGAGCATCAGAGATGAATATATACTTTTCAGATAGAGAAACATAAACAGCAAATAAATCTATGAAAAAATGTTCAATATTACCGGTCATTTGGAAGATGCAAATTGAAACAACACTGAGATTCCATATCACCCCAGAAAGAATGGCTATTATCAAGAAATCAACCAATAACAAATGCTGGATGGCTGTGGAGAAAATGGAACTCTTCTCCACTGCTGGTGGGAATGTAGACTGGTACAACTAATGTGGAAATCAGTGTGGAAATTCCTCAGTAAAGTAAGATTGGCAGTCCCATTTGACCCAGGTATTACTCTTCTGGGTATCTTCCCAGAAGAATTAAAAATATCGTACCACAGTAATATATGTGCACCCATGTTTATAGTAGCACAAATTTTAATACCTAGATCTTGGAAACAACCCAAATGCCCATCAACTAAGGAATGGATAAAAAAGATGTGGTCTTTTTATATAATGAGGTATTACTCAGCCATAAAGAAGGATAAACTGGAGACTTTTATAAGTAAGTGGATGCAATTTGAGACCATACATATAAGAGAAATAAACCAGATGCAAGTGTGTAAACATCTTATTGTCTCCTCCTTAATGTGAGAAGCTGAAAGAGTAAATAAGATCTGAAATGTACAATAGATATTGTAAAATGGGAAGAAACTTAAAAAGGAAAGAGAACTGGTGGAAAAAAGAAGGAAGGAAGGAAAAAGCAAAAACCAAAAATATATATATATACAGACAGATGAAAGATAGTTAAAATAGTTATACTACTAATTTCTCTCAGTTCACTGAAAAGATAGGCTTGTGCTAATAGTGCTTGTACAATTAAATACTGATATCTTATATGGTGACTAATTTAAAGTTAATAATATACAATTTATTAACCATTGTTACCCTCTTATCATATTGTTTTGGAAATTTGTTTTCTGTTTTTGTTTGTTTGTATGTTTTGGTTTTTGTGTTTTGTGTTTTTTTCTTTTAAAAAAAAAATACAGCCTGTACAGGTACAAATTCCCTATGATGAATGTGATCATTATGTATACCTAAAATATACCAATATACTTAATTAACTTTTTAAAGATAAAATAAAATTACCTTTTAGGTATAGAATAGAGAACTATGTGTTTTACAATTAAGATATATTATCTGCCAATAATTCTTTCAAAACCCATGACATTAGTATAAGAGCAGACAAATAGGCCGTGAAATATACCCATGTCTAAATGGAAACTTGCCATATCATGCAGATAGCACCCCAGATAAGTGGAGAAAGGATGTATTTGTTGTAAGATGGTAATAAGGGCCCTGATTTTTACATAGGAAATAACCGAGTTAAGTTAAATCATACATAAAAGTGAGCTTTGAAAGATACACAAAATAAATGTATAAATGAAAATATAAAACTAATAGAAAAACTAGTAAAAGAATTCTTACCATCTCAGAGTGAGAAGGATTTTTTAATAGGACTCTGAAATTACACACTACAGAGGAAAACTTATTGAATTTCATTTAACAAATGGCCCCTTTGAAATCTTAAAAACTGGTGATTGAACAAAGATAGTTACAGTATGTATAATTGGCATATCTATATCTGAGTATATAAAAATCTGTAACATAAAACTATCTGAAGGGCAGTAGATAAGGACAAGAAATTATGAATGTCTTAACAAGAAAATAATATCTAGAACATTCAATGGACTCAAGTTCATTAGCATGCAACAATAAAAATCCACTTAAACTATTAAAGAAATCAGCAGAAGGTTTACATTCATTCAAATTATAGGTATAATTTGCAACCATAGCATGGGAAAACTTGAAAACTGGTAAATATATAAAGTTCAACTCTTGCAGTGTTCCAATAAATTAAATAATAAATATTTCACTACTTTGTACCTATGAGATGTTTAAAAAAAAACCAAAGTCAGGAAAGACTGTCAGCAAAGAGCCAACCAACAGACTATTTGTTATTCTGATGGGAAACAAAATGCTGTAGTCTTTCTAGAGAACAGTCTGGCAATGCTAAGTGTATTACCCTGCTTCCAGCTCTTCTGTGTACATTCAGAGAAAGCCTTGTGGAAATCTGCACTGCGTGATATAAGTGGCTGTACCTCTGTAGGAGGAAAGTACCGAACAACCTCCATGCCCATCTCTACAGGGAGATGCTAGTGTGCTGAAATCTCAAAGAATGCAACAGTGAGTACAGAAAGTAAGAAATAGACATGGTTTGTGGTGCTACACACACCACTTAATTAAAAATATACACAGGTACAAACTAAGAGTATATAATTTAAATTATACATGTATAGACACATTGCAAGTGCATTATAAAGTATTTATTAGGAAGGCAATGGAAGAAATAGGCATGAGAATTTGAGGGAAAGATATAAGAATATTAAACAGAACTGATGATCAATCCAAGGTCACAGAGTTAGGAATTGGCAGACTATTGCTGAGGAGGACAACAAACTTAACTCTGTGTACACAAGGTCCAATATTTTAAGGGGGCAAAAAAAAGATGAAGGAAAATTGAAGATAAAAGTGAAGTTACCGAAAACAAGTTTACTGTTTCCTAACCCATCCACCTATCCTCTAACTGTGGTAAGCTAGAGGGTGGCCCTTCAGACATTTGCTTGTCCTAATCTTTAGGATGTCTGAATGTTTCCTCATATGGCAAAAGGAGCTTTGCAGGAAACACCTAATCAAGGAGCTTGCAATGGAGAAAGTCTCCAGGATTTTCTAGGTGGCCACAATGTAATAAAAAAGTACTTTAAGTAAAGTTCATGCAAGGAGGCAGAGAAAAGACATGGTGAAGAAAGGAAGAGGAGAAGGAGATACCAGGATAGATCACAAGCCAAGAAATTCAGGTGGCCTCTAGGCCCTGAAGGGCAAGGAAATAGATTCTGCCCCATGAAGACTTTAGAAGGATCAGTGCTTTGACTCTAGCCCCATAAGATGAATTTAAGATTTTTTTACCTCCAGAATTATAAGATAAATTTTTGTTGTTTTAAAGTGGTAAGTATGTGGTGATTTATCACAGCAGCAATAAGAACCTATTTCATCAAGAACCTAATTGCTTGTGTTGGTTCAAGATTGGTGCACTTATGTAGAGAGGGAAGGTATGTTTCCAACAAAGTCCAACAATTAGTTGGACCTGATACCAAACATAGAACTAGAACCAGAATGCAGGAGAGGATCTTTTGATTCCTCAGTGCTAGACTCATGCCCCTCTACCTTGCAGTCAACACAGGTAAGTCTCAATAAAATTCAGGACTTAAAAGTAGGTAACATGTTTTATACAGAATGCAGGGTTGAACACAAGGTAGAGAGAAGTAATGGTTCTATTTTAGAGAAGAGCCCAAGGTACATAAATACTGTAAACCTTTCTATGCTTCAGTTCCTACTCATCTCTATTTGTGATGAAGAAAATGTCCACTGTGATTCAACCCCTTCAACTGCCCTAGCAATGCTATCTACATACTCTAACTGGATTCTTAACAATAATATTTTCTTAAAGTGAGAACAGGTACAAGTAATGTTTTATGGATGTTGCTGTGACAAAGTAAAATGAGGGAGTGGGTTGAAATTAGAATTGGGTTTAACTTCTGACTCTGGCATTAGCTTTGTGACCTGCATGTGTTGGAGTACCTCTCTGGGTTCAAATTTCTCAGCCATGGAATGACCTCAAAGCTCTCATGGTCCCCACACTGGATGAAATCATTGCATGCTCTCCTAAGGAGAGTGTAGTCCTAACACGGACAGCAGGTTGGAAGTAGGAGAGAGGAGCCTTGGGGGTCACTGAGTATCCTTCCAAGCCCAGTGCCTTGCTCTGTGCTCTGCTTCTGCCATGTTGGCCAATGCTTATAATACTCAAAGTCATACTGTGGGACATATTTGACAAATGAGAAACAGACCCAGAGAGATCAAGCCACACACTCAAGGACTCGCAACATATGCTAGTTAAATCCAGCTTTGTCTGGCTCAAAATGCCATGGTCTACGGCACTATGCACAGACCTCCCCAAAGGTTAAATAATAGTGACTACCACTAACACAGCCCACTTCAAGGTATAGGCGCACGACACATAATGTCCGTTCTGTCCTGTCAGTAATTCTACAGCAAAACTGAGGCAGATGAGGAAACAGGCTGAGACTCACTTAAGAAATCTGTCCAAGGTTACAGAGTTTAAAAATGCCTGAGATGGTAGAACTTGAAATCAGGGCTCTCTGACACTATGACTTCCACTGTGCCCCAGTACCTACTCTACCACCTCTAACGTTACCAAGACCCAAGTCATTCAACATCTCTAATTGCAATTTCCTTTACTACAAGATATATCTTAACTAAAATGCCTGCCACCTGTCATCTTGAGAGTTAGATAAATCTTGGAAATTATTTTGCAGAAATATACAAAACACAGGTGTGTTTCAGCTTCTCTTGAGCAATGACCATTTGTGCCATCCAGTTTAGCACCTTGTTTAAAAGTTTAGTAAGAATTTCCACAACACAAAGGGAACGGAATACCTTTATGAAGTACAGTTCTACAGTGCCTGGCACAGGATAAAGGCTCAGTAGACATGTGTTTTCTATTGTTAGAGAAGAATCTGTAATCAGTGGTTGTTCTGAAAGACAATCCTAACAAATGCTCAACTCAACAATAGCATCTAGGGCAAAAGCCAGCCCATCAGTAGTATTAAAACCACAAGACCACACACATTGCATTTAAGTGCTAGGGAAGAATCTCTGCCAAAAATAAAGTTAAGTATAATATTGAACCTGCTGTGAGAAGGAAAACTCCACACTAACTTTTCAGAGAAAGCACTGGGTTAAATTAGGTCATATAAAGCAGTTTATCCTGCTGTATTGGCAAATACAGATATGTTGTGGTTAGCAGCCCTATCACCAGCAACAAAGAGCTGTGTGTCTCATGATTATTGGCAAGTTTCTGCTAACTGAATGAACCCATCACCTGCTGTCCTATAAAATATAAGCTGGCTTTTTCTCTATAAGATTGACCTCATTCTTATAAATCATTACATTTTCTTTCAGAGCAATTAGATCTATTTTTATAATATAAAAAGGCAACTTCTTTTACTTTGTCTAGAGCAATGTATGTGTAGAGTGTGTAATAAAAGATGGAGGAATTAGGGAAGAAAGGAGAGGCGGGGGAGAAGGTGAGGCAGGTGGAAGGGATAAGGAAGGTCACTTCATAATGACAGGTGTTCACATTTGAGAGAAAAACAAAATATCGCTCAACTTTTAGAAATATATATAATAACAGAGCCTCAAAAATGACTTCTTAGAGAATTTCAGAGGATTTGAATCTTATAAGTTATATATTTGGCCACAATAAATTAAGCTAGAAATCAAAATGAAAAGTGACTAGAAATAACTCATAGGTCAAACTGAAATCACAATGAGAATCAGAAAATATTTTTGCTTTTTCTTTGCAATGAGAAATGGGTATGCGGTTCCTTAATCTGAGTGACAGTCTCTGGGTTTATGGCTTTCTCTCTAAACTGCAAGGCACATTTCTGTTCAGTCAGAAAAGCCCATTGTGGTTCACTTTATGAATTAATAACTTATTTATTTAAAATAAACTATAGATTAACCATGAAAATTCTTTGAAAATCATAAATGTTGTATTTTAAAGGAGTGTTACCCAAATATTTTAATAAGAATATTGAAATATGTAGTTACTTTAAGGGATTCTTCCCCTATTAAGCCTTTTATCATTGCATAAATTTTGGAGTTGGGAGACACATATTTGAGCCCACACTTTGCCATGTGCCAGCTGCATGCTGACACTCCCAGAGCATTCTTCCTGTCCACTGTAAGAGTGAAATGATGAGAGTTCAAGGGCTTATTTTTATACAGTTCTATAATAACAACTGACTTCATACACTTTCTGTTGTCACCAGTTCCAAGGTCACAGAGCTGGTTTCTGATAAACCTACAATCAAGTCGAGGGTGGCACAGTTTATGAAAGTAAATGCAGTTGCTACAAAAATGTAATAAGGAAGGTAAATTTAGGTTTCAAGTCTGTAACGCGGAAGTTAAGAAAAAAACCTTCCTGTGTATACTGATGATAATTAGATCAATTAGGTCAAGATTCCTTAATGGAATCTGACTCCTTTCAAGAAAATGAGTCAATTATTTTTTAGAATAAAGAGACTCTTCAAAGAGATTTTAATGGACTTGTCTTGCTGCCTTGCTTTCCTTACATAGCACACTGTTTCCAAAGATGGCAGCATGCTCTCATCTCTAGATAGCCAGAAGAGACAGAATCCCTTTCTTCTTCTGAATCTGGGCTACCCTTGTGACTTGCTTTAACTATGACAGTTCTAGTCCTAGATATTAAGAAACATGGAAATTCTTTTTTTGCTCTCTTGGAAGACAGCAACTATGTGGACAAGTTTAACTACCATGTGACAGAGGTTGAACGGTTGGATGGGTGTGTGGATGAATGCATACATGAATTGACTGGAAGCAAAGAAAAGCCATCACTGTAGAGCTCTACCTAAATCACAAAATAATGACAATATGAAGAACCATGTAGTTATTTTTGCCAGCTGTTTCAGTTACCCATTGCTGTGTAACAAATCACCACAGACCCTAAGCAATAAGTAACTGAAACACCTACAAAGTTAGCTCATACTGTATTTTACATTGAGCAACAGAAGTAGAAGTCATGAATGTATAGAGTTTTGCTCAGTTGTTTAATCAACCTGATGCTAACTATCAACTTTTTATTTCTTGCAGATGTAACATAACCACAAAACTTCTCTTATACACTGCCAGTGTGATTTACTTTTGCCATTCAAATTTGAAAAGTGCAGGTTTCTGGACAAACATCTCATGTATTTCTCAAAAAAAAAAAAAGAAAGAAAGAAATATATGTATACATACTGAATTTTAAAAGATCATTGCAAAATACTTGAGTATTTTGTTTGGAAATATCCAAACAAATTATGAATAAAAATTATTCCTACAAAATCTTTTTCAGCTTATTTAGCTCAAAACATCACCAACTGAAGTTGAAGAGTTTTGCTTGGTTCAGCACCAGATAGAACAAAACACAGATATAGATAAAACAATCCTTTATTGCTAGCATGGGAGGGTTGCAGGAGATTGCAAGGACCCTCAGAGGAGGGACTGGAGAATGGATTTTTATTAGATTGGACTAAAGGTAGAGTTAATATGGGCAGGCTATGTGTCACATCACAAGAGGATTGGGAGTTAGTTGGCACATGCACAAAAGGGAGTACGAAGTTTATCTCGAGGTCTGAAGAAGAACAAAGAAGTGTGTGTCCTGGCCAGTACTATTTTTGGGATTCCAGACGTCTATCAAATTTGAAAGGGAAAGTAAGAAAATTCAAACAAAAATGAGAAATCACCTTACAGTACCTGGAGACAGAGTAAGAATCAATTTTTAAATTCCTGTTAACCTAGAAAAACAAGTGGGTAAACAAGCTCCAGAACCAACTTTTGTCCTTCGCTAAAGCATTAGTGTCACTCTTCTCTACTAAAGTTAAAAGAGAACTCCTGAAGCAAGCAGTGATTCCCTCTATTGCATTTCATAGCTCAACTTCCCGCCCAAGGTCATCTGGTAGAATTTGAAACAGAAATAATAGAGACAAGACCAAAGCCTACAACGGTTCCTAAATTATACTAAATATCCAAAGTAGGCAGAAAGTTAACTTAGAAAACTCTCCATAAAAATATGGAAATTAAAATTATCTGCCTTTCACATGTTCCACCTCATTTATTACCAGGAAGAATGGGTGATTAGGTGGTTGAGGTTCCTTCTTCTCTTCCTAAGTTATATGTATCCCTGACAGTGTCACAAGGTCAGCACAGAAGGATTCCACAACAAGGATGTCCTGGAAAAGATCTCCCCAAGGAAAAATTCACATTTCTATCCTGTTTCCCTACCACCTATTTCCTCCACCAAACGTTTCTTGTGCATTCTTCTTAAGATACTTTATGCCTTTTGAGGCATACACATTCTCCCTCTGACAGATGTTTAAAATTTAAATGTATATCTCATATGTGTATATTGTGCTTTTATTAGTAAGCTTTCTGTTACTGTAATAACGTACCTCAGATAATCAACTTTTGAAAAGGGAAGGTTCATTCTGGCTCACAGTTTTAGAGGTTTTAGTTCATGTGCAGTAGCCCTTGTGGTGAGGCAGAACATCATGGTGAGAGCATGTGGCAAAGAAATGCCGTTCACATCATAATAAGGAAATAAAACAAAGGAAGTGGAAGGGCCAGGGTCCCATCCAATGACCACAAGACCTCCTGTTAGGCTTCACTTTTAAGTTTCCATCACCTCCTAATTGTGCAAAGTTAAGGACTTAGCCTGTAATACACAAGACTTTAGGAAACATTTTAGATCCAAACTATAGGATATTACAATCTTAACAATGCATATTAAGCCTAATAACTCCTTAGCAGATCAGGCATGGTGGCACACACCTGTAATCCCAGCACTCTGGGAGCTGAGGCAGGATCACAAATTTGAACTCCTGTGCAACTTAGTGACTTAGCAAGATCCTGTCTTAAAACAAAAAAAAAATTTTTAAAACCTGGAATATAGCTCAGTGTGAAGGCCCTGGGATCAATCCCTAGTACCAAAATTCAAACAAACAAAAATAAATTCTTGAGGTAGGCCTTACTCTAATTGTTCAAATATGTAAAGAGGCAGGAAATTCTGTACTTGATATATCATGGATAAGAGATTTTAAGCTAAATAAAAATATAACCTTGGAGAAGTTATGCTAAATAAAATAAGATGGGGAAAAAAGGTCAAATATTTTCTTATTCTACTTATGTGACATACCTAGAATATTCAAGTTCACAGAGAAAGAATTTGGAATGGCAGCTGTTAAGGGCTCAAAAGAAGAGGTCATGTTTTAATGGGTACAAAGTTTCTGTTTGGGAAGATGAACAGTTTCTGGAAATGGATTTTAGTGGTGGTACACAACAGTGTAAATGTACCTAGTGCCACAAACTGTAACTCAAAATGGTTAAAATGTTAAAGCATATGTATAATTTACCACAATAAAATTCATTGTAAGGAAAAAATGACATGAAAATTCTGGACTGTATAAAGAAAGTACAACTACTGGAATTAAGATCTTAATAGGTTGAAAGCAGATTAGCATACCCTCTATTATGTTTGCTTTTTAAAACATTTATTTATTTTTATTAGTACATGTTTGCAGTACATACTGACTACATTTGTTGTGGGGACTTGGTACATGTGCATAACATATTTTCATTCTTTTTTTTCCCTTCTCTTCCCATCCCTCCCTGCTTCTTGCAACTCTTGGTTCCTTTCCTACTTGAAAAAGCTCTATTTCCATTTCTTTTCTTCAATTCTTCTTTTATCCTCCTTTCCTGCTCTCCTTCCCGCTCCCTCAGTCTGTTGCTCCCTTTCCCATCTCAAAAGATCTCCTTACTTCTTATTATCTGTCTTTTATTTTGCTCTTTAGTTATATTTTGGGTTTCTCACATAAGAGAAACTATGTGATATTTAAGCTTGTGTGCCTGATTTATTTCATTTAATATTATGGTCTCTGTTGTAGTCAGGGTTTATAATTAATAGATTTAACATGACACATAATTTATAAGATTATTTTATGATACTGAAAGAGTTCATGCAAAAGAGTGTGGGAGATCTGTACACACACTAGAGACTCAAAGAATCTAGCTAGTTCAAAGACCCAATCCAAAAATGGCATCTAAGATGAATACACACTTCTCAGATGAAGAAATACAAATGGAAAATAAATATATGAAAAAGTGTTCAACATCATTGGTAATTAAAACAACACTGAGATTCCATCTCACTCTAGAAACAATGGCTACCATTAAGAAATCAACCATAACAAATGCTGGCAGGGATGTGGGGAAAAAGGAACTCTTCTCCAGTGGTGATGGGACTGCAGACTGGTGAAACCACTGTGGAAATCAGTATGAAGATTTCTCAAAAACCTAGGGTTATAGGTCCCATTTGACCCGTTATTCCCTTTCTGGGTATTTTCCCAGAAGAATTAAAATATTATACCACAGCAATAAATGTGCACCCATGTTTATAGCAGCACGATTTGTAATAGTTAAATCTTGGAAACAACCCAAATGCTCATCAACTGAGGAATTGATAAAAAGGTGTGGTATTTTTACACAATGGAATACTACTCAGCTATAAAGGATAAACTTGAGAATTTTATAGGTAAATGGATGCAAATAGAGACCATGTCATAAGGTGAAATAAATCAAACTCACATGTGTAAACATCATATTGTCTCCCTGGTATGAGAAACTGAAAGAATAAATAAGGTCTAGAATGTGCAATAGATATTATGAAATGGGAAGTAACTGTTTAAAAGGAAAAAAAGGAACTAGGAGGGGAGAAAGGGGAAAGTAAGGAAAGAAATAGGGAGGGCTGGGGATATAGCTCAGTGGCATAAGCGCCTGCCTGGCAAGCATAAGACCCTGAGTTCAATTCCCAGCATAAAAAAAAAAAAAAAAAGGGAGAAAATTGCAAGGTAGTTATAATATTATTGTTACTTAGTTCATAGAAAAGGAAAGTTTGTGCTGATATCGATTGGAGAATTTTTATGCCCACATTTTGTACTTTGAGTAACTACTTTGAAGATGACCATATGCAATGTATTAACTATTGTTATTCTCCTATTATTTTAGTATGAAATTCTGTTTTACCTTTTTTCAATTAAAAAAAAGAATCCAGCTGAGAGCCTAGATCCCACAGTAATGTCCTGCATGAGTCCAGCTGAAGACCTAGAGCCATATGAATATCCTCCACAAGTCCAGCTAGAGAGGCCTAGAGCCCATGACAATGTCTCATGCAAATCTGTATCAAGGATCTGCCCTGGGAAGGCCCAAAGGTTCACGTGGGTCAACCACACCCAACACCATGCTGATTCAGTTCAGCTGGGTGTTACAAATTGACCATTAGTTAATCCACCACAGTCTCATATATATTTGACAAGGAAACATGTGAATGGGGCAATAGATTGTAGGGGAAAAAAAGCCATAATACATCATGAAGATATAGAAGGATAAAAATACAGTAAGTAATATGAGAGACAGTGGGTATACAGCTGAAAAGGCTTAGTAACCATGTAATTGGCATTTCAGTAGAAATGAAAGAATGGGCAAAAGTAATACTTGAGTAGATGAAAATTTCACACAATACTACTTATTATGGTTAAGATTATAAATTTTATGTGTATTTTCTCACAATTTGACACAAAATTAAAAATAGTATATCTGATTTTAAATTACATAGTAACTGATGATCAAAACTAAATAACACATTAAATGCAAATAAAAGTCAAAGGTTGGGCCAGGGACATAGCTCAGTGATGCAGGGCCTGCCTGGCAAGCATGAAGTCCTAGGTGTGATTCTTGTTTCCAAAAAACAGTCAAATGTTCTCAAATAGATAATCAGATAAAAAAACACAACTACATCTGCTTGTAAGAGATATATTCTAAAATATAAAAAAAATTAAAATGTAAGAAAATGATATACAAAAACTCACCAAAATAAGACCAGTATATATATATTAAAAAAAAAAAGACCAGTATAATTATATTTATATCAGAAAGTAGCCTTTAAGGGAGAAAGGACCATTTAATAAAAAGGGCCAATTAATAAAAACTTTGATGCAACAAGAAATTTCATAATTCTAAGTCTGTATACACTTAATAGTAACAATACAGCCTCAGAAGATACAGATGACAAAGTGCTATACTTCATGGAGAAATACACAAACCCATAGGCACAGAGGAAAATGTTAGCATGTACCTTTCATTAACTACAATAATCAGGCAAAAATTAGTAAATATAGAAGAGTTTTGAACAATGTACACTATATTTTGGGTCTTAAGTGTCCTCCAAAGGACCATGTGGTATAGTCTTGGTCCACAGTGTGGTGCTGTTGGAAAGTGGTGGAGGAGTGGAAGGTCTTCGATCTACTGAAGGTGCACAATTGAAGGGCAATAGTGGGACCCTGGATGTTTCTACTTCCTCTCTTTTGCTTCCTCACCACAAGGTGGATGGTTTTGCTCTTTTATGTGCCCCTGCCATGACGAGCCACTATAGACCCAAAGCAAGAGGGCTAGTCAATCTTACTAAAACCTCTACTACATGCCAAAATAAACCTTTCCTCTTTATAAGTCGACTATTTCAGGTATTTATCATAGTGGTGGAAAACTGACTAACACATGCAACAAGAATGACCTCATTAGAACACTAAACCCTGTACTTATGCTTCATTTGATCATTTATCAGGCCATAGAGCAAGTTACAAATTTCAAAAGCTGCAGTCACACAGAACATATTTCTCACTACAGTGGAATTAAACTGGAAATCAATAGTGCAAAGGTAAAAATCCTCACCTATTTGGAAGTTAAGAAGTACTATATACAGTATAAATGACTCATGAGTCAAGAAGAAATTTGCAATAAAATTATAAATTTTGATCAAAATTATAATAAAAATACCAGAGTGTTGATATGCAGGTAAAGCCAAACTTTTCAACATGTCAGGGGAAAATGAAATTTTTTTTTAAATCTTTAATTAAGAAAGTTAGAAAAATAATACCAAAAAAACCCAAAGAAATTACAGGAAAAAAGATAGAAAGACATAATAAAAATTTTTAAAAGCACTGCAGTAAAGAAGAACAACACTGTCTAAAACATTATTTAAAGAATATAAAACTGATGATCATGGTGAGATTGATCTTACAATTTTAGCAAGATTGATTGAGAAAGAACTGAAATAAAAGGTACAATATAATACTGGGAATGTAAGAGATGACATCACTATGAATCACAACTACATTAAAATATCAAAACAATATTATGATAAACACTATTCATATAAATTTGAAAATTTACATGAAATCAATTTTATCCTTTAAAAAAGTATAACTTTGTAGATCTGATGCAGCTGAAATAAAAAATTTAAATAGTTCTGTAATCATTAAAGGAATGGAGTTTATAATTAAAACACTTTCCACAAAGAAATCTCCAGTCACAAAGAGTTATAAAAAAAGCAAACTCTGCCCAGAACACCATAGGAAAGGAAAAAATGTAGATTTTTCTTCATGATGAACTTTGGTGAAAATATCTCAAACAAAATAAGATCAAAATTAATACAAAATATATAAAAGGACAATTATCACAACCAATATGATGTTATTCAAAAAATGAAATTTGATTAGCATTTTAAAAATCATTATAATTTTTTTTTTTTTTGGTCTTTTTTTGTTTGTTTGTTTTTCTTCCGGTACCAGGAATTGAACTCATGACCTTGCGCTTGCCAGGCAGACACTTTGCCGCTGAGCTAAATTCCCAGCCCCCAATCATTATAATTTTTTAAACTGACTGACTACAAGGGAAACCATGTCATCATCTTACTAAATGCAGAAATTTCAGTATTTATTAATAATTTAACATAATACAGCAAACTAAACAGAGAAAGATTCCCCTTAATTTCCAAAGGGACATCCAAAATGACTACAGAAAACATCACACCTGATGATTTAATGCCAATAGCGGATCCTTCAAAAATAGGAATGAAAGAATACCTAACATAACCACTTCTAATTCACACTGCGGTGATCCTAGCCAGTAACATAAAATCAAAAGAGGAAAAATACAGAAATTTGTCAATATTTGCAAATGACATAAGAATATACCCAAATTAACAAAAACAACTATAAGTTAAATTAACTGACTTTAGCAAAGTGATATACACATGCTCAATATTACAAAATAGGTAGTGTTATAATAAGTTATCAGAAAGACTGCCAAAGAAAAAAAACTTTGTTTTAGTACCTTTACTCATATTTTTTCTTGCTTTTTGTTTGGGTGCTGTATTTTTGTTTGGCATTGGACCTGCAAATAAAATATAACCAGGCCTGCTATATAGGTTCACAGGGGATACATGATTATTTTAGTAGGTAATTTTTTAAGTGATTATTTTAATTACATTCTACCTGAAGGTAGAGTGTATGAAAGTTCCCAAATGCCATATCCTCATATCCTTGTATACACTTGAGATTGTCAGTCTTTTTAATCTTAGATATTCTCATGACCACGTTACATTTCCATGATGACTGATGAAACTGAATTTTTAAAATGTCTATTGGCCATTTAGGTATTTTCTTTTGTGAAGAGTCTCTTTAAGAAAACCAGTTTGAGTTGTTCATTTTTATATCAGTTTATGGTGTTCTGCACATATTTGTGTGTCCTCTTCCAGTTATTTGGTTCAAAAATATCTTCTACCTCTTTTGTTATACTAATGGAGAGTTTTACGAACTTCAGCTCCTAATCCCAATTTAGTTCCATATATTAATATTTTCCTTTATACTTTTGCTTTTCTATTGTATTTAAGATATTGTGTCCAACTCTGACACCTTATTTTCCCATGATATTCTTGGAAGGTTTACTCTTTGTACCTCTCTAAATTAAGCCTGTAATCTGGAATCAGTTTCTGTTTATAGTGTGAAGCAGCAGCAATTTTTTTTTTTACATCAATATTTACTCAACCCAGTGCCAGCCTTTCCCTTGTGTCCTGCAGTGCTACATTTTTAACATAGCAATTGTCTATGAATCTGGGTTTGCTTTGTATGCCTCCTGATTTAGTCAACTGATCTGTTTCTCCTTGTTCCAGTAATATCTTAGTACATCATCTGTGTCACTTTAGCTTTATAATGGGTAATTTTTGACATCTGATAAAGTAAACTCTCCCAGTTCTTCCAAAGTCCTTTGGCTATTCTTGGCCTTTTGTATGCTCATTCAAGTTTCAAAATTAACATATATACACAAATCATTTGTGGTTTTTATTAAGATTGCAGTAATTTTATAATCATTCTAAACCTTTCACCTTTGCATGTTTGGCCTTGCTCCTCACATGTTAATAATCTCATCAGACTTCAGTTACCACACATTTCATGCTTAATTCTAACTTCTTAATTTAAGAAATAGAAATATGGGGCTTAATTTAAGAAAAAGAAATATGGGGCTGGGGGTTTAGCTCAGCGGCACAGCACCTGCCTGGCGAGCACAAGGTCATGAGTTCGATTCCCAGTACCAGAAAAAAAAAAAATAGAAATACATAAAAAGTATTCCTTTACTTTTGTTTGTTATAATTCTACCATCAAAAGTATGAGTTGGCACAAATGATTTTTAAGTGGCAAAAGTTGTATGCTGACTTGTAGCATCTGCTGTGATAATCTTAGAAACCAAATAGCAAATAAGCACATCATAGACTTTTAACTTTGACTGCTGTAGCAAGCAGAAACATCGAAACGACACCAGGATTTGGAGGCAGATTTATTTAAAGTCAGATGGACACTGACTAGGAATCAATTGTTCCTTGAAATTTCAGGCCCTGATCTCTGGTGGCCCAGGGCTTCTATGGGATAAGCAAGCAGGAAGAACAGAAGCAGAATGGCTTGTCAATTGGTGATTATTCTTACTACAGGCATCATAATAACCAGCTAGGCATCACAGTGACCAGCCAATTCTAAGAGACAGAAGCAACTAGAACTGGAACAGGAACTATCACCTGGGCAACCGAATTATACTGGCTTGTCGGGGGCATTTTCTTATGGCTGCAGCTTGTGGCTGCATGATGTTTAAGAAGTCCCTTTTATTATCATTACAAATCATCACCATCACATAACTTTGCTTTTCTGGTGATATTGTTGACTTCTGATGTCTTTGTTACTACACTCCAACCTCATGATAGTTACACAACTCATTAAAATTATTGAGGTTTTATTAATGCTATTATCTTTTACCAGGCTATAGTTTTATCAATATATGTATATAAGGATTTCTTAAATTTCTGCTTGTAATTAGCAAGCCTTGAGAAAAAAGAGAACATGCCTTAAATTCTTTGACGGACATTAACAATATCCAACCTGTTGGTGTGTACAAGGATAGCTTGAATCCTACTATTACTGAACACATTAAGCAGATAAATTCATAAGAACTGTGTTCCCACTTCTAACAAGCTGGTTGTAAAAGTGAGAGCTTTATTTCTGATGAAATGGAAATGGGAATTCTATAAAAAGCTTACACTCTAGCCACAAGAGGGCAGTGTAGGCACAGAACATTCTTTTTCCAAGGTTTTTGAAATCTATGGCCATGCAGTGCTATGGGAAGAATTACTAACATCATCACTAACTATATCTAATTTTTCTCTCTCGCAGTACAGCATTACATTAGGAAAAAAACAGTAATCAGTGACAGTGCTTCTTCTACTCAATAAGTAGACATCTTTTCATTTATTAAGAATAGTACTAAAATAGTCCCTTCTATTTTCCAGTACTGGAGACTGAACCCAGAGCCTCACATATGCTACACAAACACTACCATTAAGGTACCTCGCCAGCTCTACAGTCTTACTCTGGTGGATGTTGAATACTTAGTTCAATTCAAACAGCACACCTGAATCTATTAGGCAAAGCTGGAATAAGCTCCTTTCTCCCATCTTCATTTCCCATGAATTCTAGTTCCAACCACAGTAAAGTATGACAACAAAATTGTTCTACAGCCATTCTGACCTTTTATAATCATTCAATTTATCTATATTGATTGGACTGACACCATCCTGCAATACAACTATGTAGATAAATAATTAATGAAAATTACAGTTGCTAAGGTTCTACAACAACTATGAATCACTCAAAGGAACCACTGTCTTGTGTTTATACCATGTCTGTAAAATATTTAATTATGGATTTTATGTTATGTATCCCCTTTCATAAAATTCATAAATTTTCTCTTTAAAAAGTTACTTGGGAATGTACTTCTTGGTCAGCGTTAACTAGAAGACAGCAAAGAGGAAGTACTCATAATGACAAAGGTAGATGATGAAAACATTTTGACCACATATTATTTAACCACAAATCTGAAGAAGCCACAAGATAAAACTTTCAGTAAGGTCTATTTTCACTGCTAATACAAAAACATGCTCAGTGCTATCAATTTAGCCACAAAGGCAAGATTTCTTTTCTGGGTTTTTTTGTTTGTTTGTTTGTTTGTTTGAGCCAAATTATGAAATTTAATGAGAACTTCCTTTACTATCTTCATGCAGTTAATAATACTTAAGCCTTCACTTTTGGAGGTGGAGTTACTTTATGATAACATGTCTATACCATGTCTGTAATGATACTTAACTATTTTAGAGAAGTGAAGAAAACAGTCTTTCTCTGTCAGCATGTTGCTTGTGGTGGTTTTGAAAGAACATTTGCAAATTCTTTGATGCTATTCTCTTCATCAGGAAATGCTTGATCGGTTCCCGGTACCGGAGAAAAACCAGGAAATGCTTGATTAACCTGCCCTCAAGTGTAGGCTAGTTTTAATAACTAACTTCTCATGCTCTGAATATACTAGAAGCAACAGGATTCGCTTCTGAGATTAGAATATGAGAAATCTGCAACCTTTGCCCTTCCGCTGGAGAAGGCATGGAGAGCAGCCTTGTGGAGGGGCCCCTGTGAGGCACAAGTGAAGCCTCCCAGAGACAGCTACACCTGTGTGCCAGCACATCCACCAGGCCCAGGCAAGCCTCAGGTGACTCCAGCCTGGGCAGACACCGTGACTGAAGCCACAGGAGATCCCAGAGCCACAATCAAGCCCTAAACCTCTCGGGGATTCCTGGCCCACAGAAACTGTGAGACGGTAAGTATTTGTTGTTTTCAGCTGGTAAGTTTTGAGGTCATTATTTACAGCAACACAGCAGAGTACTCTGACACATGCTGAACTGGATGGGCGTATTTCATAGACTTGGAAGTGAACATCAAACCGGCCCCTCTTGGTTTTCCAGAAGTTTGACAAAAAGATTTTACAAAAATGTATGATGTGCTTTTCTACCACCATCACAGGATGTGTGGTTGACCTCTCATGTCTAACAAAACCAAAAGTTAATTCAATTCACAACTTCCCTTACCTTAACATTCTACTCTTATACATATAACAAACTCAGACTTCTAAAGGCTATGAAACCAGTAAATACTGTAGGGAAACACCGAGTTCCGCCCCCTGAGCAGCAAGATGGTGGTTTTGGTGGTACCTCTGGGAGGACGGGACTGCCACATGTGGGACGTGATGGAATTAATCATGAGTGTTTTTAAGCCATCTTGTTTGAAGAATGGTTTTTAAATCATTTTGGCAAGTTTTCATCTTTATTAATTAGCATAATGGTATTTTCCTCATTTTACTGAGCGGAAATCTGGATAATAGGAAAACTATTCCTAAGCCACTCCACTAGTTTTCATTAGAATCCAAGAACTTCATATCCCTTTAATGTGGTTTAATAAAAATTTGTTCAGCTACCTCAGTATTTCAGACACTATATTCAACATAGGAAATAAAAAATAGATGCATATTCTTACTCTCCAAGAGCTACAACTCTAATAAATTTTAAAGTAAAATGATAAGAGATATCATAGCAAACAAAGAGAGAAGGTATTTGCCCTAACAACCCCTTATATCAGGGGATGATACTTGAATTTCAGATTCTAATGAGATATAAGAATCTTTCCTATTGATTTTGTGTGCCAATGAACTCCAAATTATCAGTATCCTAATTCTTACCTGTTTATAAGAACTTATTTCATTAATGCATTTTGCTGTATGGTAGGATATCAAATGGGAAGTTTCATATCATCTATCAAGTTACAGTAGACATTTACCTTCAAAGTAAACTAGTAGACCATATGTTAATTTTCTTTTTTGTTTTTCTGTTATATTTTTTGAGACACAGTCTCGTTGTGTAGTCAAGGCTGGCCTTGAACTCATGGTGATCCTCCTGTCTCAGCCTCATGAGTGCTGGAATTACAGATGTGTACCACCATGCCTAGCAACCATGTTAACTTTCAAATGGTATTAAGAGAACTGGTTTGGATACCTTTAAAGCCTTTCACCAATTTTAATGATCTAAACATTTGAACAGACACAGACAGTTGAATGGTAAGGATACTACCTGCTGAAAAGAGCGTAGGCTAGGAAGTGTTGGGAAGAAGCTTAGAGGCCTTAACAGAAGTACACTGCAATTAGAGAGGACACTAGCCTATTGTGGGACACAAATCAGAGGATGGGATAGAGGACGTGGTGCTGTTGGATTGAGGGAACCTGGGTCGCTGCTGCTAACTCTTCCATGGAGAATGAGAGCAAGGAGAATCTCTGCTGCCAAGATTTTCAGAGATCGTGCCTGCTCAACCAGGGCTTGGTCCAAAGAGCAAATGGATCCCAACAGAATCCAGAAGTCCAGAAGTTAAAGGGCAGTGCAGCTGTCAGCAGAGTGAGAGGCACTGCCATGGGGTGAGAGGAGTATTCAGGGGAATCCAACTGTCAGAGTCTAGGATGAACTCAGGGAGGAAAGTTCAGCTTTAAACATCAGCCAATCCCAGAGAGTAAAAAGGCAGAATGACAGTGCAGTCCTGTAAGACTTTCTGTTCCTGTGTTACTTCTGGACCTCTACTCTAGCAAAGACCCGACACTGGTGAGATAGAGAAGCAACGAAGCCCGCTGCTGTGAGGCAGGCTCTGAGCACTGGGGTGGGAGGAGGCAGGAAGTCTTACCTTTGCATGCAGAGTACAATTTAGACAGGATGTTTTAATTTCTCAATCAAGCTCTGTTGTGCAACTTAAAACAACTATGGGGCTTTCTGCCCCTAGGTCCTTTGAGCTTTTATACAGCAGCAGGAAAAACACTTATCCTATTGAATACACTTCGAAGTGACAGTGAGGGGCAAAAACAAAATTGCTTTTTAAAATAACATTCTTCAGACCATGCTGGTTCAATATAAAAGCCATATCATATAATGGAAATATTCAAGTTAGCGTGTGAATGAAAAAAGAATTGAAATGTGGCATTTCATCGCTATCATGAGAAAATGACTATAAATAATAGCCACAGTGCCTTACATTTAAAAAGCTTTATGAAACAGTTGAAAATCACCTTCACATACATTTTTGTTATCTGTACAACTCAATAGTATTAGCAGAATACAATATTCATTAAGCACCACATCAAGAGAACTACATACATCTAGCTAGCTAAGCTTTCATACTTTAGTAAACTAATGCAGATGAATAAAATATCAGATTTATAAAGGGCTTTGCCTTGGTCCAGTTTAGCCTGATTGATGATCTCTGTGTTTTGTTTTGTTTTGTTTTGTTTTGTTTTGTTTTGTTTTGTTTCCTGCTCAAACCACAGAAGCTGGATCAGGTCCTCATCAGTGGCTCCGTCTCTCAGCCCAGCCTGATGTGGAATGAGGGCCACAGTGCGTTTTAGCCAAAACTGCTAATATGCTCTACCAAATCCAAGGAACCATGAATTAACATTTATTACTATTTCATTAGGTTCCAGTCACTATGTGAAGTATTCTACAATTGTACTTGGTTCTTACACCAACCATATGAGTGGGTATTACTGCCTTTCAAATGAGGAAAATGAGGCACATACTGGTTATATAACTTGCACAATATTAATTGCTCATGAATAGTAGAGACAAGTCTTGGCAAAGCCATGTAGCTGTTCTTAGTACAACTGCTAATTTAATGCATGCACATTTTTTTTTTTTTTGGAACCGAGAATTGAACTCAGGACTTCACACTTGCCAGGCAGGCGCTGTGCTGCTGAGCTATATCTCCAGCCCAATGCATGCACATTTGTTAGAGAACAGAATATTAATTGATCCCTAGGTTAAATTACATGACACTGAAAATTTAAACCATAAGGATGAAAGCTAAATATTCTTAAGGAAAAGGAGAAGCAAGTCATTTTAACAAGTGACTTTACATCCATTGATGCACAGGTGAGAAGAGCTATGAGAAAAAGAATTAGGCAAAATATACTGAGTTGGAAGTAGACAAAGCTGGTGAGAGAAACAAGAGGTAAAAGCTGGTTTCTAGTGAATGCTCTGTTATAGTCCTAGCTCCTAGAATGGATCCTGGCACATAGAAGGCCACAAACAAGTATTTGTTGAGTAAAGAAATGAGTGAGTCCTAATGACTGAATCCCAAGACCCAGTGTAGCATAGCTTGCATAAGAGAAGGCAGCAGTGTTCTGGTTCCTAACATGCCCTCCCAAGTTCTGCCATTCTCTGTAGCTCATGGGCGTTGTAGGTCTTTTAGGCTCTAAGGTAGAACCCAAGGCTGACACCATACTGGGATACTGTAGGGTGTTATTCTATTTTTCTTTAGCATACATGGTTCACTCACAGTAACGTTACTGTATGCCATTTCAGAACTTTTATGTCTATAATAATATTTTCCAGATTTTACTCTTACCCACAAGATGAAGGGATCAAGAAAGAAAGAAACCAGGAATTATATAGCCTAGATCCCTCAGTCACTTGACTAGTCTCTCGGTCAGTATTAAAGTAATGGTAAAAGGGTGGGTGACGTGCATTACATGAATATGAACACGAGAATTGTGAAGTGACACACTGTGACATCTGATACTTGGCATTGCTGGATATTATGGTAGTTACTTTTTAAAACTATTGAAAGTTGTAGAGAAGTAGAAGAAGTTCAAGAACATGCAGGGTAGGTTAAGGAAAAGTTAGTATAGGATGAAATCACACAGGAAAAATGCTGGCAAAACTCTTTCCCCACATCCTGAGAGAATGGCTTCATTCATGCAATATCAAAAACAAAATAACAGACATCATAATGGGCCTATGGCTTTGAACCCTGTGATCCTTTCATAAATAAAGGACAAAGAATTATTTATAGTGATGGTATTTGAAGACTATTTGCAACCAGTAAATGATGCAAACTCATACTGCAATTAATACCCACAGCCAGGGACAGGAAACCAGATGCTTGCTACCACTCTCTCTGGGTGAGGGCTGAATCCTAGGAGCAAGCATGAATGCTAATGAAGACAACTGATGATCAAATGGATGACTATATCCATCTTATGGTAGTTGGTTCAGATCCAATTCAAACATCAAACACATCTCCCTACAGGCAGGCATCACGCGACAATAGCCCATCTGTTTTGCTGGGGATAACACTACTGAAAGCAAAAGTCTATTTACATAAAGAAAGACATCACCAACTAAAATAACCCTATATTTGGCATGGTTTTCTCATAAGAACTGAGCATTTAATATGCCAGTACGGTATAATTGATATGATGAATCATTTTCTTCATGCACAGTAAACTTTCAGTGTTTTGTCAAAAGACTAACCTCACAATTTAGAAGGGCCTGTCTAAACTGTTTTACCTTAAAAACAGTTAAAAACTAACTGACTAGAAGATTACTGTACACATAGCTGTTGTGTCATAATATGTACGTTTGTACTCTTAAAAAGTTCTTATTTCCTTCCAAAATCAATTTTTTTAGCTACATTTTTATGGTTGATAAAATGCTTTTCCTTAAAAAAAAAAAAAAAAAAAAAAGGCATGAACCTTGGAGTCATATGGATGTGGATTCTGTTTCTTTCCAGCATTTCCTACTGTATAACAATGGTTACCTGTGAGCCACAGTTTCTGATCTGCAAAGTAAGGATATGAACAACTGGCATAAAAATTGTTCTGAGGTTGAGTGGAGTGCTGAGAAAGAGCGCTTAGCAAATAATCTGAAAAAATTCATTACGTAAATATTAGTTACCTGTGCTGCTTTCTTTTCTTCCCTCAGTGTCCTCAATTTTGAAGAGAATTTGACAGACTGGGAGTATAGCTCAGTGGTACAGCACATGCTTAGCATGCATGAGGCCTAGGTTCAATCTCCAGCTCTAAAAAAAAATTAAAAATAAAGGAAAATTTTTAATTTAGCCTATATTTAGCACTTTATTAAAATGGATGTATGTTCATGAAGTAGTTCAAATAGACAAATCTGTGTAGGTGTAATGGTAATAGGTATACCCTGAACCAAATGCACAAATAAAATTTTTTAAATCTATTTAATAATAGCATTTAAATTAGTTTATAATTTAAAATAATCATATGAATTATTCCCGTATAAGCTAATAACCTCTCAATTAATCTAGGTTTCTAGCTCCTGTGTGAATAGTTTGCCTAAAATAAGATAGATCTCCACTGACTTTTTTGTAAGCCAGTGCGATAGTTAAGCTTAACTGTCAATTTGATCGGCTTAGAAGCCAAATGGGGGATTAGTAAAGCACACTCCTGGGAATGTCTGGATAGACCATGGAGGCATGACCTTGAGGTCTATATCTGGTCCCTGTCACTTTCTCTTTGGAATTGTTCCCCTACTCTTCTTCCTAGTCTCATGTTCTAAATAGTTTTGCTCTACCACATACTTCTACCATGATGTTTCTGCCTTGAAGCCAGCTAACCATGAACTAAACCCTCTGAAATTGTGAGCTAAATAAACCTCTGCCCCTTTAAATTTTGAGTGTTGGGTATTTTGTCTCGCAATAAGAAAGCTGACAAATACAGCCCATAATTACTATATTTATTCGTCAATGGCAGCAGAATTTGGCAAGAAGTGTTCTATACTGTTTATTAAATTTTGTATCTGAAAACTAATGTCAGGAATACATAAAATTTGACTTATTAAGAATCATAAGGCTATTGTTACATTTCTATTCTGCATGGATAGGCCTGTCTAGGGTGTGTAGGCATGTGCATATGTACATGTGGGTATGTATGTGCATATTCTATAACACGTCATACAAACATATACTTCCTCTACTAAACAGCAAACATTTGATGACTTTTTGTGGTTATTGTTGATTTTGGCAAATGTTAAACTATTATCAGCCACTGACACTTCTTGAATTGGGGCAGAACCCCAAGGGTTAGCATGAGATTAAAAGTATAAAAAGAGCCTGATCTGCTCCATTGAGAATTAACTTTGTCTGGAGTTATGTAGGGAAGAGAGGCAATAAAATTTACTAAAAATGGAATACATCTGAGAGAAAACAAAGATTGTTTTATTTGTAACATAAAATCAAAATAACAATAATAATAAATAATAGCATTCTTACCTTAGGTTTTGCTTCTGGGGCATTAACCTGAGAAAAATTATTATTGTTTTTATAAATACATTTATAAAAGCACTAGCAACCAAAAGATACTTCAAGTACTAGCAACCAAAGATACTTCAAGTACTAGCAACCAAAGATACTTCAAGTACTAGCAACCAAAGATACTTCAAGTACTCATCTGAAGACAATGCTAATCTAATGGACCAAAACTTCCCAATGCTACTTCTTACATGTCAGTGTGAGAATCTCAATAGTCTTGTTCCTCACATTGAACATTAATTTTTCAAAAAGCTGCTTAATGTCTCTAGAAATAGCTCCATAAGAATATTGCAAATGAAGAAACATTTATTTCATAAAATCTACTAAAATCTCTAAAATCGATGAGTCTGTGTTACTTGAACCAAGGCCCACATTCTTCCTTCCCACTCCTGGCTCTGTATGAGAGAAATTCTACTCACCACAGACAGGAAGAACAAATGACACCAGGTTCTGACTCTGCATTTCTCAGATGGAGGGCTATGTTCTGGGATCAGAAGAACATCAGCCTTTCTCTTGCTGCCCCAGGTACCTGCTATTCCTGACAGATATAGCCAAGAGGCAGGAGATCCATTTTCCACCCACCTCATACTCACAGGACAAGGGCTTTAGCCTGGTGTCTTAGCTACTTTTCTTGTTGCTGAGACAAAATACCCAACACCCAAAGTTAAAGGAGGAAAGGTTTATTGCAGCTCAAATTTTGTGGAGGTTTCAGTTCATAGCTGGCTGGCCATATGGCAGGTTGGCACACGGCAGAGGGCATCACAGAGGAGAAACAGTTTGTGGCAGGCAGAAGGCACCAAAGCAGAAGCAGCAGCTGGTCTCTCCTTTTATGCCTTCTGTGCTACACCCTTTGGTTGTTGCCACCCACACCCAGGGTGGGCCTTCCCATTATCCATACCCAGAACTATGCCAAACTGATTAGTGGACTAATTTAGTAGTCACACATGCTTAATCCCAGCATCACACACTTAATCCCACCACCACACATCCTAGATCCAGCTGCCTCTGCAAAGCCCCATTTATGACCTCATGGGCCTTGGAACGACATCTAGACACAGGCCATAACACCTGGGAACACTGTTACTTAAAAGAGTAGGGTCCGAATTACCCTTAACACAGCCCATAGGACAGGGCCTCTATGCCAAGAGATAGAAACCAAGGACAACTACCTCCACTGAGTACTCAGTCCCTAAAGCTGATGGTCTTTTGAAAGAAATGCACCACTATCCCATGGTTATCAGGTTTTGGGGTGCTGGCATCTTGGTTGCCGGCTTTCTGCCTCAAAGAAAGAATTGATTGAAATGAGCAAACATGGTGAAAAAGTTTATTTGAGAAATTAAAAGTGAAGGATAAGGCAGAAACTGGCTCTGCAGAGCAAACCTGGGCCAAGGAAAGAAAAAGTAATAGTAAAAAACAAAAGAAAAGTACACTCTGGGGAACACAGGGCAGGCTACCATGAAAAAAGCCACAGTAACTCACAATTCAGTGTCATCCTATCTCTTTATTTCTTCTACACATCACACGAACCCACAAGAACTCTTTATACAGGGCCTTGGGCATTATTTGGCACGTCTGTCCTGGACTCTGGTCACATTCACTTCCCAACCAGCTTTGCCACTCCCTACTTTCCTGCCTCGTCTCCTCTAGGGACAGAGCCATAAAAGAGCTCAAAATCTCTCCCGAAAGAAGCTGATTTTCTTTGCAACAGTGTGTGAAGTTCGTGCCTATGGGTGTCCTCAAAAAGTTTTGGTGATAGACAATTTGGAGGGTATTGAAAGCAGCTTTGTTAGAGGTATTGGTTAAACTGTAAGCCCCCTAGTTATTCAAGAAAAATGAGGAAAGATACAGTTGAAAGATACAGTGACTTACCCTCCTAGAGCCTAAGTAAATCTCAAACACTGATTATGGGAAATATCCCTCCAAAAGAGCCTGAATTTCCTTTTGTGTAATGATATAGGCCAAATGCCATTATAAAGCAAAAGCCAGCAACTGTTGGAGCTTCTCAAATGGATGAATGTGTTCAGATAGCCAGGCAGAGAGGCCGAACAAAACCACTGTGATCCAGGGTGACTGCAGGTACACCCAAGGATATGTCTGTATGCCTGTAAGATGCTGTGACGTGTGTGTGTGTGTGTGTGTGTGTGTGTGTGTGTGTGTACGGAGAACTGTAGGGAGGAGGGAGTGTAACTTCACAAAAATAACTCAACCAGTCACTACTCCAGGTCAATATAAAGCAATTGTATTTCAACACACTTGTAATGAATAACCTTAAAGAAAATTAAGAAACAATCCACAATGAGGATAAAAAAAATTATTTAGCAATAAATTTAACAAAAGAAGTCTAAAATGTATTCTTGGAAAACTACAAAATATTACTTAAAGATATTAAAGAGGATATTAATAAAAGAGAAAACACTGTTTACTTGTGATCACAAAACACCATAATATTGAGGGGGTGACGCTTCCCAAATTGATCTACATATTCAACAGAATGCTCATCAGAATTCCAGCTGGCTTCTTTATAGAAAATGACAAGGCAATTCTAAAATTCATTGAAATTACAAGGGACCCAGAATAGATAAAAGTATCTTGAAAAAGAACAAAGCAGGAAAGCTCACATTTCCCAATTACAAGACTAATTAAAAATAACAGTAGTGAAATAACTGTGTTATTAGCATATGTGTGGGTATGTAAACCAACGAAATAGAACTCAGCATAAAAATAAATACCATATTGCCTATATGGCCAACTGATATGCAAAAAAGATACCAAGACCATCAATGGGAAAAAAATAATATTTTCAACAAATGGATAGCCAGATGCAAAATAAATGAACTTGGACTGTATCTCACTCCATATTCAAAGATGAAGTCAAATGGGATGTACAACCTAAATGCAAGAGCTAAAATTGTACAAGTCCTACAAGAAAATATAAGCATATACGATAGTTAATCTAGGTTATCAACTTGGCCGAGTTGAGAAACCCCGTGAGGATTAGTAACACACACTTCTGAGTGTGACTGGGTGGGCTATGGGGGCATGATTTTGGAAACTATGTCTGGTCCCCAGCTCTTCCTTTGTAGCACTCTTCCCTTGTGCTCTGTTTACTGGCTGCCATGATATAAGCTGCTTGGCTCCACCATGCTCTTCACCATGATGTTTCTGACTTGAACTGACCATGGACTGAAGCCTCTGAAATCTGGAGCCATATTAAACCTTCTTCCTTTAAGTTCAGATGCCAGGTATTTTGTACCAGCAACAAGAAATCCAATGCAGGGCTGGGGATTTAGCTCAGCGGCACAGTGCCTGCCTGGCAAGCGCAAGGTCATTAGTTTGATTCCCAGTACCAGAAAAAAAAAAAAAAAAAGAAATCCAATGCAGTATACATCTATATAACTTCCTATGTTGGCAATGGAGTCTTAACAGGATAATTTTTAAATTCTATCCTTCAAAGGACACTATCAAGAAAGTGAGAAGACAATCCACAGATTAGGAATATCTGAAAACTATGTATCTGATGAGATACTTGCATCTAGAAGGCTGAGAATATAGGCACGTACCACCCCATCCAGCAGGTTATTTCTTTAGTGGAAAAAAACACTTGACAGGCTTAACTTTCTAAGATATCTTTATCTGGCAAATTTTAGGTTTAAAAGATCTATAAATGCTTGAAACTTTGTTCCTATGGTAATTGAAAAAATTTTTTATGGTGTCAGGGATTGAACCCAGGGCTTCAAGCACACTAAGGATGCACTCCTCCATCGAGCTACACCTAAGCCCCTTAAACTTACTTCTTTATGGAGTACAATTTGGGGAGCTGCTTAAGCATGTTCAAAGATTTATTCAGCCATCACCACTATCCAATGTCACAACATTTTCAATAACCCCGAAATCTTTTACCTATTAAAAGTTCTTCTCCATCCCTCTACCTCAATCCTTTGTAGCCACAAAACTACTTTATGTCTCTATGCATTCACTTGTTGTGGACGTTTCATTTTGTGTATGTTTGGTTTGGGTTTTGAGACAGGGGCTTGCAGAGACAAAGTCTTACTAGTTCACTGGGAATATATTCTTGGGCTCAAGCAATGCTCCTCCCTCAGCCTCCTGGGTAGCTGGAACTGCAAGAATGTACCACATGTCTAGCTGTGGACAGTTCTTATAAATGGAATCATGCATTATGTGTCCTTTTTTGGTTTTCTTCACTTAGTATGTTTCCAAAGTTCATATATATTTTGGTACATATCCATTTTATTGCTTTTTATGGCTGAGAAATAGTCCATTATATGGATAAACCACAACTTATTATTCATTCATCAGTGGATAGAATTTCAGCTGTTTTCATGCATAGGTTTTCTCAATAATGCTGCTATGAATAAGTGTATATAGATTTTTTTGTGTGACTGTTTGTAGTCAATTCTTTGAGGACCATACTTAGAATCAGAACTACTGAGTCATAAGGTAACTACATATTCAACATTTTGAGAGACTGCTAAAATGTTTTCCAATGTAGATGTATAATTTTATGATCTCACTGACAAAGGATAAGGGTATTAATTTCTCCAGATCCTCATTGAGACCTATTCTCTCTTTTTATTTAATTATTCAAATGAGTCTAAAATCATATCTTGTGGCTTTGATTTGCATTTTTCTAGTGACTAATGATTTTGTGCATCTTTGCAGGTCCCTATTGTCCATTTGCAGATCTTTTTAGGGAAAAATGTCTATTCAAATCTGTTTCAAATTTTCCTATAACATTTGATTGTGGTAAAAGGCACATAATATAAAATTTATCATATTAATCATTGGGAGGTGTACTTCGGTGATATTTAATACACTATCATCAGTATCATCCATTTCCATGATTCTTTTCATCTTGTATAACTGCTGTACCCATTAAAGCATAAGTTCCCACCCCCTATTTCTGCAGTTCTACCAATCTACTTTGTGTCTCTATGATTTTGACTATGATAGGTACCTCATATAAGTGAAATCAGACGTTGTCTTTTAGTGACTAGCTTCTTCCACTTAGCATAATGTCCTCCAGTTTCCTCCATGCTGTAGCATGGCTCAAAATTTCTTTTCATTTTAGGCTGAATTCTGTTCATTGTTTCTATGTATCATATTTTCTAACCCATTCTTCCATCAGTGGACATGTGGATTACTTCTACATTTTAGCTCTTGTGAATTATGCTACTGGGAACAAGAGTGTGAAAATATCTTTTTGAGATCTCACTTTTTATTTGGGGAGGTAAATACTCAGAAGTAGAAGATCTTCTGCTTTTGTGCATTAACTCTATTTTATTTTTTTAGAAGCTGCCATGCTTTTTTCTATTATGGCCCTAGCATTTTACATTCCTACCAAGAATGCACAGGGTTTCGATTTCTTGACATCCTCAACAACATTTCTTCTGTTGGGGTTTTTAAAAAATTGTGGATACACCAATAGGTGTGAGATGGTATCTCACTATAGTTTTAATTTGGATTTTCTTAGTGATTACTGAGTTTGAGCATTTTTTTCATTCCTTTATTGGCCATTTGTGCATCTTCTTTGGAGAAATCTTGAAGAACTCCATTGCCAAGTTTTGAACTGGGTTTGTTGTTGTTGCTCTTGTTGAACTATAGGTGTCCTCTCTATTCTGAATATTAATTTCTTTATCAGAGCTATGGTCTGCAAATACATTTGTGCATTCTGTGAGTTATGTTTTTACTGTATTGATTGTGTCTTTTTGATGCACAAAATTTTTTAATTTTCATGAAGTCTTATTTGTTTATTTGTTCTTTTGCTGCCATTGATGTCATATCCAAGGAGCCACTGTGAAATACAGTGTCACGAAGCTTTCACTATATTTTCTATTAAGAGATATAATTTTAGGTTTTACATTTATGTCCTTTATCCGTTTTGTGTGAAAAACTTTTATATGATACTAGGTAAGTGTTCAAATTATATGTAGACATCTGATTTTCTTAGTACAATTTGTTGAAAAGCCTGTTTTTTCCCCAGTTTAGTGACCTGAACATCCTTGTTGGAAATTACTTGACCATGTATACAAGGATTTATTTCTGGGCTCTTTGATGCATTTCACAGGTGTATTTTTCTGTCTATGTCAACACCATTTTTTGTAGTAAGGTATGAAACCAGAAATTATGAGTTCTCTGGCTTTGTTCTTCTTTTGTGAAATTGTTTATGGTATTTAGGTTTCCCTGATAAAAACTGGATATAAGAAGACAATGTCTCAAAACAGTCCCTTTCATATGACTTTTAGGATGTGATTTTCTATTTCTGCAAAAAGCATCATTTGAATTTAGACAGAGATTACTCACATCTTAACAATATTACATCTTTTAATCTATTAACATAGAATATATGTGCATTTATTTGTATCTTTAAAAATTTCTTTTAGCAGTATTATACAGTTTATGTTGTACAAGTCTTTTACTTCCTTGGCTACATTAACTCCTAACTACTTTATTCTTTTTGATGCAATTTCAAATGAGACTTTACTGTAATTACCTCTTCAGATTATTGTTAGTATGTAGAAATGTAATTTGTGTGTTGATTTAGGAACCCGCAACTTTGCTTACAAAAATCACTCATTAGCTCTAGCAGATTTTCATGGACTGTAGGGTTTTCCACATATAAGACTATATCATTTGTGGACAAAGAAAAGTTTGTGTTTTCCTTTTCCACTTTAGACGTCTTTTTGAGGGGATAGGGTGAATTTTCTCAATGAGAACTTCCAGTGAATATATGTGAATATAAGTGGCAAAAGTAGGAATCCTCATATTAATCCTAGGAAAAACATGCAGTTCTTCACCAGTATGGTGTTTGCTGTGGGTTTTCATATGTGACATTTACTACGGGCATTTCTTTCATTATTAAGGTGTTCTCACTATGAAAACATGCTGAATTTAGTTAAATACTTTTTTGTGCATCAACTGAGATCATCAAGTATTTTCCCTCTTAGTTTGTTAATATTATAATTACATTGATTAGTTTTCATATGTTGAATAACTACAATTATACTAACTTTAGACAAATGTTTTAAAAATGTATTAGTCTCTTAAGTCAAATGGAAAAAAAAATGTAGTTATAAACCATCGTTAACAATGATACCACCCCTTATAATTACATATCTGCCTCTGTTGAAGTCTTTTTTCTTCATACAGTTTTGAGTGTCTGCTCACCTTTAATTTTACCCTCAGAGCTCCTTTGAGCATATCTTGCAGAGAAAGTCTTACGGTAACAAACTCTATCAGATTTTGTTTATCTGGGAATGTCTTAAATTCTCCCTTTTTTTGTTTTGTTTTGTTTTGTTTGTTTGTTTGTTTGAAATAGGGTCTCACTATGTAGCCTAATTGAGACCACTATGAAGCAGCCCTAAGCAGGACTTAAATTAACCAATTGGCTTTTCATGTTTGTGAGTCTGTCCAAAGCCTAGGCCACTTATCTGGAGCTGGGCATCACACTCATAGTAAGTGAACCTCAGTGAGTCACTGATCCCTACTGAGGCCTATAATGGTGGGTGAAGCTGTGAAGCCTCAAAGGATAAGACAAGGTCACAGCCAAGGACACTTGGACCCAACCTCAACTGGATAAAGACTGTAGCCTCAAGCATCTCACTCGTGTGGACTGATACCTTACTTGGAGAAGTCATTGAGTGTTTCTGCTCTTCTTGAGTACTCCACTCCCTTCTTCTGATAACTAAATAAATATAGGCCAGTCAGAGGTCTTGGTCTTAGCCCTGACAAAATCTTGAATTCTATGAGAAGGTTTTGATCCTGAGTCCTGAAATCATTCCTTTTGCCTCTTTTCATTTAGCTTTCATTGTACACTTGTTTGGGAGACTGTGGACCTGATCAGTTCACAATAACTAAGGGATATTATTAACCCAGTAATAACCCAGATTGGCCTCAAACTCATGATGAACCTCCTGCCTCAGCCTCCAGAGTGCTGGAATCATAGACATGGGCTGCCAAGCCTAGCTCCCTCACTTTTTGAAGGACAGTTTTACTGAACATAGATTGCTTTGCTGGCCATTTGTTTTGTTTTGTTTTGCTTTGTTCTATTTTGTTTTGTTTTAGTATTTTGGCTGTATCAACAACCCCACTGCTTCTTGCTTCCAATTTTTAGTGGAAAATCTGATTATAATTTTACTGAGAATCCTTTGCATATGAAATTTTGCTTCTCTCTTGCTGGTTTAAAGATTTTCTCTTTGTCTTTTAAAAAACTTGATTAAAATATGTCGCAGTGTGGGTCTTTTTAACTGCTTTTACTTGGAGTTCATTAAGCACCTTTGATGTTTATGCTCATTGTTTTTCGAATTTAGGAAGAAATCAGATATTATTTCTCTCTTTCTGCCCATTATGACATGCTCACTATACAAATATTGGTATACTTCATGTTGTCCCACAAATAGCTGAGGCTATCTTTATTTTTCTTCAATCATATTCCTTTCTGTTTTACAAATAATTATTTCCATCCTTTCATCTTCAAGTTTGCTTCTGCCTTTAAACTCTTCCAGTGAGTTTTTTAATTTAAATTAGACATTTCAGCTAGATTTGCTTTTTTGTTTCACTTTAGTTTTCAAATGTCACTATTAATATTTCCATTTTGTCATACATCCTTTTTTAACTTCCTCTATGCCTTTCTTTAGCTCTTTGAACATAAAGACAGATTTTTAAACGTTTTGTGTAGTAGATCTGCCAGCAGGCCTTTTATATGAGCAGTTTTAATTGTTCTATATTTTTCCTTTCAATTGGCCATACTTTCATAATTATTTATATGCTTTGTGATTCTTGTTGAAAACTGGGCATCTGAATCTAATAACATGGCCACTCTGGAAATCAGATTTTCATCCTTCCTTAACGTTTGTTTGTTTGTTTTTATAATTTATTGCTCTTATTGTTGTTGTTGTAGACTGTCTCTATGCCAACGTCAGCCTGAGGTATAAACTTCAGGGCACCTAGTGTGTTTTCTGAGCCTACCATTCTCCCTGAACATGTGTGGTCATATTCTAATTTTCTCTATAAATCGAGTTGCTTTTAAATGCCTTGGTCTTTAATGTCTGGCTCTCAAAGGGGGTAAACAGAAAACATAAAGTGAGTATAAAGGAGCAATGGCCCTATAAAATTTCTGCAAATAACTGCAGGCAGAGGGGTCAGGGCTCACAAAGTGTGGAGAAGGGAGAATAACACCAGTGACCACCCAGCTGCTGGTCTGCACCACTTTCATCAGAAGCATAAATCAAGAACCACAGCACAGATCCTCAAAAATTGGAAAGCAGGGCCATTTTGGCCCACCTTGACTCCCACAAGCTGTGTTTAAACTCGCAAGACATATGCAAAGCTGCCCCTATGGGGCAAAAGGGGCAGCGGTGGAGACACTACAACTGACACTGCTAATGTCTGACATGAAATGACTGAGACTAAACACAATTTCCATCCACTCCCTGGAAGCTGCAAGCCTTCAGTAGACCCCGGCATTTCAAAAGAGGTTTGTCAGACAGTTTCCACCAGAGCAAGTGTTATATAAGTGGAAAGAGAGAGTCCTCATGCATCTTTCAAGAATCCTTTCCTTTTTCTATTTTTGTTATTAATATTTTCAGTGTTGATTTGTTTTTATGGTGCATAAACCCCCTCATCAGATATGATTTGCAAAGGTCTTCTGTCATTCTGTGGCTTAACATTGATATATTAATTAATACTGTTTGCCTCTATTTATTTACAAAGGACAAGAAAGAATACTGCATTTGTACAGATGTATAGAGCTCTGAAGGGAGGAGAGAAATGCAAAATGAACAAGACTTGGCCCAGGAGTCAAATCATGCCATCCTCTATAATAAAAGACCAAGTCTGCACTTGTAATGCGGTATAATACGTCTATCTGCAATAACCTATTTCTAAAATCCAGGCTTCTAAACACAAAGCAGTGACTGCCATTGAAAATTCAATCAAGTAAGGCTTTCTGCAGTATAAAGATATCCAGTAGAGAGCACTAATGTTTTTAAAATATTTTGTTAGTAGCTTTAAAGCTAAAGAAGCCTTAGCAAGCAGTTAGTCCCATGATCTATCCCCACAAATCCAGAAATATAAGACACAAAAGGTTTATTCTACCTGCACAGTTTGTTAGACACCAACTGTTCCCAGATACAGTGTCATACCTTGGGATAACTGAGGGAAAAAGACATATAAGACTCACTTTATGCCCGGAAACACCCTTACCATATTATTCATTTAATCTTCACCACAACATATCTTTGAAGAAGAAAACTAAGACACAGAGGAATTAAATAGCTTGACAAAGACCAAACAGCTCATATGGAGAAAGCCAAGATTAGAACCCACATAATCTTGCTGTAGTTTAGGGGCAATTTCCAAATGTAATCATGACCTTTTTGATGTATGTCCTTAGACTGACTTTTTACTTTATGCTAACCATCTCGGTTTCCAGACTGGAATTCCAAACCCAACTGACTAGTTAATAATTATCAAAGAAACTCAAGATACTGTATTATGATTCTTCAAAGACCCATGACACCCAAACCCAAGTTGAAAAGAGTGGTCCAAAGCCCACACAGATGCAGTTATTATTAGAGAAAGAAGAAGAAGACATCCAATACCATGACAAATATAAGCAATTTTGCAATGAGTACATTTTTTTAACTTACTGCTGCCAAATGTTGCTACTTGTATATCATTCCCTTGTCATTTCTAATCACACCCTGTACTGCTTCCAGTCTCCCAAACACTAGTCTTTTATATGGGCTGGTTTTTCAATCAAATCAGAACATTTTGCCCAGATTTCAACAAGGTTCAGGGAACATAGACTGATTCCTCCAAGGGATCCCAGCAAGCCCTGTCTCAGTCCCTAGCAGAACTAATCAGAGCTGTTTTTAGGCCACTCCACACCAGTTCTGCTTTCATTCTGGCTTTTAGCCTGGATTCATTTGTACATATTTTCTTAGAAGTCACCTCCTCTTTATGGATAAGAAAAGACAAGAGTCAACAACTGCCTGGCTCCTCTATGGTGATTCTAATATGTGACCCAGATGACAGCATATTTTCTTTAAATGGGATGCATGGGAAACTTTCAAAGAAATATTTGGACAAATTCCCAGAAGACAGATCAACTGAGGATGTCAGACACCCTGCTGCAGGAAAGATGTTTTGTCTTAGAGAAAGGACTCAAAGGAGGGCCACCATCACAGCACTGGTCTCATAAGCAAGAGACAATGTCTAGTTAAGGCAGATGGGACACCTGGCACAGTGGGTGATAACATGGAGTGGTTGTGATTATTCATGATAGGGGATCGACTCACACACAAATGTACAGCTGGCCTTGCACAACTGTGGTCTAGATTTCTAGGTCAAACTACCTTATTCCAAATACATGTGCAATATCCAATTTATCCTGTCTCACAATCCTTACCACTGAGCTCATTCTCTGGGGACATTCTCAGAATGTGTGCCAAGCCCAAGAAAAGCTCATTTTAACCAATGTAACCAAAAGTTTGAAAAGGTCAGAAAAACATGATGCACTGTTTCACCAAAAATAAATAAATAAAAATCCTTCCTTAACAACACTGCTCTCAGTCATATACAGCTGGACCTAGAGGATCCGGTAAAGTGCCTCAGCATGCAAAAGTATGAGTGAGTGGCCTCTAACTTGTTCTTTTGTTTTCATGGTGCAATGATAGAATTAACAACTCACTACTAGAGTAGCTTTTCAATGTAGAGCCCCAAAGTTAGCTAATCTTTCTCAGACCCATGTTCAGTATGATGCTCTCCCAACCCTGCCGTACCAACTAACCTCACTTCTACTTCAGGAGCTTGATGTCCTCCAGATACAGCTTCCTTACTATAGTGCTATAGCTTTAAGAAAAAAAACTATGTTTATCTTGCTATTCTTCTTCACCTCTGTCAGATCCCCAGTGTTTGCTCTCAAAATTTGTAAATATTCAACATTTAATTTTTTAAAATAAAGGGTTTTTCATTACCATACAGAATTTATAAAACATTAAAATAGAAAAAACTGCTAACATCAAAAAACCTCTCTTACTATTCATAAATACTGTTGCAAGGTTTAGAGAAACCTAAATTAAGGCCTCTTATCAAGGCATCTGCATACAGCATCACTTAATATTAATACACTGAAAAATATACAGTTGGTTTTTTTTCCTTTGAGGCATTCAATCCAGAAGAAACCTGCCAGTCTCAGGAGTGTGGTGATTATTTAGTGTGCATCAGAGAATTCAGCAATGAGACCAAAAAAAAACTATGGCAATTGTTTCATTTTGATCATTTGTAATTTTGCCCATGTCATTGTATAGAGGAGCTAACCACATTAGCTGTTTTTGCTCCTCCCCTTTTATCACAGGGATGTAAATAAAGACCCTCCCACTAGCTGTTCTTGACATGTTGTAGAAAGTAATATATTTTATTTCAGCTTCTTCCCTAGACTCTCTGCTCACCACAAAGCACCCTGAAGGTGAAATGTCATTTTCAGACAATGTTTGGGGCAGATAAAGCAGGAATACAGGATGCAGTCCTTCTTAATCCTGCTCTTCTCTCAAAATTGAAAGTTCATGAAGGTGCCTCTGAGTACTCCCGTTGTCACTGTTCCATCTGCTCTCTTTTTGAGCCTAAGAGCCTGTCTTAGCTAGTAGTTTCTTGTCACTGAGACACAATACCCCTTGCCTACAGCTCTAGGGAGAAAGGCTTATTTTACCTCACTGTTTGGCTCACTGCAGAGATTTCTGTCCATAGTCAGCTGGCTCCAAGGCAGGAGGCACGGCAAAGGGACACTGCAGAGCAGTAACACCTCATGGTGAGGTAGCAGAAAGCAGACTGAGATCAAGGGAGGAGGGAAGGAAATAGACCTTTCCAGGCCATGCCCCCAGTAACCTACCTCCTCCAACCAAGCTTGACCTTCCAATAGCCCATTGAGCTATGAACTCAAGTGCGCTAATCTACTGATGAGGATCACCACCACCACCACCACCACCACTACCCATGATTCAATCACCTCCCAAAAGCTCCACCTCTGAGTGTATGAGGCTTTGGGCCATATAAACCATAACAAAACCCATGATTGTTTTCTGTGTTCTTCTAAAGTGTGGGTGGCTAACGTCAGAGACCAACTTATAGCTTCTCTGCGCAGTCTATGATGTCCACTACCCTACACAGTAGAGAGTTAGCCCTTCACATTCATAAAGCAGGTTTTTTAATCACTATTTTAGTCTTGGACAGATGTGACTGTGTAAATAGTGGCCGAATCTTTTATAATTTTCTTTTAGCAAAATAAATTGGAGAGTCCCTGAGGGAATTTTGCAAGTAGTGAATATATTCCAAGGCTCCATGGATCCTGTTTTTAAAGATACTGTAATGTAGTAGAAGAACTGGACACAGACATAAGAAATCAAACAGTATTTATATTTCTCATTATAAAGTCTTTCCTGGGTGTCTAAAATTTCTATTCGGTAAATACACTTTCCTTTATGGGCCCAAATCATGAGCATGGTATTTAAAAAGTTCTTTGAGAAGGGTAGTTGAGGTTATTTATCTTTGTTTTCACTGTGATGCAAATACGAGTTATATAACATCATAAAATGAAGAAGAAGAGAAACATAGAATTCCTGAATGCAATATCATGAACTCAGAAGTCTTTTTCCTCCAGTCTTAGTAATAAGTGCTTTCACCAAGGAGTGTGATTTGCTTGATGAGAATTAGGATAAAATAATCATTTTAAAGCTACATATTTGAAGTAACTCAAAGGAAATATAGTTTGAATGAACTTGATCTTTTGATGAAAATTTGGATTATCAAGCATGGAAGTCACTTTTTTTTCATGTCTTCATTGGAACTATAATCTTTTTTCCCACTACTGGTGATTGAGTCCAAGGCCTTCGCAACACCCCCAGCTCTTTTTCAATTTATTTTGCTCGCTAAGTCATTAAATTCCCCAGGCTGAGTTTGAATTTTCTATCCTGTCTCAGATACCCAGACTGCTGAGATGACAGGCATGTGCCACCACAGCCCGCTAGAACTATAATATTGGCAGATCACTTAGTTTATACTCTTACTATGTAGATGAAGAGACTGACTCCGAAGAGGTTAAGTAACTGCCTCGAGTCACACAAGTAATTGTATTAGTGTTGGGAAAATGGATTATCTGTTCATGGATTTGGGAGACAATATCTCTTTGCAAACATTCAAAGACACAGATTCAAGATTGGGTATTTCAAAGTTTTTAAAGTTATGTTTTTACTGTATATATATATATATATATATATATATCTTTTGTAACACTTTTTTCATTTCAAAATTACATAATTATATGCACTTCATAATTTTATATATATATATATATATATATTCTCTGGTGGTAAGCAGTTTGAGGACCACATCCAAATCTAAATAAGTCTGTTAGATCTGTCCATACAGTGTCTGACACATACAGCTCAATAAAAACTTGAGTGACCACATGAAGCAATATTCTTTCAGGTTTTTCTCCAAGATTCACAAAACAGCTGCCAACCCAGACTGCAGTGAGCAAGGGAAGAACAGAGCAGTAATACAAAGATGGCCTTATCCCTTTCGGAACGTCTCGGATATAGTGGTCTCTGTGGATGCAGCTCACTCATACACTTTCTTTACACCCTTTTCCAAATTTATCAGATGCTCCAGGTGCTGTTTTTCACGATTTTCATTCTACTTCTTTGGGAGGTCTCTGTACAGACTTGTTTTTTTTTTGTTTTTTGTTTTTTTTTAATAGGGATGTGATCCCCATGGCAACTAAGTGAAATAAATCTTGCCTAATTGAATCATTGTGCTGGAAAGGACAGCCGGGGCAGAGGCTGAGTTGAACAGGGTAGAGTCTGGGACAGTATGGAGTGGACATGATACAAATATTACACCCCCACCCCCACATACACACACACACCGGCTCTTAGGGTTAGGTTAACTTTTCCCTTCTTTCGTAAGGCACGCTGTTACTCTCCAAGGCCACTTAACTGCAGGCGGAAGCGAGTGGGGTGGTGGATGCGCGGACCTGCAGCTGCTGAGCAGTGCAACACCGGCCACGAGTACAGCGTGGTCCCTTTAACCCGGGCTTCGGCACAGCGTGGTATTGAGGTGGGCGGACTCGGAGACCCCGAATCTGATCGAAGCCGCTCGGTTCGGCGCCAGCTTCTCCCCCGGGGCGCGGCCTGCAGCCGTCCTGACCCTCAGCGCAGACAGCGCAGGGCTGGGGGCGTGAGACCCGAGCCTCGCGGCCGGCTCGGCAGGTAAAGGACAAGTTCCTCGGGGCGCGCGCGGGAACGCGGCCCGGGGCACCGCCGGGGTCGCTCGCGGGCGCTCGGGACGACTCGGGCCCA
>NW_004955423.1:4562806-4648170 GCF_000276665.1 Chinchilla lanigera | reverse complement strand
CCCCTGTCCGCGCCCCCGCGTGCGCCCGAGCCCTGGGGCGCAGGGTGCTGGTCCCCAGCCGAGGTCTCGCCTCAGGTGCGCGCTGCCCCCGGGACGTCCACGCCGGCCGCTCTCCTTTCCCCCCTGCCGCGGCGCTGCTTGTTGGCAAACATTTTAAGCTCTTGGATAGTAAGTGTTGGCCAGCAATTTGGTGCTGTTGGGCGTTCAGGCGTTTCAGGGATAAGACAACTGAAGCGCATTTAGAGGGAGGCTCAAAGATTTTCCTCCGCCTAGGCTGCAGCTGGGAGGTCAGTTGGCTGACCTGAGTGTTGGCTCATTAATCCGCGTCCTCAACTGACTTCCCAAAGTCCATAGGTTGCCTTTAGTCCCGTGACGTGTGTGGGAGACTTCTCTTTGTGGACAGAAAGGCTCCCGCTTCACACCCACCCCCGGGGCAAACCTAAATTTAAAAACAAAAACCAGTGTGTGGATTTCTTTGGCTACATTCTGCTTGCGTGAAAACTTAGTTACGTGTATGAAAGTTTACAATTGTAAGTGTGCAGCCAATTTAAAATAGGAAGTTTGTTCAGCATCTGTTAAGAAACCACGGGCTAGGTGTGTAGCATAGTGATAGACAGTGTGTGTTGAGCGTGGGCAAAGCCTGGGGTTCAATCCTCAGCACCAAGTAACAATAACAATAGTAGCAACTGGTCATGTAAGCCTAAGTGTAGGCTGAAGTAAGAAAGCCTAATTGCAGTATAATTGGTTACAAATTCTGGTGCCCACTTATGCACAATTGACATCTCCTGAGAACCCGAAAGGCTCTGATTTGTGGGTGCCAAGGTGACTTTCTTTTGCCGGGGCTAAGTCAACCGCTCCACTCTTGAAGAGAATACAACATGACAGCCGATCCCCCAGGTAATTGGGCCTGTGTGATTTAAGATTATAAGCCTCTACATGTCTGATATTGCTCTGAGCTAAAAGCCTGGTCTGCAGCTTGGTTCAGGGAGTGAGGAGTGCACATTTGTCATTCACTGTACTGCTGAGTCCCGGAGTTTTCTTATGTTGAGTTTCTAACACATTTTTTCCCAGATATCTTTGTGTTGCGATTAATTTGCTGTTCTTTGAAACTTGTTCTGGTTTTCTTCAGTTGGAAAGGTGTTCCAACACGCATAACCCACTAGTGTGAACGTTTTTTCCGCATTTTGAGCGATTTCATTTGACTCATTGAGATTTCTTCTTTTAAGCCTCTTTCCTACTGCCGGTCATCCTTCTCTGTTGCTGTTTTACTTTTTAGAATGCTCAGAAAGAAAACATGAGCTCTGAAATGTAAAAGGCCCTCAACAGAACTTGAAAAAGGTATCAGGTTCTCCAAGGTGTTTTAGAATAGTCTCTGTGGGTGTTTTCCCACGGTGGCCTTGAAATTTGTCATTTTTGTTTCGTTTTGTGAAACTGAAGGGGGAAAAATATTATAAAATTTAGAAGAATCTTCTTTTAGCTGAAATTTTTCCAATGAAGAAGTTATTTTTTAACATGTCTAATCATGGCCTCTGAGTATGGTGTGTTCTTTTTTTAGTTTTTATTATCCATGCAAAAATAGCCCATTGAACCCAGCCTGTCAATTTCATTGAGTGTCGCTCAAGTTGAATCTGCAAATTTTATTTTTATTTCTCCTTCCCAGCATCCTTTTGCCATTTGCAGATATTATAAAAAACTATTCTGATTCTATCATGTCACTCCACACATGGTGGGATGGTTTGCATTGCCTTCTGTATGACATGTCCCTCATTGCTGTCCTAACTCTGAGTACTGGGTGTACCAGCAAACAGCTTGGGCCTGAGATCACCCAAAGGAAATGTGGAGGCCCATTTACAGGGTAGAATTTATTTACCCAGTCGAAAGGTGCCTTCTAATTTGTGTCATGTCTGTTTTCATAGTGCCACTTTTTATTGCTTTTGCCTACTTTCCTTTTATTTCTTATCTATATTTTCTAAACTCTCTACCTGCTCTTATCCTGATTTATTTACTAAAAATGTAAAAAGTGTTGACTATGTAATCGGTTTTTCTTTTTCAGGATCATTAATATTGGTCCTGAATAAAATTAGGCCTAGCTCCGATCACTACATCTCTCTCTTAAGTTCTTATCACTGCTGTTCATTTAGAAATTGAACAAACTCTGCTTTATGACTTCCTTTCACTGAGGGTTCTACTCAGTTGCAACACAACTTAAATTCACTCCTTCAGTGCTATTGTGAGGAGAGCAAAGGAAATGAATAAAAATGAGTTGTCAGGGCCTCAGCCATGACCTTTCCTTTTTGCCTTTTTGAACTTTATTCTGTCTTTGATATGGGTCACATGATTCTCCTTGTCCCTTTCCAGGCTGTGTACATTTGAACTTCATCTCCTTCCATTTCACAGGCCTTTGTAATTCTTTCTTGTCTGTCTCACCCCGGGCATTGCCATAGCTCCTTTCTGCAGTGCCCACCATTCAGCTCACAGCGTCTTTCACAGAAACTACGAGCCCCTTCCCCGCCCCCCATTTTATTTCCAGCTCCACGCTTGTGACTGTGATTTTCCTGACATTTTTCTGTGTTCACCTCTGATGCAGACCAAATTCTTTACTGTTGAGTAGCATATTCCATTGGAGTCTTCCTCAGATATGCAGAATTGAGAGCATATTCAGACCTTCATGTTTTCTTCTGTCAAATTCTTTTTCATCAATTTGAAACCCTTTTTTTACAGGCAAGAGTTCTTTAGGCTTTTACCTCAGAGAATGAACTTTCCAGACTAGGGGGCTTGCGTCTGAATTCTGTCCTCACTTTGCATGATTGCTGGATTAGTTAGTAGTTACAGTAGCTACCAGTTACAGAGGTCACAAAGAACTGCAGGTTAATCAAAGTAATGTTTCTCTTTCATGTTAAAAAGAAAAAGTTATAGACAGACAATCTAGTGGTCCATGATGGTTCTGCAGTCTTAGAACAAGGCTAGTTCCATGTTCAGTCTGCCGTCTACAAGTTGAGGCCCTCAACCTTTGAAGCTTCAGCCATCACACTGAAGTGCCGAGTAGCAGAAGGAGGAAAGAAGGAAGAGAAGAGAAGGGGAGAGGCAAGAGCCTACACTCTCATGCAGTAGTTTTCTGAAAGCTGCTGTAACTTCTTACTATGTGTCGTTGCTTAGAACTTAGTGCCCTGACCTCACCCCTTGGAAGAGTCTGAGAGACATTATCCTTTATTCAGATAGTCTTATTCCCAGCTAAAAAGTGTATGGGGAGGGTCTCCTCTTTAGTGGGGGAAAAAAAGGACAAAAGTGAGCATTGGGGTAGCCAAACATCACAGTTGTTCTGCACTCCCCCTTTTCTAGTATTACCCTGCAGGATGTTAAAACTTAAAGAATGTTTAAAAAAGAATGTTTAAAAAGAAATACACTAAGCATCTAATGCAGTACATGGGGTAAAACAAGCTTTCAGTAAAGGCTAGTTCGTATTCTTCCTTACTCTTTTCTGTGAGTTGCCTAGTTTCCCTGTTCCCACATCGTTGGCATTCAAATCCTACTTTATATTTGGCCATTTGCCCTAAAGGTGGGTTGCACGTTAGCATGGGAGGGAAACAAAGGTGTTTGAATGGCAAAGAGCAACATATTACTGAATGTCAGCGTTTATTTCTTAGCTTAAAAACATGGCTTAGATTAAAAATATGGCTCTGGAAATCGAAGAGGCCTTCATAGGAATCCTGGCTCTGCCACTTAGTGTGCAACATAGCCTGTCTCACTCTGTTTTCTTATGTATAAATTAGGGTGGTTATGAGATACTGGGGTTATATGGGGGGGAGTACAATAAATACTTGATATTGGGCTGGGGATGTAGCTCAGTGGCACAGCGTCTGCCTAGCAAGCGTGAGGTTGTGAGTTTGATCCCCGGTACCGCAAAAAAAAAAAAAAAAAAAAAAAGACTTGATATTAAACCCAACAAAAGGAGGTGGCTCCTCCTTTTAAATTTGGCCTAACCTGAATTATTGCATTATTCCACCCCTGATTCCACAGGTGGCTGTTATAAACCTGCTTAGTAAATCCTTTAGGTATCACATTTATATCTGTTCTTCTAGTGAACTCTGATACAGATTTTGGTACTACAGAAGTGGGGTCATTGCTGTGACTGTAGTTGACCATGTAATTTAGAAGCTATTCAAACTGCTTTGTGGGAGGAGTTGGGAAAGGTTTGGAGACACTAGCTAGAGAAGCCCTGGGATGCTGCAACCAGAACTTACAGGACCTCAGAAGAATTTTGGTTAGAGTTCAAAAGACCAGAATGCCAATAAAAAGCAGGTGTTAAAAGACCAGGCTCACGAGATTTCAAGTGGAAAGAAAGACTCCTTTGGCAGTTGAATTGCAAGCCATGTGCTCTGGCAGAAAATTTGTCTACATTTTGCTCATATCTGAGACTTTGCAGGAGACTGAAGTTAAAGGTAGTAGACAGATCTGGTGGAGGATATTTCAAGGCAGCTCAACATTCAGATGTGGCATTGGTACTGTTGGGAGATTTCAGCCAGCATTGTACTAAGAAGAGCAAAGAGCACAGGTGAATGATGTAAAAAGTTCTGAATTTGGCCACAAAGGAAGCCCAGGTAAAATTTGAGGCCTGCAGAGATGGAGCAGAGGAGAGTTTAGTTGCTAAATGGATTTATGTTAAAAAGAAGCCAAGTACTTTACAACAGGACAGAAGAAAACATGGTTTGAGGGAATGTGAGGAATAAGCAAGGCCCCACCCACTCTGCAGACTCAGCTTTGAAGAAGTGGAGGATTTTGCTTTGAAAAGACAGACAGGGCACTGTGCTCCAGAACCAAGGCACCTAGGGAATTTGTTCCCTGGGATACAGAACCTAGCGCTCAGCCACAAATACCCTGGAATTTGGTTCCTATCACTCAGCCATCTGGCCACTTGGGCACCTCTGCAGCAGCAGTTTAAGGGGGCCTGACTACTGTTCCCATTGGCAGCAGACCTTGGCATCTTCCACATGGTGCTTCTTTCAGAGGCATACGAATGCAAGAGTTGTGAGGTTAGGGAGGCTTCCACCTAGATTTCAGAAGAAGACCCAGGAGGCCAGGCATTGTGCCCCTGAAAGGGCAGTGAATGAAGCTGTGAGACTAGCTGAGAATGCTGTTGAGACCCCAAAAGGTTCGAGAAGCCAGGGGTGTGGATCATCTGAGAAAAGGTGTAATAAGTGAGCAAAGCCAGCCCACGAGTGAGGCCACAAGGGCTGCAGCCACCAGCCATGCTATAGGGGCAGGGCCATACAAGCTTTTTGGAATTCACATCTTGTCACCACAACTTGCCCTCTGTGCTGGAATTGGAACCACCAGATTTAACATTTGTCCTGCTGGGTTTTAGTCTTACTTGGTTTCTGTACCCTATTTCTCCCTTTTTATTTATTTATTTATTTATTTATTTATTTATTTATTTATTTATTGTCTTTTTGGGACAGGGTCTCGCTATGCTGTTCAAGCTGGCCTTGAGCTCACTTTGGTCTCCGACTCAAAATGATGCTCCTGCCTCAGCCTTCCAAGTGCTGAGATTATAGGTGTGTGCCACCACACCCAGCTCATTCCTCCCTTTTCGAATGGGAATGTTTACCTTGTGCCTTTGTATATCAACAGTGTTTAACTTTTTTTGATTTTTACAAGGGCTCACAGATCAGAGTTTGCCTTAAGTCTCAGTGGAGACTTTGGACCTTAACTTTTTGGCAGTGCTGAAACTGTTATAACTCTGGCACCTCTTAGAGATGGACTAATGCCTTTTGCATAGAGATGCACATGAGTTTGTGGGGGGAGGTCAGGGGCAGAATATTACGGTTTGTATCTAAATATCCTTCCCAAAGCCCCATGTGCTGATAGGTGAGGCTTTGGGGAGGTGATTGTACCATTGGTTGGAGGAGATGGGCCTTCCTCCCTCCCTTGACACTGCTTCCTGGATGCCACTGTGTGAGCAGCTCTCCTCTGCCATACCCCTCCACCTTGCTGCCCTACCTTGGAGCCAGGTGAATACGCAAGTACTGAAACTTCTACAAACTGTGAGCCAGAACAACCAAAACAACAGTTGTAGTTGTCAGGTATCTTGTCCCAGTAACAAGGAAGGTGACCAAGACATGGTAGTTTTGATAAAAAACGGGTAGCCAAGCCTTCCCCTTTACCTTTGATTTGAATTTTTGGCTAATCCACCCTCAGAAAGAAGCTAAACTTATGTTGCATCGTATTTATCAGCAGCTATTTATTAAGCCCTTACTGTGTGCCAGGAACTGTTGCTAGGTTTTGAGAATGCAATGGAAAGCAAAACTATGGTCCTGTCCTCCTAGAAGTTGCAGATTGTTGCAGGAGACAGACAGGCGAAGCAGTCTCACCTGAAAATTGCCACCATGGAAGTTGTTAGGAAGGAGATGTGGAGGTGCCGTGAAAGCGTGTGCAAATGCCTTGTGCTTGGAGGCTGAATGGTGAGTTTAGGGGAAAAAAGTTGGCCTCTGGGCTGCAGTAACTCATGGAGGAGGAGCGTGGTTTAAAATGAGCTCAAACATGAGAGGAGTCTGCCTGGAGGCAGGGATCTGCAGATTTTCAGTGCCATTCCAGAAGAAGCATTGCATAATGTTTGAGCCATCTTTAAAATAAGTATGTATAATATACTTATTATATAATGTGGTACAGTGTTACATAGTAGTGTGAAAGTGGCTACATAATTCAGGAATAGTTTAACTCCTTTGCAGGAATAGTTTAACTCTTTTTAACTCCTGCTAGAAACTGGCAAACTTTACAGATAGTTTCTTTTTGATACACCAAGCAAATGTATCTTAGAATGGGAGCTCTAAAGCAACATCTTTTCAGAGAGGGTCTGGGAGTTTGATCTGTGTCACCCTTAACAAGTAGAATTTGAAACTATGTAAACATTGCTTACAAAATAATAAGTAGCCTATAAAGCAGCAGTAGAAATGACTACATGGTAAGGGACATGAGCAGTGTGTTCCAGAGGGCTGAGCCGGTGTGCGTAGGAGGGCAGTGGGCCACCCCCAAATCCAGTCCCACTGTGGCTTTCAGGCTTGTATAGCAGAACCCCTGTTGGCAGGTGCCATTTGTCCTTGCCGTGTCCAGCTGAGCAAATGGAGAGCCAGTGCAAAAATGCTCTCTAATCCCAGCAACAGCCTTGAAGGAAGCTGTGCTTCCGTGTACCCTCCCTCCCACCATCCATTGTGGGTTGGTATGACTGACTCTTGCACGGGGGTGGGGCAAAACCCTCAGTCCTTGGACTGCAGGTTATTTCTTGCTTGGACTGGATAAATTTAAGATGAATTCTGTTGATCTAAAAATTTTAAAAGTTCATCTTTCTAAGCAAAACTAAATCTGTTTGCTCCTGGCCCCATTTCAGTGCCAAAATAGGCAGTCCTCCACGGAGCTCTGACTTCTCTTCCAAAAGCATTTGTGAGTCATAATGCTGGTCTCTGCAGTGCTGTGTTATGCACAGTGGTCAGGTTTGCAGGCTGCTCCAAGGTGGTAGACATGTCACGTTCACCCTCCCAGTGATGCCTTTTTAATCTGGACTTTGCCTCGGCATTTGTCCTGGTACTTGGAATTGCCCCTCAGTGGCACACCATGCCTGTTCCACCTGGGACTCCTCAGATTCATCCTCTTCCGTTATGAATGTGCCTACTTCTTGCTCCTCAGGGAAGGGTCACCACAAATGTGACCTCTGATACTGTCCCTGACCAGCTCGGGTGAGATATTGTATCTCTACTCCTGTCCCCATCAGTCTTTCATACCTGGGTTTATGCTTTGCTTGCTTATTTATGTTCTACCCCCCTAACCCCTACCTGGATACAAGTTCTACAAAAGCAAGGACTTTGTCTCTTTTATTGACTTTTGTTTAAGCCGGCTATGGGATAAGCTGCCCAGATGATAGTGGGCAGATAATTTTACCCCACTGAGCATAAGCAGGGATATTAATACTTGTGCCACCTACTTCACAGAACAAATGGGAGCCTGGAATTCATGTTTGACAAGCTTTCTTTTCCCCACAACTTGCTGCTTACTATAGCAGTGGTGTCTAACCTGTGGCACGTGTGTTGCTTTTCTCTTTAAGACAAAAGATGTTAATGTAGAGTTGTTTTCTCTGAGTGAAAACCGCAGTATTCAGGTTTAATTGCAGTGTTGGCACTCTGTGATAAATAAGTGGGTTTGGGGGTCCAGTTTGGGCACTCATCTCTAAAAGACTGACCTATACGTTCTGTATTTTTGCAGCTAATGATACTGTTTACCCAAGGACTGTATCTAGCCCAGAGAAACCTGGAACTAGAACTCATCCCTCTTCGCTTTATTCACCCTGCACTCCTGCTTGCACCACTGGGAACTGATTTGTCTAGAGGCCATGTCCTTCAGGTCCCACCCGTCCACTCTTCCTCTCCATCCCCTGCACTGCCTGAGTCTTTCCATGGAGCACCCAAGAAACTGTTTTTTAGCTGTTAGTTTAGTTTGTACTTTCGCCCATCTTCTACCTCCAAATCCCCGAATTTATTGTCCACGCTGCAGTCATCTTTCTAAAAAGCAGATCTCATCCCATCATTGCCCTTCCGGACTCCCTCTGCCACAGGGTGCAAGTTCTAATGCCTCAGTGTCCATATAGTAAAGTCTCCTTTTCTCTGGTTCAATTGTTGTTACTCTGTCATTTCTGCATCCCCAGTGCAGGCACCACGTGCACGGTGTTCACAGTTATGTCCCCTACCCAGCCATCCTGAATTACCTGCCATACAGGGGGAAGATGCTGAGTAGCCAGGTGGCTCTATGGCTTTGCTCTTTCCCTTTTTCTGGGATCCTCTTGACACTTAAGCCCATCCTTGAGGAATCATTTCATTATCCCTCTTTAAAAGACTGTTCCTCATGTATTCCCACTGCTTGCCCAGCCCCAAGGCCTCTGTGCTATCTCTGAGTCTCATAGCAACTGAGAACCTATGCCAGAGAACAGCTCTGCCTCTTCGTAGGTGTTTCTTCAAAATAAAGACTATCTTTTAAAATAGGCATGGTGGTGCACACCTGTAATCCCAGTTACTCAGGAGGCTGAAGCAAGGATCCCTTTGGAGGCCAGGCCCTCCTGGGCAACTTAGTAAGAATCTGTCTGAAAATGTAAGGGACTGGGGATGTAGCTCAGCGGTAGAGTGCTTGCCTAGCATGTGGAAGGCACTGGGTTCAATCTGCAGTGAAAAAAGAAGAAAAAATTTGTATCTCCTGGGCTTTCTGGGTTAGGTATGTGTGGGCTGACATTCTGTGAACATGCAATAAATGCATATCCACAGGGGAATTTGGGAATGAAATTCAGCGGATATATTTCTTACTCCAGAGGTTCACTTCAATAACATACCTTTGACTAGTATTTGACTAAGATTTGAAAAACTGTCTCCTTAGAGGTTAGATAAGAGGGCTGTTAAAAGATATCTGTTGAATAGTGAAAATACTTCATCCCTGAGCTTGTGTTTATTAGACATTTACTGGATTCAGAATTCCACATTTGGAAACTTGCAAGAGATGTGTTAGGCAGAATTTATGCTTTTCTGAAATAATCCTGACTTTGGGATTATTTTAGAAGTCAGGATTTAGCTGGTTAGCTTAGGCTCTTGGCTTACAGATAGTTTACAGCTGTCTCTGAATGTTCTTTAAGTGTTACCCTTGGGAAGGATTTTGAAAGCTGTGTGCTGTTCTCATAGATTTTTAAAGTTAATATCTAAAATTTTTTTCATTCTTTTAAATAATTGTAAAAGATATTTCTGATAATATAAATATTGATTTTTAAATCACCCTTTTAAGTGTACCCAGTGGAAGCTAAATTAAATATAAAAATTGATACCTATCATCATCCTTTTTCTTTTTTGGGGGGGGGTTCTGGTACCAGGAACCGAACTCACGACCTTGCGCTTGCCAGGCAGGCGCTGTGCCGCTGAGCTAAATCCCCAGCCCCATCATCCATTTAGAAAGTACATGACCAAGCTTTTACAAAAGTCAGGGATTGTACATAGTTCTTTTTTTGGTACTGGGAATTGGACTAAGGACTTTGCGCTTGGCGGGCAGGTGCTTGTGCTGCTGAGCCATATCCCCAGCCCTTCTACAGAGTTCTTTTGGACATGGAAAGGATTTCATTCCCCTTCTCCTTTAAAACTTAATTCCACTGTATTATATTCAGAAATCTCTGCTTGATTACCTTATGCTCTTGTGCTGCATACACACAGTAACTATATTTTAAAATTCTTGTGACAAAAAACTCTAAATACTAAATTTCTTTGGGATTTAGTTATGGTTTTTGTTAATGTACAACTGATCATAAGAGCAAGTATGTTAAATCTTGATGAATTAAACAGGTAACATTTTATTGCAAAATTATCTCTTAATGAGACATGAAGTTAAAAATGGTTTATGCATTGGTAAGCATTGTTTATTGGTAGAATAAGATAGATTCCATAATCAGATCAAGTGCTTTTTAAGAAGTACTTAAGAAATCTTTCCACATAAATAAGTGTATGGGAATGAAGACAGTATAATCCCAGTCTATTTTTATTTTATGAAAAAACAACAGACTTCATAACAAAATAATAAGAGAATAATAGTTAATACACTGTGTATCATAATCTTAAAAATAGTTACTCAAAGTTCAAAACTCAAACATAAAAACACCTACAATAAGGAATAGTAGCACAAAACTTTCTTTTCAGTGAACTAAGAAAAACTAATACCTGTAGTATAAATGAAATAAATTAGAATATAAAAATATTTTTGATGCAATAGAATAAGTAATTTGAATTACTTGAACTTCTCCCTACTTCCTGTATATCTTCTCTTGTGTTGTTTATTTGTGTATTTTTTTTTAGTTTCTCATATAGGAGAAACCATATGATATTTAAGCTTGTGTGTCTTATTTTACTTCATGTTATATTCTCAATTTGCATCCATTTGCCTGCAGATGCCTCAAGAGTTTCTTTATGGCATAGCAGCCCTCCACTGAGTATAAATACCACATTTGCCTTATCCATTCATCTGTTGATGGCTATAAACACTGTTCCAAGATGTAGCTATTATAAATTTTCTGCTATAAACATGGGTATGCATATATCCCTGTAGTATGGTGATTTTTAACTCTTGTGAAGATACCTAGAAAGGGCATAACTGGGTCAAGTGGAATTTCTAGTGTTTTTAATTTTCTGAGAACTCTCCACACTGATTTCCATAGTGTTTGTACTAGTTCACATTTCCACTAGTAATGTGGAAGGGTTCCACCCCACCCCACCCAACCCCATCCCATCCCTGCATCCTCAACAACATTTGTTGTTACTAGATTTTTTTAGTGATAGCCAGTCTTTCTAGGGGAAGATGGTAGCCTACTTTTTAAACTACTGAGTATAAGTTACCTAGTGATTGAACACAAAACTGATTGTCAATGTCCTAATGCTGACAATTTGATCAGGTTTTCTTCTGCTATTGCTCTAAGCAAAATATTGGAAACTTTCCCCTAAGAAGGCTTTGCTTCTCAGTCTTGGAAGTCTTTTATTTTCTCAACATCTCTAACCTTTTGGATTTTTCAAAATGACCTTTTTTGCTTGGTCACCTAAAATTTTACACACCAAAGCCAAATACCATGAGCTAATTCCTACGAAGTGAGTGTTTATCCTTGTTAGTAATGTGGGAAAAAAAAAGATGAATTTGGAAAGAGGACAAAAGGAAATAGCTGGAAAGAACCAGCAAACATCAAATGTTTGCCAAGAGATGCTTTTAGGGAATGCTAGATCTGGAGACAGATGCCACTAGAGTAGCTCTTCATTCAAAAAAAGACCACAGACCTCATACCCTAGCTAAAAGATCACTGGTTTGGGCGGCTTCAAAAAAAGTGTACCCCAGCTAGGTGTGGTGGCACACAGCTGTAATCCCAGTACTCAGGAGGCTGAGCAGGAGGATCGCTGTGAGTTTAAGGCCCACCTGGGCTACAAAGTGAGTTCCAGGCCAGCCTGAACTGCATGGTGAAACCCTGTCTCAAGAAGGCAAAAAAAAAGAAAGTACCCTTTGTGATCAAATTATCCATCAATTCTAAGGGGTAAAAGGTCTCTGGAAGGCCAGTTTAAAGATTTCCTCTTGGTGGTAGGACATTCAGTAGGAAAAGAACATGGTTAGATGATATCTTTCTTTTAAATATATCCAGTAGAATCTCATAGGATACCAGAGTGATTTATCATCACCATACATTTTATGAACATATGAACAAACTTTGCTAGAACAGGCAGGAATTATACTGTTTTTCTGTGTTCATTATTAAACTAGCTACAATAAGAACTTTGGTTAAATCATTGAGTACTTAACTGGTAGTCGTCTGGATCAGTGGGGGATTGATTTCTAAGAAAAATCTTTTTTTCCTAAGAAAAGTTTTAATCCTAGTGAAAAGAAAAATGCTTAACATTTTATTTAAAATGCTAATTTCTTCCCCCCAAGGAGGTTATGAAACATGGCATGCAAAAATGTTTGTTCTCAGGCTGGAGTTGGAGTAATGCAATCTGAGAAAGGCTGAGCAGCATGGTTTGCAGTTGACCAAGCTGTTGACCTGTTGAACCAGAAGACTTTCCTGAAGTCTTCCAGTTCTTGCACACTCCCTGTACCCGTGTCGGAGGACACTTCACAGCCATTCCTCGCTATCTTGCTTCTCTCCCCAGATTATAGGAAATCTCTCCTGCCGCCATAAGGGGAACCTACACTACATCCTTAGTTACATCACTTCTAACATCCTGTTGATAGTTCCATTTATTATCCTCCTGACATGCAGAACCTGGGCTGGGTATTATCCCTATAATACAAATGTAGAAACTGAGTTCCGTAGGGGATACATGGCTTATCTAAGCAAATGTCATACTTAGTGGCAAACTCAAATCCTGATAAAGTGACTTTTCCTATGATATTGTTTTATAAAAGACTAAGGATTTAGAAACTTCCTGCAAAGTGATGATATTAAGAGTCAATGAAATACATGTTTGTAAAATGCCTCGTATACTACAAAGCTCATAGCAGACTCCCAGATTTTTAAGCAAGAAAATGTATTTGAGTCTTTGTTCTGATATACTTCATTTTACAGATCTTTAAAAATTCATCAACAGATTTTTTTTTTTTAGCACTTAATATGTGCTAAGTATCATACCAGGTACTGGGGATATATCCAATAGTAAAGAAAATAGACAAAATCTTGCTGTGTGTACCAAATATCATAAGACATGCTATGAAGAAAAATAAAGTACAATGAAGGGCTGGAGTGGTAGGGATCGTTAAAGTTAAATACTACCATTTAAGTCATGGTATTCTGAAGTTAAGTGGAAGAGACCCAAAAAAGTATCTGTTGTTAACCTTTTCTCTTCTAGATATCCTTGAGGGTCTTTCCTAAATACACACATGCTCATTTGCATAAAATTATAACATACCTTGCAATCTTCCTTAAAAGGGTACCACCCCACTCCACCCCACCCCACCCCTGCATCCTCAACAGCATTTGTTGTTACTAGATTTTTTAGTGATAGCCAGTCTTCCTGGGGGAAGATGGTAGCCTCTTTTTCAAACTACTGAGTGTAAGTTACCTAGTGATTGAACACAAAACTGATTGTCAATGTCCTGTTGCTGACAACTTGATTAGGTTTTCTTCTGCTATTGCTCTAAGCAAAATATTGGAAACTTTCCTCTAAGAAGGCTTTGCTTCTCATCTTGGAAGTCTTTCTGAGAATCCCCCTCTCAAAGCTAATGTCTCTATTCCACTTCAGATACTTTATTTTATTGACAGTAGGACTTTAGGGTTGAGAAAGATGAGGTAAAAATTGTCTAGGGGATCAAGTCAAGGATCAGAAATTTTCACAAAGTTGTCAGTTGCCTTCTTCATTAAAATCTGTAACAAACTAGAGTGTCAAGTTCTCTAAAGGCACTAGGGTCAGTGGCTTTGACCTTTGTTAGCCAGAGATGAAAGCAATTATGGTTTATAAGAGCATCGCCCGATTATGTTTTTGTTATTTTTAATGCACTGCTATAGTTTGAATGTCTCTATCCACCCCACAAGATTCATTTGTGGGACTCTGATCCCCAAGTCGGTAGTGTTGAGAGGGGAGGCTTTTGGGAGGGGATTGGATCATGTGGGTGAAGTCCTCATAAATGCGATTGGTGCCCTCATTAAAACAAAACAACAAAAAAGCCTTTTTAGTTAGCTTTTTACAACCACAACAAAGTATCTGAGGCAGTGAACCTCAGGAAACTTACTCATTTAGTGCACTATTTTGGACGCTGAAGGTCCCGACAGTGAGAGTGCAGGCACTGGCTCCATAGTGGTTGGTGGAACATAAACAGAGGAAGGATCCCATCTCCAGCCAGGTGACAGAGAGAGCAGGAGGGGAACCAGGCTTGATCCCTACAAAAGTGTTTGCGAGAGAACAGCTCACAAACCCGAAGAATCACTCAGTAGGCTCCACTTCTTAAAGGTTCCATTCTCTTCCAACAGTACCAACTCCTGGGGACCAAGCCTCACACATGGACCCTCAGGGCACAGCTACATGATGTCCAAACCATTGCACAGCCCAAACTGTGCTTTTTAACATGGGAAGAGACAATGAAAAGTCACTGTCAGATCTGTTAGTACTTTGCACTTGAACTGCTCAGGCTCCAGAAGTGTGAGAAATAAACATTTGTTTTTTGTGGGCTACCCAATTTATGGAACTTCACTGTAGCAACTTGAACAGACCTAAGACGTGCATGCACCGTGTTTATTTACATAGAGTAAAACCTGCCAGTGAAGGGATGGCTCTTTTTCCTGTTTCCTTGCCAGTCACACAGGTGACATTGTTAAGTATTCAAATGTTCCAGAAAATAGCAAGAAGTCAGGCTGCTGGCAGTAAAAGAAAAAAGCAAAGAAATGGAGACCTTGGTGTGGAAGGTTTGCAGTTGAAACATTGAAAGAATGGATAGGAACCTTTAAAACCTCTTGATTTTAAAGAATGAATAGAAAATGATCGAGTGCCTTTGAAGATTTCTGAATGAACAGGCAGCAAATGAGCTAGTAAAAGCTTTGTCCCTCTAGAGGCAGTGACTCCCTGAGGGTAAAACAGAAGTCACCCCCACCAAGTAATTTCCTCTAAGGAGATTTTATACAGTGGCTTGGAAGATAAACTTGTCACTGTCAGGAAAATACTCCTTGTTGCAACTTATCTTTGCCACCATACTTCCTTAACAGATGTTTCAACTTTTAACACTAAAAATATTGAAGTAGTAACCATCCACACTGTGGAATTAGTATAATTTCCAAAAAGAGATGTTGTGTAAAGGTGTTAATTGGCATCTTCAAGGTTTTCTAGTAAAACACATTTAGCTTTAAAACCAGAAGCCTAGCAGGTCTGCCCCTTGTAAACAGATATTTTTTGTGCTTTTAGGGTACTTTCTGTTGTTGTTCTCATAAACCAAAGGAAACTTACTTTTTCAATTAGAGGTGCCCCTGAATGTGCTGAGAACTCTGACAGAAGAAATTTTAGCCTTTTCTCTTACTCAATGAAAGGTCCCTTTTTCAGTGTTCCCCTCGCACCCACCCACATTTTTTGGAATTTCTAGGGTACTTTTTCATCCATGTGCCTTGTTTCTATGGTGATAAGCACCATAAAAATCAAGAACAAAACAGATATACTAAGCACCTCCTGCATGGCTTATTATGCTGAAAAGGGATCTAGGTTTTTCAGGCATTCTTTATCAATGGCAGAACTGGACCACCCCAACTGGGAAAGAACAGAGGAGATAGGGGCCACTTTGGGCTGTACTACTCACATTGGCCTTATTTCACCAGTCCTTTCTCTAGCCAGGAATCATGATGGCAATGAAAGAGGTTGTAGTACAGAAATCAGAACCATAGACGTAGTCGGTGTGCCACAGAAGACAGATACTTCCAGCGAGGTGCATTACATGGCAGGATATCTTGGACAGTTTAATGCTTACCAGTCATTAATTCAGTTGCCTGATTTTTGTATTTCTCAATTTAAACTGATAGAGCTCTACAGAAAGATGAGGATTTTACCTCGTTAAGGTACTTAGTTTGCATTTGATTTTCTTTTAATAAAAATCAATCCTAATTGGTAATAGCTTACAGTATTTGCTTCTGGTCATTGACTTTTTAAAGAAAATAGTCAGTGCATGCTTATTTTGTGTGCATTTTAAAATTACAGTATTCTTTAGACAATATGAAAATTAATGATTTCCATAGATTGCAGAGTGTCTGCAGTTGGTTTTTAACCTTGTATATGAATGTTAATTTATTCATGTATTACATCTTTGTGTATTGTATTTCTACATGTCCTTAATGAATTATCCAAAAATTAAATACGGTATCCCAGTTACTCATTTTCACTGTCTGAACAATTATTTTTAACTTAATTTATCATTTTTGAATTTTTGTATTGCTTATGTGTTTTGCTTAGATTACATGCAATTTAAAATAATTTAATGTGTGTGTGCGTGTGTACATACATAGTCACGATTCACAAATCAAATTTTTGGAGCTAATGAAGCTGACTGTTTCATAAGTCTACTGAATTGTAGCATGAGACCGTGAATTTCCTTTCAGCTCTAAATTGTTTTTGTACCTGGTAGGCTCCTTTCTTTTTTGTGAGGTGGACCTGTATTTGTCAATTTTGTTAGTTGTCAAAATGGCTCCCAAACTGATTTGAAAGTATAGTTGGAGCCAGCCCCACACTTTGACTTTGAAAACGCCTGCATAGTGTATCCCTGCTTGCCCGGGTCAGCTTCTTCCCGCTTGTGGCATGAAGGAGGAGCACACTGGACTGACCAGTGGCTTGACACAGTGTCCCTGGCTGACTCTTGTCGGCCTCTGCCTTGGAGGAGGATTTGTAACCTTACAGACTGCACACAGCTTCCCTAGGAATCATCCAGGAGCACCAGTAAGGTTTTGAAGGAAAAGTGTTAACAGATTTGTTTAGGGAAGTAACACTGGCACTTGTATGGAGGATATTTTGGAAGTGAGGGAGATCATCTTGGGAGATAAATAGGTCAGGGAGATGGAATAGAGGAGACTGATATAAAAAATTTGAAAAAAAGCCATAGAATTAAATATTCCCCTTTTTTATCATGAGTCCTATGATAATTGCATCAAACTATTATAGCTTTACTAGTTTTACTGTAATGTTAGACTTTTCAGTCCTTTCTCAGAGAAGGAATGGATTAAATTCACCAAATCCTCAAGTTTCAGGTTACCAGGGAGTATGTATTATATTATCACAACTCTTAATACCATAGCTTCTAAATGTGACTGCAAATGAGAAGAGATTTGGGAGAAAGAGTGCTTGTTGTGTGGCAAGAATAAAGACTCCTTTTGCAGTAGCGAGTTCCGCTGAATCCGAGTGATTCGTGTGCAGGGCAGCTCATTGTCACCAAGGCTGGAAGACTTGGGGCGTGTTGGATAGCTTTCATGGCTTGAGGAGAACAGAGGCTGTATTTGTGAGGTGTTCCTCTTTCATGGGCTACGATTCTCTGATATCCCTTGGGCGGATGTCGTTTCCATGGCTTTTGACATTATCATCAATGTAAAGGTAGAAAGTAGACCAGGTAGAACATTCCTGTGTTTACCAATTAATAACATGGCATTCAGAGAGACTGTGTAACTCGGCTTGGGTTAAGGCAAAAGATGGGAGTAGGCAGGATTCTCTGTCTTTTTGGGGACCTGTACTACTACACTTTGTGGTTGAAGTAGCCAACTTCGGGCACTCATTTGGACAGAATGGCTTAACAATGCCACTAATCAGATTTTACTGATAATTGTATCAATTTCTCTCTTGATATTTAATTATATCGTTTAAATTCATGATTTAAATTATATTAATGTGATATTTGGATCTTTTTAAAAGTGCTTAAAATTTTGAGAGCATTTGAAATTCCAACATAAACCCAAGGCTCTGCTAATGTACCAGAAAGATGGAATTAGATGAAGTTTGTCTTGGCCCTGAACATACCTTGACCTTCTGGTTATTTTTTTTTATTTTTTGAACCTGTGTGTAGTTTAGGTGAAGGCCTTTTGTTATGGCAAACTTCTGAACTCTGTGCTGCTAACCATGGCCTATACCCGCCTGCATTGTGGCTCCTGTGAGCATCAAGGTTACAAAGTAAGGTGATCGTGCTTGCCCTCCTTCATTTGGAATACTTACGATTGTAATGATATAATTGCATAACTATTTAAATCTGGTCTTCATCACCAGACTGTACATTCCATAAGAGAGGGTTAATGTCTGTTTGGCAGTGTCATCGGTCTTGGTTACCTTTTGTTCATTCTCCACTGCCATTCACCATGTAGTGGCCACTCATTCTTCGCTGAATGAATGATTGGTTAGTCTGTGGTTCATTCCATCCAGTTAAATTGCTTTTTATTTCCCTCAGAGATGTCTTTGGGGCCAGGCATGGTGTTGCATACCTGTAATCCCAGCACTTTAGGAGCCTGAAGCAAGAGAATCACAAGTTCAAACCCAGCCTAGGCAATTTAGTGACTTAGCGAGACCTAGTCTCAAAATTAAAAAAAAAAAAAAAAAAGAAAGAAAGAAAAATAGCCTAGGAATGTAGTCAGTGTAGAGGCCCTAGGTTCAGTCCCAGTGCAACAAAATAACAATAACAAAAAGATCTCTCTGAGGATTAGTCACACTGATGCTGTTTCAAGTATAATAGTTGTATAGGCTGAGGTAAGTCACATAACTCTCATTTATCTCTTATAAAATGAAGAAACCCTCATGAGATTATTGGCAACATTAAATAAGTTCACATGAAGTAGTTAGAGGGCCTAACATAGTTATCTCATGATGAACATCAGCCTCCAGGATTATTACATTAAGCATGTTATACTGCATCAGCCCAAGCTCAACTATATCCTCAAGGCTGTGGGATCTCACACTGGGTTTTTAGGAAAGTTCTGCCTTATTTGTCTTTTAGTGACTTACAATTTGTCGGTTAACTAGGCTTAAATTGCCTTGCTCATTATTTTTAAGGTAGGATACAATTACTTAGTGCTGAAAAATTAGCCTTACCTAGTGGTAATAAGAAAATCAGCAGAGCTAGGTGTGGTGGCACACGTCTGTAATCCCAGCACTCAGGAGGCAGAGGCAGGAGAATTGCTTCAAGTTCGGGGCCAGCCTGGTCTCCATAGTGAACTCAAGGCCAGTCTGAGCTACTGAGACCTGTCTCAAAAAAAAAAAAAAAAAAAAAAAAAGCAAACAAAAAAAGAAAGAAAAGAGAAGAAAAGAAAACAAAAGAAAGAAAATAGAAGACATAAGAGCTGTCCCAGAACCAGAGTACAAAAACCTCTGAATTCAACCTTATTCAACAAATGGCCAAGGGGGTAAACTGTGGTCCTTCCATTTTTAATATATTTTGAGAAATGTGGACTATAACCTTGAAAAGGCTTTTACACTAATTGATCTCAGTGAGTAACAGGAGGGCATAAAACCTTATTTGTTTATGTCTTGTATACCCTGTCCAAGCTTGTTTCTTGTCCTGTATACATGAAAATAGCAAATCAATTGCTCTAGTACTTTCCTTATCTTAAATCCATCTGTACAAGAGAAAGGTTATTTCTAACAATATGATCTTATTTTGAAAAACTCAAACCATGATTTTTAAAATTGTGTGTGTGTGTGTGTGTGTGTGTGTGTGTAAGTAACAAGATGTAAGGATACACGGTTACAGTTACATGGTGTGTGCAGTAAGTAGGGTTTATTGAAAACAGGAAGAGCACAGGAAGGAAATATACAGTTTTGATTCTTTTGTGTTTTTCCTCTCTGATGACTTCTCAAGGGATGTTACATGATAGTCTTTTTCTTTTCTTGTTTTTTTTTATTAAGAAAAGTTCTTTCAAAACAAAATGCTTTCTTCCCTAATGAAATTTTGTATGGTGCTTTATTTTCAATGTGCTGGGAATTTTGCAGTGTTCTCTGTCTACTCTTGTGATTTTGACCTAATAATCTCATTTGGATTTACCAGGCTCAGCAGCTGTTGTTTTTATCGGCTATTGCTAAGTCATATTAAGGTTCAAAATTGAAAACACTTTCTCCACTGTTGACCTAAATTATTCAGAGTTTTATAAAATTTAAGCCTTTTTTCCAACTCCTAAATTTATTTTTTACTTATAAGAAAACAAAAAATAATAATAATATTCCGGAAACTTTTCCTTAAGTTAAACCTGCTGTCTGCACATCTCTCACAAGATAGTAATGAAGTTGGCAGTGTGGTTTGGAGAACAGAACTTCCTCAGCATTCCACTTTTCCTCTATCTACTGGAGGGAAAAGGGCCCTAATTGTAATTTCAATAGTATTCAGCATAATGTAGTAGACACTGACAGTTTGATATTAATGATAGTGCTTTGGTGAAGCAGAGTACAAAGTTGAGAAGTTAAAGATTTTGAGAATGCCCTGAGAAAACATAAATTCAGAATTATAACTGCTTTATTGGGTGATAGTACAGTTCTATTTCAAGAGGAAAACACAGGTTGAATTTTGCCTTTTATGTAATTTAATTGTTTTAATGTAATGGATTTTTCTTATGTAACTGAAAGTATATTGCCCCCTTTGCAATCTCTTATTAAGAGTACTTCAGTTTGTCTAATTGCATCAGTGGTTTTGAGGTCTGAGAAAGACAGCAGGTATGCTCTTACATTCCTGCAGGGTTGTATTCTTGGCTACGAATCCCATCTGAAGTCTGTAGTATCCATCACATCCCCTTTTATCCTTAGGGTTTTATTCTCCTCCTACATCCAGGATCCAAAGTGGTAGCTGTTTTTGTTATCTGCTGTAGATATGGTCAATCATTTCTATGTTTAGAGATAATGATGTATATACATCTCTGTGTGTGTGTGTGTGTGTGTGTGTGTGTGTGTGTGTAATTTGATTCTGACAATTTAGTGAGGGGAATGGCTACAGCTAACTACTGTTTTATGCGTGGGCTCAGAGAAACCACATGACGAACTCAAATACCATGTAAATAGAAGGACAGGGTAAAAAAATAGGCTTTTGAACTCTGTGTCACGCTGTGTTTGCATATCCTGCCCCATGCCATTCCCAAGACATTTTCTACGTAAAACATTTGGTCAATTTGCTGTACAGAATTGTTGTACCAAAATTTAATTAGTTCTGTAAAACTAAGTTAGGTCCTTGCCTACTAAGCATGAATTCTTGTACTATGTGTGTAATGAAAGAAGTTTCCTGCTTTTCAGGCCAATAACATTGTGACTGTCCAATTTAAGAACAATAGAGCAAGAAGGTAGATGCACTAAGAAGACATTTGGCCTAAGTACAAACCCAGTGGGAATAGCGTAGAAATTCAGTCTTTCACGATGAGATAGGACCTGGAAAAATGAAGGAGGGAATAGAAGAGAGATACATGAGCAGAAGTATCCAGGAAAGAGTGCATGCAGTATCAAAATAATCATGGATTAAGTGATTCTCCCTGGATTCACTTCAAAACAAATTGGCATGGGTATGGCATGAGTTGATCATTGTTAGAGGCAGGCAAATGATATATGGAGGATTCTTATGCTGTTATATAAACTTTTACATGTGTTAGAATTTATTCTAATAGTATTTTTTGAAATAAAAAATGGTGTATACCAGTAATGGCAAACCTTTTAGAAACAAGTACCCAAACTGCAACCACAAACCAAGTATTTATTGCAAAGTGCCAGTGCTGCAATTCAGTGTGAATACTGAGGTTTTAAGGTCATGTCAGCACAGGCACAGGTTTGAGGGATATGCCAGGCACAGGCACAGACACAGAAGATTATCTCACATCATTGTAGCAGTCTTCTTCCTCTTAGGATCCATTAGCTTAAGATTTTTCCCAGCAGTGGTCACATTTTCTCTTTGTCCAAGTCCCTCTCCTGTTCCTTTTTGCCTCTTTTCTCTTGGGGGCCTGAGAATGAGCAATACAAACAAGTTAAAAGCATTACTGTGATTCCCCAGTGATAGGAAGCTACATATTCATGAGGGCATTTGATCTAACCTCCTAGAAACAGACTTTAGCAACAAGCTCAGTTACACCCAGAAAGTAGCACTGAATCATTTGGAAAGGCTGTTGGGTGTGACTTTATGAAGCAAAGTTCCCTGTTTCTTCCTTCCTGCTTAAATACTTACTTACCGGTAAGGGAAAAAGAGGGCAGAGAGAAACATGTCAGAGAAATTTGGGTTGTCAGTAATCCTAAGACATGGTTAATTATTTGGATGTCATTAGTGGTATGGTATAGCTGACAAACATAAAGTCTATGAAAACTATTTGCTATATTTTTAGAAATTTTGTAAGCCAATTGTTAAACAATTTAAAAATAAAAAATTAAAGTATTAAAGATAATACTCAAATTTAGGACTTCCTAATTCTTTTACTATAATTTGCTACTATCTGCTCTTCAGGTCATTATTCATCTCTAATGTGTCTGCAGAGGGAAAGTACTAGGGAGTGATATGTTTACACATCTCTTCTCAACTCCAGGTTCAGCGACATCATGTTAGGAGTTTAAAATTGGTCGTGGTGGGTCTAATTACACCATGGAAAATGACGGAGACCAAAAATCAGACCTTTTCGTGTGTTTCAGAGAATTGGTTGGTGAATATCTACCAGCATACCACTATGGTTATAATATTGTGGTTGTATTTTTAAAGACTCTTTCTGCTTTACAAATATATATTGAAATAAAGACAAGCAAAATATATCTAGAATTAGTTTGAGAAAATCCAGTGAAGGTGGATATCATGATTGTTATACCTTTGGTGGGCATATGGGCTTCGTTGTACTATTCTTCCTACTTTTGTGTAGGTTTGAAATTTTCCATAATAAAAATTGAAGTGGTAATTGAGGAATATTAAATGAAAAGAAATATTGCCATAGAGTATGTCCCAGCAGACACAGAATTCCAGTCTGGCTCTTGTCTGTCCCTCGAATTTTGATGCCAGTGTTCCTTGATAAAATCTTGCTCTCAAATTTTAGAACCTTTATTATATAAGTGGTTCATAGATTATTGAATTTAAAGATCTGTTTCTTATTAAATATAATCAAGAAATTACTATGTGCAGTGTATCATGCCCATAAGGGCCCTGGAATCTAATAGTTCCCTCCCTAAGCCATAAAGAGCTCTTTCTTCACAGAGGGGGAGTATACATTTGCTGGACTGCAGCCCTGCTGAGAAGAAACTCAATCATACAAATAGGGAAAAACAAATGATTATTCCTCAGTAAGGCTACTTGTGCCCGCATGGCAGCTGTGTATGTTTTAGATTTATTTTCAGTCTAGCTGATTTGAGTCATTGCCCAAGAAAGGAATGCTGTCGAGTGAATTGTCTTCTGTGCAGATGATTGGAGTCATTCTAATATTACCTCACCAATACAACTGATGTCTTAGAACTATTGACCTGTGAATTAAATAGTCCCAATTTAATGGCAAGAAAGCACAGCCTATATTATATACTGACTACATTTTGCAAGGAGAACAAAAGTACAGTATTTTTTCTAACGTACTTAGATATCAAATGGAAAAATAGTAGTATAAATTACCTGAAACATCTTCTTCTAGAGTTTGAAGTTTTAGTTTTATTCTTAATATAAATTTGGAATATGGTAAGTTTCATGTTAGAGTCTATTAAATAATGACTCATAAAAATGAAATTCAATTGACCAGAAAAAAAGTATAGTATTAAAAATGAGTGGGAAACAGGGTGCTAAGGAAAGTATTAGGTTTTATAACAGGGATAGAGAAAGACATCAAGAACCTTCAGGGAAAAGTAGTCCAGAAAATCTCTTTTGTAGTTTTAGGTAATACGAGTTCATGGTCTGTAAAGAAATACAAGCTTAGGCCGTTCTCAGAGTTTACTCACAAAAAAGAAAAAAAAAAAAAATCAAACTCTTAAGCCGAGAAAACAACAGATGTCCATCTCAGGTAACCTGGGGTCAAAAACGAAACAAAAGCAGGGGCTGAAACAGATACTGCAAACAGGAACTGAAAACAGGGAAACCAGATGTCAGAAGAGGCTGGATGGGAGAACTGTTACATTTCCTCCTCCAAAGACAGGGCTGGGCAGACAGATCACTTGGAGAAGTGGGAACTGCAGGTCACCTTGGACTGCAGTCTGCTCATGTTAATGACTTCGGTCGAGTTACCCTTAGTGCCCAGCAAGGCCACACCACACTGTAAGTTCTGAGCATGTTTCTTTGGAATATATGAATATAAATCATAGCTCAAAATTAAGTTGGAACATGCGACTGAGACATGATTGCTAAAGAAAAGCACATGTTAAGTTAGCAAAGTGGGATAATCATAGACTGATTTATTCACTCTACTCAGATGTTTACTTGGCCTCTACTTTCTGGGCTTGGTGCTGGGGAGACCTCAGTGAACCCCACGGAAAGAAATCTTGTGCTCTTGGAGCTTACCACCTGTGGGTAAAGACAGACAATAGAATCAATAACTGCTGGGTACATTAAACCGAGATAAATTCTGCGGAGAAAAACAGAACAGGAATAATCCTTCAGTATTACATTCCCCAAGGATACATTTTCCAACTCTACCAAAGCTAGCCAAGAAAGGACATTTATATTTATAAAATATAAAGCATATCACCTCTGAAATCCATCCTGTTTTTGTTAACCCTGTTAATACACCAAACATATTCAGTATGTCTACAACCAGTAGTTCAAAGCACAGATTAAAGTTGAGATGGCTTGGGAAAAGTAGTAGCTTTTTTTCATACACATAAAAGTTGAAAGAAAGAAAGAAAGAGAGAGAGAGAGAGAGAGAGAGAGAGAGGAGAGAGAGAGAGAAAGAGAAAGAAAGAAAAAGGAAGAAAAAGGAAGAAAGAAAAAAGGAAACTTATGTCCTTAAATGTTTTGTTAGACAGCTGGCAGTTCATAATCAGGAAGGCAAAAGCACCTGCAATTGAGAGGCTACAAGTTATTTAAAAACAAAATGTCCCCTACTGCTTCCAATTGGGCAGCCAAATAGCAGCTATTTAAAGAGGTGTTTTGGAGGCTGGGGATTTAGCTCAGCGGCACAGTACCTGCATGGCAAGCACAAGGTAGTGAGTTCGATTCCCAGTACCAGAAAAAAAAAATTAAAAAAAAAATAAGTGTTTTGTAGTTGTGTGCATATATGTTTTATAACATACAGACTATATTTTACTCTGTTCAGTTTTCACAAAATCCTCAACCATTAAGTGGAAATATTGGGAAGGAAGTTATTAAATAAATCTCTTAATGTGGAAGATGGTCCAAGGTAAAAATGAACAGCCCGACAAGTAGATTCGTATTCTACTTGTTTTTTCAACTGCCTGCTAAACCTTCTCCCTTGAAGACCCAAAGGTACTGCAAACTCATGATCTTCCTCCACTTCGACATTGTTAGCAAAATCATGGTGGCTACCATCCTTGAGTCCCAGCTCTCTTAATGTCTAGTCTAACACACATTCTTCTGTTGAATGGTGAAGGAACCTTAGATTCCACACCCATCAGCTATTTAGCAGAGCACCTGCTAGAAAATGCTTAAAAGTCATGGTAGTAGGTTTGCTTTTATCCCCTCAGCTGTTCACTCTCATCCATGTCTTAGTTTAAATCTCCTTTCTTATTTAGCCCCTGGACTACTGATCTATATGATCTTTTCCCTGTGTACATTTCCCTTTTTTATTAAATTCTTTATGCTGCTACCAAAGTAGCAAATTCTTAATTTCTAAATGTAGAATTCAACACCAACCATATGCTGTCACTCCCTTGCAGAAATAACTTCGATGGTTCTGTAGCGTGGTCCACATAGCTCTTTATGGTCTAGACCTAAGTGGCCCTTGCATCTCACCTTCTGCAGCTTGTCTACTGGGTTCACTCTTGAGAGCAATAATGAGTCAAAATTTAATAGGAAATAGGGAAATAGATCTTTTGCAAATGGGAAAAGGACCAAGAGATGGAGGGGGAGGGAGGAGAAGGGGAATAAAAATAAGATGTGTTATGTACATGTACCAACTCCCCATGATGAATGTAATCATTACATACTGCAAACATGTTCTAATAAAAAATTTTAAAAAACTGAGCTATGTGAAACCCTTAATAAAGGTGTAACACCTTAATTATGTTAATAATTAGCCTAAGTCAAAGTGAAAGAAAGATTCACACATTGCTTACTGGTCCCCAGTGAGTATTGGAACATTAGCACATTAAAGAGAGAGCCTTTCACCCGCCCAACTTCACGCCTTTTTCCTTCCCTGTTTCTCCCGTCAGCCAGCACCTGCCGGGTTTCCCCCACAGTTCCTCCTAAGTTTCTTCGCTTCTGGTGGTCCTCCCTGACACTCCCCCGTTGTGGAGCCTCGCAACTCTATTGCTGAATCACTGCAGTAGGGCCGGCCCTGGCGCCCATCTTCATTCTTTGGCCCTGCCTTGCCCCTGCCCCGTGTATCTCCTGTGTCCCTCCAGGTCAGTTTTCCTGAAATAGTTCGTTCTTTTAGAATCTGTAATGGTTCTGTGTTGTATATCAGGTCAGGTATACTCTACTCTGGAATCTGAAGCCCTAGAGGGACTCACAGTCTCATTTATTTGAAAAGTTGTCTCTGGCTGTGCAGGTCCTCTCCTAAGTGGATCCTGTTGCTTCATTACTCTTCATTGCCCAGGACTGCTCTTCCTGCCCTTCCCCGAGTGGAGCTGTGTGCTCCCATTCCTGTGTGTCCCTGAAGCCTGGGAAGCACATTAACAATGCTGCTTTCTCCATTCCCGACTGCTGTCAGTCTCAGCAGCAGCGTCGGACGGCTGCAAAAACACAGTGCTTGAAATCAGAGCTTTTAGGCTCAAGCTCTTGCCCACTGGCCACGTGTCTTTGATAACTTATTTTTCTCTCTCTGAGCTGTTATCTTTACCTTAAAATTAAGGGCGTGGTTTAAATAACTATTTGTGAAGAATGCCCGTTTACTGCAAAGCTGTATATCAGTATTCAGTTAGTCAGCTATAGCATTTAATGCTTGATTACCCATTTTCCTGTTCCCTGTTCATTTTGTGTGTAATACTGACAGTCTTCCTAAATTGTATTAGTGTTTAAGGGTAGAAATTAACAAGAAATATTCCTTGTCCTAGCCAGCCCATTCCTTAGCAAATTAATAAATTCTCCCTATCAAGACAATTGAATAAGCAATAAACAACAATAAAGTACCACCTTCTAAGGCGAAACTATGGTGTTTGGTAAAGAGAGTGTGGGAGTAACAGGAAAAAGGTGCCCAGGGGCTGACCTGCCTCATACTAACTCCTATGGTCCACAGAGGCTGTGGATTATATCCCAGGTGAGCTCTTCATCCTAACAGAGTAGCAATAGAAGGAGCTTGCTTTCTTAGGCAGGACACTGTCCATGCCACTTACTATTGTCTCAAATATTTATTGAATTCACTAGATACATGATTTGTGTATTTTATGTGTATGTCTATGTACACACATGCATACCAATAGATTTGTCTGTCATTGTGTATATCCATGGTTACTTTTTCCTTTTAATTTTTTTTTTTTTTTTTTTTTGGTCTTTTTGAGACAGGGTCTCGCTATATAGTTCAGGCTGGCCTTGAGCTCGCTTTGTAGCCCAGGCTGGCCTTGAACTTGCAACAGTCCTGCCTCAGCCTCTGGAGTGCTGGGATTACAGGTGTGCGCCAGGCTTTCCTTTTAAATGTAATTCTGATATGTAGCAGCAGTTTGTGTGCTTTGTCTGCAGAATGATATTGATACAAGGGATGATCAAAATACACACTGAATGTTTAAATTTTAAAAATTTATTATAGTAAAAGACACACTACCATTAATCTCCCCTCAAAGCACGTCCCCTCTTTTGAAAGACACACATCCCATCATTCTCGCCACTTTTTGAAGCAGTTCTGGAAGTCCTCATGAGTATCTTTACAAGATGTGGTCAAAACTGCCAACTGCCATCCAACTGAAAGGCAGGCTTATAAAAACATTACAGTGTATCCTCACCCATTTTACTTACCAAATCTGGTACCATGCAACTTCCGGCTTTTCCTCAAAGTCAGAATAACCATGAAAAATAAACATTTTAATTGACTTAAGGCATTGAGGTTTCTAGAACAGCACAGTGTAAAGCTACTCACAAAAGAGGACTTCCAGAACTCCTTAATACTGTGGCCAGAATGATGGGATAAGTTTGTTGTAAGTGAGGGAAGATGTTTTGAGAGGTATTAGAGGCAGTGTGTCTTTTATGTTAATGTTTGTTTTAATGTAAACATTCGCTGTAGTTTTCCATCATAATGCGTATTTGGATTGTGCATTGTCAATAGGGCCTAGCTGATCATTCCTGAAGTTGTGGATAGTTCAGAAAGTACTTCCATATATAGTTAGATAACTAAGAAACATTCACCAAAATGTTACACTGTATGTAGTATCAAGCTTTCTCAAATCCTGCTTAAAATTTAAAACTGAGAAAAAGTAAGTTTGACATTTAAGGTGTCAACATGATTGATTTGGGAACTACCCACGGGATTAATAGAGTGCACTTCCAGTTGTGTCTGAGTGGGTCACAGAGGAGTGACACTGAGGTCTATATCTGGTCCCTCACCCCTTCTTCTCTAAGCAGTTTTGCTCCACCACGCCCTTCCACCATTTTGGGTTTCCACCATGGAATCAGTGGATTATGGACTAAATCCCCTGCAACTATGAGCTGAATCAAACTTCTGTTCTTCTAAGTCATGGGTGTCAGGTATTGTATCCCAGGAAGCTGACTAATACTATGAGTTCATTTTATTTTTATGTGGATATCTTGTAGGCTTTTCCCTGTACCCAACTTTTCAGGAATAAGGGGTATGGCAATGGAGCCAAAAAGTTGATGGTTCAGTGTTCATCTTTGAAGGGAAATTTTACTGTAACAAGTTTTTTTAACACTCCTTGGGCAGCAGACATACTGACTAGGTACTATTATAACTCTTATTATGCCTGGATCACTGGGTCTTGGTTAAAAAATGAATAAATCAAACAGTAAAATACAGTTCCTGTTTTTAGGGAATTTATAGTAGAATAAAATGTATGTCAGTAATCCCAGCAAAACAATTAGAAATAGAATTTGCCTTTTATCTAAGAAGTAAGATACTTTTGTTCCAAAGCAACTCTTTAAAGACTGAAATTGTTTGGTGTGAGAGTAGATTTACTAGCAGGAAAATAATAGGTTCACCCCAGCCTCCAGTCACCAAGCATGTTGGGTGAGTGTTCACATTTCAGATGACCCAGCCTGGCTGCAGGAAAAGATTTTTGCATAAAAGATTAGGGAAGTTGCCAGACAACATTATGAAGATTTATGCTTTTGAAATTCCTCTTATTTCTGCTTTGATTACATTGGTGTTTCCAAAGGCATGGGCTTCTAAATGAAATTTTAATAGTGCCCCAGCTAAGTCCTAATGTATTCTTTCATTTTACTCAGCTTTCACAGTATGGTCATATTTTGTTTCACTTCCTCATTTGTCCACACAAGCCTATTGGTGGGAAATATTTAAATACCATGTTTATGAAAGATGTTGTTTCATAATGGATAAGGACTCTTCCTTACTTGATTTAAGATTTAAGTTATATAGTAATGTTTATAGAAATAACATTTCTAATACCTACCTACCTACTCTTAAAACACAAGGACTCCTTTGGCACTGAAATTAATTAGGTTACTGTGTGATAAACTCATCTGTTTTACAGAAGTGTTTGATTAAGTACCAGTTGTGAAACAAATGAAATGTTGGTCAATAATTAGAGTGATTTTAATTTGATTTTGAACAGAGCTTTGATTGCCTGGTGAATGATACAATGCCTAATGATTTTTCCAAAGAATAAGGGCACTGTATATTCTAAAGGTGATGGCTTCCTTACCGTAATGGATCCTGGTGCCCTTTTATGTGCATATTTCAAATAGCTATTCTTGTGTGTTTTAGCACTGCGTGAAATATTTGGCTATTCTAAAAGTGATATTTTTATTATAAAGCATTTAATTCCATTGAAGTACTCAGGTACTTTCTAATCTAAAAAAAGAAAAACGCTAATCAAATCCACTTTTCTTTTGGAAAAAATCAGTTCAGATTTTCAGGAGAAGCCTACTTCCTCAAAATCTAATTGCTTTGTCAAGTTGTGTCATTTTACTGACTAATCTAGAAGTTTGAGTTTTTAAATAGCACAGCTATTTTTTTTTTTACTTGGAATTTTCATTTTGAAGTCCATTTGTTTTCTCAAAGTTATTAGATATATACGCTAATATAAAATTAGACTTGCTGCTCCTGATATCAAACTTCATGCAGTGAGTTCTTCATGATTTTTCTGAATTAACTTCCTCAGTATATAATGTCCCTAAGTATATTTTTCCCATCATTCCCTTGTTCAGATACTATCAGTCACTTATTAGTGCTTATATGATCAAGTCTAGATTTATTTCTGTTTATAAAAGTCTTTGACTCTTAAGTCTAAAAGTGATATTTTTATCCCCAAAGCAATAATTTTTCAGGTGCCTGATATCTTCTAGGCCTGGATTATGTCCTAAAAAATTCTTAGCCTGACATGTGCGACTTTAATATTTGACCCTAATATACTTTTCATTCTTACCATCTTTATATCTCAAAAATCCCACTCCACCAGTATGTCCTTATGTTAACTCCTTTAATTCACCTTGGCTTTTTCCTGCACGTTTTTGTTCTTTCATTCCTTCACACAAAATATTATGTACTCTATTGTTAAGCCCCCTCTCTTCTATTTGATATCCTCTCAAAACCCACCTGTACATTTCTGTGAATCCCTCTTGGTCCAGTTCATCATTCCTGTAGAGGGATTGTTATTCCTTTTCCAGTATATTGCCCAAAAACACAGCTGTATAATCTCTTTGATCTTTCTTATATTTGTGCCTTCTTTCACAAAAGCATAAGCTCCTCGAGGATCAGGTCTGATGCTTTGCACCCAGAAGAGGCCTGGCCATGACTGTTGAGTGTAGTTGGGTCAGAGAGGGTGCAACACGTAACATTCTGCTCTTGCCCCTTCTCTTGGTGACCCGTCTCCAGCAATGACCCAAGTTGGTGACACATAGGGCCCTCTTCATTTTTACCTCTGATCAACTAACAGTGACTAAGTTGTTGTCTTTCCTGACTGGATAAAACTCTCCACAATAAAAGCAGATGATGTTGTCAAATATAAATAGGAAAATATTTTTTGTGTGTGGGTGGGGGCGGGGAGAGAGAAAAACACACCATTAGCTTTCTTGGCATGATCTTTCTGCCTTTTAAATTTGGTTGCTAAGAAATAAGTGCAGATTCATATGCTCTGCAGAAAGGAAAAACTTAGGTCACTGACAGGAGACTATGCATATTGTGCCACCCTATTTGTCACTGAACCATGACAACAAGGTCCTACCCTGATTTAGAAGTCATGTGTTAAACTTCCAAATAGAGAATGTGGCTCTGCCTCCTGGAGAGCCATCGGAACTCTAAAATTCCTAGAGAGAAGATGGGCTTTTCATTTGCTAACCAAGTGAAGCTATGGAATCCTCTGAAGTGTGAAGCCAACCCAATTTGACAAAACTCGGCCTGTCACCTTCTTTGCAATATGGGCCTTCTAGATGATTCTGGGTGTTTTTGTGAGTTCTTATAGAAACCTCACCTTAGTGCTGTACTGTGCCCACAGTTGCCCTGAATTATTATTATTAATGATATGGTGGAGCTGAATCCCTCTTCTTACCGGTAGGGCTCACTGGCGTTTAGTCTCTTCTAAAGGACTCAGGGACTTTTGCATGTCGTGTGGAATTTGGTAAATGGAAGGCAAGATGATGTGAAGATTGTAAGCAATTGTAGTTTTTGCTCAAAGCAGGAAATCTAATTTTAACTCTTATTTGTTCAATAGATATGCTGCAGCAGTTTTTGCATGCTGTTATGTTTTTTTAAAAGAGATTTTAAAAAGCATTAAAAACAATACAGAATTTCAAAACAAGATGGTAGGAAATCAACAATAATTGTTATATTGGGTGTTGTCATCTTCAAAGTAGTTGTTCAGATTACCAGGTATAGGCACGCAAAATTGATGTAAAAATTTTTTTTCCTAGATGTCCTTCCGAAGTCTCACGGAATTATAGGGGGCGCTTTAGGGAGGGGATTGGCTGATAGGGCCATTATGGCTGACTTGCTGTGGGGCACTGTGGGCGTGACCTCTGGAAGGTTACATCTCCCTCCCAGCTCCTCTCCTTGACTCTCTGCTTCCCCACCGCCATGATGTGAGCGCTTCTCCCTCTCCTGTGCCCTTCTGACATGCTCTCCTGTCTTAGAGCCAGCGGACTATGCATTGAAACCTCTACAGATTATGAGTCAAAGTAAACCCTTTCTCTTTCAAATTGTAGGTGGCTGGATATTGTGTCTCAGTGACAAGGAAAGTGACTGAGACTCATGCTGGGCCAGTGATCAACATAATTCATACAGACCGGACCTCAGAGAACGTACTGTGGAATGGGAATAAACCTTTAATGGAGCGGTTATGGGTAGACGGGTGATAACTTATGAAGGGAAGGAATAGAGAACATCAAAAACATGTTGTAAAGGAACTAACTGGTGAGGGTATCAAAGAGACATCCCTTAAAAAGCAACTATATAAGTCATTGGCTCAGGACATCAGTGACTTAAATGACTGCCTTATTTGGCTTTGAAAGTGAGCCCGACCAGCTGAGTGAATTCCACGGCACTGCTTCACCATGAGATGGTTCTTATGTAACTCTGTGCTCTGTGTCTAGATTAGGAATAGATATTTGGTCATTGCCCTGGTTTTATGGTATATAGCTCCTAAGCCCTTGGGATTTCCTCATAGGAAGACCTTGACATTCCCAGTGAGCCCTTCAGCCATTCCTGAGTTAGTGCAAATGGAGTGATTCATGTTGAGCCCTTAACTTCCAGATGGGGACTTGTCCCCAGAGGAGTCAACTCTGTGATCCAGGGGTTGAAGCGTTCAGTCTTACCCTGGCCCTTGAAAGAGAAGAGGAACTGGAGGTTTGCAGTCACTGGCGGCCAGTGAACTAAGCAATGATCCCTATGTAATGAAATCTGTAAAAAAAAATCTAAACCAAAGGATTCAAGTAGCTTCCAGGTTGGCGACCACATGGAAGCACTGGGAAGTGGCACACATGGAAAGGACAGGAAAGTTACCCTGGTACCTTGCTTTACACATCTCTTCCATTTGATGGTTCCTGAGTGTATCATTTATAGCAAACTGATAAGCAAAGTGTTCTTCTGAAGTTTGTGAGTCATCCTAGTAAATCATCAAACCTGAGGAGGAGGATGTGGGAACACCCACATTGGTCGTCACATCAGACAAGTGTGGGTAGCTGGGTACCTGGAACTTAGGATGGCATTGAAGTGTGGGCAGCATTGGGGCACCTAGCCATCAAGCCTGTGCAGTCTGGCACTGCCGCCGGTAGTTAGTACAGACTGACATTGAATGTTAAGGCACCCAGCTGATGTCAGAGAAAGTATTATCAGAAGGGATATGCCATTATGCTTCCCCAGAAGTAAACGAGACATTTTTCCTCTCTGGTTGAGGAGCAAATGGCAATTTATGATTTTGACCACCAGCAGTCACTAACCAAGTTGGAGATATGAGTTTGGATTAACACTGAGGTGAAAGTAGACATTTTACCTGAAACAGAAGTGATGTAATAGCCTGTTATTTCAAAACAGACCTGTTTCTCTCTTAGAGGTCTTGCCCAATGCTTCATCACTTCCCACACCTTCTTCCAGGGAAAATAGAAGTTGGAAGAGATAAGCAGTCTTGTCTGGCTAGAAGGTTTTCAAAGGCCTCTGGGTCGGGCAGGTGGGAGCAGCTGTGCTTCCCTGGCACTGTGAGCCCCAGATTTTGAGTGGCCATATTGATTCCTTTCTATTTCCAAGTTCCCGGTATACAGACAATGTGATCCATTATTGGTCCATGACTGAAAGGTAGATTTGAGAAAGAATTTTGTGCCCAAGTTGTTTTATCGCAGTGAAAGGGATTACTAATGTACTGTATTTGGGCCACATATTATTGTCTGTGGACTCCTGGGCCTCTGGGCTTTTTTGAAAAGTTCCTTTTGACTGTGTAATAGGACTTAAATGTTATAGGTAGTCAGTGACCTTGCAACCCTTGCTGCGATGTTTCCTTGGAACCAAAGTGTTGTAAATAAAGCTGACTTCCTAGGTTGTTTTGCTCTAGTCGAAGATAATTTCCCAATTGGCAAAGACATCTTCTCTTTAAATTATTTTACCAGAAAAGAATTGGCCTTCTTTGTAAGAGTTCCCCTTTTCATTTGTCGCTGTAATGATTTCAGAGCGTTTCCACCGTATTTATTTTACCATTAGTATCAACTCTTTGGCTGGAATGCCTGTGTTTTAAAGCTGAGAGGATGAGGGTCTAGATTTAAGGCCACGCAGATGATGGTGGAGGCAGACCCTGGACTCACTCAAGTGAACATTCACCACTGTACCACTGTGGAAAGCCAGCCACTGGTGGAAGCAGTGGAAAAATGATGTGAGACTAAATTCACTCAGCACTTGGCCCCTGGGGCTTGTGAACAAAAGACAGGAAAGTAAATTAAAATGGAGACATAGCTTTTACCTAAAGTGGCTTCAGAACATTTACAGGGCAGCAGATCAGCAAGTAGAAAAAATCTCTCCGTATACCTAGGAATGACTGTGATAGCAGTGACTGCTGCAGATCAGTAAGTGAAGAAAACTTTTGCAAAGATGCCCCATGTTTGTGAGCGCGGACTCGGTAACACATAGACAGAGGCAGAGTAAATAAAGCTTTAAACATCAGTATTCTTCCCTTCATAGCAGTGGTTTAGACTATGAAAGTCCACAGCACAGCCGGCATGATGAGGTGAGAAGTGACTGTAATCTAACTTGTGGAGTTCTTGAGTAGCCACAGCAACCCACACCCACATGGTGAAGTGTCCCAATGATCAGTGGTCACTGTGACTATTACCAGAGCTTTTGGGTGGAAGCCCCAGCTCCCAGGGTCCCAACAGACCAGGCTTGGCCTCCTGTCCCCAAACTCCAAAGAAATGAGCAGTTGTGCAGGACAGAGAAATAAGCATAGCCACGTGAGAAGAGATACAAAGGCTCTCAAGGTCTGTCTTCAAGGTCCTGACAGGAAATTTGAGCTTTTATAGCAAAGACAAGGGTTGGAGGTTTGCATAGCTGGCAGAGTAGATAATCCTGGTGAAGCTGTGGTCTGATAGTTATCTCAAGACTGGTTCTGCAAGGTGGTTCCAGGGAAGACCGTAGGGCTTCAGGAAGAAATCCAGTTCCTATGAAGTGATTACTTAAGGGACAGCCTCAGTTCCACCATGGGATAATTGCTCCCACTCAGAAGGGAGGGGGGTGTGATCTTATCATGGGTTGATTCCAGAAAAGCTCTGCTTTTCCTGGAATCTCAGGGGACTGCAGGTTTAGGACAATGCCTGTAGATTTCTAGGACAGAATCTTGTGCAAGCTGGCAATTGGATATCCCAACAAATCTTGAAGATATAATAACTACTCTTACAATTATATCCTCAGTCTTAAAGGGGGATGAGATAGGCTAGATACATTTAGTACTAATAAACATTGTATTACTGGTTTTTAGACAGACACTCATGTGACTAACCTTCATACATGTAGAACTAAGCAGGGATCTGACCAGAGTTTTAAGGTAATAAAGGAAACAGATACAAAATGAAGGCAGACATGCCCAGTTTTTTTCTGATTTTAGTTAACCATTGGGCATCACTGGGCACAGCTACTAAATCCCTTGTTATATGGAATATACTGACCAAGCCTTGTGCAGCCTTTGGGAGTCAAATCCTAGCATTCCTGGGAAGGAAATGAGCATAGCCACATGCTGTGCTATCTTTCAACTACCCAAGAGCCTAAAGGTAGGAAGCAACAGAAGGGCCGTTTCCCATTACTTTCCATCACCCGGTCTCATAACAAATTGAGACATAGTCTTAATTCTTCCATACGCCTCACTGATGTTGACTTTCCTTCCTGTGACAACCCACCTGCATTTATTACGTTCCTGTCGACCTCCAGTGTACTGCAGTTCATGAGGAAGTAGAGAACCTATTTCTCTCTTATTAAATGAATTTTCATTTGACAGGGCTCACTGTCTCCCATGCGTGCTTTTGGTGGGGATTTTGACTCCACACATCCACAGAGCAAGGAAGAAACAAGCCAATCCTACAAAAATGAGGTGTTTATGAAAGTCTCTGGAGTTGATCTGTTTATTGCATGGAAGTGCTCAGTAAGTAAGTCTGTCACTAAGCCCAAAGGTTGTGGATGCTATCTTTGAACCATTTCCCAGCACATACATACGTGCACACACTCGCACACATGCACACACACACATACACTCAAGCATCTCTGCCCTGTGACCTACCACTTCTACAAAATAATTGTAGGTTTTAAGGACATATATTATGCTGTCTTTAATGCCTTCTGATAGGGAAAGGCTGCCCTTCTAAGCAAGGGGATTTGGTACTTCAAATCTATCTAAAGTTATTACTGTACTAAATGTTGTAAACGTGTGTATGCTTCAGTGGTTATGTTAGGGAAAAGAAACCTTATGTTCATTTACCTCAGTAGTCACTGCAAAATTTTTTACTATCTTAGCTTTATGTGTGGCTATTTATCTACAAAAAAAAAGACCTAAGCATTTTTTAACAAATCTGGGAAATTTATCATCTCTCCTAACTAAGTCCCTTTAATTCACAATCACAATCAGAATTGATAACTAAATATTTGGAATTTATTATAGTATACTATAAGTCATAGACAAAGCAAATTTGACACATTAAAATAATATTTTTATATGTTGGTATATTTTCTAGAACATTGAGGGCTCATATATTTTAAAGCACTACAAACAGTTTTCCTATTTTATATGATTATAGATTTTTGTGATAAAATACATATACCAAACTACACTATTTTAACCATTTTAAATGTACAATTCACTAGCATTAGGCAGATTCACACTGTTCTACAACCATGATAATTGTAGATTTTAAAGACAGCCCTTGGCTTGGGGTTCACTGGTTATATCTGACTTGTCCGCAGCAAAAATCTTGACTGAGATGACAGACATTGTGTCAAAAGGTGAAGATGACTTCACAGACCAAGCTTTAAATGATTAATCTTAGATAAAGCCACTGTTCTGTTAGTAAGTTACCATTTTAAGGGCTTAATTTATACCTACTTCTGTGCATTTAATTGCTTTAATTCTTAAAACAGTTTCATTCAGCAGAAGCCACCATTCTATTTTATAGATGAGAAAGGTGATACTCAGATAGCATGTCCACAATCCAGCAGGTAGTAAATGACAAAGACACAATGATCTTAGCAAGTTTGCGTCTCTCTTCCAGGTCTTCTAAATGTTCTTTAAGATTTTAGAGTAAGAACCAGGCCTAACATTGTAACTTAACATTTTGGCATATGATGTTTATTTAGCCATTCAAAATGAGGCTGTATTTATGTGATAGGAGATTTATTTTAACCTCTGTGTATGCCAAGAAGAAAAACCATGCAAAACATGGTCATTTACAGACAGATTAAACTTGAGTTATTCATCATGTTATTAAATTGGAGGGTACATGTTTCCCTGTATGAGGTTGTGCAAGCAGGATGCAGCATTGCTCCGGCTATCTATCAGGTCAATCTTTATTACTTAATAGGCAGGCAGGATGGAAGAAGCTCTTGTTAGCTCTGTTTTGCTAGAAGGAATGCCAAGTGATGAGCTAGAAAAGCAATGTAGATCTCATTTTTGAATCATTTCTTTTCTCTAAAAGATGAATTACAAATTTGACAAAGAGAGATGCTATATTCTATATAAAACTCCTTTTTATATAGCTTTTGGAGAAAGCTGTGCAGATGGCTCTTAGAGCTGGTGTGAATTCTGGGTTTGCTATGAGCTTGAGCAAGTTTTTTAATTTCTCTGATTCTCTGCTTTCTCACCTTCAGAACTGAGATCATAATACCCACCTCACCCAATACCGTTAGCCTTCCCCTTTCTATCTCCCATCATTCCTTTGCACTCAGTAGATAATTGTTGAGAATTTGTTCTGTTGCTGTCCTGCACATTCAGCTATTCTAAGAGCTCAGAGACAGGAAAGGATTTAAACAGATAGTTGTAACGTACCTTAATGGCAGTATAATATCCTTGCTCCCAAATGCTAAGGAAGTATGAAATTGACCTAGCCAGATCTGGTGATGTATGTGTGTAATCCCTGGACTATGGGAGACTGACACAGGAGATTGCAAGCTCAAGCCCAGCCAAGGCAATGTAGAGAGATCCTGTCTCAAAATTAAAAAAAAAAAAAAAAAATTTAAAGGGGCTGTGGATATAGTTTGGTATGAAATCATAGGTTCAGCCCTCACTAATGCAACAAAGTAAAAAAGATAAAGTATGGTGTGACTACTGATTTGGAGGAGCCAGTCAAGTAGCAGTGTTCGTTTTAAGTATCTTTTATGTTTCAGAGTTGTAGCTCATTGGGAAGGCCCTGCGTTTGATCCCCACTACAATCAATAAATACACATCTTTTGTGCTTCATGATCACTTAGCACCTGGTGAACATGAAGCCTATTTTTTGGTCAGAAGTTAGCTCAAGCTAACAAGTAGATTGGCAGTGCACAGCAATTTGATTTTTGTCATTGTGTCAAGTACTGTGTTATAGCAAATATAGTATTCTTTATAGTGATCACTAACAAAGCTGACCGGCTTTATGACCCTAAAACTATAGAAGGACATACAACATTGTCAACCTCATCATTGCTTACAGGGTTGTGGAATTTTAATATTTATGGAACATCTGACGTATGACAGGCCCTTTGAAGACAAGAAAGATCCTCACTCTCCTGGAGTTTATGGTTTTGAGGGAAAGTGGACAATATAATTAGGAGGCAGAGAACAGCACAGTATGCAACATCCTTGTTTGGGTGATGGCTTGCTGATTTCATCTGAGCGTTATTCCTGTTGCTTTATAAGGCTAATGTGTTATAAAGAAAAATTGTGAAGTAATTCAGTAAGATATTAAGGTCACTTAGGCATGCTGTGGCATTATGCAGTGGCCCATCACTGATTCAAAATGACTCACGGTCATTCTGATGCAGCCAGTCATGCTGAATTTGACAGCAGTTCTGCATTCCAGTTTGTGAGATGTCATGTTCACTGAGTAAGTTGGCAAGTATGAATTTTTCTTATTTCTTCCTGGAGAGTGAAGGCTTAGCCTATGCTGCTGATCTGTGCACCTGCCATGGGGTAATGAAAATGCCTGAGGCTCTGTCCCCACCACTTCCTTTGCCACCATCTGCGTGTACCCATTATGTTCACATTTTATGAGAGCCAGGCCTCTTCCATACTCCTGTTCCTAATTGGGTAATAGAACCTGTTCTGGCGTCATGTCATGTAATCATTCAGCAGTGACTCACTAAAATACTCACGGTGCACACTGCACATTACCAGACATGGGGTCACCCGAGGTGGGTGAATCAGTTGTTACTTGGGGCTCCGGTCAGGCTAAAGATTCGATATTTTGTCAAACTAATTCTTTAAATATTTGTTCACCAAGCACTCTGTGGGGAGAGGAAAGTTTAAGAGCCCCTCTAGTCTCGCCTTTAGCCACTTTCCAGGATCTGAACTGACCAGAGAGAAATAGCACTGAGAATCCTTGTCTTCCTTCCAGTGACTTCCAATGTTTTCTCTTGCATTTTTCAACAATTATGTTTATCGCAAGAAGTTGTACATGTACATAACCCATCTTAATCCTTTTTTTCATCCTGGCTCCTCCCATCCCTCCCTGCTCCTTCCAACTCTTGGTCTCCTCCCCATTTTACAAAAGCTCTGTTTCCATTTTTTTCTTTAACTCTTTTTTTCTGTTTCCTTCTCCCGCCCTCCCTCCATCTCTTATTCCCCTTACCATTTGGGAAAGATCTCGCTATTTCCTATTACCTGTCTTTTCTTTTTATTTTTATTTTTATTTTGGGTGAGTAGATGCTCCTTCAGACAATAATATTAAGTAAAGTAAATCATAAACAAAAAATTCAATATTGCATGGTTCCTCTTATATGAGAAACCTAAAATATAAATAAAAAACTTTTAATGTCTTCTGTAATTGAGCCCTGAAAATACATACTGTGATTGATTTCTGGGTCATAAATAAATAAGATATTGCCCCAGATCTCAGGGAACTCGAAGCAATTAATACACCATAAAACTTAAAATATTTTAAGAAAAATATTTCTAAATATGTCCCATAAACACAAGCAAAGGAGCCATGAATTCAGCCTGTGGTGGTCAGAGTGGCCCATGAGGGTGATTCCATAGGAACCTGAATGGGACAGATGATGAACGGCAGTGTCCTTCTTTTAGGACATTGGTTTTGAGATTTTCAACTTGATGAAATAAGAGAACTTAATATACCTACAACCTTGAACTTACAGATTGCACAAGGCAGAGTGAGTAAGTATGACACGACAGTGATTCCTGCCATAGCTTCACTCTGCCATAGCTGACCTGCGGAGCGCAGGCCTAGGGCTGCACATTTACCCTTTGGTCCTGTCACTAGTGATTCTTGACTGAGGGCTGGGGATGTAGTTCACTGATAGAACATTTGCCTAGTATGTGCGATGGGTTAATTTTGATTTCCGACACCAGAAAAAGAAATAAATCAATAATTCTTGGCTTCTTCGTAGATCTTTCCTTTTATGATTTTTATGTACCTATCACTATAAGAAATTCACAGGAATGGAAACTATTCTCAGATTCCAAAAATGCACAGTAGATCCTTGCTGTACTGTAGAGGAATGTATTTTATTAACCCTATCTGTGCTGACCAGAAGGAAGAAAGCATATCCAGACTTGTCTACTTTCACAGTAAAAGCTTTGGGATCTTCTGCTTTTCTATCAAAGATCAGATTACCATCTACTGTTCCTTATTCCTTGGTCACTGTACAGATTTCCTATGTCCCTTGTTGGGACCCTTCTAAAAGGGCTCTTATTTGAGAAAGAAGAGAATTCTCAGCATATGCTTGTTTTCTCCAAATCTTCCAGGGTACTTTTCTTTAAAGATTGTCCTAGAATTGACTTTTGAAGTTAAAACCCACATATCCTGGGCCCAACCTGTGGGGAGAGAAAATGTTTCTGAGGGGTAGATAAAGCTAGTTTGATGACACTTACTAATTAGCATAGCAGGCCGGCATGGAGCTGGTGATGCAGCCCTGTCTCCACAGCTGGGTCCCCTTCGTATCCTGCCTAGTGTGAATGATTTATTCTATTTAAGAAATATTGCCATTTAGCATTTTCACATTTCACACGTCCATCTTATTACTTTTGCTTTCTGCTGAAGGGAAAGAAAGAGGATAACTTTTGCTACAGTTTTAAAATTGGTTTGAACAATTTAGTTTTAACCTGGATAAAGAAACTGAGCTACATTGTGTTTCTTGGTAGCAATTGCTTCTCTCTGAGAGCTTTCATTAAGTTCTGCATTTATATCTTCTTAGCAAAGTATTCCTTTGGTTTCAATAAATTTGAATAGAGAAGAGGAATGAAACGCATTAATATACATGATGGGAAATATTCAACTTAATTCAAAGAAATGTAAAATAAAACAACAGTAATATCAGTTTTTATGTGTGGAATTAGCAAATGCTTTTTATTTTTTTTTAAATGATAATTCCTTAAAAAATGATAATTCCTATATCTATTGAGAGTGCTACTGGTACATTGTTCAGAGGAAAAAAATTACTGCAACTTTTTTTTGGGGGGGGGAATAAATTGATGCTGTATACCAAAGACTTTAAAAGGTTCATGCTGTTTGACCCAGTACTCATATTTTGGAAATTTGCACAAAAGAAATCATGACAGAGTATAATATACAGATGTTTACATCATTAGGAAAAAAAAGAAAATCTAAAGATTCATTAGGGGAATGATTTTGTGAACTGTGACATACCTGTGTATAAACTACAATCTTCTATCAAAAAGGATGTTTAGAAAAACTTTAACAATGTTAAGAAAGTCCATGATATATAAGGAGGCAAAAGCAAGTCTTATTATTGTATCATTGAATCAAACTAGCAGATCATCAGACAACAAAAATAATTACCAAACTGACTGGAGAAAACTATCCCAAATATTAAGTATTTTCTGGTCATTTCCCCTCTGTTTAATCCAAGAAGCATAGATATTTTCAGTGGGTTTTTTCTTTTACTTGTAAAATAACCAGTGCCTCAGATATAATACTTATTCTTTGTTAAAAATTTAATCACATTTTATGCCTTGTACATTGTCATTGTGAGGAGATTGTATGTGTAGCTTGTGACATGACTATTTATTTCTCTCCCTGGGTAATAGTTAATACCTTTTGTGAGAGTTCAGATGTTCATCCTTTTTTTAACATACTGACCTTTTAAAAAAGTTATCTTTTATATTTTGTAAAATTATTATACATGTTAGAAATTTTAAAGCCATATAAGTGAATAAAAAAATCTCATAGTTCTGTGATGCATAATATATGACAATATGTTTATGATTTCTCTTTAGGAATTCCTCAAATCAAAACTAATTGCAGTTTCTGGTTGACCAGCATTCATAGGGTAAGATGAATGTTTTGGATTGTAAACATATGGTAAAGACAATTGGTAGCTTGGGGCAAAAAATAAGTAAAAACAGAAAGAGATCACTATTCTTACAGACGTTTCAAGTAAAGTCCTTAGGGCATTTTTAAAAATAGGTATTTTAATTAAAATGCCATCTTCCTGTCCTTTGTGGGTTTTGTAAGCAGGAGATTATATACTGTATTTGTACATGTATGATACTTGTCACTTTTTTTAATGTTATAGAGCTAAGGAATAGTAAATATCCTCAAGAGACTTAAAAGCCCATGCCTGTGCCTTCCTGATGTTTTAAGGTAGCATCCCTAATGCATAGTATCAAGTTGCCATATTTCGGTGAGAGATGCCCAAAATTTCTTGACTAGCCAAGTCAGAATTAAACAAGCCCTATATTCTGTTGCTTCCTGCAGACATCATTCTCCTTTTGTAGTTGTGGAAAATTAATCTTGTTAGTTCTGTGGCAGAACTTTTGACACAGACATGATAAATGATGAATGTGTATACTCTGTTAAATAGTACAGCTCTCCAAGGTGAATACAGGGTGTGTCTTAAAAGTGTCATCTGGGGGCTGGGAATATAGCTCAGTGGCACAAGTACCTGCCTGGCAAGCAGAAGGTCTTGAGTTCGATTCCCAGTACCTAAAAAAAAAGTGTCATCCAGCAATGAACATATAATCAAGGGGACTCAGTGATGAGGACAGTAGGTCTGTTACATACTATATTCTGAATACTTTTCTTTTTGCAGGTAGAAGATGAAAATCTTTTTTTTTAATTGGGGAGGGTATATGTCTACATTTCCACTCTGATTCGTTGAGCTGACTGTAAACTTTTAAATGCTAACAGACCTTGCCACCCTCTACTTACAACTCTTCAGTGATTTTTCTGTCACTCCTGGATTATGTATTATTCAGACTCTTTACTTTGGCTGCAGGCTGTCACTCACTTCTCTCTAGGCTTCTGACATTCCAGCCAGAGTGGCCTCCTTTCTGATCCTCACACATCCTTCCCCTGTTATTTCTTCTCCCTGAAATGATCAACTTCAGCTTGGTCTTGTGACTGGCTCTGTGTTAATCTCTATTTTAATGGCAGACCCTCTAAGGTCTTCCCTGATCACGCCATCTAATGCGGCTTTATATTTGTGATGGTTAAGCCTAATCATCAGCTTCTTTACTTTGAATATTTAGATAACATGGTAACCTACTAACAGCATCAAAGAATTGAGGTATTTTCTTTAACATACGATTATCTAAATTAAATATATATTTCAGAGCCACAAGAAAGAAGAAATAACAAAACAATGTTCTTTAAGGTTCAAAATAACTCACATTTTGATAAGATTTCTGGAGTTGTTCCTGTGGTTTTAATTCATTCAGTAGCTATAGGTCCTGTTTATTCTATTTATTTTCTTCAGTCACTATCTCCTGGAGCTTCAGATGATTAGGGTGATTTTCCTAATACTTAAAAAGTTATTTATCATTGTTTTCCAGAACCATTACCCCTCTACAGCTTTGAATAGGAAATTGCTAAATGGTAGATACACATCTCTGGTCTTCTTTGGTTTTCTCTATTTATTTGACAATGATGTCAAGTTCTTTCCTTGAAACTCTACTTTATGAGTACAGAAAAGTGCATGGTTGCAATGTCAGCTACGCAGGAGGGTGAGGTAGGAGAATCACAGGTTTGAGGCTAACCAGGGCCACTTAGTGAGAGGCTAAAGTAAAAATAGCTGAAGGTACAGCTTAGTACTTCCTGGTTCAATCCCCAGTACTGGGAAAAATAAAATGTAAGAAAAGCTTCTTTATCTCAGTGACACTGCTTCTGTGTTCTCTTTTACATTTCGTCTACTGACCCTTCCTTATCTGGACAGAGATTCTGTTCTTCACCAGTGCCAGCCGGTGACTGAGGCACTTTGGACCTTCTGGGCACCCCGCACATACCATATGACACAACTGCCACAAAACAATGAGAAATAGAGAATTGTTGTTTAGCCACTAAGCTTTAGTGTGGTTTGTTATGCAGAATAAGAAACAGAACACCAAAATTGGCACTTGCTATAACAAAATATGTGGCACTAGCTTTGGAGCAGGTGGTGTAGAAGGCCGTAAGGGAGTAAGAATACTATTAATGATGAGTGAAGGTCAGTGAGGAAATTGCAACTGGAGGTTGTAAAATGGAACCTTTGTTTTAATACTGACAGAAAAATTACCAAAAGCATCACCTACAGTAACATGTAACATAGAAACAGTTATGTGTAACAACTAAGATGCAGGTAACATGTGTAACAGAACTATATTACATATGTGCAGCATAAAACAGAAATGTGTAACCTGTAGCATAGAAAAACTAACAAACTTGTGGATCTAAGATTTTTTAGCAGAGTATTTTGAAACCCTCTATGACCATAGTATTGTAAAAGATGGATTAAGAAGAAACTACTCACATTTTTCTTGGACTTTAGAGGAAATGTTTCTAATCCAGAATTTTCTCAGGTTGTAAATGAAACTATTACTCACCCCCAGCTCTTCCACACAACAAAAGTACTCAAGGAAAGAAATGGTCTCATGCCCAAAGATCAAATCTAGAGCACTACTGCCAGTGTAGCGTGACCTCAAGGTAAAAATAAAAAGGAAAGGCACAGCTGTAAGACCCTGTATTAAAACTTCAAAAAAATTTAAGGCTGTTCCTCAGCTAGATGGAAGAAAGGGCTTTTAAGAATCTCAGGGGCATTGTCCTATGCTGGACTTAATTTAGATGGCACAGTCATGGACTTTGTGCCTGACCTGGATGTCCTGGTGGGGTGAAACTTTTGGGAGAGGCCAATAGGCTTGTGTGCAGGAGGAACATAAGTCACTTATGGCCGAAGGGTAGGCTGTGGTGGAATACATATGGCTGCAAGTTCTTTGCCATTCTTGCCACTGAAAGGTAGTATGCTGCTTTTCCTTTAGAATCTGGACTGGCCTTGTGACTGCCTTGAAGAAAAGATTTCATAAGATGTAGCTTTTTGTGGCTTCAAATGCTACAACTTGAAAGGTCTATGGCTTTAGCATATGTGTATGTAATGCACTGTCTCAGAACCCACCGTGCTTTTTGAAGACACACAGAGTACCACGTGGGATCTCCTTATGAAGAAGTTATCGGCCACAGTGGGCAACTGCCAACATGATGAATGAGCACATTTGGACCTCCCAGTCATCATCCTGCTAGCAGGTACCATGAAGTAGAAGAACTTCCCACAGAATCCTGAGAAAAAGAGCTTAATCTTAAAAAAGCCATCATACTCTGGTTTCTCTTCAGATCGTATAAATCTTTTGCCTTTTAAAAAAAGCCATCAGGATTTGGAACATGTAGTGAAGTATACCAAAATCTCTCCTTATATGATGCTGAGTTCTAGCCACATGCCTCCCACGCCAGTTCAGGGCTCTATCACCTTGAATAACCCTGCATAAACATCAAAAGATTTTTCCCTGCATTTTTCATTCTTTGTACGCTTAGTTTATTGTACAGTCATTATCCATTATGTGCTAGAAACTGGAGGGATGTAATAATCATAGGAATAGGATCTAAATCTGTTCGTCTCCCACTTCTCCAAGGACCTCTATCCATGTTGCTAGAAGTGATTAAATTTTAATTCACAGGAACCTAGCTTTTGTTACTGTGATGAAATGCCTGAGATCGTTACATTTAAAAAGGAAAGGTATATTTTGGTGTATGGTTTTAGAGGTTTTTGGTTCAAAGTCAGTTGGACCTGTTTCTTCAGGTCCTATAGTAAGACAGCAGGAGAATGTGGCAGAGGAAGCTACTTAGCTTATGGTGGCCAGGAAATGACAGAAAAGGGAAGGGACCCGGTCCCAGTATCCCCTCAAAGGCATCCCTGCTATAAATTCTTCTCTAACTCTTAAAGTTCTACCCTCTCAGTAGTTCCACGACTGGGAGCCAAACTTTCAACACATGAGCCTGGGGAGAACATTCAAGATTCAAAACATAACGTAACTGTTTCATCTTTTCTCTCTTTTGAAACATATAAAATTTACTTGTCTTATTTCTCACCCCCATGAGTGAAATAGACTTTCAGCTGTCTGTGTTTGTGATCTCTCCTCCTTTAGTCCATCTCTGTTGCTCACTTACTCACTTCCTTTCATACCTGAGTCTGTGAAGGGCTCATGTAGGAGGTGGTAGCTATGACTCTGTGGTCTGTGCAGGGGACAGAGCATCCTAGATCTCTAGTGCAACTTCCATGAAGACTTAAAAGGTAGACGCTTTTGCCAGATAGTTTACTAGCAATTTATCATGTGAGTTTCCTCCTTCCAGGGATAATTCTGGCCTCACCTAGACCACTTGAACTGCTGTGTGGAAGTGGGGCTTACAACTAGGCTTCTTACAAAAATGGTTCCAGTCAGAAGCCAACCAAGACTGAGAACTGCTAGCATAGACTTGTGATTCTCTAAAGCTGGTCCCTGGACCAGTAGCATCAATATTAAATAAGCATTTGTTAGACATGCATAGACCTAATAAATCAGAAACTCTTATTGTGGGCTCTATTACTGTGTTTTACTTTTGGTGACTTTTATGGACATTGATGTTAGAGAAATACTGTACTAGCTAAATCTTAGTTTCCTTTCTTGGTCTCAAAACTGCAGCTAAGGGACTGGGGCTGTACCTCAGCAGCACAAACGACTGCCTGGCAAGCACAAGGTCCTGAGATCAATTCCCTGTACAAAAAAAAAAACTGCAGCTAAGTTGGAAAGAGTGTTTGTTACAAAAGTCTCTGTGCTGGTGTGATGTGAAAGAATTAGTAAGGAACATAAGGCAAGTGTGTATCAGGTGTGTCCTTGCCAGTGGTCACCTAAGTACAGGAGAAACGTCAAATGCTTGTCCGCCAGTTTCTAAAAAGTAAAGGGATTATTTAGCACAAAGAAGAGGGGTAAATTAATCAGAAATACATTGTTTCCTAGAGAAAGAACTCAAAGAGGTAAATTTAAATCTCAGTTAGATGAAGGCAAGACCCAAGAAACGTAGTGATGGGAAGTAGCACTAAACCTTTGTGAAGGATGTAAGATGATTTTTAAATCAAGTTTTAGAGAGTCCTGTAGAGAACCCGCTCTATTTGCCTAAAATCAGAAACAGGTCTTTGAAGTAGCATCCACTCTCAGCATATAATGACTCTAAATGCCATCTGATCATCATTTGTTTATTTTTCACTGGTTATTTTGGAAATGCATTCAGAGTAAAAGAAAGACTACTGGGAAATAAAGATGACTCACTTGATGTTGTTGTTCCAGTCTTAGAGATTTTGGGATGACATTGTCAGATGAATTCATGTGCTTTGAGAAGCTTTTATGACTTTCTGGTGAGATTTAAAAGTTAAAGGAATGGGATTAGGATCATAAAATTCATTTACTCTTAATATTATTTCCTTGAACTGACTTAATGCATTTGTATATTAGAAATGAGGATCTTACTTGGATTGAATCCTCATTATTTGCTACAATATGGTCTGGAAAAAGTATGGGGCACACATCAGCAGCATTAAATGGTATAATGGCTCTAACTCCAGTTAAGCCCTTCAGTTAGAAAAATTAGCAGCATTTGACATACAGGAATGCTTGAAATGTTTCATGGATCCTTAAATCCAGGTGCTATGCATTTGAATATTAAATCTTAGATAATTCAAGAGAAAATATGTAATAGAAAAATATTTAACTAAGAAAGTAGATTACACGGTATGTAGCCATGCAGCTGGAGACTTTGCTGAAAACTAATTTGCATCCTTGTTTTTCAAGATTATAGTGAACTCAGTTATAACGCAGATGTTGAAGGAAAGAGTTAAATAGCTTTTTCTCCAGCATTTGAGAAAACTGAGATGGTGGCATAGTTAATTGGATTTAATGAGGCCTTGTGGTGTGGTGGGGACAAGGCTTGGGATTTGAGTTCTTAAGTTCCACAAATTTTATTTCTTGCCAGCTTTGTTACTTTGAGCAAGGTTGATTCTTTGGGCCAGTTGTTTTCCATGTCTTTAATATGTGAAAGGAGTACCATTTATTCCAATGGCTTGTTAAATGAATATAAGTGAAATACTCTATGAAAGTAGATAAGCAGATATTAGATTATTAATAATAGATTTTTATTTGTTCTTATTGACAAGGAACCCATCAAAGTAAATTTGAATTAGATGGATAGAGGATAGTTTATAGTTTTCTTGTTTTGTTTGTTTTGTTCTAGTGGGGGATTGAACCCAGGCCGGCCAGCTGGCCAACCTGCCTGCCTGCTAAGTTTATAGTTTTTAAAAAGGAAAACAGGAAAATTTCTTTACAATGAATTTTCAAGTTAGAATAATTATGATAATGCTCTATTCATTTGTGATCCTGCTGATGGGTTCATAGTCATTTGTCATTATGATTATTCTAGAATACTGCTGTCAGTTGGAGTTGATGTGTCTCTTTTTCATAGAGACAGAGTCAAAAAGTAGAACATCCCATCAGCGAAGGAGTGGATAAAAAAAGATGGTCTTTTTATGCAATGCAGTGCTACTCAGCCATATAGAAGGATAAGCTAGAGACTTTTATAAGTAAATGGATGCAACTCAAGACCACACTCACAAAGGAAATAAATCAGACTCACATGTGTAAACATCGTTTACATGAAAAGCTGAAAGAGTAAGTAAGGTCCAAAATATACAATAGATACTGTGAAGTGGGAAGAAACTGTTCAAAAGGAAAGAGAAACTGGGATGAGGGAAAGGAGAAAAGAAGAAAGGGAAAATAAAATACATATATATGACAGTTAAAGTAGTTAATAATTAGGATAGTTATTACTAATTTCTCTTAATTCACTGAAAGAAAAGTTTATGCTAATATTGTTTGGATTATTAAATGCCTATATCTTGTACTTTCAGTAACTAAAGATGCAAATTATTAATCATTGTTACTCTTCTATTATCTTGTTTTGAAATTTTGGGATTTTTTTCTCTTTAAAATAATTTTTTTTAAAGTAGAACATATATTTGTAATATTTAAGGAAAGCTGTTACATAAGAATATCATGGCTGAGTAGCATTCCGGTATTATGCAGTAATCCTTTCTTGGCACATTATAGATGCAATGCTGTGGAAGGATGTATAAAATGTTTGAGGTCTCATAGCACTGAAAAATTAATTTTCCCACTCAATTTTTTTTTCAACTTTTAAAAATTCTATCATAAGAGAATTTTCTGACAACTCAGACTTACATATTTAATTTAGCTCTTTCATTATTTAGTAATGGCCTTTATTAATCTACAGAGTTTATGGCTAGGTATATAGGGTTTGTTTTCATTACTGGGGGTTAAACCCAGGGGACATCTACCACTGAGCTGCATCCCAACCTCTCTTTATTTTTATTTTGAGTCAGAATCTCACTAAAATGTTAAATGGCTCATGTTGGGCTGAAACTTGTGATCCTCCTGCCTCAGCCTCCTAGAGTAGTGGGACTACAGGCATGTGCCACCACCCCCGGTTCAGCTAGCTATATTTAATGACTAATAAATTCAAGAAATTTTTAGGCATATGTCTGAGCCATGTATAGAAAAGTGTTATATCTTTTTCTGATGAAACTGGTAGGCTAAATTTTTGGAGCATTGAGACTTCTTATTTGCATAGATGTACAGTTTTAAATCAGGGAACAGAAATTACATGGTTTGACAAGCCAAGCCATCTGATAAATGCAAATAAGACCAACTGTGTATGAGGTTGAGTGAGAGAAATTAGCATATGTAAATTACTGGGAGAAAGCTAAGTGTTATAGATACAGAATTTTAAAATATGTTGCACCTAAATTTCTGTAGAAACTTCTCTGTGATTTAAACAAAGTTCAGGGAGTAACTATGATCTGATGAGTGTGGGTGGTGTCATGAATTACAGCTTTGCCAAAATGGGCTCCTCTGTGAAAAGGAAAGCGGCTTATGGAGATCAATCAGCCGTAACGTGTCTGTTGATGAGGAAGGTCTTTGGAAAGAGTGTCTCCAGTGTTTTTATTTGAATGAGTCCATGTCTTTCAAGATATGTATGTTTTCTCGTAGAATGAAGACAAACTCAGAGATGGTGTGTCTAAGAAATTTCAAAAGGTGTAGACCTCCTGATTGAAGCATAGCTGATATATTTGACTCATTTTTTTCCATTATAGTAAGTATAACTAATTTTGGTCAGCACTGGCTTGTGTTCCTAGTTTCATAAATCTCTTATTTTCTGTCAGATACCTTTATCATCGTGTGAGCTGTTCGTTTTCATTCTTCTGCAATTTCAGTTGCGTAACTTAAGTGAATTTAGCTCTCAGGAACCCATAGAGGACAAATAAAATTATAAACTCTGAGCTGGAAAAGCCCTTTAAAATTACCTGGTGCACTCTCTTTATCCATTACAGGAAATTCCTTTGCAACCTCCTCGATGGATGGTCATTTTATCCATGTAGACCCAGCTGGGGATGGAAGCTAAATTCTTTTGAAGATCTACCATTTCTGTGATGTTCCAGCAACAGACTGGATCAAAATATGACTTTCTAAATCTTGTATCCACCTAGCTCTGCCTCTGAAACAAAGCTGTTTATTCTTTTATCCACAAGGTATTTGCACAAAAATGTAAAGATAAATTCTCAGTTTCTGCTAGTCAATTTTATCTCAGCTGAATATCATCAATTCCCTATTTCCCCTGTAGGGAATGGTTTTAGGTTGTGGCTTCTGATTATTTTGTTGCCTGTTTCATCTCTAACCTGTAATTGAGCATTAGGGTTCCAGGGAGACGCAGAACCCTCACCTTTTATCTGGTTCACTGTCAGCGTGGCCAAAGGTTACGTAACACTGTTTTGGCATAAGAGCTGCTGTATGACTGGCTGAAGTTGTACGTGTTTGATTAAAATCCGTAGGTTTTTTTTTTAAACATGTTTTTTCATCCAGTAATGTTTCTGCTACTCCACCCCTCAACGCTGCATTGTGTTTATGGTATTGTGGGACCTAAGGGCAGAATTATTTATCCCACATACCCTCTTTCTTTGGGGTTTTGTCCATGTCCTTAAATTATAAAACCAGAGCTGAGAGAGGAAAGGAGGTAACCCATTCAGGGACAGTTCACCTTGAGGAGGAATGGGTAGATTCCTGTAAGCCTGAAGGATAGTTTTATAAACTCAGCTTGCTCACAAGATACTCCTTGTGGTGACTGAAACAACACTTAGGCTCCCTAGTTCCTGCTGCATCGTGGGGCAGGGTGTGGAAAGAAACTTACTCAGATCTTTTAGGGGTATGAAATGGACAAGCTAGTAGTATAAAAATAAGTTTTTACCAAGTCAGCTGAAGAAAATTTTTAGTAACCCAGGCCGGAGTTTAGATCTGGGAGGTAAGTAAATAATTACCTCAAGGCCTACCCCAAATCCCTTAATAGAGCGACTCTCTCATGAAATGGTCCCTTTACAGTACAGAGTTGAAGTAGGCTGCAGTTTTAAATGAAACCAGAAGACTTATGTACCCTTGATCAGCCCTGCCTCATACATCCTACCCTTGAGCTAAATCCTACCTAGGTAACACGTTATGTATAAGGATTAGAGTTAATGCATAATTTGAGTACTTATTTCACTAGTGCGTCCTTTCTTTTCCTCCTGCAGTTTTTGCACTCATCCAAGGGAAAGTCATGATTACACTAACAGAGCTAAAATGTTTAGCAGATGCCCAGTCATCGTACCACATCTTAAAACCATGGTGGGACGTCTTCTGGTATTACATCACTCTCATCATGCTGTTAGTGGCTGTGCTGGCCGGAGCTCTCCAGCTTACGCAGAGCAGGGTTCTGTGCTGTCTGCCCTGCAAAGTGGAATTCGACAATCACTGCGCCGTGCCTTGGGACATCCTGAAAGCCAGCACGAACACATCCTCTGCTTCTGAGACACCACTTCCTCTCCCACTCCGAATCCAGAATGATCTCCACCGGCAGCAGTACTCCTACATTGATGCTGTCTGTTATGAGAAGCAGCTCCATTGGTTTGCAAAGTTTTTCCCCTACCTGGTGCTCTTGCACACTCTTATCTTTGCAGCCTGCAGCAACTTCTGGCTTCACTACCCCAGTACCAGCTCCAGGCTGGAGCATTTTGTGGCCATCCTTCACAAGTGCTTCGATTCTCCGTGGACCACCCGGGCCCTGTCAGAAACAGTGGCCGAGCAATCCGTGAGGCCCCTGAAACTCTCCAAGTCCAAGACTTTGCTTTCAACCTCAGGATGTTCAGCTGATGTTGATTCCGGCAAGCAGTCCTTGTCCTACCCACAGCCGGGCCTGGAGTCAGCTAGCATAGAAAGCCCAACTTCCAGTGTCCTGGACAAGAAGGAGGGTGAACAGGCCAAAGCCATCTTTGAAAAAGTGAAAAGATTCCGCATGCATGTGGAACAGAAGGACATCATTTACCGGGTGTATCTGAAGCAGATCATAGTCAAAGTCATTCTCTTTGTCTTCATCATAACTTATGTTCCATATTTTTTAACATACATCACTCTTGAAATTGACTGTTCAGTTGATGTGCAGGCCTTTACGGGATATAAGCGCTACCAATGTGTCTACTCCTTGGCAGAAATATTTAAGGTCCTGGCTTCATTTTATGTCATTTTGGTAATACTTTACGGGCTCACCTCCTCCTACAGCTTGTGGTGGATGCTGAGGAGTTCCCTAAAGCAATATTCCTTTGAAGCACTAAGAGAAAAAAGCAACTACAGTGATATCCCAGATGTCAAGAATGACTTTGCCTTCATCCTTCACCTGGCTGATCAGTACGATCCTCTCTATTCCAAACGCTTCTCCATATTCCTGTCAGAGGTCAGCGAGAACAAACTGAAACAGATCAATCTCAACAACGAGTGGACCGTTGAGAAACTGAAAAGTAAGCTTGTGAAAAACTCCCAGGACAAGATAGAGCTGCATCTCTTTATGCTCAGTGGTCTTCCCGACAATGTCTTTGAGTTAACGGAGATGGAAGTGCTAAGCCTAGAACTTATCCCCGAGGTTAAGCTGCCCTCTGCAGTCTCGCAGCTGGTCAATCTCAAGGAGCTTCATGTGTACCACTCGTCCCTAGTGGTGGACCATCCTGCACTGGCCTTCCTAGAGGAAAATTTAAAAATCCTCCGCCTGAAATTCACTGAGATGGGAAAAATCCCACGCTGGGTATTTCACCTGAAAAATCTTAAGGAACTTTATCTGTCAGGCTGTGTTCTCCCTGATCAGTTGAGTACCACCCAGTTGGAGGCTTTTCAGGACTTAAAAAACCTGAGGACCCTCTACCTGAAGAGCAGCCTGTCCCGGATCCCCCAGGTTGTTACAGACCTCCTCCCTTCACTGCAGAAACTGTCCCTTGATAACGAGGGCAGCAAACTGGTTGTGTTGAACAACTTGAAAAAGATGGTCAATCTGAAAAGCCTAGAACTGATCAGCTGTGACCTGGAACGCATTCCGCACTCCATTTTCAGCCTGAACAATTTGCATGAGTTAGATCTAAAGGAAAATAACCTGAAAACTGTGGAAGAGATCATTAGCTTCCAGCATCTTCAGAATCTTTCCTGCTTAAAGTTATGGCACAATAACATTGCTTATATCCCTGCCCAGATTGGGGCATTATCTAACCTAGAGCAACTCTTTCTGGATCATAATAATATTGAGAATCTGCCCTTGCAGCTTTTTCTATGCACCAAACTACACTATTTGGATCTAAGCTATAACCACCTGACCTTCATTCCAGAAGAAATCCAGTATCTGAGCAATTTGCAGTACTTCGCCCTGACCAACAACAATGTAAGTAAATCCATGCTTGCTAGTCTTTTGAGGCTCTGCTGTGCTTGAAAAAATATGTCAGTGTTGGCATAGTTCAGGCACATAGTAGTTGCTCAACGAATGTTCGTTCTCTGTATCCCCTTTCCCCATTCCCTACATGAACATCACAGTTTAAGTATTTTAAATGAATTGGTGAATTATGGTGGAGCTTACTTTTTATGTTGGTAAGTTCTTCAGTGCTTATAAAGCTTGGTAAAACTCTGCAGCCTCTTAAATGTGCCATAAGAGGATAACTTTTTGTTTAAAAATACTGAGATTATGAATTATTCATAAATCCTTTTTGTGATGCAGTTAAAAAAAGAAAGACTTGACATCTGCTTGGATATCTAGAAACACAATTCAAAATGAAAGGCCTGGCTCTATAATGCAGCACCAGGGCTTCTTAGAAGCCTTTTCCAGCGTCCATGCTTAAAAATGAATCATAATTTTCTACAGTAAAGCCAAGTAAGGAAAATGTAACTTCACTGAAATAAAAAACAAAATAAATGAGTAGTTTTGTAGGTTAAAATGGGAAGGGGGAGGAAAAAGAAAAAAACTTGGGCTAAGTCTGAAGGGGGTAGGAGGGTGAGGATCATGTCCAAGGGGGAACAGAAGTTAGATTGGCCAAGACAGGAAACTGATCTTCCTCTACTTGAAAAGCTGTTTTCTCCGACCCCACCCAAAAATGTATTAACTGCTGTTAATACTGCTGTTTTCTCCGACCCCACCCAAAAATGTATTAACTTCTAGACCTTTTGTAATTCGTATTTCATGCTAAACATAGCCATGAGTGTGGTGTTGGCTAGTGAACACAATTGTCAGACGTTATTGTTGAAAACCGTGGATGTGAGAGAAATGCCAAAAAATTGGAAAATGAGAAGAAAATACATGCTGATTTTTTTTTTTTTTAGAAATCTGAGACTTTGCTCATATATAAAAGGAGAAAGTCTGTTCTAAGATATGTGAGAAATCTTCAGTTATGAAGTTTTAAACCTACATTAGGATCAATCTAGACTGGTAGGATTACCTGAAGAGCTTGTTAAAACACAGATTACCAGACCCCTCCAGGTTTCTGATTGAGTTGTCTGGTGTAGTGTGTAAGAATTTGCATTTCTGAAAAATCTCTAGGTGAAGCTGATGACCAGACTTTGAAAACCTCAAAACTAGAGGTTTATCATTTAGTGCTTAATTTTGCAGTTGATTAACATTAATATTTGGTCACACATTTTCCATTGTTAGGTTAGTAGTAAAGAGGCATAGATAATTATTTTGCGAAGCATTAGTTCTTCTAACTTGTTACAGTGCATGAATTTTTGAAAGACACAACTGATTAAATTGTTACCTGGCCGCCATTATTTAAATATAGCAGCAGGTTAACACTTTTGCTAGGTGAAGTTAGCGAAACCTTAAGAACATTGGTGCTTTTGATACCAGGTTTTTGCTCTTGGCTGAGAGATTGGGGGAAGAATATCAGACATCTCCTTTATTGAATAAGTTCTGCCAGACATAGGGGAAGATAGTACATAGCACATGAAAAGTGTTAGGCTGAAAGTACTCTGTGGGCAAAGCAGAATAGTAGCTTTGAGTGTCCTGTCTCAGAAACCTGAGAAAAGGCGATTGCTAAGCGTCCTCAGAGCCAAAATGAAGAACATGATACCTTTGAATGGGTGAGGAACACTCACCTCAGAACCTAGAATCCAAAGAAACACTGTGAAGGCTTACTTAACAGATGAAGAAACTCACTGGAATCCACATAGAAGACAGCCTCCGGGAGACAAAAAGTTCCTCTTGGATGGAACCCTCCCAACTAACGACAGGGGTGTTGAAGCAGTTGGGAGTGAGATCAGTCTAACATATTGGGCTCGAGTATTTGGAAGATCTACATGGAGAACAATGCTTGTGGGGGGTAACCAGAAGTGTTAGAACTAGAACAACCAGGGAAAGATTTCTAATCATGTCCATACTAGCCACTGAACAGTGGCTAGAGTATTTTAGGAGGGAGAAGGGATTTTCTCACTACCAAAACTCACCAGGTACAGATTACCAGCCACTTGGTGGAAGTGTTGTTAGCAGGAGTCAGGGATTCATGTTCCATGTGGAGATTTAACTATTTTGCAAGGTAGCATTAGATTCTCACGATTCTATGAGACCAAAGTACTTACGAAAATTAGAAAATAAAATATCACATTGGACTCCTAAATATTTAGATGTGACATTTTATTAAAAGTATACTGAGCAACTCAGTACTAGGAAAAGCAAAAAGGCTACAAAATCAAGCCTGGGCTAGTCACACACGAAATAAGCCACACAGCAGTGAGGACCACAGCCAAGGTGAAACACAAAAGTGAGGGTACCCTGCCGCTGCCCACACTAACACACCAGCACTGGACGCCAGTTCTGTCTCTGAAAACTACAGCAGGCCTCCCCCCGAACCCTCTACCCGACCAGAAAATCCCTGTTCCTCATAGTTTCCACCTTGACAGCCTCACTTCCAAGCTCCAGTCTGAGCACCTGGTCAGCACAGTTTTTGAACGTGCACACTTTAGCTGTAAGGGATAAGAATCTGGTGTGTTAGTTTCTGTAGTATGAAATGAGCTCTGCTTCCCACCAAGCCGTAAAGTAGGGAGTCCCCAGGTGGCAGGTACTCACTAACAGGTCATTCCAGAGTTTCCTGCGCAGGATGGTAACAGGTGCTATCACCCAAAAAGTATTTCTTTTCTAACCATATCCCTGCAGGAATCCTCAGCACTTGTAGCATATCATTGTGCACTGTGCTTCTCCAAAAGGAAAACGCAGTGTGCCGCATATACCGGCGTGTTTGAGCAAGACTCCTTTTTCATAATAGTGTGTGGGAGGGTGTTCCGTGAAACACACCTGAAAACACGGTATTAGGGGAATATAAAAGATGGAGCACATGCAAGGCAGTGCAATAGGATGCCCAGGTGTAATACGAGATGAATGTTTAACCAGGTGGGTGAGAATGGGGAGTGGCTGGAAGTGTGCCCTCCAGCATATGTTTGATTCACTGGACAGTGAGTAGGGTAAGACTGGAAAGTGCTAAGTAATCTGCACTAGAACCTTCGTAGGCAGCTCTGAATATGCATGTGGAGAATAGGGAGAGGGCACTGAAGAAGTGAAACCCCATGGAAAGGTTTAATCGATTTTGATTTCAAGGTAGAGATACAGATTTAAAGCAAGAGACAGAGCTGCATCTCTCAAATGAACATTGTGTATTGTCTGCTCCAAAGGTTGCAGCTTAATGGCTTGGGCTCACATCCACCCATAGCCTACTTTTATATGATCCAAGAAAGAGTAGTCTCTATGTTTTGTAATGAATCAGAGAACAGTCAAAAGGATAACATTTCATGACACATGAAAATTACATGGAATTCAAATTTCCAGTGTTCATGAATAAATTCCAGTCTTCTCATCAGTAGGCCTGCATTACAAAAAAGTTACACTCAAATGTTTACATTTTTAATTTCATCACTTAAAAGTGTATGTGTTGTGGGGCTGGGGATTTAGCTCAGCGGCAAAAGCGCCTGCCTGGCAAGCGTAAGGTCGTGAGTTCGGTTCCCGGTACCGGAGAAAAACCAAAAAAAAAAAAAGTGTATGTGTTGTTTATCTCGTTATATAAATGCATAACATGTTCAGATGTTCAGGGTGTGGTGTGGTGTTCAGATGGTGTGGAAGCTGGGAGAGAAGAAACAGTATCCGTCCCTCTCCAAGTGCTGAAAAGTCTTTGGATTATGCAGATTATGTTGGCATCTGTTTTGAGGGAGAAGTACAAGGTGTGGGAAAGGATTTAAGTAAAGTTTCTCAAATGTTATGAACCACTCTGATTTACATACATCCGTCTTTCAACTTGCACATTTGTACATTTATTCCTTTTATGAACTTCTAGCCTTAAAATAAATAATGTAGAAACTCCCTCTGAAGCTCATCTATGACAGTGCCTTTTATTATTGTTTTTACATCACTACTTAAATGGGAATATACCGCCTTGTTTCTTGAAATGATTGACTCCATGGGTTTAGTTACTGTGTCCTGAAATAACATGTATTTTAAAAAGGAAATCTAACACTGAGAAGGATTCTAAAGTGAGGTCCCACCCAGTCTTTGGAACACGGCAGGGTAGGGTACTCAGCTATCAGTGTCAGCCATAGATAAAGAGAACTATGGAAATAGAGACCATGTCCTTGGGACCCTAGTGCATTTTGAAGACACCTGGTTACCAAAGCTATAGAGTGGTAATATAGCCATTTGTTTTTCTATCCTTTTGTTTTTTAGTTTATTATACATTTTATATACGTTTATATTATATAGTATAGTTGATTCTATAAAACATCTTTTTGTGCATTTTATCATCTCTAATGGCTTGTAAATTTTTCCCTTGGCTTTTTAGAAAAACCAGTGGTCAATTTAAAGTAACATTTCCTCTCTGGCTCATGTGTCATGCTAAGAGACAGGGCACACTAAATGAATTAGATATAAATTAATCTTATGAAACATTTTTATAGAATTTATTGATAAGCAAAATGTGTTCCGTGTTCATGTAAACTTCAAGAAAGCTTTTTATTTGCAAGTAAATTTACTCATGATAAAATTATTGAGTTGGAAAGTCTTTGAGTTTCTTAATAAAGTTCCCCACGGTTCGTTAGGAAAATTGAATTGAGGTGGTGTTAGGGCCAGGATCTCAGCCGGGCGCTGGCAAGCAGAGGAAGCCCTGGCAGTGGGAGGGAATCCCACCAGCTACAGCCCCCCGATCACTCCTGGAAGCAGTGTTGAGAGGTCTTGGAGCCTCTGTCGGGGTGGAGAAGAGTGCCAGAACGCCAAGTGAAATCATCTGCTGTAGGATGAGAAGTCCACTGCCATCACAGATTTGGAGATTTGAAAGAGAACTGATGGGAACACAGTAGCGCTGACACCAGACTGGAGAGTAAGGACAGTGGTTTCAGGCTGATCAGCCAGTAGGAAATCAGCCCAGTTAAGCCACTGCTGGCAGTTAAGAGTTGACTGAAGAAGAGGAATGTGTATTCCCTCCTGCAGCTTGGGTTACCGCCCATTCCAGACTCACTCTTTCTTCATGTAATTGCTTCATGTTTCTCTATCTCATTAGACCAGTGCTTCTCAACTGGGGGTGGGGGGTGAGGAGGACTTAATCCGTCAAGGGATATTTACCTTGCAACATCTTCCTTTGTTCCAACAAGGAAGGAAAGTGGTGCCGGTGGGTATGTAGGGGCCAGGGATGTTGCTGAACGCACTACAATGCACAGGATGGCCCCATGGAGAAAGAATTGCCCCACCCAGGTGTCAGCAGTGGCAAGGCTGCGACGTTCCTGGCCACCTGCCTTAGATAAACGTTCTTGTTTGTTTATTTGTTTGGCACCTAGAACCTTAAACATGAGAAGTGCTCCACCCCTGACCTATATCCCCAGCCCTAACCGAAAGTTCATAAAGGCTGTCTTTCTGCTCCACACTCTCACCAGCACCTAGCTTTGAGCCTGGTAAAGAGGCTTTTAGCACATGCTCACTGAATGCATGTGAACTGAGCCTTCCCTGTTCTGTGTGGGTTTGCCGAAGTCATTACTGAGGCTCCACCAGGCACCCTCGGCCCTGGGCATACTCACAGGCCCACCTTTTCCCTCCACACGGGCCCCACCTCTGAGCTGCAAGTTTTCTGACCAGAAAGGGTGGCTTTCAAAGGCGTTGCATTCCCTCTGTCTCTCTCAGCTCTCTACCTCATCTCTCTCAACACTGAAGACCACCTGTACATGTAGATGCACATCCTCTGTTGAGAAGAAGTAAGTGTGTAGATAGTTTTCTTACGTTATACCTAATATTGTATCTTACAATGATCTGTGCAGAGTGTTGCTCTTAACAACAGTCATCTTTGGTTTATTTCCAAAGATAGCCAGCGCTGAATGTATGCAGCAGTGATGCAGAAGAGGGGGTTTCTAAAATAACAAGCATTTTTTTAATCGTTTGATCATCCTTTAGTTTATATGAAGAGTGTCTGTCCTTCGGAGGAGGGAGAGCTCTGGGCGGTTCTGGGAGCTCCTTCCCCAGCAGCGAGCTCAGTGGCTCTGTGTTAGCCCATCAAAGGATGGAGGCTGAGCCCAGGTGCCCGTCTAGCCCTATTTCTAACAAAGCTGCTTCCTGAATCAAGGAGCTTATACAGTGTACCATGCCACAGTGTCATAGGTTCCTCTTGTCCCCGGCCAACACCTGGCATAGGTGTGATCGCTTCTCAGCCGTGTGACAAATATCAAGTGTAGTATAGGTGAGCCGTGCCCCCCAGCAGTGCTTGGTTCAGACGCACCCCCACGGAGTGACGAGCTGAACGGAGCGTGTGCACCCCATTTCTTTGGTGGACTCGCCGCAATGAACCTGTGGCGCATGTGCACTGTGACCTCCCTAGAAACTCGCCTGGAGCCTGCCCCCCATACAGGGGAGCAGTCCCGTGGAGCAGGCTGTTTATTATATTTAAGTTACCCCTCTGACATGAGCTGTTCAATTGAAACCATGCCAGAGCACAGGAAGAAGGCTAAATACGCCAGAAATGGCCTTGTTAGAGACAGGGGTGAAAGGACCCTGGGCTCAGCCTGCATCCTCCGATGCACTGACACAGATCCACTGTGGCGGCTGCAGGGAGCGGGGTGGAGGGGATCAGAATGTATATGCATATATCACATCCACTTGTCTGTGCTTATGTAGACTAAAAAACAATCACGTTTCGGTTTATACCAAGGAAAACAGTATAGGAAGATTTGCGCCTGGTTTTAGGATGTTTTTAAGGATGCTGCTCATTACATACGCAGTAAACTCTTTATGAGGACTCTTGAGAGTAATTTACTTCAGATCCAGGCCTCAAGAATAATGATGATTCTCCTGAGTTACTGGGTTGTTGTTGTTGTATTTTAAACTTAGGACAGTGAGTTTGTTTCATTAAGGCTTGCTGGTTAGAATGCGCAGAGCCGAATCAGCTGCCCACCCTTGCACAGCAGCACTTCAGATGTTGTAAGAGCGTCATCCTGTATCCCGACAGTACTCTTGTCCCTACGTTCCCCACCTTTGTATCTACTCCCTTATCGCCATTGTTGATGTAGCCTTGTAAACCTGCAGGTGTGTTTTTAGAGTCATGCAGCTCAGGTCTCTAAGCAACTGAATGTACCATCGCGGTACCTCAGGCCAGGTTCACCAGCTTCTTTTCTTCCTCCCCAGATCGAGACACTACCAGATGGGCTGTTTCAGTGCAAGAAGCTCCAGTGTTTGCTTTTGGGGAGAAACAGCCTGACCGAGCTGTCCCCTCGGGTGGGTGAGCTGTCGAACCTCACTCATCTGGAGCTCACTGGGAATTACCTGGAAACACTGCCTCCGGAGCTGGAAGGGTGTCAGGCTCTGAAACGCAGCTGTCTGATCGTGGAGGACAGCTTGCTCAGCACGCTTCCGCTCCCTGTGACTGAACGTTTGCAGACATGCTTAGATAAATGTTGACCTAAAGATCAGGGACCCGCGTCTCAAGAGCAGTTTTGAAATTATGTCCCATTGCTTTAAAGGAGAAATAATTCCTTAAATTATAAAACTCAAAAATGGGTGATGATTATGATCCACCAAGTATCTTGCTAAAGCAACTCAGTGTCTGTCCTGAAGTTAAATAGGTAAAAGTGTTAACGCTGAACTGCAATCTTGTAAGTAATTGATTTTTAATTTATTGAGATATTATAAGAAGTATACATTGAGGATGGATTGAGAGGCATGAAATTATTAAATCTTTACCTTGCAGTTTTTACCCTTAAAACTACAAGTGTTCTTCTTTCTTTCCAGTCCCTATTACTTATTTGCACACTCGCTTTTACTGACTTCCTGCTTTGATGTTTGTCACCGAAATCACAACTCATCAGTATAAATTTCCTTGATGTATGCTCACCGCTGTCTGTGATTTATGCTCTGACATGTTTTTAGGCAGGCTGTATTACGCTTGGCAGAATTCCCTTTGGCTTAATTTTTACTTCCTTTCCCGGCTTACTTGAGTCTTCCTTAATCTCTTTTTCTTTGAACAGCCATGAGAAGCCCTGAGAAAAACGCCTGCCTTTGGCCTTTGCCTGGACAGGGTCGTTAAGATTTGTCATCTTTGGAGCATTCCAAAAATCAATATATTCTCAAAAATTTCTTCGTGTCTATTATTGTCAAAGCCTTTTTATTTGTTAAGAATTTTATATGAAATGTAAAACAAACATTTTCTACTGCGTGATCTTGGATCCTATTCTGTGAAAATGATTTTTGTAAGGTACAGAGAGCACACACACTTCTGCAAGAACTCCTAATACTTGGTTTGGTCTGTTTATGATTCTCGTGTTTGTGTGCATTCTGTACCAAAATGATTTTTATACTCTGCCACTAATTACTTTCGGATAACAAAAGGCTTATGTTTTATGCCCTAAAATATTTGGGGGTTTCCTTGTGAGAGGATGACTACATCATCTCCCTCTTCTACCCCCGCTGCTGTGCAATTGCATGGGTACAATTCTTTTTGTGTGTGTGTGTGTGTGTGTGTGTGTGTGTGTGAGACAGGATCTAAGTAGCTCACACTGGCCTTGAACTCGCTGTGTATCCAGGCTGGCTCAAACTCATGGGGATCCTTCTGCCTCAGCTTCCTAAGTCTGAGATTTGAGGTATACCCCACCACCCGCAGCTTACAATTCTTAATTACTTGTAAAACCTATGGTGGAGAAGAGAGAGACCGATTTAGATTTTAGAGCTGATTTTAAAATACTTTGTAGAAATTCGGTGTTAAAGCAAAATGCATTGTTTCCCTCCATCTGCATGACGTCTAGATGTAATAGAAAACACTCAGTGTCTATTCAGTATCTAAGATGAGCTTTCAGAGCTCACATAGAAATGAACCCAACTGAAGTTCATCTCTTGCCTTTAACTCTCCTGGAATACACTTTGCTCCTCTTCGTAAAGACCTTTGCGTTTGACCTTTTATTATGCACACTGTTGAAGAAATAAAACTGACACACTCACTTTTGGGAAATGTGCATTTTTAATGTGTTTTTCTCTAATGGGTCTAGGCCTCATGATGCCACCTCATTTTAGATGTAACTATGAAGTAATCTATTGACCATCTAGATAAAACTGGAAAATAGTCTAGAGAGAAAGAGCACTGTAAACATGGAACTGTGCTGTGGGGTGTATGTTTTCTCTAGCTTTGTTCCAGCAAGGTGAAAGTCAGCGTTTAGCCAGGCGTGGTGGCACACGCCTGAATCCCAGCACTTGGGAGGCCCAGGCAGGAGGATCATTGCGAGTTTGAGGCCAGCCTGGGCTGCAAAGTGAGTTCAAGACCAACCTGAACTGCACAGTGAGACCTTGTCTCAAAGAGACAAAAAAAGAAAGTAAGTGTTCAGAGCAGCGGCAGCAAACCCATGGCACACGTGCCGCAGCAGGCTGTTTGTTCCGGAAAGCTCTGAAAGCTTTGCCATCCCTGGCGAGTATGACAAATGTAGCTTCTCTCACCTGCCACACATGCCTGGGCTGAAGTTCAGAGACAGAATTATTCACGTCAAATGAAATTTGAGTATTAGCTATAAAGAATATATGACACCCAAAACTGCCTAACACAGTGTTGTGTATTCTGAGTGGGAAAGAATGGTATAAAGATTTGCTTCTTACCAAAACTTGCCTTTAATCAGAACATGTACGTTCTCAGGAATCCAGGCGTAACTGACGAAGCTGTCTTTCAGGACTTCACCAAACAGATTCTGACTCTACCCAGGGCTGTGTTATTCTCATTTACTACAATGTGAGTTGATGGTATTGTACTGCTTCCTAGTAGCACTGCTGTGTGTACCGATTCCAGGGTCAGATAGGAATCTCTTAAGTTTTGGACATGAGTGTAAAGCACGGAGAGATGTTTAAATGTTCTTGGCCACATAATTACACATAATGTGTATGAGAAACCTTACCCTGTTTTACAGTTTTCAAAACAAAATTCGAATGTGCTACCATTCACCAAACAAACTAGAACTTCTCCGTGACGAAGCGCAGGTTCTGTTCAAGTGCAGATGAATCTCATCACCTGTGAAGGTTTGGAGAGCAGCTTGCAGAGGATGAATAATGAATGTGTACGCTGCTTCCCACACACTGAGGTGGTTGCTCTGCAGACTGTGTTGCTCTTGATGCCGGAGCTTTCCAGTGTCTTTGTCATTTAGATCCTGCGCACCAGAGTTGCTGTAGGTTTTGACACAGCACAGCCCTGCTGCAGTAACAGGGACACTGCTCTCTGGTGTGGGAAGATGTGGTGATCCTGCGCTGACTGCACTGTTGGGGCAGATCTTTATTTTACAGGTGTTCATATTCACTTAAGAGCATTTTACATTTAAAAAACGAAGTTTGCTCAGTTACAATCATGAGACTTTGGTTCGCTTTTGATTTCCAAGAATGTATTTTCCAAAAACTAAATGTAGAGATTTAAAAACAGTGTTTCTGGGTTAGGCAGGCAGTGGCATTGGTTCATTTCATTTGCACATACACACTCGCATAGAGACACACATGTTCCATGTACGCAAACTGTAACATTATTTTGCAATATGGAAAAATTGCAAGAGGTCATAGACTAATATAAGGATAGAAGTCTTTATAAATTCATTACTTGTAATCAGGAAGTATTCTGTCCCCTTGTAAGAAACCAAATACTCAACCTCAGTTTGAGAACAGAAGTGTTTGGAGCTGTAGTGTCCTTTCCCTCACCTCCGTCAGGGTGTCTGTGTGGAACAGAGGTGCTGTATTTTCATTTCCTGCCCTCAGTCTTAGCCTTTTTCCCCTGCATGTCACCACAGTTGACTATCACCTGACATTCACGTTATGTAAAACAGAGTAAATGAGATCTTCAGCGTGTCGTTGTGGCAGAGCTCTGATAGGTGTGCTCTGGTGTGCAACAGTGATTTCTGTGTATAACTTGATCATTTGATAGTGAAATACTTGTTTTTCAAGTATTTCATGACTCAGATTTTATGTTTAATTAAAACATTTCATAATGTTGATAGATTCATTAAAATAATCAATTATTCTGTGGACTTGACAGTATTTCTCTGTTTTTCAATAAAATTACCTTTGTGCCTTTATGTTCTCTTAGCACTGTACTGTCCACATAAGGTATTTTGTTTTCCTTCGACATCCACATACCCCACTAAATCTGATCAGCGCTTGTATAGTAACAATGTATTTGTGCTAGAAGATTTGCAGTGATACCTGAGCTTGTTTATTTGCAAGGGAGCCAGCACTGTAATTATACCTGAGTAGTTCTACTTTATCCATCCCTTTCATATTTTGAACTGATCATAGGATCCTTCATCACCAGAAACTACCAAAATAGCGTAGGTCCAGTTTGTTTTAACTGTACATTACATCAGAATCTGTTTCTTTCTGGAAACAAGAGAAAGACTGGTGGAAGGGGAAAGGAGTTATTTTGTATCCTGGTTTATATTCTGAAGGTATTATGTATGTGAAATGGTATAAACCAATAATGTTGCAAAATGCCCTGGATATCATTAGTTCTTATCCTCAGCCAGAAGTTAAATGTGGAAGCAGTTAAAAAAAAATTCAATCTTAGCTGGGTGTGGTGGTGCAACACCTGTAATCCCAGCCCTTGGAAGGCTGAGGCAGAATCACCACAAGTTCAAGCCCAGCCCAGGCTTCATAGTGAGTTCATGGCCAACCTGAACTACAGAGTGAGAACCTGTCTAAAAAAAGAAAAACTTTGGTCTTATTTAATTGGTCTCTTCTTCATTGCTTCTGTATCAAGTGATAACTATCTTCTAAGTACCTTTGGTAATGGACTGCATTTTTAAAAATTTTCTATATGAACAGTTTAATCAACACTAAAGCATTAACACATATATGAGCCAAAGTAATGAGCTGAGACAGCCTCTGGTTGAACTTTATTTCATATTTAAATTTTGCATTTAACTGATAAACATACTATTGCAGAGAAAATTACAAATGCCATCTGCATGTTTCACATTATCTCTAACAGAGATGGTGCAGTTTTAAAAATACAAAGGCGTAGAGAGTTAGAATGGATTTGTTTGTGCACATGTATGTTGTGTGTCAGCCTCAATGCTAACATTGTACAAGAAGATTTTTTAAATTCTTGAAATATTTTGCTCTTAGTGACATAACGGGCCAGTCCTGAGTAGGCGTTTTGTTAGTTCACAGGAAGGGACAGCATTTATTATTGTATCTTTGTCGCATATTTGGAAACTTGTTTAATTGGTTTTGGTTCTGGTAATAAGTTATTAGAAAATGTAAGATTTTGTTCACTGTTTTTGGCCCTCAGGTTTAAACTTCTACTGAATCCCTCAGATCCAGTAGATTTTTGGTAAATTTTACTGTTTTTAAAGTATCTTTTGTGCAAAAATAAAGGTTCAATTTTTATAATAAATGGCAAATAAAAACATTAAATTCTGGAAGGTGTTGGCTGTACTCATTTTTATCTGTGTTCACTTCTCGGGGCCCAGGTTGACCCCTCCCCCTGCGCATCCCTCCCTCACAGCTGGGCCATTGTTTTCCTGGTGGTGAGTTCAGATTTACGTGTGAATCTCATGACAGAGTTTTCAAACTGTACCACAGTGGCCACAAAGCAGGGTGCTGTCACTTTTGTGCTGGTCTCTTTCAACAGTGTCTGTCCTTGAATTTTTTTCAGGGACGGATACCTAGAAACCAACCTTCTCTCACTGTCAACACCTATTCCTCGATTTAGTATTAATGTAACAGTAACACAGGGTGGTGGACCAGATACGTAAAACCAGAGTAACTGCGAAGCAGGTCCTGCGGAAAATAGGAAAGGGAGAAGAAAGTTAATCAGTGGTAAAATATGCGTATGATAGTTGGATGTTTTGGGTCAAAATTTCTCAGTCTCACATGAATGTGCACACGCACACACACATCGGGCCCACAGTAGAAGGATGCTGGGGCTTAGATCTAGAATGTCCCGCAGAAGTCTCGTGTTCAGAGGTGGGCTTCGGGGAGATGACTGGATCATGGGGCCATGATCCTCCTCAGTGGCTCAATGCACTTATGGGTTCACAGCTAACCGTGCTGTTGGGCAGGGCCGGTTGGCAGTGTGTGTCTTTGGGGAGCCTCTCTAGGTGACAGCTCCCCACTCAGCCCCACCCTACGCTCTGCTTCCTGATGGCCCAGAAGAGCGGCTTTCCTGCACCATGCCCTTCCACCGTGGCGTCCGTGCCTGGGAGCCAGCCGTGGGCTACGCTGTGCGCGCTCCCGCTGAAAGCTGTGTTTGTCGGCTGTTGTGTCCCCACAGCAAATGACCAGTATGACAGCTGCTACCCGAACACTTCTGGGAGATGAATAAATATATGTGTACATATATATGAAGTTCCAATTTTTCCCTGGCTACCTCATTCCCAAAACGATGCTGTCCTCCCCCTAGCCATGCCTGCCTTAAGGGTGCAGCAGCCTTTTAGGGAGTGCTGGGTGCTCTGAGAGCTGGAGTCCTGAGCTGAGTCCCCACCAACACACTGTTGCTATGGTTTCATGTGCATCAGCATTCATGTCCATCTTTCAAAATGGCTCTTCACAAATATGGCCATGAAGGGCTTGACTGTGGCAGAGAGGCGGGGTGGGCGCCGTTGAGGGGAGGGTGTCCTTGTCTGGAGCTGCACATTTTGCCCTGGTTTCTCCTCCTGTTCTACACACAGTTCCTGCCTCGTGTTCTCTCACCCTGAGTCTCTGAGGTCTAGGGAAAAGCAGTTTACCCAAAAGCTGCAATGTCGGACCTTGAACTCAGGACCCATATTTATATAACTGCACAGGGCATATGCCAAAGAAAGGTCAGGGAAAAAAGCCATATAAAAAATATACTCTGGCCTTTAAATTTCTTCACCATTTTATCTCATCTCTCTCTAGTTAGGTCTTTCTGCCTCCTACTTGCCAATGATTCATTACAGCACCCTGCCTGTCACTGAGATTATCAAGGTGTGTCGATACACACCTTAAATCCTGTATGCCTTTTTACATGTTGCTGTTGTACGGCTCAGCCCACACCGTTTTTTACTCTCTACCTCCCCCTGGCGCCGAGTGGAGGATAAGTCCAACAGAAGCGTGCTCGGGTACCCACTAGGAAAGTGCACTGTAGCTTCTTTCCTTTGGGAAAATCACTCTCATGCTTACCTGGCCTACAGAGCCAGCAAACGCGTTCTGCTTCCTGTCAGCACCAGACCTCCTGGCCAGCACCAATTCCTTGCTATTCACTTCCTAGCCCACTTGGTTCAGCTCTGCATGTCCCACATTCTGCTCCATCCAGTAATTTCTCTTACACAGATTGTCAGTTACTTATTGCCAGGTACAGTGATGTCTCCGTCTTAGCCTCCATAGGCAAAGGGAAAATGCTTTCTGGTGGTTTATCACCATGTACAATTATTTGCGTCAACACTCCCACCGTGGAGGGCCTCTACGCCATGTGTAAAACACCTATATAGTCATAAGTCAGCCCTGACACTAGAGCAGTTGTCTCGGAGCCAAGTTTCTCTTTCCTGATATGGCTTTTAAACCACTATCCCAGCTTCCTGCTCTGACATTTAGGTTTGCCTTCCCTGCCTTTATCAAATGCAGCTCCCCTACCCCCCAGGTAGAGTTTAATATTAGTCCCAGTGACTCAATCTCAAATTAGATGCCCAGAGAAAATCCTGTGCAGTGCCTGAGGTGAAAAATCAGAACCAGAGGTGCATCCCCTGGGTGGCTAAGAGTCGGGCAGCCCTTTAGAGAACATGCTTTGAATATTGCAACAGGACTGGGGACGTAGCTCAGCAGCGTAAGTGCTTGCCCGGCAAGCCTGAGGTCATCAGTTTGATTCCTGGTACCAAAAAAAACCAAAATATTCAACATAAGTTTGGTAAAGATAGGAGACTTGGTTCCGTTTGTTTTTGATACTGGGGATTGAGCCCAAGACCTTTAGGCTGAGCAATATCACCAGCCTTTTATTTTTTTTTTTTTTTAATTTTATTTTATGACAAAGTCTTCCTCAGTTACCAAGTTGTCCAGGCTGGGCTTGAACTTGTGATCCTCTTGCATCAGCTTCGCAGCATGCTGAGTTTACTGGTATGTGGCACCACAACCAGTTTGGGAACTAGTTTTTTGTTAGTAAAAACCATGGACCTGTATATTAACTGTCTTCTTCTCTTCTTTAAAAGTTAAATTCTAGGGGCTGGGGATTTAGCTCAGCGGCACAGCACCTGCTTGGCAAGCACAAGGTCGTGAGTTCAATTCCCAGTACTGGAAAAAAGAAAACCAAACAAACAAATAAATAAAGTTAAATTCTAGCAAGAGTAGAATTTAAACATGATTAGCAGAAAGACAAATGGAGATTGGGGCTGTAAGGAGAGAGGGTTCCCACGTCTCACAGCATTTCAGTCAAATACACGGACTAACATCTTCCCCGAGACCGCCTGAGCAGACCTGCCTGCGGCTGGGCATCCCTTTCCTCTCCCAAGCACCTTACCTTACCTCCTCCCTCTGCCCCCCCCCCCGCCTTCCCCGCATTCAATCTCTCTCTCTCTCTCCCTCTCCATCCCATTTCCAAGAATATTAAATACCTAACCTATTATCTTTGGTTTATCTTCACCAAAGTTAATATATTCTTCCCGTCTAGAGAGTAGTTTGTTGCCACAGTTTCAAATTCAAAATAGATTTACTCAATATGCTGAACAGAAGGCCAACGTCCACTTCTTAGACTGGTGACCTGTGTTGCCTGAGTGGATGACCCCATATTTCAAATTATTCTAATAACGTTTAACACCTTTTGTAAATTAATACTCACAGGCACATGTCTAAATGGAATAACCTTTAGCTCAGCTTATCCAGGAAGATGAGTGTTTTGATCCTGGCCATGGTTATTTTTTTCTCAACATGAATCAGCAAATGACCACTGCAGGTGAAAAGCTATTTCCCCCAGTGAAACAGGGTTGACAGGGTTAAGGACTAAGTAGGGGAAAGGTTTCCCTCCTGAAGTTCCCAAACTGCACCACTAGGGGGAACTAAGTACCACCTCTGTGAAGGGAATTTCCCTCTGTCCCCAACTGGGTTGGATTGAAATCTTTTGTCTTGTTAGCCCCAGGGAAATGCATAAGGAAAACACTCAGATCCTTTGAAAGGAAAAAACGACAGCCATCACTTTGCCAAGTCGGTCCAGCGATCCTTTTCATAGTAGGTGGACCCTTGCTTAGCCAGATGCTCTGTGAAAAGTAAAGCCAAGTGAAGAAGACCTGATTCAGCTCAGGTTTATGAGACCCGAGAGAAATTTTCTGGGCTTGGGATATCAAGGCAGAATAATGCACAACATAAACCTCTCTCATGGCTTCAAATTGAGAAAAGATGAAGATCTCACCATATAGTCCATGTTCCTCAAGCTTGGAAGCCATCACTGTAGAAGGAATTAACTGTGTAGGGTACAAGGTAACTTTTTTTTAATACCTTCTATGTGCCAGGTACTCTACTGGCTTTTCACATGTGCTGTCTCAATCTATTAAGTGTGTTGTTCCCATTACACAAGTAAGGAAGCATATGTTATACACATGTACCAATCCCTACAGTGGATGTAATTATTATACACTCCAAACAGGTAATATGATAAAAAAATTTAAAGAGATAGGAATCTTAAAAATTATAACTGGCCAGGCATAGTAGCACATGACTAATCCTAGCACTCTTGAGACTGAGGCAGGATTACCAGGAGTTCAAGGCCAGCCTGGCCCTCATAGTGAGACCCTGTCTCATAAAAAAAAAAAAAAAAAAAAAAAAATTATAACCATACCAAGGTTTCACAACTGCTCAGAAGAGGAACCATATTGAACTTAACAGGTCTGCACGGTATATTTCTGCAGAGATTGAACTGAACACTGTGCATTACGATTTTATCCTCTCCTGTCCACCTTGTTGCTTTGAAAACTGGTTTTCAGAGCTCAGTGGTCTCTTCGGTTCTGTTTCATGCCTGTAGTTTCTTCCTGTTCCATTTCTGTCCTGGTTTCAGTTTTCCGAGCCAATGAATTACTTTGTATGCCTTTAATTTTTCCTCTTTTCCTCTAATATAATCCTGGAATCACAGAACCATGAGACATGAGAAAGGACCATGGAGAAATTTCTGAGAAGGAAAAGTTAAATGGCACAAGGAGCCAGTGTGTAGGTCTGCGCCTGGTCTTCGTGAGCACGCTCTTCACCATGCTGGGCCAGCCCTGAGAAGCACAGATAATGTGCATTTAACCAAAGTCTGTGGAAGCGCCCAGACTAGCATGCACATCTCCTGCCCAACACCAGGTTCAGTGAATTCTCCAACAAGCCGTATTCGTATTAAGGAGGATCTCAGTCATGATGAGAAACTGTCACTGTGTCCAAAGCACCTTGGGCTCTTGTTCTCACTGGCTACCTTCCTCCAGTAGCTACCATTACTGAGGACGACTACGGCACCTGCCGTTGACTTTAGAAAGGTCACTAATATCTAAAGCTGCTAAGTGGGCATGAACTCCATTATACAAATGCTAAATGATCTCAAGCACATTACCATACTAGATTAGGTATTATATATCAAACCCATGATAAAGCCAGGTTTTGAACCAGACTTTCTAGCACAGATTTCTACTTTTTATAATCCACCAAGGTCAAATGTCCAGCAAGTGGTGGGGTTGTGAGCACAGCCATATTGTCACCTAACCTGGTATTCTGTCCCTTACAATGCATAGACTCTGAATATTCTGGGAAAGAATTGATATACATGTCCATGGCTGCACACACACAGTTTTAAACATGTGTTAGTATAAATATAATGTCAAAAATGACTATTTTTAAGCCTTATGGTTATTTTTGAACATACACAGCTTTTAATATTTGAGCCTAAAGTATATTTAGGCTCAAATCTATAAGCATATTTGCTTTCATTAAAAGAATTATGCATATCCCTGCTGGATTTCTGACCCTGAGGGTGATGTTGAATAAAGACCCCAACCAATTAAAGACATGTAAAGGTGATACTTTATATATTTTGGAGTTGCCAACGTGGCACATAGTTTGGTTTTTTTGTTTGTTTGTTTGTTTGTTTGTTTTTTGGGGGTTTTTTTTGGTGTTTTCTCCGGTACCGGGAACTGAACTCACTACCTTGCCAGGCAGGCGCTTTTGCCGCTGAGCTAAATTCCCACCCCCTTGGTTTTTTTTTTTTTTTTTAAAGAATGGAAGTTACAATTACCTGCCTGACAGTCCTGATTTATTATAGGAAAATGCTGGCAGACATTTTAGACTTGTAAAATGAATTCCTATCACAGTTCAGGGCTAACTTCATTCTTCTGCTGCTGATTTAGACAGCTGGAGCATGAGGAAGAGGAGGGGGCTGTCCTCACTGAATTCATGCAGTGTTCCAGATAGGAAGCTGTGTTCTTGGCTGAGATGCTGCCGTGACCCCGGCTTTGCCCTGGCTGTCTGCACAGCCAAGCACAGAAAGCATCGACCCAGGTTCTCACAACCTACTTCCTTGTGGCACTGCCTCACTTGGCATTTCCTGCTTGCTTCTTCCAAATACTGGCCCTTAGGCCATGTGGCATCTTTGGGCCACCATAGAGCACCTGGCTCAGCCATCTCTGAAGCTCAGAGAAGAAACTGAAACGCTCAGTTTCTTGCCTTGCCTCACCATGGAACTTTGCTAATAAAAGGAAGATGGAAGAGGACATATTTCGAGACCTTGCTGGCACTTTGCATAATTACATCAGTTGTCTTTTGTTTTCTGCTAGAAGATGAAAGAAGTTGGCCCTTCTCCCTCTTTCTTCCCTTCCTTTCTGGTTTGAATGTAAACCTGGGGCTCAGCAGAGAGTGTCCAGAGAGAATACTTTTTGCAAGGCTGGAAATGAGCCAAATGGCTTGGGCATCACGTCAGATGGGAAGGCCTGCGTTGAGCCAATGACTGGAGGAGCCCGGCAAAAATAACACGCTTGTCAGGGTGAGCTGTGACTCGGAATTTCAGTGTTGAGGACACTGGAGGCTGTCTCAGAGAGGGAGGGAAAAATGGGGCTCTGGGCTTCAGCTGCCACCCAGGATCCTGCCACTTGAAGTGCGATCGGCCCTATGTGGGTGTGCCCAGGTCCCACCCCGAGCCTAGAGATGTTCCCTAGGGGCCTTCTAGCTCCAGCATTCTGATCTACATAAAATGCTGAATGAGTGGGAGTGTTGATCAGGGTTAACACTGAGTAATTTTCTAAGAGCTAGAACATGTCATACATTTCTTTTTTTGGCTTTTGACATGATTCATTTCTCTGACACATAAAACTTTTCACTGGAGAACCTGAAGCAGAGGAAGTGAAGGAGGATGGAATCATCCTAAAACTAAAGGCTGCTTTTCTGCAGAGACTTCATCAGGAGAGCCAAGTCTATGTTAAGAACACATAAATCTATGATTACTGTTTCTATCTGTGGGGTATTCTGTTCTTCACATGAATGTTTCTTTTCACTCCTAACAATAAGCATTGCCCTGAAATTTATTTTGTCTGGTATACACTATGCACTTTTATTTTATTAGTATTTGTCTGATGTAACTTTTCCTATTTAAATTTGGTCTATATGATACCATTACTTCTTAAGCATGTCCCTTGTAAACAATACAAAGCTGAGTTCTATTTTAAAAATTAAATCTGGATAACTATGTCTTTGAAAAGTCAAAAGGCCTTTTAGGTGGTAACATTTGTCATAATTATGGATCTTGCTAGACGCACTCTCCCACCATGGTATTCCCGAGATTTTGGTTCAACATGGTTTTTTCTTGTTTGTTTGTTTGTTTTGCTTCTTCTTTTCTCCTCTACTAACTTCTTATGTTTTGATAATGTTTTCTTTAATCCTCAATTACTTTGCTGTATTGGAAGGAATATATTGCATTCTATTAACTTTGATTCTTTGATTTTTAACAGTCGTAGTTAACAATAATAAAATCTTCCAAGAAAGCCAAAAAAAAAAAAAAAAAAAAAAAGGAGAGCCAAGTCTATGGTGCACAGAAGCTGCTTAGGCTAGGACACATGAGAGCACTTCCAGCAGAGCCTGCACAGCACTCAGGTTACAGTTCCCAGTAAGGAGAAATGTCCTGAGGTTGCAGGGGTCAACAGGGGACCTGTGAGGTGCTCAGCCCTCTTGGCTTTAACACCAAAGCTGGAAAGCGGAGGCTGACCTGTTCCACTAGCATCCAGCCCAGGGTCCTTCTGATGCACCTCTCAGCGTGGGAACACTTAGGAGAGCCTCTGCCTGAACCTAGTACGTAGGCTGCAGAGCAGGCTGTGCAGTATCAGGCCCATCCGCCACGTGCTAGGGCATCCCGGGCCTGTGTGTCACGCGTGCAGCCAGGACTCCTAGATCCACAGATCCTACTGCACCAGGAGAAAGAGAAGGCAAGATCTGGACAGAGCCAGGTTGTCCGCTGGCATCCCGGAAGGCGCTCATCTCTAGGCTGCGTTGGAGTCCTGCTTTCATCAGTAACTTTTGGTCTAACCTTTATCTCTGAGCCTCAGTTTTCTTTTCTATAAATATAAACTTCTGCAAATACTGATGTGGCTGCTACTATCCAAGTGCTATGTGAAGTACGGAGGATGTGGGGCTGGGGGAGGAGGAACAATGGGGACAAACAGGCCCCAACCTTATAGAAACAAACCTCACGGATTTAGGAGTGTTCCGTGTGTATGCTAAAGGCTTAGCTTCTCGTCTGGCCCTGGTGGGTGCTGAGTAAGAACTTTCCCTCCAGAGATGGCAGGAAGTCTTTCAGGCAAGCCCTTTGCACTTTGGTCTGTATGGATGTATTTCCTTCTACCTAGAAGTTTCCTCCTCGCTCTGCTCATTGTCTCCTATTCTCCCGGCTCTCAGTATAAATGGCCACATCAGGACTTCTGACTAAAATGTCACTGACTCTAGCTGGGCCTCAGCTTTCTCTTTCATGAAATGAGATTTGAGGCTGCATTATACAACCTGTAGCAGCCCTCCCTCCTGTGCTTTGTCCCCGTCATGTAAGTCTCAGTCAGACATACACGCAGTCCTCTGACGTCAAACGGAATGCCCGGGTGGAACACGTCTGCAGATGCCTGGGTTCAGAATGAACTCTCAGATGAAGAGTTCCCACCCATACCACTGAATAACACCCTGTTGTTTGGGGCTTCTTTGCTTTTTTCATCAAATCTGTGCAATCACTCCTTTGATTTGGCTTTTGTTGGGAAGGATCTACCCAGTGCCATTTTTGTGAGACACTCAGAACAAGATACGATCTCATTATAGCCAGCTACATAGAGTGAACCTTTTAGAGCATAAAGAAACATCTGTCCTCCATCTGTGTGCCTGAGAAAGAGCACTTTCAATGGAGTACTTTGTAGGACACTACCACTTTTAAAGGGCAAGAAATCCATTTCTGACCAAAATCTTGAAAAAAAGTCTAACAGAATATTTTCATTGTTCATATCATTTTCAAAGAGTATTTCAAAGGCCAGAGTAGCAGAGTGGCTTAATAAGAACATAATTTCTATATTCAGCCAGATCTGGGTCAAAGACTTAGTCTGTCACAATGATGGCGAATCTTTTAGAGACCAAGTGCCCAAACTGCAACCCAAAACCCACTTATTGATCACTAAGTGCCAGCACTGCCATTAAATCTGAATCCTGAGGTTTTAGTTTAGGAAAAACACTCATACTTTAACATCCTTTGTCTTAAATGAAAACATGTATAGGTTCTCCACCACTGGTTTAAGGCTTTGTCAGGGATGGAAAATCAAGGGAGTACTGGTATCTACCCTAAGAGATATTTTCAAAGAGACAGGTGCATAGTACAGCACTAAATAAACATCCACTGTTACTCCTCTTTTGTTATTGCTGCTGTTAATATAAGGGGTAGAATGGCACAGTTCCTGGTGCAGCTGTGAGAACGCAGTGTTTGGAATTAGAAGTCCTGAATTAGCGCTCCATTGCCACTACTGAGCCATGTGACCCTGGGAGAATCACCCAATGTTTCTCAGTTCAGCTTCTTCATCTGTAAACCAGGGAAATAAAAATAGCTAATACATATAACAACCCTGAGGTTCAAATGAGGTGACTTATGTGAAGTTACTTTGCCAGCTGCTAAGTAAGCATACTAAGTGTCATGAATGCATTATTTTGCTATCGTCAGTGTTATGAACTACATACTGTAGTTGTGACTCTCTTGGAAAGCCATGAATTGAAACACTAACCCCAATGAGGTGTTACTAGGAGGCTGGGCCTTAGGGGATGTTTAGTCTTAGATGACTCATAGGGGATCCTGAACTTGGAATTCGGAATTAGTGTTCTTATAATTAGTGACTAATAGGTCTCTCTCTCCCCTCTCTCTCTCTCTCTCTCTCTCTGTCTCTCTGGAAAAGAACCCACTGGCATCTTCACCTTGCACTTGTAACCTAGAGCCGCAAGAATCAAATGTCTGTTGTCTAAATTACCCAATCTATACTCTTTGTTCTCAGACCAGAACTGAGAACACTGTAACACCATCACCATGACTGAAGACGATATCCAGCTTTTTATTCAGGAATTTTCATTTACAAAATGTCTAGTAATGTGCTCAAGTGATGATAACTGATTCTACTTTGTCAAAGATGTGCAAAATCCCTCAATGGACTAAAGCGTAACGCTGAGTATAGAACGCCTGCCTTCCCAGGGAACACCCATGATCGCTGTGCACTTGTCTCCCGCTTGTTTCCTGGGAATGTTCAATATGGATTCCAGTCCACAGCCCACATGTGTGAAGAGGTGCTGAGGGCTGCCGACCTGCCTATTGCATGCTGTTTCTGATATTGGGAAGGTTAATTTTCCTGATTTTGTTTCCCTTCCTTTCCCAAAGCACTTCAAACAACTTTCTGTCCACCTAGGACACAATACCCTGTGTCATTGCTCTAAAGTCACTGGGCTTGGGATTTTAATATCAGCCTGACATAAGTTTCAATCCTGCCTTCTCAGCTTTCCAGCTGTGCTACCTTCAGCAAGCCACAGAATCGTTCTATATTTGGCTTTCTTCCTCTGCAAAATGGGGAGGAATGGTTCATAGCCATTTTGCAAGGTAACTGATTAAAACAGCCAGTTTTAAATTCAGAGAGTCACAACCTGACTCCAAATAGGTGCTCGTCAGCTTCACCCTCTTACCCTGATCCTCCTCAATCACTTTCAGTCCCCGTACCCCATTATGAACACATCTTTGAGGTCCCCTCTGCTCTCATCTCAGGTGAGATGACTACTGACTGAGTGTATAGAAAAATGTCCCTCACCTAACCTGGTGAGAAAATGTCCCCAGGGAAACAATCGATATTCCTAAACTAAAACTTTTGCCCCAGGTCTTCAAAGGCTTGGAGCTTGGGTACACCTCAGCAAAAACAATGCATAGACTCCTATTGAATATACTTGCTAAACGAATATAACAATGTTTCAGTCAATGATGAATCACATTGCGTATAACTCTGAGAAATGTAGTTGTAGCCATCTTGGTTTGTGTAAATGCATTCTATAATGCACAGCAGATAATAAGAATGCATTGCTCACAGCATAGCCTCTATTCCATTTTAAGCAATCTATGATTGAAGGTGTGTGGGTGCATGGGGGGCAGAGAACTTGGATATTCATAGAATATTTCCAATGCATGTACCAAAAACCTGGTAATATCATATACATTTTCTCTGCATGTTTTTTTACTTCTCTTCAATTCTGTATCTTGTGCATGAATTCCTATTTCAAAATCAATTACTTTTAAAATGTCAGTGATGTTGGAGTGAGTTCTTGCTATGGGCACTATGAACTTACTTCTTTCTACGATTCTGGTCTCAAACCAAGTTGGTTGCAAACAGAATCAAATTTCCCCATAAGGTCAACGTTGAACCTAACCATTGAATTTGATTCAGTTTGTAACTAGAATTGCGGAAAGAATAAGTTCGTGAACTGAACCACCACTGTATCTCTAATGCCTTGAAGATTAATACAGGCTCCAAAACTTTCCAGTATATCATATTACTCATTTTTCTTAGTTGCTGGTACGAAATTCCTGACATGCCTAAAGGAAGGAAGGTTTGTTTTGGTCATGGTCTCAGAGGACCCGGTTCATGCATGGTCAGGTGGTAGGACAGGAGATCCCAAGGCAGAAATGACATGGCATCAGGGCATCGCAGAGGGAAGCTGCTCAACTCCTGGCATCCAGGAAGCAGAGAGAGAAAAGGGAGGAGCTGGGACAAGAACACACCCTCCCAAGACACGCCCCTAACCGCCCCCGTCTTCAATCAGACCCTGCCTCCTTAACAGCACCTTCAGTGAACTCATTGTGATAGTTATCTCTCGTGTCCGCCTGAGTAAGACACGCCCAACTAAATGGGACCAGCATAGTTCTGATGTGGCTGAGGGGATTTACTGGAGATAAAAGACCCACCCTACGGCAGCATCTTGCCACCCTGATGGTATGCAGGAGAAACGAAGAAGGAAGGCTCGCTTCTGCTTCTTCAGAGGAGCTCCAGCCTTCACTGTCACCAGGGACCTCATTTCCTGGCTTGCAGGGCAGACGCTTCAGCCTCCCCTGCCGATCCTCCGGCCCCTTGAAACAAACCTGCACGGGACACTACGGTGGCTCCGGGCCTTCCACTGGATCCTTCGGTCTCCAGTGTACAGATCTTTTGCACTCCTCCGTGGGCAGCCATTGTAAGCCAAGCTTGTAAGTTCTTCTGTATTTGTGCACCTTGCATTGCATCTGTTCCTCTAGTAGTCACTGACTGAGACACTCATCAGTACAGCGCCCATGACCCAACCACCTTCCACAGACCCAACCTCTGAACACATGAGACTTCGGGGGAACATGTTAGATCTAAATCATAACAAACATGGACAAAAGAAATTGATTCTTCAAACTGAAAGCCACTAAGAATGAAGTTCTAATCCTGTGGGCTGTTTGCCTTAGAAATGTTTGCAGCCTTTTCTCTCTAGGTTTACAAACTAACTATTTGTTGCCAATAATAACAGCAAAGTATACTGAGAGTTCACTATGTATCAAGCTAATTTTCAGACAATCTCATGAGGTGAGTCATATTATATCTATAGTACCTTATTTTAAAAATTGTATCTAAGAGATTTTCCTAAATAGCAAGCCACGGAGCTGAGATTCAAGCTTAGGTCTATTAAAAGGATTAAATGAATTACTATGTGCAATGCATTTAGAACAGGATTGGCTGTGGTCAGTGAAGAATTTTATAAGATGGGAACATGGTTGAGTTCACAAAGTACATAAAGTCGTTTTAAAAACTGAAATGTAAGTCATGGTTTCATTTATTCTGTGACTAAAAGTGTTATACCTTTCTAAATAGTTTTCCTTTTGTTTTTATTTTCCTTGTGTGCTGTTTGCTAGACCTCCTGCTATCAATTCCAAGTTGTGTCCCATTCATTTTTTTATGTTTTTTCATCACAGAGAGATTTTAAGATAAAATCAGAGAAAATAACATTTTTTTACGTAGCCGAAAGAATGATTATCCACACAAGCAAAAGTTTATAAGTAGCATATGCAAATCCCCTTATCTGCAGTCCTACATTCCATAGTTTCAGTTCACAGCGGTCAACTGAAGTCCAAAAATATTAATTGGAAAATTCCATAAGTAAATAATTCATATGTTTCAAATAACTTTTATTTGAAAAAATCCATTTTTCTTTTATTAGTTATTAATCTTTGCTTTTCTAATGGACTATTATTATTAATCTCTACTAAATTTATAAACTAAACTTTATCATAGATGGTATATATGTGTGGGGAAGAACATAATATGTATAGAGAGAGGGTTCAGTACTATCTGCAGCTTGGTGCACCCACCAGAGAATATGGAACACCCCACCCACATGGAGAAGGGCCTCCTGCACTGCTGGTGATACTGCATCTTGCCTTTACTGTGCTCTTGAATGGGTCGTGTTTCCACTTGTGGGAAGTGACAGCAGGTAGAATAGGGTAAAAGTCTGGAGATGCTCCCTCTGTTCCTATGTGTAGTGAAAGGGCAACTGAGTAACTGCTTGCTGTTTAAGCAAAGGGACAAGTTATTTCTGAGCCTGACTTGCTGAAAACACAATGTCTGAAGCCAGATGTCAGGCCCTCCAAAATACAAAGCAAGTGAAGCAAACACCCCTTATTGCCCCTACAGTTGCACCATCGGATATGATCACTAGTAGCCACATGTGGCCACACAGGTCTTAAAATGTGCCTTGTTGAATGGAATGTTCAATAGGCTTACAGTTCATACTGGGTTTCAAAGAATTAGTAAAAAGACTAAAATATATCAACATTTTGGTAGTGATTATATGTTGAAAGGGTACTGTTTTAATTACATCAGGTCTAAGTACTATATTATTAAAATTAATTTCATTCCTTTCACTTTTAAAGATGCGGATACTAGAAAACTTAAAACCTTCTAGGTGGCACACATGATGTTTCCATGAGTCTGTGCTGTTCTCGAAGAAAATGTGCACCTTACCTTGTCTTTGGTAGTTTAGAAACATTAGTTCAGAAAATGACTTGAGAGTCTGGGCTCTGCCTCCCTGACCAGTGTGCAAGGCAGGAGAAACCTCAAGCACCCTCTGGGCCTCGGTTGCTACCCGCCACACCCATAGTGTGTTGCCCCAGGCTGGGCTGAACCGCGGACATCTTCAGGAAGCCCGGTGAGTCTGGGCTCTGCCGCCCTGACCAGCATGCAAGACAGGCAAAACCTCGGGCACCCTCTGGGGCCTCAGTGGCTACCCGCCACAGCCATAGTGTGTCAGCCCGGGCTGGGCTGCCACCACTCACCAGCACAGGAGCTGCACTGAGCACTGGGGATCTTCAGACTCTTGCCCTGCCACTCACCCACAATCAAGACAGTAACACTGAAGTACAGGGAGTGTCTGGTTCTTCAAAAATGACAAAACGAAGGAACAAAGTGCAATCTTAGACCTCCACACCACCCAAAATAAGTCCAGGAGGCATCAACACAGAAGAGCCTGGAAGTCATACACCTGAAATTTCTGAAATGATAGCAACTGAAGTAAAGGAACAACTCCATCAGGCCATAGAAGACGTCAGATTGGAAATAATGTCTCAGGTGAGAAAAGAAATGACAACAATAATGAAAGAAATGTTCAGCATATCCAAAGATGACATAGACAAGAAAATAGAAGAGCATAAACAACTCAATGAAACCTTCAGGAAGCAATATAAAAAAGAACTAGAAGGTATGAAACAGACACAAACAGATATGCAGGAACTTAAAAGTTCCACTGAAAGCTTGCCAAACCACCTGAATGAAGCTGAAGATAGACTTTCAGACCTTGAAGACAGCATTGCCACCAATGAACATGAAAGGAGGGATCTCTTAAAAACAACAAGGAACCAGGAAATAACAACTCAACAACTGCAAGACTAAGCAAAGAGAAACAATGTCAGATTAATAGGTATAATGAAACACCAGGTGCCAACACAAATGACAAAAAAAGACTATTTGCAGAAATAATAACAGAAAATTTCCCAGGCATGGTGAAAGAATCAGACATCCAGATAAGTGAAGCATATAGAACTCCAGTTAATCATTACCAAAATAAATCTACACCCAGACATATAGTGATCAAGATCCTGGAAACTCAACAAAAACTCAGAATATTAAAAACTGTTAGAGAAAAGAAACAGATCACCTATAAAGGAAAGCCTATCAGTATCACGCAGACTTCCCAACACAAACCATTAAGGCAAGAATAGCTTGGAGTGAAGTATTTCAGGTACTGAAAGAAAACAACTTCCAACCCAGATTGATGTACCCTGCAAAACTATCTTTCAAATTTAATGAAGAAATACAATATTTTCTGATAAAGAACAACTGAAGAAATTCATGAGCACCAAACCAATCCTACAAAGAGTACTAAAAGATATACTAGAAAGAGATAAAATAGACCACAACTTCAAGAGCAACAACAGAAAGGAACCAACAAGCAGAGCAAGCAATTAAACAGAGGGAAAAAGGAGGATCCAGCAGCAGGAAAATACCATGACAAAGATAAGCCAGTAACATACCAGTTATAACCATCAATGTAAATGGTCTCAATGCACCAACCAAAAGAAGCAGACTTGCAGAGTGGATTAGGAAACAAAACCTAACTGTATGCTATATACAAGAAACACATTTAACTCAAAAGAAAATTCAAAGACTGAAAATTAAAGGATGGAAAGCAATACTCCATGTGACAGGAACCCAGAAAAAAGTGGGTGTAGCTATTCTGCTTGCAGACAACGTGAACTTCAAACAAGAACAATCAAAAGAGGTAAAGAAGGTCACTACATACTTGTGAAGGGGAAGCTTCAAGAGGAAGAGATAACAATCATAAACATCTATGCACCAAATATAGGAGCACCCACCTATATAAGACAAATTCTAACAGACATGAAAAATGAAATAAGTAGCAACACAATCATAACAGGGGACTTTAACACACCATTGTCACAAACAGATAGATCCACTAGACAAAAAATTGGGAAAGAAATAACAGAACTTAACCAAACGTGTGAACATATGGACTTAGTAGACCTTTACAGAGTGTTCCACCCAACAGCTGCACATGGGACGTTCTCTAAAATAGACCATATACTATACATAGAATATGTTTAAGTAAATGCAAAGGAACTAAAATTATCCCATGTGTACTATCAGACCATAGTGCAATGAAATTGGAAATGAATGACAAAAGAAAACACAAAAACTCCATGAACAGTTGGAAATTAAATAACATCCTCCTGAACAACCAATGGGTCATAGATGAAATCAAAGTAGAGAGTAAACAATATTTACAATTAAATGAAAATGGAGATACAACCCACAGGAACTGTGGGATGCAATGAAAGCAGTCCTCAGAGGGAAATTTATAACGGTGAACTCCCACGTTAGGAAAACAGAACAGACAGAAATAAACAATCTTATGCTGCCCATGAAGTTCCTAGAAAAAGAAAAGGAAGTCAAACCGAGAGCCCAAAGAAGGCAGGAAATTATAAAGCTCAGAGCAGAAATTAATGCAATGGAGACTAAAAAAAAAATACAAAAAATTAATGAATCAAAGAGTTGGTTTTATGAAAGAATAAATAAAATAGGTACACCCCTAGCCAACCTTATCAAAAAAAGGAAAGAAAAAACTGAAATACATGCAATAAGGAACAAAAGGGGTGAAATCACTACAGATCCTGAAGAAATTCAGAGGATCAGCAATACGTAGTTTGAAAATCTTTACTCTCGTAGGATGGAAAACACAGAGGAAATGGACAGATTTCTAGATACATATGAATTACCAAAGCTGAATGAAGAAGATATAAAAATCCTGAATAATTCAATATCAGCTGGTGAAATTGAGAATGTAATTAAAAACTTGCCAAAGAAGGAAAGCCCAGGTCCTGATAGATTCACAGCTGAATTCTACAAGCAATTTAGGGAAGATTTAACACCAATTCTTCTCAACTCTTTAATGAAATTGAAAGGAAAGGAATTCTCCCCAACTCATTTCTAGAGGCAAGTATTATCCTGATACCAAAACGAGAGAAAGACCCAACCAAGAAAGGGAACTACAGGCCAATCTCCCTAATGAATATAGATGCAAAAATTCTAAATAAAATACTAGCAAACAGAATACAACAAGTCATCAAGAAGATTATACACCACAAATAAGTGTAATTCATACCAGGAATGCAGGGATGGTTCAATATACGCAAATCACCACTGTAATACACCATGTCAATAGAGCCAAGGACAAAAATCACATGATCATCTCCACTGATGCAGAAAAAGCCTTTGATAAAGTCCAACACTTTTCATGTTGAAAACCCTACAGAAAATAGGAATAGATGGCCTTTACCTCAAGCTGATCAAAGCCATCTATGATAAACCAACAGCTAACATCATACTAAATAGTCAAAAATTGAAAGCTTTCACTTTAAAGTCAGGAACAAGACAAGGATGTCCACTTTCACCACTCCTATTCAACATAGTTCTGGAAATATTGGCTAGAACAATTAGACAAGACACAGAAATAAAAGGAATAAGGATAGGAAAGGAAGAAGTGAAATTGTCATTATTCTCAGATGACATGATACTCTACATAGAAGACCCCAAAAACCCCACCAAAAGGCTCATTCAGTAGCATAGCTGGATACAAAGTGAACTCTCAAATGTCAATAGCATTCCTGTACACAAGTAACAGACTGAGAGAGAAATTAGGGAAACCACACCTTTCACAATAGCATCTAAAAAGATGAAATACTTAGGAATCAATCCAATAAAAGAAGCCAAAGATCTATCCAGTGAAAATTATAGTACTCTGAAAAAAGAGATCAAAGAGGATATCAGAAAGTGGAAAGATAGTCCTTGCTCATGGATAGGAAGAACCAACATTGTGAAAATGGCCATACTCTCAAAATTGTTGTACAGACTCAATGCAATCCCAATTAAAATACCATTAGTATACCTCACAGATCTAGAGAAAACATTCCTTTAGTTCATCTTGAACCAGAAGAGGCCTAGAAGAGCAAAAGCAATCTTGGGAAACAAAGAAAGGGCAGGAGGCATCACAATTGCTAACTGAAAATTATATTACAAAGCTACTGTGATATAATCAGCATGGTACTGGCACAAAAACAGACCTGAATATCAGTGGAACAGATTAGAAGATACAGATACAACTACAAACACACTCAGTCACCTTATCTTTGACAAAGGGGCCAAACATGTTCAATGGAAGGAAGATAGCCTCTTTAATAAATAGTGCTGGAAAAACTGGCTTTCCACATGCCAAAGACTAAAACTAGACCCATGTCTTTCACCATGCACTAAAGTCAA
>NW_004955423.1:4549459-4561466 GCF_000276665.1 Chinchilla lanigera | reverse complement strand
TTCTCTTTAATGGTTTGAGCAATCTTTCATTCTTACATCTGATAATCTGAGCAATGTAGCTGAGGATAACGATATGCAATGTAACAATCACTATTGATTTGTATTAATTTGTCTTGAGACCCTGTATCACTTTGATTTTTGCTTCGATTTGTTTATGTTCATGATACTGGTATGCTGCTACTATTCTATTTTTTGTTTGTTAGTTTCTCCTGTACTACTCTCTTTAAAATAAAATTTAAAAAAAAGAAAATGACTTGACTCAAGCCTAGAAATAGGTACATTTATTGTGAACCTACAAAAACTGCAAAGATCAGTAATGCAGATTTCTCTTCAATGTAAACTAAGATTCATTAAGCCCCACTAGGAGCCAGGCCCTGGGCAGCCCTACAAGATGGTATTGTAATTTCTACTATGCAGTTCCCTTCTGGCTTCAAAGGCCCCCTCCACCTGGGCTCCAGAAAGCTTCTCCAGATAGATACGAATACAAACATGCTCTTCACATAGTCTTTTACATACCCTTAGAAGTACCCTGTTTATAACTCTACTCTGTAATTATAAAAAGAAAAAAAAAAAGACCTAGTGGCATGTTGGGTGGGTTCTTTCTATATTGTACAAGGTGTGATCCAAAACCACAGTGAACGTTTAAATTTTAAAAGTTTATTATGGTAAAAGCTGCAATGTCATTAATCCCCCTCCAATACCCTCATACACACACTTTAAACACACTTATCCCATTGTTCCTGCCACTTTCTGAAGCAGCTCTGGAATCCTCTTTTGTGACTGTCTTTAGTTGTCCTATCGCTGCCTCCATGTCCTCAACTGACTCAAAATGTTTACCTTTCATGGTCGGTTTGACTTTGGGGAAGAGCTGGAGTCACCTGGTACCAGCTCTGGTGAATAACATGAATGAGAACTTGTAATATTTTTTTTAACCAAACTTGCCATAGACATTTGATCAAGACAGATGATCAAAAATCATGGTGGGCGGCCGGGGATACAGTTCAGTGGCACAAGCACCTGAGTGGCAAGTACAAGGTCTGAGTTCAATTCCTGGTACCAAAAAAACCCTTACAAATCATGGTGGATGTTTAAATTTAAAAATCTATTGCATGAAAGATACATTGCCATTAATCCCCCTCAAAGGGCTGGGGATTTAGCTCAGCAGCAAAGCGCCTGCCTGGCAAGCACAAGGTCATGAGTTTGATTCCTGGTACCGGAAGAAAAGACAAAAAAAAAAAAAAAAAACAACTCCCCCTCAAAATACTACCCCTTGCCTTGAACACACCTATCCCATCATTCTTGACAATGTATTTTTTACTATAATTTTAAAAGTTTAAGCATAAACCATATTTTTTAATCCCCCTTTTATGTCCAGTGCCGGGGCTTTTAAATTTGTGAACCACTGATGCTCCGTTAGAAAATACGATCTGACTGCACGGGGCAGCAGCGCCCCCGGTAGGGCAGAATGGAAACAGCTGTTTACCTCCCAGTCAGCTCAGCTTTTCCCCGTGTAGCAACAGAGATTGCTCTTGGTTTTTTCATTACTTCTTTTTTCTTCTTTTCTTTCCCTTCCCCTGTTTTTATTAAAGACAAAACATTAATTCTTTCAGATGTTGTTCCATTCGGTAAGTTTTGCTGTTGGATAGGGAATGCTGGGAGCTCAGAAAACAAACCCCAAAGGAAAGCCTCAGAAACAGAGATTCTCTCCAACCTTCTCCTCTTCCTGTTACTCACTTCTCATTCCTCCCCAAAACAGGCCATGGTGTGCGTTGGTGGTATAGTGGTGAGCATAGCTGCCTTCCAAAACAGGCCATGGAGACTAGAATTCTTCTTCCCCAAGAAACCATTATTCATTTCCACCCAACCTAAAATGATCAGCCTAACATGCCCATGCCTTGCTCTGGAAGACTGTAAGAGCTGACCATGAGGACGTTCTCTGGCCTACTTTGATTGTAGGTCATAAGACCCCCCACTTCAGAAAAGGTTCTGCCCCCTGCCAGGAACCCAGAAGGAAGGAAAAGCTCATAGAGAGGCCAAGGAGAATATGAGCGGACAGGACTGGCTGTCTCCCCACTCTGTCTTCACCGTTAGGTCGTTTCTGTTTTGTCCAATCACATTTCTACATAGCTGTCTATCTCAATGAAACCTAAGCATAAAAATAGGTGGTTCAGCCTAGGTCATTGTTTTTCATTCTGAAGACTCCCGTGTCATATACAACTATGACCACACAAATTTTCTATGCTTTACTCTTGTCAACCTGACTTTTGGTGAGGGGGACACACCCCTGCATGACGGGCAGGTCAGGGATCATCCCGTTTTCCACTCCTACGATAGCATTTTATTTTATCCAATTGGATTTCTAATGGACACCTCAAATTTAAGACAATAACTGAATTCCAAGTTTTCTATGCCTCCCTCCCCACATATTCTTCCTACACTATGTGCATGACAGAAAGCAGACTTACTACTCTTCCAAAACAGACAAAAATTGGAGGAATCCTTGAGGCCTCTCTTTCACATCCCCACAATCCAATCTGTCAGTATATCTTTGTAGTTCTGCCTTCAAAATAATATATTAACCAGAATTTCACAACTTCCCACTAGCCCGAGACAATTTTACCCTAGGGCAACAGTCTTGGGTCTCCTTTCAGTTACGACAGTAATGTTCTAACTGCCCTCTTCAGCCTACTCAGTAACACTGATACAACTTAGATCACATCACCCCTCTGCTCCAAACTCTCTGATACAAGAGTGACCACAGCCCAGTTATCATGGTGGTGTCCAAAGCTTGGCACTCATAACTCCTTCCATATTCTCCACCCATATTCTGTTCTTCAAAAACACCAGGTAGTCTCCACCCTCAGGGCCCCCACCAGAATGTTCTTCCTCTCGGAGCCCCAAGGCTCACTCTCATGCCTCCTCCTCTGCTCCCTTTTCTCCATGACAGCAGACTTCAAAAAAATGTCTCACTGCCCTACCCAAATACTCCTTCTGCTTTACTATTCTGCATAACCTTTAGCACCATTGGATATCTGATCTCTCCTACTTTCCTCAAATAGATTATAAACTCCACAATGATAAGGATTTCATTTCACTTATTGTTATCTCTTGTGATAATTGATCTTAATTGTGTCAACTTGATCAGCACAAGAAATGCCCAAGGGAGTAGTAAATCACCTTTTTGGATACATCTGTGTGGATCATGGGTGCATGACCTTGGGTACTTTATATGATCCCTCACCCCTGCCTCTAGATTGCTATTCTGCTTCCAGCCCCCATGAGCCAAGCAGTTTTGCTCCACCACGTCCTTCTGTCATGAGGTTCTTTGCTGCCAGCCAACCGTGCAATGGAGCCCCTCAAACAATGAGCTAAATTCAGTCTCTCCTGATTTAACTTGTGGGTGTTGGGCATTGTGCCCTGACAATAGGAAAGCTAATTAATACCCCCACACACACACCCAGTTCCTACAACAGCCTGAAACAAAATAGATGTTCAATGAAGTAACAAAGTTTTCAGATGAAGAAAATAAGCCATAGGAAACTTAGTCTTAAGCCAAGTCTCAGCAGTCATGGGACTAGTAAGGTCACAAGCCAGGATGGGCAGGCAAGTCTGCTAACTCTCCTGAGTCCCTCTGCATTCCATTCTCAGGCTGGCTCAGAAAATGAAAGGGGGCATCTGAGATCATCCAAAAGAGCTGGCAGATGGTGTGGTGTGCTATGGGGAAGGACCAAGGATCAAATGTGAATACTGCTGGAAGGACTGAGCTGAAACAGAAACAACACTTCTGGCAGGATTGTTGACAGCTCCTGAGATTAAGGAAAGTAATTTGAATGCATCTGCTGAAGCTTTCCAGTTTTAAGGCTGGCTTTAACTATTTTCCTTTCAGCCATAGCTTTCTGGAATAACGAATGTACCATATGTCTGTATCTCTAGGTTCCATACAAATTAGGGAATTAGAATGCCAGATGATTAAAACAGATTTGTGCTTGTTTCCATGGGAAATCAAATGCTATGAACCCTTAGGAAATGTAGGAAAGTGTGTTTGGCTGGAGATGTTCCCTGGCAAATGGCTGCACTCTGTCTGTAGTCAAGGTCCCAGTCCACGAGGACCTTGTGTATAACTGGGGCCCAGGTGAGATGTTATCCTGGGCTGCCTGCCCTGCTGATGGGCAGGTGAGAATGCAGAGATCAGCAAGCTTGTCCTCCTCCTTTGAGCTCCCCTCACTGGGGACTTGGCACTATACTGTAGACCTGATATCGGGTCCTCTGCTGTCCATGTGAGGAATAGCCCCAAATAAGACAGTAATGCAGAACCCCCAGCTTCATCATCCCAGTGTGATTTCAGCATGTTTTGAGCCTTTGCATAGGTCTTCTGGAGTACAGAGATCCGTGTCATAGCCTATATCTACATGTCCCCGCAAAGCTTCATGTGCTCACAGATGGGGCTTTTCCGAGGTGGCTGGATCTAGGGTGTGTAAATATGAGTTAAGGGTGTGTAATAACTAAATTAGTCCACTTATTAGTTTAGCATACATCTAGGTGACGTTAATGGGAAGGCCCATCCTGGGTGTGGGTGGCACCAACCAATAGGCTTGTAGCTTAGATGGTATAAAAGGGAAAGGAAGGCTTGGGGCTGACTGCTTTCTTTCTGCCGTGGTATGGACTGTTTCTCCTCTGCCAGACCCCTCTGCCATGTCTCCTTGCTTCAGAGACAGCAAACTATGGGCTGAAACTTCTCTAAACTGTGAGCTAAAATAAACTTATCCTCCTTTAACTTGTGGATAGGTATTTTGTCTCAGCAATGAGAAAGTAACTAAGGCAGCCATCAAGTACAGGAGAGTAAAGAGTTCAAATTTGGATTCAGACCACCGTGAGAGCTAATGCTCCTTCTCTAACTTTCAAGTTTTGAGGCCTCTGGGAACTCTGAGTTACAGTCTGAGTGTGTACCAAGAGGGGTAGTAATACCTACTCTTTGGGAAGGTTGTGAGAATTAAATGAGTGAATATAAATAGAAGAACTCACCTCAAGCCTGTGGGCAGCGGGTGCTCAATGCCTTGTGACCTCTCTCTCTCTCTAGCTCTCTCTCTGTTGCTGTGTTATATGCCAAACTGTAAACAGCTTAGTGAGCAAGAAATAGACAGCGCCCTTCCTCCTGCATACAGGCTGATCGCCAGTACCAGCAACATGATTCTTCTCCGAATTGCTACCTAGAAGAGGTAGACAGAGCAGAGGAGCCCAGATTTTCATGCATAATGTAACAGCTTACTTATAACTCAGTAGCTATGCTTAGTTGTCTTGCCTAGGCAGAAAGTTTTTCACAGAAACTGAGTAGCAAAGGACACTCCTACTGTCTTTTTTCCAAAAGAAAACGCTCATAGGACCCCAAGGAATTAAGGACATAGGTCACAGTGCGTCTGAAAGGCCATGCCCTAAGCTTGTCAAAATATTTTGACTTTTCTTGTTTTCAGATGACTCATGGGCGTGATTCCTCACCATGAGATCATCCTAACAGATCTGTATGAATCAGGTTAGAGGAAGCAGCGTTATCATTCTGTGGTCCTGGGAAGGCCTTTGGTCCTTCCATTACCGTCACACTCTGGTAACTTGATCTACTTTTATCGATTCCAGTGACAGCTACTTAATGTTGTGTGTATCTTATTTTCACCCCCACATCAATTCTGACACTAGAGCTGGCACAGCGTCCTCAGGTTAAAGGCAGAGACCTCCAGGAGACTTCCCTCCCCTCAAATGCCAGCCAAGCAAGTCTCAGGAGTCCTTAGGCCACCCACGTCTTTGCCCAGCTTGCCACTGTGGGGTTAGCATGAGCCCCTTGGGTTCAACAACTCACTGAAATGAGTCACAGAATTTATAAAAGTACTCTACTTACAACCACATTTTTATTAGGAAAGGACACATTTCAAGAAGAGCCAAAAGAAGAGATGTACTGTGTAAGGTCAGGGGTAAAGCCCAACACTTCGTTGGTGGTCAGAAAGCACACATGTTAGGACACAGCACCTAGCCTGAGCAGGGAGTGCCACGCTGAGTACTTAGTGTCAGGACTGAGTTGGGATGGGAACAACACAGACAATATTAAGTAGCTATCACTGAAAACTATAGAGTAAGTCACCAAACCATGATTTTATACAGCATAACTACAATAAAAAAATGGATATATTGAAGGTCATCCTAGGACCACAGAATTTGTGTTCACCAATCAGGGGTTTCCACTAAACCTCAATGTCCAGAGTTTGTATTGGGATTTCATTATGTGTACCTAACTGATGAAATCATTAACCACATAACTGAATGAAGGGAGGGACTAACCCCCTTCCCTCCTGACTAGCTGGGTTGTTACTCAAGCCAGTTGGTGCAAGGTTCTAACCCTCTAATCGTGTAGCTCTAATCCTCTAATCAGGTGTTTCTGCTGATTGATCACCAACCTGAAACTGCCCAGGAGTCCACCATCGGTCGCCCTATTAACAAGCAGAGACACTCCTACTGAGAATTTTGGAGGGTTTTTCAGAAATGTGTACTAGGAACTAGGGGACAGAAATCAAATATTTCTTTATTACATCATAGTCTCCTATTAAGTTTATAAGCCACTGGGGATTTGAGTGTAAGCTTTTTCCTTTGGGCAGTAGGAGGTCATTTTCAGCAAGTGGAAATTGCTAATTGAGCAGCTATTATGGGGCTAGCCATTAAAAATATATATGCTGAAAGAGGTACTTTTGGAAATTAACTCAGGCAATTGCACAGAGGGTGGAATGGAGGAAGCTAAGCCATGGGGAGCCTAGGAAGGAGGCAGCCCCAATGTCCAGGCACAAGGTGGTGACAGTGAGACCTGTGGAGGGAAGGCTGGAACTTAAACTCCCACTCCATTAGAAAATATTAGAGTGGGGGGCTGGGGATTTAGCTCAGTGGCAAAAGCGTCTGCCTGGCAAGCGCAAGGTCATGAGTTCAGTTCCCAGTACCGGAGAAAAACCAAAAAAAATTAAATAAATAAATAAAAAAGAAAATATTAGAGTGGGAAGAGGACAGAAGCCTATTTAAAGAGTTAAAACTACTCCCCAGTGATACTCAACAACAGTGATATTCAGCAACAGAGCTTTTCATTTTAAACATTAAAACCTCAAGTAACCCCAAAGATCTTAGTAGTTTACTAAGTTTACTATCCATAAATGTTGTATATTAAATGATTTTTTCATCATTCTTAGAAACAATTTTAAAATTCTTTCCCCTTGAAGCATTCATAAGTTCCCCATCATTTCTCACCTTCAGCCTCACCTCTGTCCAGGAGTTTGGACAGCATGGACTGCCAGTCTGATTTGAGGAGAAGTGTTGTGATGTGACTATTAAGTAGTATCAAAATTTGCCCTTCTGGGGACTCGAAATTTGGCCAATTTGGGAGTTGGCAGTAATACCACTCTTGATTATGAAAAATGGAAACTTGCCCAGGTAAAGAATTAATAACTTTAAAAAGATGGGTACTTTTTCCTCCCTTTCTTTATACAGACTTAAAGGCACTCAGTATCTACTGTGTAATTTATCTGCAGTTATTAGAACGTTTTTGTACCTTACGTTAGGAGCTCGCAATTTATCAAAACCTTGTGTGGAGCATTTCAGGGAGGCTATACAACATCTAACCAGTCAGCATGGGTGGTGATGGGTACTAATTCACCCTCAATGGTCCTGAAATGCATTCATTATAGAGAAATGAAGCACAAAACATTACACGACAAGATAATAACCTAGGTATTAAAACTCTAGAGAATCAAGATAACTTGTGTATTTCTCTTTATTGTTCTTTTTAAAATAAAATTTTCTGTAAGTTAAAACAATTCTGATGTTATAAGGCAGACAGGGAGTGAGAGGAGTGTGGGCTTTACAGCCAGGCTGTCTGGACCCTGTCACTCACTTGTAGCATGACCTTAGGCAAATGACATTACCTATCTGTGCCTCTGATCCCCTGTCTATGAAATGGAGACAGTAACAGCACCCTGTCATAATTCTGTTACAAGGATGAAATGAATAATGCACATAAATGTGTAAAGCCAGCCTGGCGTAGAACAAACCCTCAGTATATTTGGACTATTTTGTTCATGCCAAATTATTACAGTGAATTGTCAGCCCACCTCTTACAAGCGTCCAGCTGGGCTGCTCCCAAACCACTATTACATTCTGAAGTCCCCAACAGTTGTCCAAGTATAAAGTGTTTCCTCAGTGACATTTCAGACATACTGTGATAGAAAGCACAGGTCTGAGTTCTGGTTTAGCCAGTGAAACCAACTGTTAATATGAAGTATCAGATAGAGGTAAATTGGCTATGGCCTGGAGTATTTCTCAAGCTGAACACTGGGGACATTTAAAAGATCAAGATGTTAGCTGGGTGTGGTGGGGCATGCCTGTAATCCCAGCACTTGGGAGGCTGAGGCAGGAGAATCATTATAAGTTTGAGACCAGCCTGGGGTACAAAGGGAGCTCAAGGCCAGCCTGAACTGCATAGCAAGACCCTGTCTCCAAAAGACAACAACAACAACAAAAAAAGAGAACACAATGTTTTCAGTCTCCTAAATGAGACCACGAGCTGTGCTCATGCTGTAGTAAAATGCTCTTCTTCCCTTTTGTCACATGAAGCAGTTTGCTTACTGAACTATTTTTTTTATTTCTCTATTTCTTTTGGAAACAGTCACAACTCAGAAACACAGACACACACACACACACCCCTTCATTCCTTAATATAATATGGTACAGCCTTTTCGTTGAAGATTGATTTTTAAAACATTTTAAAAGTAAGAATATAAATTATTTTCTAGCCATTTTAACGAAATGTAATCATGCTAGACAGAAATTCATGGTGCTTTTTCTTTGAAATCCTGTAACTAGAGTACATCATTTCTAACAGCCCTCTACTACTTATTCCTCACAAATAAGGATGGAGGGTTTATACATGCTACAGCAGGCCTAGAAAAGCACTCATAGGAGAAAATATTCATAAAATGGAACTGTTACAAGAGGGAGAAAAGACAAGGATACCAACTTACCAAGACCCAACCAAAAGGGAAGGAAAAGCAGGTTATCCTCATGAAATGTAAAGGGTCTGTGATTTTATTCTCCTTGAAAACAACAAAATTAGCCTACTGCCCTTTCTTGGATGCTGGTAGAAGACACAAGACTCCTGGATCTGAGACAAAAGAAAGTTTACTGCTCCCAGCAATAGCAGTATCCAAAGAATTAGCATTTTTGTATCAGTTCCTGAGACCCCCCAATCCACACAGAGATGCAAAGAGGGCCAGGCAGCACCTGCATGCACAATGGGTTGTTACAAAGAACCTGAACTGGGGCTGGGGATTTAGCTCAGTGGCAAAAGCACCTGCCTGGCAAGTGCAAGGTCGTGAGTTCGGTTCCTGGTACTGGAGAAAAACCAAAAAAAAAAAAAAAAAAAAAAAAACAAAGAACCTGAACTTAGGGAACATGAACATAATCAGTAAGTTCCTGTTCTTAGGAGAGAAACATCATCTTTATTATGCAGGATAGTAAACATGCCTGACTTTTGCTCCAGAGAAAATGTTAACTTTAAATTTTGAGACTGTTCACTATATAACCATCCTTGAACACTTAGTCTGGAAGACAGGGTAGGCAGTGCCTAGCTCACATAATGTGCAAAAACACTAAAACTCCGTGGTATTTTCCAAAAGTTATCAATAAAAAATTTTATATTGTCCATTTGAGTATTCCGAATATGTGTGTGTGTGTGTCCTATGCTGGTTTCAAATGTGCGTTTCTAGAGTGATATCATAGAACTCAGAGGCTAAGAAAAATGTAAAAGCAATGGACCTATTCTTTAGGGTAGAATAACAAGGCTGTATTATTCCAAATAAGATCAAACACTCTTTGTCCTATTGAAGATGACAGGCAACTCTATTGCATTGATGTTTGTAAGGAAAAAAAGAAAACATTCACCAAGACAGCTTATCTTAGCAGACATTCATTAAATTAGTTCACAAAGCTATAATTCTCCTTTCTTTCTAAAGAAAAAAATCCTATCAATGTTCTGCAGTCCTTAACTATAGAATAATAATTAAAATATTCTATTCTGAAGGATTTTATTCTTTTTGGAATGTCAGTAGGTATAAAAAAGGAAAAACTTTATGGTCAAATGAAGTTAGGCAAATCTTAGGTTTAGCAAAGCTGAACAGGCATATGAGGTATGATCAAAATTATGTGAACATTTAAATTCAAAACATATAGTAAAAGACATATTGCCATTGACCCTCTTCAAAATACTCCCCCTCACTTCAAACACATCTATTCTATCATTCTTACTATTTTTTGAAGTAGTTCTGGAGGTCCTCTTTCATATCCTTACAAGGTGTGATTAAAAAAATATGATGAATGCTGCTGCTGCTGCTGCTGCTGCTGACTTCCATCCAAAAGCAGGCTTGTAAAACATTACAGTGTGTCCTCATCTGATTTACCACATTCGGTACTGTGCAACTTCTGGCTCCTCCCAGAGTCAAAATGCCCATGAGAAGTAGATGTTTTGAACCAATTCAGAACACTGAGGCAGCCATGATGGCACAGCTAGACACAAAAGAAAACTTCCAGAACTGCCTCAGAAAGAGGCAAGAGCAATGGGATAAGTGTTCGAAGTGAGAGGGTGTATTCTGAGGAGGATTAAAAGCAATGTGCCTTTAGCTGTAATAAATGTTAATTTAAACATTTACCCTATTTTTGTATCATACCTTACATTTCAACCAGGATTTCTTGAGCTCTATGAATATAAATATAGATTTTGAATCGTCAAGAGAAACACTGTATTCCCCAAACCAATCTAACCATTTTCCAATTTTTCAGGGCATCTTAAGGAGTAAAGTTTTCCAGGGAGCTGTTTACAAACGCCTCACTAGAGGAATGGTTCTCTCTCACTAGCAATAGGTAGTAAAGGACAAAGGTACTTTGAGAAGATAATGGCTGACTGATCTGCCCTTCTCCAGACAGATTTCCCACAGGTAGCTGTGCTTTCTGTATTAAACATGGGTGACTACATTCATTACTCACTGAAAGCTAGGGAGAATAAATATGTATCACTTTAAGATCTGTGTAGAATTTTGTTTATTACCATTATTATTATCTTATCTTTTTGGTACAGGGTTCTGCTATGCAGTTTAGGCTGGTCTGGTACTCCTTTGTAGCCCAGGCTGGCCTCAAACTTGAAGCAATGCCCCTGCCTCAGCTTCCCAACTGCTGGGATTATAGGCATGTGCCACCACATCTGACCTTCTGTGTAGAATTTTAGCACTAAAAAAATTCTAAGAAATTATCTACCACAATTCCTTCATTTACAAATAGGGACTGAAGGCACAAAAATATTAGGAGACTTGCCCCATGTCCAATATTAATCAATGAAAGAGCCCTGACTGGAATCCACATCTTATTAATGTCAGTTTACTCTCTTCACTAATAGCAACACAAGTGGCCATTAATGGTCACAATCACTGATAATATGAAGGAAAACTAATCTTCCTTTTCCTAGAGAGAGAGAAGACCGTAAGTGAATTCAGGAAATTAAAAATCATGGACTTCATAGAGATAGAGAGGGAATCTAGGCATTCCGGGCATGATAGAAGGAAGGGGAGGAGAAGGGGAAGTAAAGGGTTCAAGAATATAAATATAGGGGCTGGGGATTTAGCTCAGTGGCAAAAGCGCCTGCCTGGCAAGTGCAAGGTTGTGAGTTCAGTTCCCGGTACTGGAGAAAAACAAAAAAAACAAAAAAAGAATATAAATATATATGTATATACATATACATATATTTATATACATATACGTATATATACATATATATGTATACATATATCTATATGTATACATATATCTATATGTATACATATATCTATATGTATACATATATAGATATGTATATATACATATATGTATACATATATCTATATGTATACATATATGTATATATACACATATGTATATAAATATATGTATATAAATATATTTG
>NW_004955423.1:4538943-4548894 GCF_000276665.1 Chinchilla lanigera | reverse complement strand
AGATAACAATACATAATGTAATAACCATTACTATCCTATTAACTTGTTTTGAAATATTGGGGTTTTTTTTCCTCCTTAAAATAAAAAAATGAAAACTGGAAAAAAAAAACAATGGCCCAGACGGGACCCCAAAGGCTTTGGGGATGACTGAGCCAATGCCACCTGAGGCAGAGCTGCCACCCACATCTCACAGGCCACACCGCGCTGTCCTGAGGGTTGAGCCCCTGCTTCCTTTCTCACCTTCTCCAAGCCCGTGGACTCATCCTCCACATCCTTGGGGAGCAGGATGAGCATGCTGAGGTGCTTGTTTTGAAAAGGAAGCTCTATGATCTTACAACTGATATCATCAATGCTCCCCATGCAGAATGTGGCCTCCATATTCATCATTTGCACTGGTTTGGTGTTTGTCTGTTAAAGGAAAAGATTTTAGACCGTTCTCAACTTACATAAGTGTGAATATATGTGCACACATATACTCATACACAAAAATGCATATATACATATACAATATCTATACCCCCATATACACATATGCACACATAGAGAAATCTATCTACACATACATAAATATACAGATAGACTTAAATGTACACAAATTAGCTCTCATGGTTTCAAATCATTATGGTTTATGGTACATCCACTACGACCCAAACTGTGCTGCACCCAAACCATTAGAGTCCTGTGAAGAGTTTATGACTTCCTTTGAAAAGTTATTGACATACGTCATAATTCCACATATTATACATTAAAGCAACTACATCCACTATACTTGCATATACAAAACATTAAAATAAGACAGAATGACTGATAATATAGGCAAAGTTTGTGTTAATCTTTACGGACATAATTATGAGATCTTTATTCCTAGTGGAACTGACTTGAATGTAAACTCTAGTGCACACCCACGCATCCATTTACAGAGAGCTCCTAAAAATGCTTTGACATCTTAGCATACATCAGGACAAAGTCCTATTCGGTTTGGCCTCTGCCTTTGGTTTGTGCCAACTGCTCCATCCAGTATTGCCATCTGCTCTAATCTGAGCTGGTGAGCAGCCCGGATTAGAAATAAGAATCTGAGTGAGTTTCAGCCCCAAGTGCAACTGTTCCTGAAACTCAGCAACTCACTTGACCTCTCTACGACATAGTTTCCGTGTCCATGGAATAAGAAAATTGGAAATTTCATAATGGTCCTGGTGAAGGAAGAAGGGAAAGAAGAGAACAGTGGGAGGGTGATAGTGACAATGTATAGGCAGTGCAGCTGCTGTTGTGTTTTTTCTTTAAACCATTTAAAATAAGCAAGGCAAAACATTAAGCTGTTGTAGTTGGTCATTGGGTACATCAGTGTTTGCTTATTATACTCTATGAGTTTCTGTCTGCTTGAAGTACTTCATGATTTTAAAAAATAAGAATGCTCTCAAGAATTTTTCTCAGTCTCTCCCAGTTCCAACACACTCTGTGCTCTTTTTGCAGCAGAGCCCATGAAATGGTCTTATCACTCATGCATTTATCTCCAGGAACCAGCCAGGCTCCCCCCACCCCATCCACATCCCCATCTCCTCCACAGAGATTGGTTTTCTAAAGGAAAACTGACTTTCACTAAGAAGTAAAAGACCGGAGGTAATTTAATGTAACTTATTATTACTTATTGATATCCCATGGGATATTTGCCAGCTAACTGAATCTCTTGAGGGAATGACTTTAAGGTTCATATCAGATCTGCAGAGATATTACAGCAAAACAGTAACTGAACCTTACCAACACCTCTCTCAAGCAGACCTACAACTTAGTTACTTTACTTTTTGCATATATCTCTACTTCAATACTTGCTACAGTGCTGGAAATATTTATTTATATGTATATTTATTTGTTTATATGAGATATTTATTTATCTTTCTACCTTCCACCTCAATTCAAATATATTCAAGGCTGAACCATGTTTTACCTCCTAGTGTATTCCATCATATAGCAAGTGTTTACTGAAAAGTTGGAAGATAAATAATGGAAGATTTCAATTTCATGTATAACGAGAAACGGAACTATGCTGGAAAAACACGATGTCTTTGAAATTAACTGATAATTTTTCCATTTATTCTTCTAAAAAAGGTATAGATTTGTCTAAACATTGCCATCAGGTCACATTCCTAATAGTTTCTGAATATACATGTAGTGGTGGCCTCCAAAAGCTGTCATCAACTTATCAGCAACTGAATGTGAGCACAATAATCCCATTTCCTGAAACACCAGTTGAGATTTGCCCTCTGAAACCAGAATCAACTAAAGGTTATTCTGGGAAATACAGTACAGTATGTGACAGGTCACAGTCTAAACAGGCACTAAAAGTATTTCATAAAATTACCTTCAAACTATGTGTATGAGATGTATATGAAACAGAAATGAATTCTGTGTTTAGATATAGGTCCCATCCCCAAGATAGCTCACTATGTGTCTGAAAATATTCCAAAATCTGAAAATACTTCAAGTCCCAAGCCTTTACAGTAAGGGATACTCAACCTCTGTGCATATATGTATATAAATATATATGTATATGTGCATATAAATATATACATATATGTATATAAATATATGTATGCATATAAATATACATGTACATAATGTGTATATATACATATATGTATGCATATAAATGTGTATATGTATATAAATGTATACATATATGTATCTAATATATGTATATGAATATATACATATATGTAAATATGTATATAAATATATATATATACATATATATGTGTTTACTATGTATCACAAACATATACCAATAAGAATGAGGAAAACAAAAATCAGCCAGCAAGGAAAAGAGAGAAAGAGGGGCTGGGATTTAGCCCAGCAGCACAGCGCCTGCCTGGCAAGTGCAAAGTCATGAGTTCGATTCCTGGTACCAGAAAATAACCAAAAAAAAAAAAGAAAAGAGAGAAAGAGAATGAGGGGGTAGGGGGAGAGAGAGAAATGAACTCCAAAAAGGCTTAGGAAAATGCACTTAAATCAGTAGAAGTAGTGGTGGCTATACTAGAGCATCTGGGCCTGGCTTAGCATGTTCTATCTGTACCAAACCCTATTCGTGATCATTCTCCAAGGAGAGAATCATGTCATTTGGACAACAAGAGAATCTTCAATTTCACTACCCTAATATGGTTTCTCCAGTCATCGATCCTCACATTTCAGAGAGAGGGCAGCTTTTTTTTGTTTGTTTGTTTTGTTTTTTTCCGGTACCAGGAATCGAACTCATGACCTTGCACTTGCCAGGCAGGCGCTGTGCCGCTGAGCTAAATCCCGGGCCCCGGAGAGAGGGCAGCTTATTAAAAGACAAAAATAAACAATTCTGATTCAAGTTAGATGTGTTGTCAGGGGTGATGCCACTGAACATTGAAGCAATTCAACATTCAGTTAGGATCTGAAAGGTTCAGTGGTACATTATCTATGCATAATAACATACTTTAGGAAAATACTGCAAAACTTGAACCCTAAAGAAATGAGACATGTTTCTTAAGAGGTGTTTTAAATGTTTTTAATAAATGAGGAAATTGTGAACAATTTAAGAGTCCTTCATTATCTTTAGAATACATTACTTAATGGGTACAGCCTGTCATCTGTAGATTTAGTGAATGAGTTAATACAGGCAAAGTTCTTAAAACAGTGGTAGTAGGTGCTTAATAAACAACATCAAACCTCTATTACTTAGTAATGCAGTTATAACAGCAATATTTTTGTGCAGAAAAAAAGTCATTCCTGAGACAGTTAAACTAATTTTTTACTTCAAATCTTCAAATGTTTTACTTCAATTTTTACTGCATATGTGTATAGGAAAATAAAACCTCCTGTTTTCTCTCAACTGTGCCACTCCAATCAGTGCTTATACCAGGCTAATATATAGGGTTCCCCCGCACATCAGCTCGGTTCTTTAGCACACAAGGACAGGGTGGCCTACAGTTTATTTAAATTCTGATGCTATCTACCAGGGGACGACACCCTGCAGGTCAAAAGCTCAGTCCCACAGAAAACTGCTCCCACTTCCAGTGCCAAGTGGAAGATCCTCACTTCACTCACTCTTTCTGTCCAACTTGGCTATAAATGGAATTTCCCCATGACCCCCTCCTCAGGTTCAGTCCGTTGCTGGAATGACCTACAGAAAGCAGGAAAATACTTTACTTTCGGGATGACTGGTTTATTACAAAAGATATGTTAAAGGGCAAACAAGCAGACACTTAAAGAGATACACAGAGCAAGATCCAGTAGGGTCTGAGTACAGGAGCTTCAGTCCTGTAGAGTTTTGTCATGCACTCCCTTCTGGGCATAGGAATATGTTTTCATTCACTAACCTGGAAACTCGACCTCATCCTTTTGGGCTTCCATGGGGCATCATGACATAGAAATGACTAAGTCACTTTCTAGTCCCTTTCCCCTCCCTGAAAGTTGGGGTGGGGCTGAAAATTCCAATCCTTTAGTCATAGGGTAGATTTCCCTGGCAACCAACCTCCAACAGTGGTTATCTAGGGGGCCTTCCAAAAATCACTAATTAATTAATTTTTGAGACAGGGTCTCACTTAGTGGTCCAGGCTGACCTTGAACTCACTATATAGCCCAGGCTGGCTTTGAACTCAAACCAATCCTCCTGCCTCAGCCTCCCAAGTGCTGGCATTACAGGTGTGCACCACCATCACTGGCCAAAAATCACCACTTTAACACAAACCCATATGCAGTTGGAAGGAGCTTGTTGTGATTAACAAAAGCTGTATCTTTTACCTTTATGGTATTTCAGGAATTGAGGACAAAATCCAAATATGTGGAACAAAAGATGCTCTGATAGTTCTAATCCCTCTAAATTTTAAGGTCTATGAGCCAGGAAAAATGGATGAAGCTATATACAAAAAGGTATATTTCTTATATCATAATATAACAGAAGTCATTCCTAGTGCTAACAAATCTGTTTTTCAGTTTCTTTTTTGTTCACTCTTTCATGCCTTACTCGCCAAATAACTAACCAATACAACAAGCTTTGTCTGAAAAGAACAACAAAGAAAAGCATGAAAAACAGTACCAGTTACACAGTCTCTGTTATGGTTTGTGTCTAGATGTCCCCCAAACCTCATGCAGTAATGTGGCGGGCTTGTAGAATTTGTGATTGATTCATAGTCCAATGCTGGGATTGTAGGTGTGACTGCTACACCCGCCTGGGGCAGGTAGCCTGCGTACAATATAAGGGAAGGAAAGAGGCTTCCCCTCTCTCTCCTCCCCTTTTTGACCTCGTTGCTTTTGCTATCTTCTGCCACCACCATGAACTGTTACCCTCTGCCATGCCACTCTGCCTTGGAGCCAGCTGATTATGGACTGAAGCTGCAACAAACTGTTAGCTAAATAAAACTTTCCCTCTTTAATTTGGGTGTCAAGTATTTTATCTCAGCAACGAGAAAGGTAACCAACACAACCTCCTAATCAGTCATCTTTCTTTAAGTTTCTAGGAACCAGGAGTGTCTGGTATAACTGGTGACCTTGGATATGAAAACCACATCAAGAGGGCTCATTACTACAAGAATTAATGACTTTTCTAATGCCCACCTGGCTAGAGCTGAAATCAGATTCCCTAGAAACCTTATATAAGCTTTTGTGCCTATAACCCTTGGCAAGATGAAGGTTGAGTGAAAACCCTCCATCCTCTCCCTGCCAACTGTTGTCAATAAAGTTCTTTCTTCTCCTGTCCCTCTATCAAGTTACTTGCCTCATGGGGGGTGGTAGAAACAGATCTTTCATGGTTTCCTAACAGTATGTATCAGGAAAAAGTTACTCATCTGTCATTGAACCACCTGAATAATAGGTCTAAAAATGAGGTTCTCTCCCTGTGTATTTTATAGTGCCTAAAACCAGAGGCACAGAAATGTTATGATCTTTTATTAAGAAGTTTGCTTTCAGTCATAAAGTGCTTTTCAATTAAACAGTAAGCTGTAATCACCTCATGAAGACACACTGGGGATATGAGTAGACCACCTGGGAAAAGTACAAATGAATCCAATTTCAAAAACTCCTGTGAAAGTACATCATTAATCTTACAGAATGTACTTGATGGCTTAATTTAAAAATAAGTATTTTTTTTTCTCATAGGTTGAGTAGTGGGTAAGCATGACAACTCTGAAATTAGATTTGCCTAGAACCAAATCCTGAGTCACAGTCATAGCTATGTGACCGTGGGCTGGACACTGATGATAATGAGCCTCTGTCTTCTCTTCTGTCAACAGAGAAAATAACACTGCCTATTTCATGAATAACTATTGTGATTAAATATGACAAATGCAGATTAAGCCAGTATTTAGCACACATATGTACCCCAAAAGTCCTAATTTGTTATTATTATCAAGGAAAATTTCTCAATTTAGTGGGACCAAATAATTTTGTGTTAGTCCAACAGGAAGTAAAAATATACAAGGTTAAGTTTAAAATAATTTGATTCAATCATCTAAATAATCTTATTTTTAAATCTTGGGCATCATCATCTCCCCTGGTACAAATCCACCTGCCATTTTAGGGTGAAGACCACACCTGACCACATTACTTCCCAGGGGACTTCCTGTGCAAAGGTTTATTCTCACTGTCTTAGCATTTTTAATGGTGTGAGTCAAGGATTTCAAAACTGTTGCTAAAGGTAGATTTTATCTTGCAGCTATTAATTTGAAAGGTGTTAATGGTTCTAAAAATGTCAACAGCCGAAATTTAAAACAAAGGATATCTCCTCCTAGCTCAGTTCTTTCCAGCAAGGCTTAGGCATGGTCTGAGGAGACATACACAAAGTAGATAGACAAGTAGGGGAAAATCCTGCTAGTGGTTCTGGTTTAGAATTTAAATTTTATTTTCACTACTACCAGGCAGTATCAACTGACATTAAATACAGGACAAAACAAGTATAACAGGTGTGTTTTAAAGAATAATCCCAGCATCAAAATATCAAGCATAAAGTAGATACATATACATAATATATCATTTTAATATAAATTCTTTATGAGCTAAAGGACTCAAGTTTTACACCTGTCATATGATATGTTACACTGAGTACCAGAAATTAAAACATCTTAAAATTCATTCTTTCAACATTTAATAATACTAGGTCCTCTGCTAGGTGTTCGTGATGGAAGCAGAGCTGAATAAAAATACAGTCCCTGTGCTGGAGAGGCTTGCAGACTGGTAGTGAAGCAGGCACAAAAAGGTAAATGACAGCATTCCCTGTTAAGTGGTGAAATACAGGTTCAAACTAAGTGGCACAGGAGCACAAAGAAGGGGGAACTACACTTGCTTGGAACCTACAGAGACTTCATAGAAAAAGTGGCTTTTTGAGCTACACCTTCAAAAAAATGATATGGTCCAGCATGCAGTTGTTGTTGGCTTTGTCTGTTTTTTTGTAGCTAACAACAAAACAATGCAATGTTCGTACCACTTCCATACAGCCTAGAACAGTTTCTATCTCATCGCTTTAGAAAGCAGTTATGTCCAATAGATAGATAAGGAAGCTGAAATCCAAAGACCGAAAAGCTAAAGGTCATGTAGTTAGCAGCCCTGGATTTGAGCCCAGATCTACAGGGACAGAGGGGGAGAGGGAGAAGGAGAAGGGAAGAGGAGGAGGAAAAGGTGAAAGAGGGAAGAGGAGAAGGAGCCAAGGAAGGAAGGAAGGAAGGGAAAAAAGGAAAGAAGGGAAGAAGGAAGGGTGGAATTTTAAAAGATGAGCAAGAAAAAGGAAAAAAGAGTAAGGTATAAAGTGAAAGGTCAAGATGGGAATTCTATACCCAGTTCATGTAGCCTATAGCGCCCTCTTCTTTCCCTAAGCTTCAGCTGCACTGAATTTGAAGACACACACTTCAAACTTCCCGTGTGTGCCAAATTCCCTCTCCTCAACTGTGAGCACTCCAGCCAGGTCCCGGAGTACACCTTAACACTTCTGAGCCCCTCAGGACCTGGCACTCTCACAAGCTTACTGATTACTTGCTGGTTCACCTAGTGCTCTAGCCCAGTGCTTCAAAGAGAGCTTAATAAGTCTGTGATTGGAGTTAAATTGACTGAAGTGAACGACTAGACTTCAGGATTATATGTTATAAAATAATAAAAAGGAAGCCAAGCAGTATAGCACAGTGGTTTTCAGACGAGCAGCTCTCAAACTTTAATGTGCACATGAGTCATACACCTACAGGTGCGGACCTGTCCAGTTTGCCCTGTTAAAAGCCAAGCACGGTGCAGACAGGAGCATTGCTAGAAAGCAACTTAGGACAGGCTTGACTTGCAGGAGATACAGATCTCATGTTTCAAAATCTCATTAATGTTCTCGTTCCTTTGCTTTCAGGAAAATAAACCATAATAAGTATAATACAGCTTTCATTTATTGAGCGCTAATAAAGCGGTCGGCACTATTCTTGGGTCAGTAAGCATAGTATCGAATATTCACAGAGTTCCATGTAGTCCTATACTTATAATACTGATGGGGGGAAAAAATAAAAAGCAACAGTAGCTTCCCTAAGTTTAAAGAGGAACAGCAGGGATTTAAGACTGTTTCACTAGAGTTAAAAGTCTAGGGTTCAGTGCTTCCTTGGCTCCGGTAGCAAGGGTGCATTTCAGGGATGCTAAGCTTCGGTCGGGTTGCAAGAGGACCCGAAATGCCCTTAGAAGGCACTTGCAGAACGAAGTTTCAACGGGAGGCTTGAGCTTGCAGTAACTGCTTCACTGGGGCTTTAAGTCCAGGTTAGGTATCTGAGCCAGAGAATATTTCTGCATCTACCTTCGAGCTTACAAGTCACTTGAATTCTTCAGCAAATCACTAAAGCCAGCTTCCCCCTGCTCTAGGGACTCACCCATCTGCTGCCCAGGAAGAAAGCCCTACTTCAGCTTTCTGTCTGGACCTAGGTTAGTTCAGGCTGGTGTTACAGTCACACCCAAGGTGTTAAGGAGGGGCGTCGAGGTTGTCTTCTAGACAACCAGAAGACTGGAATTGGAAAACGAGCAGTTTGTTGCAGGGCGAGCAGGAGAAAAAGTTAAAAGCCCAAGCGAATTGACTTTTAGACACTTTTTCTTTTAATTTGGCTAAAGTGTAAGTGGAGTAAAAGGAGATGACTGCTGTCTCCAGACGTTTGGTGTTCGTCTTCATCAAGACTAACGCATAAACTAGTAAATGGCTACTGGTTGTTTATTCATTTCTCTACTCGGGTACATCTATCTGCCTCTCCCAGCCTGCCAGGACAAAGCAGTAGTTTAATCTTTGGTGCTTTTAGGATTGCTGATATTGACAAGGCAGTCCCAGAACACTCTGTTATGTCGTAAACTTGTCTATATTTCCACCACTGGGAAGATTTTCCACACCGGCTGGAGATGCAAGTTTTCAAGAAGTCTGAGTCTGCCTTTTCATCCTGAAACTGGGTAAAGGGTTGGGGAGGAGACAAGCACGGTTCAGACCAATGAATGAGCGAGAGCCCCTCCCCCACACGCTAAACAACAGGTGGTGCTGTGTGCAGGGTGGACTCCTTTACGCACCGCAAAAACCGCAGGCGGGGTGTCCAAACCGAGTCCCCCTGGAACCTGATGCTTAGAGACCAGGGAGCCCATCTGGCAGTGCCCAGTAGACGGCTTTCCGGTCGCAGAGGAGGCTCGGTCGTCAAGGGGCTCAGGCCTCCCGCTCCAGAGATCCTGGGTTTTGCCTTTCTCCTCCCGTCTGCCCCGACCGCCCCCCATCCCCTCCACACGCGAGGTCCCGGCGGAGGGGTTATCTCCATCCTGACCCCATCCTCCGAGGAGTTCCCACAAGGGCTATTTTTAGTGGAGGCTGCTGGGCTCCGGCTTACCCAGGGGAGGAGCTGCGGCAGCGGAGCAAACGCGGCGGCACTGGAGCCCCGGGCTCTCCGAGGGGCGCTGCTCGGCTGGGGCGGGGTGCAGCTGCCCGCCGGGGCCCAGGTGCGCGGCCGGGCGGAG
>NW_004955423.1:4528512-4538249 GCF_000276665.1 Chinchilla lanigera | reverse complement strand
AGCGCGCGGGCTCTGCCGCCGGCGCTGCCGTCCTCTCCTACCTTGGAAATCCCTGAGACCCCGGGCCTGCCCTTTCCCGATCCTCTCTCCCCTCGCCACCCCAGAGCCCTGAAGTTAGCACTTTCCGGGAAGGAGGGGAATTTGAAGGTCTCGGAGGGGAACGAGGGGGCATTGTCCGCTCACCTGCAGATGCGGGGAGAGAGGGATCCCGGGCCCCCAGGCCAGGTGTCTAGGCCGGCGGGTGAGGCCAGCACCGCTGCCTTCATCCCAAGCGAGCCTCGCGGATCTTCCTCCTTCCAGCTGGTTTCCAGCAACGAGGTGGTCAGGGAAGAGTTAGCAACTCTGCAGCCTTAGGATGTGCGCGGGAGACGCTGGTGCCTTTCTTCTCTCCCTCGACCAGTTCTTCCCTCCCCCACCCACGCCTGCCGCTGCTCGTCGGAGTTCAGTTTCTTCCCAACCTCTCCGCACCCAGGTGCACTCGCCAGCCAGACACCCAGCGCACACCCCTGTGCGGACATTTCAGAGTGTGCGGGCCGAACTTCCAGGGTGGCAAATTGGAAAGCGTTTTTAAACTCCCCGCAAACCAGCTAGGAAACATTTTCAGGTTCTCAGCCTCCTGAAAGAAAAACAAACAAACAACTACAACCAATCACCGATCGGTCTTTGTGGGAGGGCGAGGGTTGGGCGAGGGAAGCTTGAATTGGCCTATTTAATGCAGCCTTAGTAGGGTAGGGTGGGTAAGTAGACGAAATCACACTCCTGTTAATCACATATTTCCTTCACAAGACTGCAGTTCTCTAAGAAATGTAGCCTTGAGCAAGGGTCAAGTCTCCAGAAAGGTATGTGCTGCTTTGCTAAAGCCCGGGGAGGTGACCGAGGTGTGGTCTGCAGGAGAGGACTGAAAGAACCGCCAGCACCTCAGCTATGTCCTGGGTACATTCTCGATGCTTTCTAGTGATATGTGGGAAACTGATAAGCGCAAAATATAATTTGAACTTCACAGAATTTGCTCAGATTCATAAGCCATGTTGCATGTGTGGACAGAGATTAGATGTCTACAGTTCTAATTTCTGTTACTTGAATTTTTTGTGACCGGCTTAAACAAGGAAGGCCAAAGGTCTAATCCTGATTTTTTAACTTAAATGCTCTTTTAGGATCAGTTTGTTTTCTTCAAGGGAGAGCTGGGGAGCAGTATTCCAGAAATAGGCATTTTCCATGGTTCACAGCATAGATTAATAGAGTCCACTAGCCTAATGATTGTATCAAAGATAGCAAGCCTAGTTAATCTTCTTATCAGTAAAATTATCAAAGCCTTTTAATGGCACGAATCTATTGTTTTTTCAGAGCAGCTGTGCACTTTAATGGAGTGTATTTTTAAAGTGAATACTTGTAGTGAAAAACTGCATTAAGAGCTGTATGAAACGAATGATTTGCCCATTTTCATACAATTTTTCTTTTAAAAACAATACAAGGAAATATTTTTAATTCCCAAGGTCCAAGTTATTGTCATGACTTTTGTTTGTTGGTTTGGTTTTGGTTTTGTTCTTTGAGACAGACTCTCTGTATAGTTAGGCTGGCCTTGAACTAACTCAGTATGTGCCCCAGGCTGGCCTTGGACTTGTGGCAATCCTTCTGCCTCGGCCTCCCAAGTGCTGAGATTATAGATGTGTGCCACCATCCCCAGCTGTCATGATTTTTTAATAGTCTGTTGTATTTTGAAATTGTAGTCTCCAGTAACACAGTAAAGTCTACATTGAAAAAGAAATGAGGTGGAGGCTGTGTATTTGACAAGCATTGTGTTATCCAATGTGGTATATTGCTATAATACAGCTAGCTGGCTGCTCCAGGTCCCTAGCATATTATCTCAGATTCTTACAATAAGCTCCCAAGTTAGGTGGTACCACCCACATTTTACAGAAGACAGGAGCTGAAGACCAGACAGCTGGCTCATGCAGTTAATGTCCTAAATGAGGATAACTAACCCTAACCCTAACCCTAACCCTAACCCTCTTTCACCTTAATGATACACTTTTTCCCATTGTCCAGAGGCTCCTTCCACCCCACCTAGATTTGGTGTTGAGGGCTGTATGAGGAAACAGGTCAAGAAAGTGATCTGCCTAGAGTTTTCTATGTAGCAGCATTCAAACTTGGAATCAAGACCATCTAGTTCCAAAACCTATATTCTTACCACCAATCTCTGTTGAATGGGTGATTTGAAACACCCTAATGGATAATGCACTGCTGTGCACCTGCTCTTCTAATCCACAGGGTGAAGCTGGTTTCATGGCCTGCAACACACTCCATGCTCCATCGCCAGAGTGTTGGCTGTACTGCCAGTTGGAGACCACTCACCCATTAAAATATATCAGACTGTGCAGGGTGACATTGCTATGGAAGAGTCCTTGAACCCACTTAATCTCTTTTAAAACAGAAACCAGGGGCTGGGGATTTAGCTCAGCGGCAAAAGCACCTGCCTGACAAGGGCAACGTCGTGAGTTCGGTTCCCGGTACCGGAGAAAAACCAAAAAAAAAAAAAAAAAAAAAAAAAAAACAAACAGAAACCATTCTAGACTGATGCGAGCTAAGGAGCATAGCCTCCAGATAAGAATAGATGCTATCAAATTCTGGCTCTACTGCCCAGCTGAAGTACAAAGAAACTCGGATTGTTGAGCTTGTCTGAGCCCTAGTTTGCTCGTGTGCAGTGGAGTTGATAAAGCCTACTAGTCGTTGTAGTGTTGTGTGGACAGCTTCTAGCAGATGCTCAGTGAGGATTAGTATCTATGTATCTAGCCCTGATGGAAGCTTCCACTATATTTCCCCTTATGTCTGTTTCACATGCATGTAGTGATTAGTCAGTGCTGTTGGTGATTCACTCTTCATACACGTGTACTGAGATCTAAATCAGTTTGTAGCATCTTTAACTGTTGAACTACCTTCTTTATTGTAGGCTTGTACTCACCTTTTGTAGTTTTTCCTTTGCCCTACATTGCATATTTTTTTGGAACTTTATTAGCAACGTTTGAGTGGCTGGAATTTGTATGCTTTGGCAGATATGCCTTCCTGTTCTCTGCCCCTCTTGATCTGTCATCCTTGCTTATCACTCGGCTCCCCACACATACAATGCTGGTGGTGGTATCTGTCCACTGCATGCCTAACCTTCGACTACACCCCTAACAGCTGAAAGTCTGTAACTTGGAGCCCCAGCCTAAATGCTGTCTCTTTCGCAAGCCCATAGGCCTCCCTCGAAATCCTTTCTCAGTTCATTTATAGTTCAGACGACACAGACCCTTTAAAATTTTTTCAAGTTATTTTCCCAGGTAATGTACTAGGAAACACTGTAAATGCTTTGTGTGGGGAACATGTTTTTATTTATAGTCTTAACTTAGGGTTAATACTGCCATGGTTTCTGTTTCCTAATGAAAGACAAGTCTGTGTTTTGAGAAATCCCTACAGTAATTAGGAAGGACACCCAAATTATTTTTTTCTGTTTCGTGATTGTTCAGTGGCACCTTCCTCATTCTGAGGCTTTTTCTTCTCATCCTTCTCCACTACATTAACTGGTATTACACTTGCTGCAAGGCCACAGTCTTAAGCAAAGCTTAGGCCATTAGGTAGCATAGCCATGTTTCATCACCGAGTTGCTCCCAGGGTGGTACAAGTTCATTAAGTTACCGGTACACCGAGCACATCGGTAGTATTTGAGTAGCTGGGCATTGTGGATGGAGTAATGGCCCAGATGGATTTCTTTAATTAGGAGTTGGATTTACCTGGGAGGAACAAACGGCTACCTCAGCAGAAGTTTGAGATGATGAGGGAGGAGGGTCTTGAACTGCTTTGGTTGGAATTAGGGCTATTTGCGCCACAACATGGAGGCTACAGAATCCGCATAAGTGGAAAAACCTATGGACGATCCAAACCATCTGACATAGGAGGGAAGAAAAAGAAAGAATGAGGTTTAAAAAAACTGCATGATTATAATACTATTATGATTGAAGTGTGCTAGGTATTGGCCATTCCTGCACTGTAAAAATAGGAAAGAGACCGTGGGGTGGTAAAGGGGGAAGGAGAGAAATTAATGTGAACTTGCAATCTGGCACATTAAAATGCTCCAGCTCAGTGTCAGAACAAGGAGGGCAAGCAATCTCAGAGCTCGTTTTAAAGTACATAGTTAGGCGCAAATATGTTGAAAATCTCCTAATTACTAAAAAGTGAACAGTACCTGAGCTCTTTTGTAACATCAAGCTTAAAGGCAGAATAAACCCTGGACTGTCCACCTAGAAGTATAACACACCCTCACGAGTTTTAAGAACAAACTGAGGAGCAATTCCTGGTATTCAGTGGATGGCTTGTGAGGAGGGTGGGGTTGGGGGTCTGAGCCGGGGCCTTGGATATGCTAAGCACTTGCTGTACCACCCCGCCCCATGGATCGAAGCTCTTTAAAAATGTAAATCTTAGTCTGTTATGCAACTAACTGAATGGCATTTGACAGAAAAAAATTGTAGGGACTCAAAAGGAAAGTTTGGCAAAATTCTTGGGGAGGTAAGTGAAGATGTTCCAGATGACCAAGATTTTGTTGTTGCTATTTCGTTGTTTTTTGTGGTACTGGGGGTTGAACCCAGAGCCATCACCTTGAGTTACATCCTTAGCCCTTTTTATTGTGAGAGTTTTGATAAGTTTCTAATTGCCCAGGCTGAACTCAAACTTGTGGTCTTCATGCGTCAGCCTCCTAGAATGCTGGGATTATAGACATGCATCACCTTACTCAGCTGACCAAAGTATTCTGAGTCACAGAAATCCAGGAGAGCTACATTTTCTTTGAAGGTCCTTTCTAAGAACTCAGAAGAGGCAAAGGTATTCCCACACCCCAGGAGGTTTTGAACACAGAGCAAGAAGGAAGGTTACTCTGGCTAAACTAAAACCTGCCCAAGGGCTTGGGGAGAGAGACAAGAGAGAACATGGTGGAGAAATGTTTTTGAAGTTGCCCTTCATGATCTCCTTAGTTTGCAAGCCTTTTGAAGAGAAATTATAATACCTCAGACACACTGTGTATCTGTTTATGGACTGTGAACCTTTGAGTACCATAGTCTTCCAACCACTTTTTACCAGTCCAAGGCTGCCCACCTGTTGAGAACACATGGCGTTCTGTGACTGTCTTATGTGTGAAAGTTGTAGAAGAGCTGTGTGCAACTAAAAGATGTGCAGGATAGTCACTGTATTACTGCATTTTGGGGGGGGGGTTACTGGGAATTGAACTCACAACCTTGCACTTGCCAGGCAGGTGTGTGTTAATACATTTTTGTGTGACTGGATATAATACCTTAGTTTACAGAACCTCTCCAATCATATTGCTACTTTTTGCCTCTACAAAACAGCATTCTCTGCTTTTAAAATGTATATGTTAAAAAATGTGAAAATCCTATGTGACCCAATTTTACAGTGACAAAGTATTGAATTTCTAAAGTTATCTCTCAAAACCTGCTCTACCTGCATGCTTCTGTTTCCTGGGTAAGACGCCCTTCCCAAACTTCATGTGGTCAGTGTCTTTTATTTATTCCTCTTACACTGGTAGTGTTATGATATCAGCCATCCAGTCTTGTGACTGGCCAGTTACATAGAAGATTGTCTCTTTTAGTCACCTTCCTCACCACTGAGACACAATCCCTGACACTCACAACTTAAAAGAAGAGAGATTTAGTTTGGCTCACACTTTAGTCTGCAGCCGCTGGTGCCAAGGCAGAAACGGTGTGGCGGAGGGTCGTAGCGGAAGACAGCTCCTCACATCATGGTGGCCGGGAAGCAGAGAGCAAAGGAGCAGCCTTGGACAGAGAGGCCCCTGCTGGGTCACACCAAGTACCACTTCCTAACAGCAAGTTAGCTATAAACCCATCAGCAGATAAATCCAGCAGGACCCAAACACCTTCCAAACACATGAGGCTTTTGGGGGGTCACTTTAGATCTAAGCCATAACAATCTATGCCAGAGAATTTTTTTTTCTTCTCTGAAAAAACATTTCATCACAAAATCATAAGAGGATAACAGCAGTTAATATACATGTATCATTATCTTCAAAACAGTTACTCTGAGTACAAGGCAAATCAAAAAGATTCTTCTAAAAGGAAAGAGATTATAACACAAACCTTTTCAACAGACTAAGATAAACTAGTATAAATGAAGCAAATTAGCATATGTTAAAGCAGTTTTGAAACAATGGAATATGTAACTTGGAGTGGTATTTCAACCTCTCCCTACTTTCTGTTATCTTCTGTTTTGTTCTTTATTTGTATATAAATATTCTACATTTCTTATGTAAGGGAAAGCGTGCAATATTTAATCTTGTGTGTCTGACATTTCACTTAACAGTAGGTTCTCAAGTTGCATCCATTTACTTATGAATGCCTCAGGTTTATCTTTCTTTATGGCGGAGTGATGCTCCACTGCATATGAATACCACATTTTCTTTATCCATTCATCTCTTGATGGGCATGTACACTGTTTCCAAGATCTAGCTCTTATGAATTGTGCTGCTTTAAGCATGGGCATGCATGTTTCCCTATAATATGATGATGTTAACTCTTGGGAAGATCCCTAGAAGGGGGACAGTTGGGTCAACTAGAATTTCTAGTTCTAGTTTTTTGAGAAATCTCTACACTGATTTCTGTAGTGATTGTACTAGTTTACATTCCCATCAACAGTGAAGAAGGGTTCCTTTTCTCCCACATCCTTGTCAGCATTTGTTATTATAAGATTTTTTGATGCTAGCCATTCTTTCTGGGGTAAGATGATATCTTAGAGTAATTTTAATTTGCATTTCTCTAATGGCCAGAGAATTTATATTTTAAATCATTTATTTATAGTTATGAAACATTGTTACATATATACATATTTTGGTCTTTTTGAGGCAGGGTCTCACTATGCAGTTCAGGCTGGCCTTGAGCTCACTTTGTAGCCCAGGCTGGTCTCAAACTTACAACAATCCTCCTCCTGCCTCAGCCTCCTGAGTGCTGGGATTACAGGCATATGCCACCTCGCCCAGCAACACTGTTACATATTAAAAAATGTTTCAGGGCTGGGGATATAGCTCAGTGGTAGTAAAGCATTTGCCTAGTATGGGTAAGGTTCTAGTTTCCATCCCTAGCACTGAAAAAATGTTTCTGTTCACAAGTAGATATTTGGGAAGGGTGGGGCCACTGAAGTTGTTCTTGGCCTTCTCCTGTCTGGTTCTTTGCTCAGGTTCTGCAGGGAGTGTAAGCCTGTGCCTCGGCTGTCTAATCTCGTAAGCTGCTAGAGGAGTTCGCCCTTAAATATTCCCTGTCTTCAGTATCCGAAGCCTGTCACGTTCCCTGCCCCCAAACAGTTCATCCCTCACCTCCACAAGCATTTATTTTCATCATATTCTTCTTTTCCTTTACTTTAAACCTCCAGAATACATGTGTTTTTCGATCTCTTCTCTCTCTGTCTGATATTTGGAGCTACAGTGAAACTTTGATGAGGGCAGAGCCTGTGTCTGTGCTGTTCACCACTGCAGAGCAGTGTTGGTAAAGTGCCTGGAAGAAACAGCCGGGTAATAAATATTTAATGATATATTTTACAGCAACCTTTTCCACCTACTGTCTTAGAGTATACTCGTTTCTGTTCCTATCATTTTATATTTTGGTAATGACATTCGGTAACATGTATGGAAATCATTTTTCTTAACAGAGACATAAAAATATATATGTAAATATCTCTATGTGATTGGAAATTAAAAGAAAGCACATACATAATTATAAATTAGGTACAAGTGTATAAAAAACAAAGGACATACAAGTAAATACGAGATTAAAGTCACTAAAAAAATATGTGGGGGCTGGGGATTTAGCTCAGCGGCAAAAGCGCCTGCCTGGCAAGCGCAAGGTCGTGAGTTCGGTTCCCGGTACCGGAGAAAAACCAAAAAAAAAAAAAATATGTGAAAACTCATGAGTCCTTGAGTTCTCTGTGTGTATTTTAAGAACTTGTTGAAATCAATAAAAATTCCTCAGTAGTCTTTCTCAAATATCTTTGAGATATATGACAATTAGAAACATGTTCAGCCGGGGATATGGCTCAGCAGCACAGTGGCTGTCTGGAAGCACAAGGTCCTGAGTTCAATTCCTGGTACCAAAAAAAAAGAAAGAAAGAAATGTTCAAAAGTCTCTCTTTTTCTTGTGATTAGTGGATTTTTAAAATTTTTTTAATTTTTTTATTTTTTGTAAATCCAACTTCTGGAAAGATACTGTAGAGGTTTATTTAGTCAATAACATCTTGTTGGGTTTTTTTACTCTTTGAAGACTGACTTCAGTAGGAAAACATCATCAGGCTACATTGTTTTATCTCCCTGGGCATTAACAAGGTCCAGTATAATGTGCACTGTCAGTAAATTTAGGAAATGTTGATCAACCAGTGCGTGTAATGCTCTAATTAATGCCCAGGTATGTGGATCATTGTACCTGAACATGGTTATCAGTTGTGGAGCTAGCAGCTGTGGGTACATGGGGGGTTTGGGTGAGTTGTTTCCACATTTTATCTAAGGATCAGGGTGGTGTCATAAGAAACATATACCTCATATTTGTATAAGTGACTCCGTAATGCACAGAGTGCCTTGGTGTTAAAGCAGAAACTTAAAGCAAGCTTGGCAAAGTAAACTTAATAAAATTAAAATGCAGGAAAATAGTCAAAACCAAGCAATTAAATTAATTGAAGGGAAGTACAGAGTGCTACAATGAAGAAAAATAAGGAAACCATACAAACGTGCTTGATGCTTGCTTTGTCATGGTCATTGCTATACCACTGGTATTTAAAAGTGTCCAAAATAGTAAAAGAAAAAAAAAGCCCCTAAAAGTGTCCAACATGCAGTAAAAGATCGATAATTATTTTTTAAATGAACAAATGAATGAAACCGCAAGATGGGGAAAGACTAACTTCATGCCATTAGGATAAAACCAAAGTATTCCTAAGGGGATGCTGCTGAGTAGCTAGCACACTGTTAAAATATCTTGACTAATAGATAACAGCTGAATGGCTAGGCAGTTGATTTCCAAGAATAAATCTCACCTGCATTAAAATTAATAAAAATTTGCTCATGGGCCTAATCAGGAATGTTAATTTCTTCACAGAAGAAGGTTGTGAATTCTACCTTGGAAACAATTCAAGTAATTCCCCCACACACACAATGTGAATCAAACTCATGACGTCACGCTTGCCAGACAGGTGCCATGCCACTGAGCTAAATCCCCAGCCCCTAAGTAATTTCAAGTTTGAAATTTTTTTCAGTTACTCAATGTAGTCTTTACAAATCTCTTGATCAAAAAAGGTCCATCCATGTCATTCCATTTTTGTGTTGAGGTCATTGAGATAACAAACTCAATTATAACTAACTAATAACATTTAGCTAGCTAAATAACATTTAGTTATACATTCACAGTAACGATTACTGGCAATATTTGTATAAGCACTGATAATCCTTTGCATTGGCTTTCTACATCAGAAAGGATTTTCAAAGCATAAATATCTGAACTGTTCAGTGTTATCTATTTCATGGACTTGGGCTTCTATATTTTGCATGTTTTGTTCTATGTACCATGTCTTATTTTAAAAGGTATGGCAAGAAGTGCTTATTATAACCCACCCAGGGGCTGGGGATTTAGCTCAGCGGCAAAGCGCCTGCCTGGCAAGTGCAAGGTCGTGAGTTTGGTTCCCGGTACAGGAGAAAAACCAAAAAA
>NW_004955423.1:4507836-4528412 GCF_000276665.1 Chinchilla lanigera | reverse complement strand
TATATATATATAAAACCCACCCAAACTGGCTGGTGCCGTCAAGTTACTGCTCATAATATTAAACAACCAGTGAGATAAAGCAGTACTTCAGTGGATGGAATAGAGTTACGTTTTTATTGCTTTTCTTCAAGTTAGAAATGCTTTTTACTGTCTTCTCAGCTTGTCTACTCCAAGGCTAGAACCCATGAATTATGTAATTTCTCTCCATCAGATTTTGCCTTTAGTATTTATCACTGTTGAATACCTATTTTCTTAAGAACCTTCTTTTTGGGCTGGGGATTTAGCTCAGCGGCAAAGCGCCTGCCTAGCAAGCACAAGGTCATGAGTTCGGTTCCCGGTACCGGAGAAAAACCAAAACCAAAAAAAAAAAAAGAACCTTCTTTTTCCCTTGAGACTCTTGTCCCACTAGGAAACTATGTTCTATACTGCCTGAAAAGTTAAGATTCTGAAAATCATAGAGGAATATCCAGGAAGGATGTTGTGGGCATTGTTACCTTATAAAGTATAGCACTGGTTCATTAATAGTGTGACTGTCGTACCAAACTAAATTTATCATGTGATACTTTTAGCACAGCATATTACAAATTAGCTTTACTCAATTATATACTGTTAGGAAGGAGGGAAGATTCATAATGAATCTATGCAAATAGCTGTATTACCAGGAACAGGAAAAGGTCTTGGTGTATACAGTAATTATTTCCATTCTGTGTGGCTTTTAGATGAGGCCAAATTTAATGTTTTCCTTTTTGCAGAGAAGATAGATTCCATGAGAGTGGAGTCATCTATGGGTAAATTTTTATTACTTTTAGTTGTTAGAATAAAGTTTATCTAAATGATCCTTAACAAAAAGTGTTTTTCTAAGTTTACCTTTTAAATTTCCAATTATTAAGAGGATTACCTTTATATTCTTCTAGGTTCACTAGTCCATGGTCACAGCTAGCTTTTCCTATTGTCATTTCATTCAGAATGTTTTATTTTATGGTGATAGGACATTTGGTATAGGATATTGGAAACCTATGACTTCTAGAATAATTCTAAAGAGTATACTGATACTGGCTAGTGTTCAGAGGAATGTAATCCTTTAATCTCTACAGTTAGTTTCTGGTTTATACAGTACCACCAAATATACCAATCAGAGGTTCAAATTTTGATTTAGGTACAACTTAACTAGTAATCAGAGATGTTTAAGTTAAAAGCCTTTTTTTTTTTTTGGCTTAAGAGGTTTTTTAAAGATACTCTACAAACACCCAGAAATAACCTGCTGAATTAAAGGTTATAAATAAACTAAGAGAAAAAAAAGAAGCTTTATCCAATACTTTTCAACAAATAAAGTGTCAGTTGAAGAATAATTTGTGTCAGTTAACTCTGAAGCAAATAAAACTATAAATTCTGAACAAAATGTGAAGCCCAACTTTTTGAAAGCGCAGGTGAGCAACCAAAAGCAGGTCAGAACCAGGGAAGCTGGTCCTCAGGAGGTGGGAGCTGCAATTGGTGAGATTTGAATTACGGCTTTTCCCCTGAACTTCCACTTCCCAAGGTACAGAGTGGCTTATTCTCGAGCCAGCTGCTGCAATCATTCTGACTTGAAAAGGTGCAGTGAGTGTGGCGCTTTTCCGATGACTTGAAATTGAAGGGGAAATTCTAGAAAAAACGTGAGTCACATAAAAGGCAAAGCCCCCAAGTCGTCTGAAGTACTCCCCAGCTTTTGCTGACTCCATGGAGCCTACCTTGCAGTAACAAAAGTTGATCTGCCAAAGGACCTGAGCTTGTACTCACGCAGCTGTTGACCTCAGGGCACTCAGAGGTCAGAGTTGGAGGTTAAGCAAGGAAATGGCTTGCTGAATGTAATATTAGTACTTTTCAGAGGAAGGAAATAGACTCAAGAGTTTCCATAATAATCATTCAAAATATCATGTAAAAATAAATTATTAGACATGAATATACACAGGAAAATGTAACCCATAATCAAGACAAAGTGTAGTCAATAGTAATTAATTAAAAATCAGTCAAATGTTGGAACTAGCAGATAATGATTTTAAAATTGGTATTACAGTAATATGAACAGACATATAGTCATAATGAATTAACAGATGAGGGCTGTCACAAAGAACTATAAAAAAGCACAGTAGAAAGTCTAGAATGACAACTCCACTGGGTAAACTTAACATCAAATTGGAGAGAGCAAATAAACTGCAGAGTGCTTAAACATGTATCAATAGCTATAGTCTGAAGAAGAGAGAGCAAAAGAATTGAAAAAGTTGAACAAAGCTATGGTAACACGTGGAACAATGTCAAGAGTGCAGCAGTATAGGGGCTGGGGATTTAGCTCAGCAGCAAAGCACCTACCTGGCAAGTGCAAGGTCGTGAGTTCGGTTCTCGGTACCGGAGAAAAACCAAAAAAAAAAAAAAAGAAAGAAAGAAAGAAAAGAGTGCAGCAGTATAGAGAAAGAAAAGAGAGAAAAAAGTGAAAACAGAAAAAACAATGAATAATGGCCCCAGCTTTGGAGAAAAATACAAACTTAGTGATATAAGAAGGTTTTTACAAGCAGGTTAAATATAAAAGAACTATTATGAAGTAAAGCACCACAGCCTAATTGCTCGAAACGAACAATAAAAAGAAAACAATAAAAGCACACTAGAAAAAATAAAAATACATTTCATACAGGATAACAATAGCACTCAGGAGGCTGAGGCAGGAGTATCCTTGCAAGTGTGAGACCAACCTACCCTACAAAGTGAGTTCAAGGCCAGCCTGAACTGCATAGTGAGACCCTGTCTCAAAAAGACCAAAAATATAAATAAAAAATGTGGATGACAACTTAGGTTTTCCTCAAAATAAAAAACAAAAAAGAAAAAAAAGAGGACAGAACAACATCATTTTTGAAATGTTAGCATCTGTTCTCTGGCTATGATGGAGTTAACAATAAGATGTTTAGAAAAGTACTCAAAATTTGTAAATAAAATGAGAATCTTCCATACACCTTTTGGACCAAAGAAAATTTTTAAAAAATTAAAAACATTTCCTACTGAATGATGAAAATATAGTATCAAAATTAAGAAAGATGATGAAACATCTAAAGCAAGACATAGATTGGTAGGCAAGTAGATGGTAGATAGATGATAGATAGGTAGATGGATGTGGTTTTGTAGAGCTTGATATGCTTGTATTAGAAAAGAAACATTGGATATCAGTGATCTTAGTTTCTATCACAAGAAGCTAAATTAAATTCCAAAAACAACATAGAAGGAAAACTAGGTTAGTAGCAGAAATCATGAAATGAAAAACAGATGAATTTTTTAAAAAAAAATTAAGCCAAAGTCACTCACTTGAAAATCAGATGAATGAGTCTAACAAAACCTATGAAGAGGTGAGGAGAAAGAGACAGAGTGAACAATCCCATGTTAGCAGCATCAGGAATGAAAAAGAGGTGCCCCATAGGCTCGACTGACAAGAAAACGGTAGCAAGGAAATACTGCGAAAGCTGTGTGAATAATCACATTCGGCAATTTAGGGGCTTTTTTTGCGGGGGAGGGGGAGGGCGCTTTTTTTTCTTTCTGGTACCAGCCATTGAACTCAAGGCCTGCCGCTTGCCAGGCAGGTGCTACACCGCTGAGCTACATCCGCAGCCCAACATTTGACAATTTAAATGGGGACAGGACAGGTCAAACAAACTATAAAGTCTAACAAAAATTATTTATAACCAAAAATGTTCCCATAAGGAAAACTTCAGAGCAAAGGGACTTAATATCAAAAATACAAGATTGATATAATATTCAAAAATCTTCCTCCTTTATTATCTCAAATATTGTTGAAATATTCACTTTCAAAGCTATTCATGATAAGATTTTCAAAGGTTATCTATAAGTCTCTGAAAGGTACTTTATTTAAAAATAATCTATAGCTAACATCATTCTTACTGGTGAAATTTTGAATGCTTTCTTCTAAAATAAAAAACTAAGCAAAAATATCTTCTCTCATCCTCTCCATTTAGTGCTGTAAAGATTAAAAAAAAAGAGAGAAAAAAAATTGGGAAGAAACCTTATAGCCTCTATGGTTAAAAAGTAAGATTCCACATCCTAGTAAATCTGTAAAGCATCAACTAACAGTAGTGCCACACACTAATCTCTAATTGACATGGATGTATTTAAAAATCTGCTTTTAAGAATATTAAAAGTATGTTGACAGCCGCTGTGTCAGTCAGCCCTTGCACATGAACATGAGTTCATTTTTCTTTTCCTGGAAAGGTATCTAATCATGCAGTCACTTAAATAACCTCTTTCTGATACTTTTTCTCTCACTTAACAGCTTCCCCTAAATGTGAGTGCCGTAAATAGAACCAATTAGTTCGACATAAATAAGGAGCAGATCAATTAAAACTAGTTGTTCCTAGCATCCTTGAATTGTGAGTGCTATATCCTGGATCATAGGAGGCGAACAAGCCATTGGTGCTACCTAGATGCTAACCAGTGTGTATCAAACATGTTCTAGGTATAAAAGTTATCTGCTCCTTTTTTAATTTATTTTATTTATTTTATTTTTTTTGGTTTTTCTCCGGTACCGGGAACCGAACTCACGACCTTGCACTTGCCAGGCAGGCGCTTTTGCCGCTGAGCTAAATCCCCAGCCCCTCTGCTCCTTTTTTTATTGTTCCAAATTTAGAAGATAGTCTCAAAGTACAGCCACATTTTAAAATGATTTCAGAGACAGTACAGGTACCCAAGGATAGGAGAAGTTCATGATGTTGGCTGGCTTTTTAACAAATAACAGTTATATCAGAAAGTATATTAAAGTGTTAGAATTGTAATTTCTCTAGAGGCCAAAACTCTTTATTCTGCTTGTTTGTTTTCAGTTATTTATAATTTTGAAATACCAAAAGATAGAATAAAAGCAGGAAAGCTAAATCTTCTGAAAGGACACATTTGGCTTGGATGAGAAAAAAATGCTTTTGCCATCCAAGTACAGCATACAGTCCATAAAGAATGTTATAGGCTTATGTCGACAAAAGATTATCCGAGACATTTTTTCCTTTCTGACTTAGCAGTTACCAATTCTGTTTAGCTACTTAAAAAGTAATTTTTTCTCAGTGTTATTTTTCATATAAATCACATAGGTCAAATAATGGGTGGCAGTTTTTAAAGCTAACATCAACTTTATGAAGCATTTTATAAGACCATAGTCTTATTGGAGTATTATAAAGGCCAAAATATGTATGGATAGGATATATAGCTTAAACTGTCATAATTATTTTTTTAAAGATTGATCATTAACTACCTAATTTGATTCACTCAGGATCTTAAATTTATCTTAACTGACAATTTTTACTACCACCAAAAACTAATACAATCACTGTTCACCGTAGAAAAGTTATGAGGGCGGAGAGCATGGCTCAGTATTACAGTACTTGATCCAGCATGCACAAAACCTTGGGTTCTTACCTCCAGCACCACAAAAACAACAACAACAACAACAAAAAATAAGATGAAAAAAAACTTTATAACACAAGTGTGATACTCCCAGATCTCACATTGCTGCATCATTGCTTAAAATTTACATCTTACAAACTTTCTTTAGCAGAAACAGATACTAGTTATAATTCAGTGCTGTTGAACGTGTCTGTCCTTTTAAATTTTTAAAGATGAGCCAACTTTACCCATGAGATAAACATAAGAAAGTTACTGCTTTCCATTTAAATAGGCATCTTATCACAAAACAATAAAATGAACTAAAGCAGCAACTTTATTGAACTATAATTTTCCTACTAAATGTTACTTTACAATTTAGTAGCTTTTAATATGATTATATAATTGTACTGCCATTATCATAATCTAATTTTAGAACATTTTTATCATCCCTAAAATAAATCTGTACCTATTAACTGTCACACCTTACTCCCAGCCATATTTTTATTTCTCCCAAGCTCTAAGCAACTGCTGTTTTCTGTCTTTATAGACTTGCCTATTTTTGGACATTTCATGTAAGTAGCATCATAAAATATGAGGGATTTTTTTGCTAGCTTCTCAGCATACATGTGAGATTGATCCATTTGTAGCATACTTCACTATTCCATTTTTTAATGACAAATAATATTCTACAGCATGGACACAGCACATTTATTCATCAGCTGAACCACATTAAGGTTCTCTCCACTCTGGAACTACTAGCTAGGAAAAATACTCCTGTGAACGTTCATGTGCAAGTTTCCTCTGTTTTTTTCTTGGTACTGGGGATTGAACCCCATGCCGTGTACATGCTAGGCAAGCTCTGTACTACTGAGCCACATCCCCAGCCCTTCATGTCCAAGTTTCTGTGTGTGCATATATTTCCATTTCTCTTGGATAGATATGTATAGAAATAAAATTGTTGGGTCTATGGAAACTCAGTGTTTGACATTTTGATGAAATGAGGTATAATTTTGCATCATATCCCAAACTAGAGTAGAATCATAGCTAAGACATTTAACTGTCTTTTTAGTGAAATCATTATTATCATCATCATTCTTATCTATCATTGTTGCTAAACCTTAGTGAGCAGGTAGATTCCCTTATTCTAGATGTATACAAGTACTTATTAGTTTCCGACTGTAAAACGTGAACTCTGTTTGAAAGACAAAATCTTGCTAATTTTTCTCTGGAAGAATTAGCCTACTAGACAACTTTTCTATCTATGGTTTCAACTATTGGACAAATACAAATATAGATATAAATCTATACACAAACAAACTGCAGATAAAACACAAAGCAAAACTTTTCTGAATGTTGTCAAAAGATAATTTTCAAAAAGTTAAACATGACTCTTAAAACAAACATAGAAGGAACATGTCAAAGATTTATTTAACCCACAAATGAGGGAGCCAGCAGGCTGATAAAACCAGCTCACAGTATTCAAGGAATTATTTTTAAAAAGAATGTCAGGATAACATTGCTAGGTAAGATATAAAACTAGGAAATATACTTCAGGGAAATAAAAATCATATTGTGTTGTTTTCTGCTTGACAAAAATCTACAAGGTTGGAATTTAATCAGAAGCAGTTAGCAAGTCAAAAAAGAACATATTTCCCTAAATAATGTTCAGGTGAACCAGTTAAATGATATTTTTTAGGATTACCCTGAGAGGGTGTATGGTTCTTCCTTTTGCTTCAGTCCAAGTTTTTGATACTTTTTAAACCATTGCATATTGGCTTATCCTAAACTTTTTATTTTTGAGGGTGTGATTGTCAAATACAAATCACTGGCAGTGGAAGTCCTCAAACTTAGTACATGGGACAGAAAGTTTTGTTCTACATTTCATTTCCTCATATTACTCATGTATCAAAATTCTGCTCTAATTCTACCCTGGGGAAAGAGTTCTATTTTAACTTTAACACCAATTTCAACAAAGTTTTAGGGGCAAAACTGCTCTCCAAACTCACAACATTGATGGTATCTTAGTTACTTTTCTCTCACTGCTGAGATAAAACACCTGACACCCAAAGTTAAAGGGGGAAGGGTTTGTTTAACTCACGGTTTGTAGAGGTTTTAGTCCATAATCAGCTGGCTCCAAGGCAGGATGGCTCAGCAGAGGGGAATCACAGAGTGAACCAGTTTCTGGCAAACAGGAGACAGCAAAAGCAAGCAAGGGAAGGGCAGACAAGCCTCTTTCTGTCCCCTATAGTGTATCCAGGCTACTGGTATTAGAGTGTTGCCAAACCAATCGGTGGACTGCTTTAGTAATCACACACCCTTAATCCCAGCATCAATCACACACTTCAGATCCAGCCACTTCTGAAAACGTCCAACCTATTACCACATGAGGCCTGGTGGGGGGCAACTGTACATAAACCATGACAGATAGCAAATCATGTTAAGCTCAGAGGAAAAGGAAACCTTGCAAAGGGCCTCCAGATTTTGACATTCAGGTGCTCAGATTGCCATATATCAGCAAAGAAGCTAAGACTCAGGAAGAGAAACTGAATCTCAGTGGCATCCATGTTATGAAGTCCAGCCTCCATGGGACGTCTAAAGGACCTTACACAGGCACTGACAACTTTGACCCGTGTAATTTGCTCAGCAGCCTGTTTTTGTACAGTCCACTTGCTAACACTTGTTCTTATATTTTTAAACAGTATTTTTCAAGAATATATAACTTATGCCACATGTGAACTGTCAGCCGTATGTATTTACTATCCCTCATCCTTGTAATTTTAAAAATGGCAACTTACTGTTAATAACTATCAAAGTTTTATCACAAACTTGATCTAAAGGGAAAAGCTTTCTACCACTATTAATTTGCTCTTTTCTTGGTGGGGGTGGGGATTGAATTCAGGGCCTTAAACATGTTAAGGAAGCACTCTCCCATTAACTGCATCTCCAGAACCAAATATTTGCTGTTGGTAAGGATATTTTATAGCAAATGCAAATGATTAAAGTATCATTAGACTTGACATCAACAGAAAATAGTACTTGGTTAAAAATCTTTAAACTTGGATGACAGTTGGTCCACTGCATGGGTTGTAACTAATTTCTCAAAACAAATTTTATTTTATTTTATTTTGTCTTTTTTGAGACAAGGTCTCACTATGTAGTTCAGGCTGGCCTCAAACTTTCAACGATTCTCCTGCCTCAGCCTCCCAACTGCTGGGATTACAGGCGTGCGCCACCATGACCAGCTCAAAACAAATTTTAGTGTCATTAAAGTTCATGAGAATCAGTTATATGGAGGAAGTTATACGTAAAATCACACAGAAATGTTTGGGACAATTTTTCTTTTATAAGCAAGTGAATTTTAAAGGCATACACTGGAGTATTACAAGAAAAGTAGACTAAAGGAATCTTTGGATGCCATACTCTTACAGATTGTTTAATTTAGGACTACACAAACAGCAAGATGAGACACTTGGAAAAGAATCAGAAGACCATCACCAAGAGGATTAGCACAGAAAACAGTCTATGTAAAAAAATAGAAGAAACTGAGTTATTTCAGCTAAGATATGAAGGTCAAGGAAAAATTTAATTATTGTTTGCAAGGGTATAAAGGAATTGGGTATGAAGAACAGTTGTACATCTCTTCTGAAAAGAAATAAAAGCTTGCCCTACATTATAAGCGTTTCCAGTGGTTACAAAGAACTTTCAGACATCAAGAACTCACCCTTTACACAGCTTTTCAAAGACACTGAGTCTTTGGGCGAATTTAAAAATAGGGCTGAATTGCAGCTCTGTGCCGTGGGTTTAGTGTGGTCTTGCCTGAAAGGTTAGCCAGATAACCCCTCGAGATCAGCCAAGTGGTTATAATTTAACTGTGCTGCGTGCTAACCACCAGATCCGCTAACCTTTGAGAGGATACACAGAACAACTGTTCCTGAGGGCTCACTCTGTGACGGGATGCAGGGGAAACAACTACACAAGTGGCAAACATGTGGGGCAGCATTGTCACAGGAGAACAGGGAAATACTTGCAAGGATGTAAATGTCTGGAAAGGGATGTGATTAAAAATCGGGCTCAGGAGGCAAAGACCTGGAGGAGAGGAGGCGGCTACCCTCTCTGAGGAGGCCAGACCAGGGAGACCGTCCAAGCAGCAGGAAACAAAAGCAAAGAGCATTCCCTGGTACAGTGGAGGAGCAGCAAGAGGACCGGTCCGCAGAGGGCACTGAGTGAATGGGAAAACAGTAATTCATTTGTGTTTTGTTTTGTTTTGTCACTTGTTTTTCTTTTGAGACACTGGAGATTGAACCCAGGGCCTCATAACATGCTAGGCAAACCACTAGTTACGTCCCCAGCCCTTTAAGATTCCTTTTTAACTTTTGAGATTGGGTCTTGCTTAGTTGTCCAGGGTGGACGTGAATTTACAATCCTCCTGTTTCAGTCTCCCAAGTAGCTGGGATTGTAGGTATGCGCTCAGAGAAAGAGGGGTGGGCTCAAAAGTGTCTTGCCCACCTGTATTCTGAGCAAGATGAGCAAGCAGAAGGGCCTGAGCAAATGAAAGTTTAATCCCACTTAACTTTTAAAGGAATCCCTCTGGCTACAGAATAGAGCATATCTGAGCCCACTGTTTGGTCTCCAGCCCTTTGCCATCTTAAATTATTAAAGACTAAAAAGAATTTTATGTAGGTCATGTCTATAGATTGTTACCATATTAAAAATATAAAACAATAAGTTTATTTTGAATAACAATAATGAAGGTGCTAATGTTAATGCAAATAACATTTTGTGAAAATGACTTTTTCAAAACAAGTAAGAGGCGCGAGAAGGTGGCAGTGTTTGGTGTTTGCCATCTCTTCAGTGTCTGCATTCTCTCTGTTCACTACTGCTTTCCAGTAACCTCCGGGAGACTTCACCGTGCACTCACCAGAAAATGAATCAAAAAGGCAGATCATGTTTAGTGTTTTATGGAAACAGTTTTGATCTCACTTATGCCCGAAGCACAGAGTCCAGTTAGTAACCTGCTCCAGTAAAGCAGGTGACAGGCTGGGGTCACTGGGGTGCAGTAGGGGTACTGAGAACTGGCACGTTTCTAGCTGTATTTTACAGGTTGAACCAGTAAGTCTTGCTGGCAGGGTAGGTGTGGATATGAGAGGTAGAAGACAAAATCGACTCCAAGACTTTGAACCGAGGAACTGCGCAGATGGGTTTCCTGTTTACTGAAATGTAAAAGACTGTGCAGATAAGAGATTTGAAAGGAAGACTTATTTTGGACTTGTTAATTTTCAGATATCTATTAAAACACCCAGTTGGAAATTTCAAATCAAAAGCTGGATATTTAAATCTGAAATTCAGGGTTATATCTTTCAGGGCTTTTTAAGGAAAGAATGCATAAAAGTTACCTGTGTCCTACAGTAGCTAAAATATAGCATTTGTTCTGCTGTCATATTTGACAGTTAGTTTGCCAGATATTGAGCTCCAAACTGGCAGCTGCTTTCACTAGAAATTTTTAAAACTTTACCGTGTCCCAGCTTTCAGCGCTGTTGTGGAGAGGTCTGATGCTGATCTGGTTTTCATTTCTTTGTATGCCCCCTCTTTTCCTCTCCATCTCTCCTGCCAGCGGCCTTTGGGATCTTTCCTTCACCCCTAGTGTTCTAAAACTTCACAGTGGCACCGGTCTTCAGAATTCATCGCCCTGGACACTGTAGTCAGGCTGCTGGATAAGGAGTGTCCTAGTTTGGGAAAAATTTCTCATACTCTTTCCTTGATAATTTCACCATTTTCTTCTTTTACTCCATATAAAATTTCTGTTTGAAATGCTGGATCTGAAATCTATATTTCTGTTTTCCTTCTCCAATTCCCTTTTATTCTACCTGAAAGTTAATTTTGTCAACATTAGCCTCTAACCCTAAGCTTTTGTGAAATGTTTTATTTTGTACATACATTATCTTCTGTTAATTCTCTGAGAATATCAATGAGAATTTGGAGATCTTAAAACTCTTGCTCTTTGCTTTTGTATTTTCCCCTGCTTTTGTTTTGTTGTTGTTGTTTAGTTGGTTGGTTGGTTTTCTTTTTTTTTTTTTTTATTTTCCTTTTCTTCTTTGTGTATTTTTCTTCTACCTTTCTTTCAGATTGGAGGCATTTCACATGGCTGGTGATCCATAACTGTGTGTTATAGGTCTTGGTTTCTTTGGGGAAGCTATAACAGAATACTACCAGGTCTGAGATGTTTTAGTGACCAGAAAGTATTGACTCACAGTCTGGAAGTTGGAATGTCCGATATTGTCTTTGGCACCTGGCAAGGCCTTCGTGTTCCATCATCATAATGCGGAAGGAATCAGATGGCGGATTAGCTAAGAGGAGAGGCGGGAGCGGGGAAAGAGTGACAGAGTACACTTAAAAGGCAGTAGATAACGATGCCATTAATTCATTCATGAGATGAAGCCCTTAGGACCTAAACACCTCTTAAAAGTTCCACCTTTTTTGGTTGTTGTTTTTCTTCCTTCCGCATGAGTTCCGGGAGAGACACTCGATCCGTAGCATCAGGCTGAAGCTTAAAAGAGCTGTTTGGAAATTCCTTGTGAATTGTGGAACACAATTCCACTGAAGGGCTTCACAATGAGGTCATAAGCAACCTTTTGGTTGTAGGGCTTCCACTGTCATTGCTACAGGAATATGACTCCTAGCATCTCATTGCCTTCTGAAATCCACCTAAATCATCTTTATCTTTGTGCAACCCAAAATGTGTGTGTGTGTATGTGTGTACACAAATCCCAAATCTTTGAGTAAAGTCGGTATGCCAGGAGAGTATGCCCTGTGTATCCAGGGGCTTCCTACCTACCCCCTCCTCCACTTGAAGGCATCCACCTGACCCAGCGGGAGAAGCCCTGCGCATGGGACTGAAGAGTTAAATTGTGCATTCATGCACTGTCAGAGGGACTCCCTTGTCTCCTCCCCACGCACACCCACACACAGTGGTAACCTAAACAGTAAAGGACACAGTTTCTTTCTCTCACATAATAGCCTGCACATAATCACACAGTGCAGCGGACTTGGCTTCCTTATATGTTGATGTTCCACCATTGCTAGCGCATACCTCTCACTTGTGTGATTGGGGTTGGTTAATCCTAAGACTACCTCCTGTGTCAGAAGTGGAGAGAAGGGCATGTGGAGGGCAAGTTCCTTTCCTTTAAAGACACAATTTGGGGTTGAATCCATCTTTTCTGTTTATATTCCACTGGCCAGGACCAGGCACAGGGCCACACCTACCTGCAGGGGGCTGGAACGTGTACTAATCTGTTATCTTGGAAAGGGGAAAGGAAGGCTAAATAACGGAAGCCCATACGCTGTCCTCCCACCTGACCCTGACATCTTTTATGGAAGGCCACAAAGAGAACTGCTGGCAATAGTCAGCTGAGGGCCCTTTCGGTGACTTTTCCTGGAGATCAGGCGACTCAGCTTCCAGATCACAGCTGCTTCCCTTAGGCACAGCCCTGACATCATGCAGGCCCCAGGAAGGCCGCCGAGGTTTGGGGTGCAGCGGGCAGAGGAACAGCCTTCCCATAAGAGGTTTGAGCTTCACACCTGCAAGTCCATAAACACCTATGAAGAACTCCTTTTCTTAAGGACCTGTCCAGTTGATTGTATCATTATTGGTCTTAGCTATTGAGGCTTTCTTAAAACTTTGGATCCTGCTCCAGAGATGCTAGGTGCCGAGCAGGCTGCAAGAGTTGCACAGTATGTGGGGAATCTTGGAGAATTGCACAAGCCTAACCTCTGGGTTGGGACAGACTGATATTTTCTGGGGTTTGACAGGTACACATAGAATTTGAGAAGGTTGACGACAAAAGTGGGCTATCTTGAGACAAGAGGAAAAATTATGAAACATTTTGACATGGACATCATAATTTTTGGGTTCTTATAAGCACTTTCTATCAGCAGCAGGTACAGAGGCATACACAGTAAATTGGATTTTTTAGAATACACAAAATTCCCAAAAGAGAAACCTAGCTAATACTTTCTGAAGCAAATGATGAGATTGATCATTGTTATATTTATTGCTAGGTACTTTTCTAAGTATGCATCATTTAAAGAGGTTAAAAAATCTGCTTAAGGTCAGCAGCTGGTAGCCATAGAACTAGGTTGAAAACCTCAGCTCTTCTGGATGTAAAATTTACATAGTGATCACCGCATTATATTATACAAAATGATGAGAGAGGGACGACTTACATGTATTTTTATTTTTTTAGATTAATGTGACTGTTTATGTTTAAACTTACAGTTCTGGGAATACAGATGTTCACTGAAGTAACATACATACAAGGTAATAACAGGAGTATTTTTATTAGTTTTGCTGTTGGCATATATTGTTTTAGATGGAGGCCTTCGTATCACCTGTATGTACAGCTGTATTCAGTTCATAGGGAAGAGAATTTACAAAAATTACCTTTTGAGTTTTGTATAAAAATGCTGTTAAGCTGGTTGTGGTGGCTGCATGCCTGTAATCAGAGCACTGGCGAGGCTGAGGCAGGATTGTTAGAAGTTTGAGACCAGCCTGGCCTACGAAGTGAGCTCAAAGGCAGCCTGAACTGCATAGCGAAACTCTGTCTCAAAAAAACAAAAAAAAATGCTATTAATACAGTTTGGTGTCCTAAGTAGAAGCATATCATGTCTTCATGAATGGTCTGCCTAACTGGAGTTATGAGCCCAGTAAATAGTGGCCATTGTGGTTAGAAGATGCATAGTACGATAGCAATTTATTTCTGCAAAATGTTCAAGGAACCTTTTCTTCAATAGAAGGGAAAAAGAGTTTAGACCCAAATTAGGGCTATGGGCAAAGGACTATATCATATGAGAATACTTTGTAAACCAAAAATGTTTTAGATGAGGTACTGAGGTATGTTATTAATGTCAGGCAGCAGATGTATTTCTAGAGAATCTCAGGAATGTATGTTTATAACTAAGAGTATCTTTACATTTATTCAGCTAGGCTGAGTTTTTTTTTTTTTTTTTTTAATTGAAACGTACTATAGTTTCCAAAGCCCCTCTGTGGCACATGCAAATAAGAGCATAATAGATCCCTTATATGAGGAAACCACACATCTTGAAAACAGTGGTTTTCCTTGATGTTCCCTGGCCACACTATATTTGGTTTAACTAACATTTCTGGTAATGGAGTTGCTTGAGTCTCAGTATTAGTTTGCTCAGAATTTCATGTTTTTGCCAGACCTCTTCCTGTTGACATATTCAATGAATCAATTCACTCAGTCATTCACTGAATCAAAATGACTCACGTGACATCATAAGCAGTGTTAAGTATAGCATTTGAAAACAGCCTAGGACTCCAATATGTTAATCTATTTGGATGTGTTTGCTTGGAAACCTGGAACGAAGCCTGTTTTTAAATATATTGGTTTTTATAGTGTAATCTGAAAAAGATGAGGAAATTCTTAACCTCGTTAATAAGGTTTTCCAGTAGTTGATCTGCATATCTCAGCATCTCGCTTGTTACTATATTTCATTTAGTGGACATGGAGAAGGTGGCGGGCCCACTGTGCCTTAAAAACACACATCTGTGTCCTTATTTTTAGGAAGATTATACTTAAGCATCATTACTGTTTTTATACTAAGATTACCTAGGAGCCAGATTAAGGAATTCTTCATCTTTTTTCCAAAACTAAGTAGTTGCTATAAGAATATCATTATTTTTCATACTAAGTGATAAAGTATAAAACATTTATTGAAAACATGCGTATACAACATGCTAAAACGGGCCTTTTTGTGATAGGAAAATCAACTACCTGTTCTCTCATTTAGCTATTAGCGAAAGGTAGAGTCTTCCCCTTAAATTCTGTAAAGTTATTAAGTGTCTAAGAGGCTCTAGAACTGAAACATTTAAAGCTAAAGAGTTAGGAGATTTTGCCAGTGGGAAAGCAAATAAATTTAAAAGAGAATACTTCTGAGTTTATATTATATACGGAGTATAATACACATTTAAAAGTATGTCTGATATTGTAATGTAAGTTGATAGGAAATTTTAGGTAACATCACTCACAGTTTTTAAAAAACCCTCTGTAAAACAGAACACCTTTTATTGTTAACTAATTCCTAACTTAAATCAGGAAGGAATTCAGTTGAGAGTTCAGTTCTGTTGTTTCTGCTGTCTATGGAATGTTGGTTTATTGATTTAGAATAATGGGCTCTAAAAATAGATTACCTGGGTCGCATTCTGGCCCTTCTACTTATTATTGTGTAAACTTCAGCAGGATACTTCAAAGCCTCAAGTTCTTCCGCAAACACGGGGGTATAGTACTTTAAGCCCCAGGTATTTGGGAGTTAAATAATATCATATATAGGAAGTGACTGCCACCTATCAGCTACACTGTAAACCTTAGCTCATGTTGTGGGGCTTTCCTTTATACAGAACGAGAGTTTTGTAAAGTAAGAGCAATACTCACTGTTACTCTAAAACACTGACCAAATAAACATGGATCACATTGGAAACTACTGTTCTAACGTTCCGAGCATCATCGACATTCAGAAAATGCTCCAAAGGAGTAACTCACAGCTATGTGTGCAGAGCTCTGTGATGTAAAACCGTTACTTCTGACAAGTAGGTCAGGGGCGGAGCATGCCTGAATGAGCAACCCAGTCTCTGCCCTGACAGAGTTTACAGTGTGGGAGGGGAAATAGATGAGAGCATAAATAACCCAAGGCAGTAAGGGAATGAACAGAGCAGGTAGGAAAGTGTTGATCTTGGACTGCGTACAAAAATGCTCAGCCACAGGCTTCCAAAGTAAGACATTGCCGTTATGGCCTAAGACCCTCCAAATGTTATCCAGGCAAATGTGCTCTTCCCCAGGGAGGGTGGGCCTCTTGGTCCTGATGTGGTGTTCTGAGTGTGCAGGTGAATATTATCTAAAGATCCGATGTTGAAATACAGGGGCTGGAGGTGTAGCCCAGTGTTAGCATGTGTTTGGCATGTGCATGGCCCTTGATTCCACCCCCAGTCCCATGAATGAATGAATGAATGAATGAATGAATGAATGAATAAATGTTGAATTCATACAGTACTGAGATAATTCTAAGTAAGCAAATTTTACCTTTGGTGGGGGCAGATAAAGCTCTGGTTTTCCCCTAAGACATCATTTGGTTCATAGCTTTACTTTATACCACTAGAAGAAAAAAACTGATGTTTCTAGAACAAGTCTTAACTTCAGCTGTATAGTGGAATCACCCCAGGACCTTTTAAAAAAAATCATGCGTAGGTCCCACCCTAGGGACTCTTGATTTAACTGAATCCAGGCATCCATAATTTTAAAGCTTTCCAGGTGATTCCAGCCTGCAACCAAGGCTGAGAGCTACGATCCTCTACCTGCCCTGGATTTTATGCCCTGTCCCCTAGGTGTTCTTTAGTAAATTTCAGGATGCAAGCTCAGCCCACATTCTGTCAGCAGGCTTTCCAGTCTGCAGTTTCTAAATGAAACCAGTGCATGTGTTTTCCCTTTGGAAACACATGGCACGTTCTTTTTTCCAGCCCGTGATGCTGGCTCCTGGAAGAACGTGTAGGCCCCTGGTGGCATAGTAGGGAGCTTTCTCAGCATGCAGCCTGGAAGCCTCCTCATCTAAGCATGATTTACTGTCTTGTTTTTCATATCTCCGTGGAATGACCAACCCACAAGTTTTGCGCTAGAAACTTTTATTCAAGTCATTTAACAACAGTCATTTAAATCTCATGCAGTACCCAGCTGTCAGGTACTGAGTGGAGGTCTGTTGTGTTCGGCGCTTCAGTCTGTCCTCGTACTTACAGGCCCTTGACTCATCTGTTAGCCCTACGTGTTCCTTTGTTCATCTCAGTTTACTTAACATTTCTCTATAGATTCTGTTGCCACTACTTTATTCTTCCATTCAAAACAAGTATCTATTGTGTGACAGATAGGAGCCAGGCAATCTCCTAAACAGTAAGGCCACAACAGTTTCCAAATCAGGCAGCAAAATTCTACCTATGTGGGACTTATGTTCCACTAGAAGCAGAGAAAGAAACACGTAAGTAACTAACCTGTGTGCTATGTTCAAAAGTGTTTAGCTGTAGAAAATAAGGTAAGTCAGGAGGAAGAGGAGTGTGGACCATAGGTTTTCATAGTTCATTGGCTTTGCAGTACTATCCACGAGTGGTGGTAACAGCTTCAACCAGAGTAGTGGTGGCAGAGATGGTAAAAAAGTGGTTGAAATCTGGGTAAGTTTCAACAAGGCCTGAAGAAGAAAGGGTTGGAGCCTCACCGATACTAGGAAGAGGAGAATTCTGGGTAGAAGTGCTACAAGTGCAGCGTCGCCAAGACAGTAGTGAATTTGGGATGTTCTAGAAACTACTAAAAGGACCTGTGTGGCTAGAGCAAAGGGAAATAGCAGAAGACAGCTAAAATAGGGAGGGATGGAAGTGAGATAGCATAGAATCTTTGAGGATTTTTATAAAGATGTTGGCTCTTCCCCTGAGGGGGATGGAGTTATTGGAGGGTTTCAAACAGGAGAAATCCAGTATTTTAATAGTGTCCTTCTGTCTGCTCACTTGAGATGAGTCTACAGGGCTCAGTGGAAGCAGAGAGATCAGTGAGGAGATTATTGCAGCAATCTAATTGGCAGATGATCATGGCTTGGACCAAGGTAGTAGCAGAGATGGATCAGAGATGGTTGGAGGCTGGGGATGTAGCTCCGTGGTAGAGCAGTTGCCTTACATGCACTGGGCTCAGTCCAATCCCCAGCACTGAAGGAGTAAAAAGAAAGTAGGAAAAAAAGGTTTAGAATTTGGGTATATTTCTAAGGGTAGAGTTAGGTGCCCCTTTCACCAATGTTTTTTCACAATCCTCTTTAGAAAAACTAAGCCCCAAACTTCAGTAACTGTCCTGAGTAATGCTAGTTACAGCGTTAGGTTAGCTTTCTGGCTCTTGAATACAGAATTACATATTTAGAATTTTTTAGTTAGTACATAATGATTACTTTTATTATGGAGTGTTGGCATATGTACATAACACTTCTTAATTCTTTTATATCTCCTACACCTCATTCCTCCCCCTTGGCTCTTTCCAACTTTTGATCTCCTTCCCATTTACAAAACCTCTACTTCATTTTTTCCTTCTTTCTTTCATCCTTTTCTCTCCCTTCTCTTCCCCCCTCCTCCACCTTTTGTTCTCTTTCCCATTAAAAAAAAAAAAATCTCCCTCCTTGCTATTATCTATATTTTATTTTGTTCAACATTACTGCTGGTTTGATCCCCTCATAATTTCCTGCCATTACCACCCTCCCCTTTTGCTCTGCTTGTTTGTTACTGGCTGTTTGCTAACCTAAGCTCTCGGGGATCACTGTTGCTTGTCCAACAGACTTCCCTTCTTGGAGTCTTTATTCCATCTTAGGTTCCTGGACGGTGACTGAGGTAGGCAACCGAGTAAAGGATGGAGATACAGCTAATAATATGGTGAAAGAGCCCCTGGTTAAAAATAAATTAGGCCAAGAATATCTCTTGCCCCATTCCTCTTCTTCCATCCCCTAACTCACCAAGTAAGATAAACAATTTTCCATTTCTGCCTCCATGCAAATAACTCAGACTTCTTTGCTTCTGTTTTGTCCTTTGACAGAGTACAGGTATCATGTGAAAATACAGAGTGGTGCAAAAACGTTTGGGTGGTTCTCTGCCAGAAACTAAGTGTAACATGTTCTAAATTCTGGCAGTCACAGAAGTATTTCTGCTACACATTTAACTGGGAGAATTTCAGATTCAGTATACACTTGTTTTTCATTCGTTCAGCAATCATTTATTGAGTATGTTTTACACAAAAGATGTTGTTCCAGGGAATGGGAGGGAGGGAGGGAAGGAAGAGTGAGCAAAAACAAAGTTCTTGCTTCTTAGGAAGCTTACCATGTGATACAGGAAACAGACAAAAACACAAGTAAACAGACATACACATGTTGAAGAGGTACTGTGAGAAAGGAGGAGCGCTGGGATGCTGTGCTGCGGAGCACGAGTCGGTGTTCATGTCTTCCCCAGGGCAACCAACTGGGCATCTCTGAAAACCATATTTGCGCATAGACCTGAAGGCAGTGAGAGAGCAGTATTCTTGGCCAGGATGACGGTTCCTTGTTTCAGGAAGTCTTTAATTTTCCTATCTCTGCCCCTGAAATGGTTTTATTTTGTCCTATGACTTTACCACTTCATATACCCTGGTGACTGCAACATTCTCATTTATGTACAATTTTTATGCTTTTGCCTTGAAATTAAATTTCAAAAAGAAAAAATCATTAAAACATAAAAAACAAAAAAATCTGGAATCTCCTGGACTGTGCTAAAATCTTCCATCCAACCCAGCAGCTGGAGCAGCAGTTACGTATGATGCCCATGATTTTCAAACTGACTCTTGGAGAAGCGATTGTATTGTGAGGACACGAACCCACTAACCTGGTCCATGAGTTAGCTCAGTGATGCGTTCATAGCTGAGTGGGGCATTAGGTGGGGCAACCTAGTTGAACAAGGTGGTCATAGCGGGGGGATCTTGGGAACATACCTGGACCCTAGCCGCTTTTCCTCAGGCTCTTCTCCTGCCCTCTACTTCCTGGCTGAGCACATTTCCTCTGCCAGGTCTTTCCACCACGCCGGTTCTGCCTTGGAGCCAGCCAACCGTGGACTGAAACCTCTGAAACCATGAGGCAAAATAAATCTTTCCTTCTTTAAACTGTAGATATCGGATATTTTGTTCCAGTAAAGAGAAGGTGACTAATACATTTATATTGGGAAAACTAAAAAAATAGGAATCTTGTGGCAGTCAGATGAAGAAATTGAAGTTGAAAAGAAAGCAGAACAGTAGCAGAATTCCCTTCAGAGCAGTATGAGGGGATAAAGAAATCCAAAGCTAAGGGTCTGTGAACCCAAGAAGCCAGACTGAGGTGAAGTCTCATCTGGAGTTACATTCCTGTAAAAGAACTACAGCTTCAGAGCAAGCCGCTATGTATGTTTCATATGTTTCCACATCACTGTTAGTTGACAGAACTAAGAGTATTGCGTCATGGAGTTAAAAAGACTTTAGGTACCAGTGAGACTATTTTATATAAAGTTAACCTAAAGTATTTCCTTTTTTTTTTTTTTTTTTTTTTAACCTAAAGTATTTCCTACTCCATGCCTCTGGAAACACTGTGGC
>NW_004955423.1:4407602-4507736 GCF_000276665.1 Chinchilla lanigera | reverse complement strand
GTGTGTGTGTGTGTGTGTGTGTGTGTGTGTGTGTGTGTGTGTGTGTGTGTTTTCTCCAAATGTCAGGGGAAAAGGACCCTGATAATTTTGTAAGGGCAAGAGATGGTTAATAGGTATTCTACCCGAATGAATTTGAATGAGAACAATGAAAAGGAAGTAAGTAGTCAGTGTCCTTCTATTTTAATTTAGCATAATTTCCCAGTATTCAGATTCTTAGTACAAAAGGTTCTTGTTTTGCTGTACAGAGTTCCTGGAAATTACATGCAGATACCCCTGAAGGGGATTGGAACCCTGCAATATTTGGGGACTGCATTCTCCACCCAAGGATTTAGCACCAAATCAAAAGCAGGTGCAATTGAGAGTGTAACCTAGGAGTACATCTGTGGCTCTGGTATGTTTCCATTTTTCTAGCTAGCTATGATGGAAGGATAAGTTCCACACTAGTGACCACTTCATGGACAGAAGCTGAGCCCTTTATAACCTAACCTCTAAAGCAATCTTTCTCTAACTGGATTTCTCCCTCAGTGCCAGATTTCAGACTAGTGTGTTAGTTCACAAACATTATTACCCTAAATATGGTCTTCAGATGGCTACCTTCCCAAATAGGATGTCAAGATGAATTTCCCATCAAGGAGGTTGTTATGGACTTAAATAGTATTCCCCATGAAGAGCTTGGACATTGGAACCTGACAGATCTGAGATGGAATTTTTGTCACGCCGTTCACAGGCTTGGTGCCCTTGAGGAAGCTATTGAACCTTTCTGCAGCTTCTCTCTTCTGTAGAGCAGAAATAATATCCACCTCATGAATTTAATGTGGGGTTCAACAGATAACACTTTTAATGCCTGGCATTAATAAGCATAATAGGACCTTAAATCATTGTTCCTTTCCTGTTTAACAAAAATGTTTGTTTCTTTCATTTCTACAAAGAAGGTTTCATTTTTAGTATGGTACCCCAAGTTGGGACTGAAGGCTCCAAACTCGAGGAAATTCTTATTTCTAACAGTAAATTCTTCTATTCACTATAGGCACGTTGTAGAACCAGCCTGAATGTCCATCAGCAAATAAAAGACTAATGTAAAAATGTGATCTGTGCCTGCAACAGAATATAATTCAGCTTTTACAAAGAAGGAAATTCTTCCGTGTATGATGACATGAATGAACCTCAAGGATATTGTAGTAAGCGAAATAAGCCAGTTACAGAAAGACAAGGAGTCCAATCCAATGATGTATCAAAAACAATCAAAGTCATAGAATCAGAGAGTGCAGTGGTGGCTGGCAGGGGCCAGAAGCAAGGAGAAATGAGGAATTACAGTGGTAATCACTGGACAGAGAGCTTCTATTAGTAACATAAATAAGCTTTCTGGAGGCCTTCTATACAGCTTTCATCATTAAACCAAAATATTTGTTGAGAAGGTAGATCTTGTATGCAGTGTTCTTCCCACAATAACATAAAAAAAATTTAAAGCAGTAACCTTTCTTGATCATAACTACCAGTGTCCTCTTTGTTGACAAGAAGAACATTGATAACAGTGTCCTTTTTGTTCCACACATTGAATGCCTAGTACTGCAATTAGTGCTTGCTACAATTTTCACTTACACACTTCTGAACAACCCCATAAAGGAAGGTATGGTCCTTTCTCCCGTTCTGAAAGCGCGGAAGCAAAAGGATTAAGTAGCCATCTCCTGGTCACTCATTTTTACCAGTGGAGGAGTCAAGATTCCAGATTAGGCACTTGGACCTCAGTGCCTTGCTCTCAGACAGTATGATTCCGGGCTTTGCTTTCATACTCTAGGGTCAGGGATATAGCTCTGCGGCACAAGCGTCTGTCTGGCAAGCACAAGGTCCTGAGTTTGATTCCCGGTACCAAAAAAAAAAAATACTCTAGCACTTGGGGCTGGGGTTCTAGCTCAGTGGTAAGGTATGTACTTAACATGTACCAGGCCCTGGGTTCAATCCCCAGCACTACAAGAAAATTACTAATGACAGCACTCTAATACTACGTTAACATGATCATCTGTTCTCGAGGAGAGCCAAATTCCTTAATAACTGGGGACATATCTCCTCCAAAAATAAGTATAGATCAGGCATAGAAAATATAACCTGGAAGAGTACTTGTATTTCTTATGCTTATTTTTCTTTTCCCTTTTCCCATAATAAAACCAGAGCTTTAGAGTGAATGGAGACTCTCTCACTTGGGGGAAAGTGCGTAGATGGAAATAACGCATAACACTTAACTGTTAAAGTAATTTAAGATTGCATATCCCCAAAGGAAGTTCCATTTAATCTCTGCAAGCCCATTGCTGTCTCCCTATTTATGTAGTCAAACAAAAGAAAGGTAGAGAATATGTATTAGATCAACTTCATCCTTACTGTAATGCTTCCACTCCTTGAATATTTTCTATATTTAATCCATTGGTGTGTTTTTTGCATGTTGCCATGGTAAATCTCATTCCATGATAGGAGAGACCTTAGTGTTGAGGAGGGTTTTTTTTTAACATTAAACCCTGCATTTTCATTTCCATATTTTATCTTGATGTTGCCAGGGCAACCCAAATAATTTCATTTTCCCTTTGAAGTTGATAACCCTTAAGGCTGTTATACCCCTTGCTGACTCACTGTTGTCCTTACAATTTTTTTCTACTTTAATTCCTACAGCTACTTTTCTGACACAGATGTTTTCTGCTTTGCTTTCAATAATCACCATAACTGGTACATTGTTGGTGTAGTAGCTAAGTATTTGAGAGGATTACAAATCCCATTGATAATTACAGAAGAGCTATGCACCCTCTCACCAGAACAATGCCAGGTTAAGAAATACTGAAGGAAAATGTTAAGTGTATGGAAGCTTACCCAAAGTACCTCTCATCCAAATTTATTTGATTTTAAATAGCAAGTTGCAAGAGTTTGTGTAGCAAGGAATTTGTCAAAAAAAAAAAAAAATTTGTTGGGGCTGGGGATTTAGCTCAGCGGCAAAGCGCCTGCCTGGCAAGTGCAAGGTCGTGAGTTCAGTTCCCGGTACCGGAGGGGAAAAAAAAAAAAAAAAAAAAAATCTGTTGAAATCTATTCTATTTCTAAATTCAAATTAAGATACCTGTTTATTTTCATTTTCATTTCTTCACCTAAGGGCACGAGAGTGCCTGATTTTACCCTCTCCGCCCTGACAGGTGTCTTACACACGACCTGCAGGAGTTAGATGGCTGGTTGGCATGAGCTCTCCCACCGTGGGGTGGCTCACACATACCCTTTGGGCTTGAGTCGGTGCAAAAAGAAGAGGGGCGAAGAAAATGGATAATACATACATTTTTAAATCTCCTTGTGTATAGATCTGTTGCCCACTGGTTCTATTGTAGCTTATTTATCTTTGATTCCCAGTGCTTGGCACTTAGTAGGTAAAAAATATTGAAAGAGAGAGGAAGGAAGAAATGATAAAAGGGGGAAGGAAGAAAAAGAAACAACAGGCATATCCAACAAAGGGAAGAAGGAAAAGAGAAAAGTAAAATAGCAAGTAGATAAACCCGGAGGACATTGTATTAAGTGAAATAAGCCAGGCACTGAAGGACAAATGTTGCAGTTTTCAGTCATATGTGGAATCTAAAAAAATGATCTCATGGAAGCAGAGAGTAGAGTAGTGGTCATTGGAGACTGGGAGGGTGGGAGGAGGCTAGGGAGAGGCTGGATGACTGGTACCAATGCAGTTAGAGAGGAGGAATTCGTTTTTGGCTTCTGCAGCACAGTACAATGCCTAGTCTGCAGCAATTCACTGTGTATTTCAGAATAACTAGAATGGAAAAGTTCAGAGGTTCCCAATAGAGAGAAATGATAAATGTTTGAGAGGGAATACTACTTACCCCAGTTGATCATTATACATTCAACATGTGGCACATACAAATATTATGTGCCAATTAAAATGCTTTAAAGAAATTTTAAAAACAGGCCACAGGAGACCTTCCTCAGACCAAACAGTAGATTTCTGTGCATGGCTCAAAAATCAGTTCCTAAGGAGGCTGACATACTTTGGCACAAATGTTGAGAAAAGCTGTCTTTGGCTCCCAGCACTGCTGCTTGCGTTCAGCGTCGGAACCTGCTGAACATCCCTTCCTTGGTGCTGAGCGACCCACTGAGGTGCTAAAACACTGTTGCTGCTGGTAATGAGAATTTTGTCAACACTGTGCCAAACCTGGGCTCCCAAACCCGACCTTTGGGCATGTTATGGTTTGTGTCTGGGTGTCCCCCCAAAGCCTCATGCGGCCATGGGGTGGGCTTTTAGAGTTTGATTGATTATGGGTGTGAGAGCTGCACCCGCCCTGGAGTGGATAGTTTGCATATGTAAGGGAGAGAAAGCGGGTGCTTCTGGCCATTTCCTCCCTTGTGTGTGCTTGTTGCTTTTGCTGTGTTCTGCCGCCATGAGCTGTAGCCCTCTGCCATGTGCCACTCTGCCTTGTAATCTGCCAAGTATGGACTGAAACCCCACAAACTGTAAGCGAAATAAACCTTTCCTTCCTTCATTTTGGGTGTCAGGTATTTTGTCCCAGCAATGAGAGAAAAGTAACCAAAACAGGGCAGTTTTAATTTTTACACTGAATTAGAGCTGAGACATCATGTGGAGAATGATGATGTAGTCAAGGTTGGTAATCTCGTAGGCAGTTTACCTCTTGTAACAGCTCCGTACAGGGGGAAGCTGCTAAGCTCCACATGCTTCTACTGAAAGATCATTTTCGTAGATTTTCACACGTCTCAGAGCAAGCTGTTTGGTGGATGAGTCTCTGACTTTTGCCAGTTCAGGCTATGAACATGTAATTTATTGACTTCCTTCTCTCTGAGCATCTGGACCAGCTCAGTCCTATCCTATATGTCTAGATAAAAATTATTAAACTTATTTTCTTCCAAATAGAAACAAAACATTTATAGTGAAGTATCCAGGGAAACATGAAACATCTTAAGAGGCATAAAAAGCCGTCACATCGCACACCTTCACCCAACCATAAATGGTTTGACCCTGACCTTCAGCTTTACTTAGCTCTTACTACTTCACTTTGTATTCCTGTACAGGCGTCATTTCCTATATCCTAAGTGGCTCAGCTGCCTCGTTATACTATCACAACCCCTTAAACGTCTGCCTCATCTTGTTTATCACAGTTGTTTACTATTGTGTTTCTCCCATAGTGCAAATTTCATAAAGTCAGGTTATGTCCTCCTTACTTCTTTATTCACATGAATGAGCTCCATACCATGCAGATAAAAGCTACTGTAGTACTACCGGGAAGATGAATGAAGCTTCCAGACCCCAAAGCTTTCAAAAACACTGCATCTTTCCTTGAGAAACTTTGTACTCAAGGAGCGGCTGTCTCCACTGACAGCTTGTGCCTACAGCAGGAGACAGGTCAGACTGCAGCAGGAGACAGGTCAGGATGAATCAGATCCTGGGTTTTTTCCATCCATTTCTCCAAATCCCACTTCTTCCCCACAAAATCCCAAGGCTGATTCTGCTCACATCCAAAGACATTGAAATGCACCAATCTATTTTTCCACCAATTTCCATTTTTATGTTGAAGCAATATTTATTTATTTTGCAGAAACTATCTTATGCCCATGTGACCATTATTATTGATTGATCCACTCATTCATTTCCGGTACTGAGAACTGAATCTAGGGTTTTCATACTGAGCTACACCCACATTACCCCTCCCTCCTTTTTTCTGAGACAGGGTCTTGCTAAGTCACTGAGTTGCCCAGGCTGGGCTCTAGCTTGCAGTTCTCCTGCCTAAGCCTCCCAAATTGCTGGCATGCACCATCCCTCCTAGCTGTAACCATTTTTTGGTCCCTGAAATACTAGTCTCTCTAGTTAACTTTTTAAGATGAGAGGTCATCTGAAAAAGAACAGTACAAATAAAAACAAACATCCCCACAGTTTTCCGTAAACCTTATCGTTTCCCCTTGGCTCAGTGCCTATTTTCCATCACCCAGAAGATCACCTACTTCATTCCTAAATTCCTCTTCAGAACTTCCAAAAGTCTGTCATCTTTGAAGTGCATGACTTGTAAGAGTAAAATTTTTCCTGTTTTTGCCCTCCTTTTTTTCTTCTAAACCTTAGGTTTTAATTGAACTCCTATAACCTTTCTATGCAGTTTTTCATTTGTGTAGTATTTGTGATTACTATTTCTAAACCACCCAGTTTAACATCTCTGAAGCTGTTTTTTTTTTCCTCCCAAGCACCTCCCACCCACCGTTTCATCCTCCTGATGTAGCTGCTGGACAAAGCCAGGTCTGAAACCAGCTCCATGTCAACATCAGGCTGATCTACTGCAAGTCGTCCCTATCTTGTTTTCTAGTTCTTTCAACCATATTTAAAAATACATCTGGCAAGGCTCTAGATGTTTTTTGAGATGCTTTTTCTCAGTGAGACCTCATCTAACCCCAAGCAAACTTTCTTACTAATAATAGCAGCTGCCAGTAAGCTGTTTCAAAATATTATACAGTTTGTCTATTAAGATGGTACTGCTTGAGTCTTAATCCAGCTTATCTAATAGGCTTTATATTTTTTTCTCTAATTTTTTTATTGACAGAGGATTCAGGTGAATAAATTCAGGGTCTTACAGTTGGACTGACTTGACATGTTAATGATGGATTTATTTAATTACCATATACTGAGCATTTATTATCAAGCTCTGAGATGTTGAGAAAACAGTGGTGGAAAAACCCAGAAACTATCCCTGCCTTCATGAAGCTTGTGGTAGGAGGAGACCAACATGAATCCTCAACACAAGTGAAGGGAAAATTGTGTCTATGTCAGAGGCCAGGGTGGGATGGCCGTGGTGCTCAGAGTATCTGAATGCTGGATCTGAATGGTGCTAAAGCTGAGGTCTGCAGTGAGCTTAGCAACTGTGGAAGCAATGGGGAGAAACGAAAGAACATTCCAGCTGTGGGATTAGCACTGCAAGGCCCTGATACTATTATTTGTACCTCTGTTATAATGACTTTTCAGGGTCCACGTGGATCATTTGGCCTTTGCTTACGTGTCATGCGGATCACTTAGTTTCACTATTTTTTTTGAGGAAAGATAGTTGTTTTTTATCTTTTAAAATAGAATATATTCATTTTCAGAAACAATATATTTTCCAAGAAATGTTTTTGTATAGATTTCTGGCACAATCTGGATGTGAGAGACCAGCAGCCTTGGACCACATCCTTCTAGACCCTTCATCTAAAGAATTCTCTGATACCTCTGGTGTGACTCGAGGAGTATTGCAGACCTTCGCATTAGATTTCATTTAGTTTCGCTGTGAGAAGATAAAACTCGGAAGAAGGAATTGAGAGTGTCTCACTTTGAAAAAATGACCGTTAAATCAGGATGTTAGATTGAGAGCCAAACCCAACAATTCTTTTTCCTGTAGGCTCAAAGCTCTGCATTAAATATTTATCAGCTGTATAGACAAAAACCTAATATTCTAATTTTCAGATGCATTTGCATCAGTGTTAGTAATATGCCAATAAAAGTTTCATCTCTGTGCATCTCCTCCCATAGAGCTATTTCCTCCTGGAGGCTGAAGGCCCCAAAACATCTTTCTTCCCTCATGGGTTTTCCTGAGCACGTCCACCAGGCAAGACAGAGCAAGTGGCTGCTTCTCAGGGGCCCCAAAGCATTATCAGGGTTTTTCTGCTGTCATCAAACCTTGCGTGGTCCCTGATCCTAGAAGGGAAATTTTAAATGGTAGATGCTTGTAAAGATTAGCTTCCTAAAGGAGGAAAAGAAAAAATGATCAAACTGTTTGAAAAGGAGCAAATCCATTAGTCTATCGTCTCTCACTTTAAACATCACACTTGCGTATCCTGAGCAATATTACTTTGTATTCAACAGCTGGAAATTTTAAATGTTACCTCTATTTAAAAAATCAAAAGGTGGGGCTGGGGATTTAGCTCCGTGGCAAAAAGCGCCTGCCTGGCAAGCGCAAGGTCATGAGTTCGGTTCCCAGTACCGGAGAAAACCCAAAAAAAAAAAATCAAATGGTAACTTTTTGGTGATGGGTACTTACCAGTCTACTGTCATGTTTGTGAAAAGGTATTTGAAAAACAGGTTAACTTTCCTGTCGGGACAGAAACGACAACTTTCCTCTATAGAATCTTTAAGAATTCAACTTGACATTTTCTTGAGCATTTTTAGACCCCAGAGCTAGGACTGAGCTAGGTCTATGCAATGAGAGGTGAGCCCTGTCTTTTCTCTAAACCCCTGAAGTTAAAAAGTAAACAAGAAACTTTGGTTTTAGTGCTCTTGAGGGCGGAAGTCTTCCTGTCTTCTCCTTCTTACTGCCTGTTGGTTACAAAGGGCATAGCATTCCCTGCTGATGGCTCGGCCAGCGCATTTGCCTGGGCTTTCTGGCCGCATTGTCCACACCCAGTGCTTCCTTCTGTGAAGGCCCAGAGCCGCCAGGTCTGAACCTAAACTTTGCCTAAACCACAGTGACCCTAGGAGTTCGAGGGAAGCACAGCCTTTTCAAGGGTATAGATAAGGGTGTGTATACATTTGACCTCTTAGAAGACTGTTCTTTGGTTAAGAGAGAAAAAATAACGAAGTAAGAATTACAGTGAGATTCAGAGAGCTGAGTCATGTCTCAGACTGTCGATGTGTTCAGAATAATACAGGTGAGCGAAAGAAATGATATTTGATGCTAATCTTTTATGGTTATTTTTAAAAGACTATTAGAGCACAGCTTAGCATCATTTCAGAGAGGATTTCTGAATTTAAATCTAAATTGTACAAGGTAAGGATTAAATTATTACCATTATCATAAAGTGTAGCTGAAGATATTTGACAAAAATCCTAAAGACGCTAAAGCCTTCTTTTAAAATCTTAGGAGGATTTACAAATGGAAAATTCCAAACCTTTATATTGTTATGTTTATTGTTTATGTTGAGATATGTTTTCTTCACTTAGTTAATAAATTAATATTCAGACAAGGCAATCACAAAATTTGGCCATTTCTTTGGGTACAAGCTGAGCCCTAAAAAAGTATTATCGACCAACACATCCTCTTTAGCAAAAGTGACAGAGTATTGTGCATTAAAATTGCAGTGAGCCTTAATTTTGAAATGATAAATAATTTCTGACTCTTTTTCTCATCTCAAGCATTCTCTTCAGTAAGGGATTTTTTTATAATCATTGCTTGTAATGTGAGCCTATGTGGTAATACTCTGCTATTATTTGTACCATCAACCTTATAAAGAGGATAATAAGATATACATGCACAGTGCACAGTTGTGTGTGTGCATCTGTGTGTGAATGTATGCTTCAGTCTATTTCAGTTTAGAGAATATGTACTGAGGGCTGCTTCTAAGGCATAGGCATTGGGCTGTTTTCTACAAGATTCAAAAATAAACAAGATATAAATTTTATCCTCAGTAAAATAAAATAACCTCTTTAAATGCACCACTGCACAGGAAACAATAATAAACCCTCATTTTCAAAGAAAAGCAGTTTCAATACATGTTTTCTTAGGAATTTCATTAGTGAGTGAATTTCCTCCATGCGTTTACAAGTGCAAGTGCCTTGTCTGGTTTGTTCTCTTCTATTTCCCTAGCACCTACCACAGTGACTAATGTATACTCACCCTCACAATTGCTTTATAGTAGAGCATGTTAAATGAAGGAAAGGGAATAATACTGTGAGAGGAAAAAAAAAAACAGCTATTGATCAGAATATGTGACATTTTAGTAGATTCAAAGTGGTATCTTTATGGCTCCAATAAAGATAACTGGAAATGCAAAGGACTTGTATGTCCTCAAACACATGTGAATTAAAAATTTGTTCTTAAGTCTTTGACGGGAGTAATTAGAAAAAGGAGAGCTCTCATCACTGGTTAAAAGAACTAGAATTGCTGGATAGAATATATTTTGCTTCCTGCTGCCACCACTCTTGGAAAAGTGATAAGCTCAACTTGAAGACTCTCCAGACGATGTAGCTGGACCGTCAGCTGAACATACAACGTCACAGAAATATCTAAGAAGATAATACAGAAGCATGCATTGGGTTACAAGTTCAGCTTGCCCCTTAAGACTCCTTTGAGTCAAAGCATTCACATTTTATGATGCCATATAGGTAGTGGAGATGAAGAAGCATTAACTATATTGATAGTGGCTTATTACTTTATTCATCAGGTAAGGGACATGAAATAAGGTGTGAGTTCGGGGGAACTGCTACTTAAATTACTTGTTTCTTTGTACATTCAAAGTTCCTTAAGTTCCAATCAGAATCTTGTGGTAAAGCAAAGAACTTCACAGTGAGGAAGAATGTTTGTGTAGACCTCCTAGGCTACCCCGGCTGAGTTCCGTGTGCAAGTCACTTAAAGCATACCATTCTTGGTGGATTTTTCTAGAAATGAGTTGCCATGTACCTCATACTATGTAGTAAAACAAGAGCTATAGTCATGCTTTTCCAAGGGAGAAGTGTATAGATTTTTATGTAATTGGGAACGTGTGGCTTTTTTCTCCTGATTTCTTTTTTCATCCTCATACTGCTGGAAGAAAGTAGTGGATTCTGTGACTTGTGTGTTAAGCACATCCTAGTGACTTTATTTTGATTTGTGGAACCTTTGGGTACAGCTGGGGAAACCCATACGTGTAAAATTGCAGTAACTCTGTACTCTTCCTGTTTTGTACCCTCCATGCTGGCCTCAACTATGGTAATGTCCTGGCCCTGTACTGAAAGACCTTCCTCCAATGACAGTACTCAGATATACACTTTGATTGTGCAATTATTATTTCTAAACTTAAAGCAGCTGCATCCCTTTCTTCACTAAAATTACAAATATTCAGCAATTTGTTTTTCAAGGATTATCTACATTTGCAAAGCATTATTGTTTAGGTATTTGTGAGACATCTACAAACAAAATAGAACTGAAGGGAAGCCTTGTCTTTGAGAAATGTTTGTTCTTGTGGAAGGACAGAGGCAGTAAGAGAGGAGGCGAGAATGGCTCTCGTGTTTTTGACCTGGGCAACTAGAAAGATAGACAGGAAAGCAGCAAGTGGAGCTGGGCTTTGCTGTGGGGATGGGAGAGGCTCTGGTTGCGTTGCATTTGATATGTCTAGTGGATATACGAGCGGAGAGGTCAGGTAGGTAGTTGAATCAAAGTCTGGAAAGAGACAATGAATTTGTGTGCAGTGTGGGTGGTATTGAAAGCATTGAGGCCACCTGCACTCACTGGGGAAGTGAAGGAGTTAGGAAGTGAAAAGAACAAAAAACTAAGTACTGGGCCACTTTAAAATAAAAGGTTGGGGGGCTGGGGATTTAGCTCAGCGGCACAGCACCTGCCTGGCAAGTGCAAGGTTGTGAGTTTGATCCTGGTATGGGGCGGGGGAGACAAAAACAAAAAAATAAAATAAAATAAAAGGTCGGGGAGAAGAGGGGGAAACAACAAAGACAAGCAGGAAGGAACACCCAGGAAGATAGAGAGAAAACCTGAAGTCGCTGATGTCCTAACACCCAGGTGGGGAATGGCGACATTATATCAAATGCTGATAGATCAAGTAAGAGGAAAATTGGCCATTGGATTTAGTAGTGTAGATGGGCAGTACACATGGGTTTCCTTTCTGTTGAATTTACCTTTCATATACTCAACAATCTTTAAATTATTCTTTATTCATTTCTGTTAGGAGGCCACTCACTTGATTACTGATTCCTTTCATAGTTGCAATTGGCCCTTGATTCTTTGTATATGACTCTTCTGTCTGAAAGTGGTGTTATTTATCTACTGCCAGAAAAAAATGTAGAATAAAACAGATGTTAGCTATACCAACATGATCGTGATGGAATGGTGCTAGCAGTCAGATTGCAATCATAGTAGTGGAAAAGGTTTGATATTATTTAAATGGTGGGTAAATAAATAGAGTAGAATACATTCTGTGTATTTTTAGACAAGAAAATATTTAAAAATTTTTTTAAATATTAAAATTATTCTAGAGACAATTTTATCCTGGTGGGGACGTATTCTTTTAGGAAGAGCCATGTAAATTATAAAAAAAAGTAAGAGACTCTGTTTGCATCTAACATTACAAATACCCTTTCTTAAAAAAAAAAATACCAATATTCTTTACCAAAAGATTGAATGATATTTTTGAGAGGAAAATTGTTGGAATATGGAACCATTGAAATATTTTTTATAATTTTTGTTTATTTGTATGTTGTTAGGTTAGGTTCAAACTCAAGGCCTAGCACATAGAAGGTCTGTTCTCCACCACTGAGCTACACCCACATCCTGTAATAATTTGTTTTTATTTTTGTCCTTTTGAGACAGGGTTTGGCTATGCAATTCAGGCTGGCCTTGAGCTCCCTTTGTGTCCCATGTTGGCCTCAAACTCACATTGATCTTCCTGTCTCAGCCTCCTAAGTGCTGAGATTATAGGTGTGTGCCACCTTACCCAGGCTGTAATAAGTATTTTTAAAAGGAAATATGTATGAGTTTCTACAAAAGATTACGGATGCAAAGATATGATGTACAAATTTACATTTTTTAAATTAGTATATCAGAATCTCTTGATTTAATTTGAAATACTGTATTTCCAAAAATATTACCAATTAGGTAAACTAAAATCTTTTGTAATAACATGGAAACTGGGACTGAAGGAAGTATAAGGTAATCATTTACATTTATAAAAGGGGCTGGGGATTTAGCTCAGAGGCACAGCGCCTGCCTGGCAAGCGCGAGGTCATGAGTTCAATTCCTGGTACCGGAAAAAACAAACAAACAAAAAAAAAATTTTATAAATTTTAAAAATATTTGAATAGAAATAAAATTATGCTGATGATCATGCCTCCTAATATTTAAGACCAACCATTTATTCAAAGATAGCTTCCTTAGCTTGCAGTGGTAACTCGTGAAATTGTCCTGAGTAACTTGGAAATGACAGTGATAATGAAAGAGAAATAAGAAGTAGTTGCCACGCAATCCCTGACTTTTCAGAGGTGTTGAAAGGTGTAAAAGAAGTGTACCCCTCCCCAAAAAAGTATAAGTTTCAGTTAAGCAAGCAAAGACCCATCTACCCTCTCCTTAGTTGAGAGATTTTTATTTAACTCTTCCTTATTCCCTTTTTTGTATCAAAAACATTAAGGACTAATGCTGTGCTGGATACCAGCTTGGAGCTTTGTCATATATTAAAGCACAGAAGTCTGTCTGTGTATAATACTCACAGTGAACCCTTGCCTGGGTGCTTCTCAGAGTGTGGAGTATGGGGCCCTGCTAGCCTAGGCCTTTTTGTTTGTGGAGGGAGGGGGTTGTTTGTGTTTGGTTTAGGGTTTTTTGTTCCTGGGATTTGCTATGCTCAGCCTACTTCAAACTCCTTATCCACCTGCCTTGGCCTCTGAAGTGCTGGAACTGCAGGTGAGCACTACCACACCTGGAACCTGGACCTTTTTAAGGGCTTCACAAGGTCAAATATTTAATGCTTTTTTTGCTTTTTCACCAATAGTGCAAATCTATGGTGGGTAAAATGCCTTTGCATGAATCAAGCTAGAAGCAACAGATTATATTTAAGGGATTATATTCCTGGGTAGATGCTTACATTTTATTAGAAGTAAATTTCATTTAATGTCCTTGTTGAAACAGTAAAAATTATTGCTTTAGTAACCATCAGCCCTTGACTATATGTTGTTTTAACACATGATGCGATGATGAAATGAGAAAAACACACAGAGCAGTTCTGCTGCATTCAAAAGCACAGTAGTCTCTCAAGGGAAAGCCTGCTGTGATATTTGAGTTGAAAGTTAAATTATCTACTTTGTTATGTTACATTACTCTTATGCGAATAAAACAGTTGAAGTTCACACTTAGGTTTGTGGCTTACTATAAATAGTGAGCCTGAGCTTTGAGGAGAATAACGAGTAGTTGTTAACAGTGACAAAGTTCTGCTTTTCAAGCAATAATTAGAATTTTGGAGAACTTAAATCTCCACCATCACCTTGACAGTTTGCCAGTGCTTGAAATTTTTTCTGATGATAGCAGTGGTGATATTAACAAACATGAGTTTTTCTGTTTCGTAATGAAATATGTCAGTACTTAAAACATACCATAACTCAGTGACCCATTTCCTCCCCCAGGTTACCAACGCATGATGTTACAAAATTATGCATGGGTAATAAACACCATGAGAGTTCAAAACAGACTAATAGGTTTTAATCCAGAGTTTGAAAATTCATTGATATAGTTTCCAGATTTCATATTGCACGTAAGCTAGTCAGAATTCAGTATAGTCTCAAAAAATAAATATCCACAATGACATGAAAAAGCTATTAAGAACACATTTCTAAGCATACATCTTTGTTTAACTTGTATTTTTCACCCAAATGACATATCAGATATATTGAATGTAGATGGTAAACTGATAATCCAGGGGGTCTTTATGTTGAGCCACTATTAAAGAGATTCATAAAGATGTAAAACAGTGTCATTATTCTCACTAATTTTTGTTTTTAAAATATATTTTACTAATAGTATATATTAGCATGGACTGAGTTCTTCTTTTAATGAATTAATGTATATTTTAAAAATGTCTTGGTTTCAGTTTCTAACATGAAATTATTTATGGGGACAGCAGCATTAACACTTGGGTGTTCTCCTCATTGTATTTAGAGTATGAAGGAGTTCTGAGACCAAAGAGTCTGAGAACCATTGCTCTACATCCGTGCACTTTCTTCTTGAAACTGTCCTCCACTTAAGTGGATAAGGCCAATTCCCTCCAGGGTGTAAAGAAACATATGAAAGAGACGGAAATCGAATCTACCAAAAAGAGTTGACTATAACACAGGTAGTTTGCTAATTATCACTGTCATTGCAGCTAATTAGGGTAACCCAGAATCTGAGTGAATGAGCACTGCTGCATGTATGATCACCTACATTCACCTATGAACCTACGTTGATTTATTCAACAAGCAGTTGTTCAGGTTCTATTTTTTTCTGGGCTCTGCAGAGGGTGATAAGGATTCAAAATAGAATAAGACATTAGCTTCTGAGCAGAATTTGAAAGTTATGATGAATTAGTGCCTGTCTGTGGTTATCACAGAAACATCTGACTGGAACACATCTGGGACAATGAGGTTGTCAAGATTCATACAGAAATGAAGCCATAAGGTGTCAGGAAAATCAAAGTGTGAGCTGGCCTGAAATTTTAATGACACCAGGACTATGTGAGATAATTTATTTAGCTTGTGTGGTTTGCCGGTAGCATATGCTTTAAGGACACGCATATGCATGACATAAATGCTGTACTCTGAAGAAGTCTACGGCCTAGTGGTGGTAACAGAATGGAGCTCTGTTTATTAAAATGAGGAAATAATATCAAACACTGCACCGATGTCAAGTAGATAGGACATAGGTGAGTATCTCCTGGCTGATGAAATTTTAAACATTCTTAAAGAACAAAAGGAAAATGAACTTTTTAAAAAAGTCTTTAAGCAGCAAGACAGAATGAATAACATATTTTCCAAAGTTATAACCACCAATGAATTTGAAGGAGAGTTAGATCCTATCTGAGGTATTTACTGTACAGTCATTAATTTGGTATTGGGAAGACAAATCTATGCAACAAGCAAGACTTAGGAGATGGAGCAGCAAGCCTAGCCTTTCCCTTGCATTTTTAATTAGGATTAAGTGAGAAGACAGATGTGAAGAGCTGGATTATTAGACTTAAAGAAGGCAGAAGGGAGAAAGGTTTTCATTTTGGCCCTCATTAGCCACCCTTATTCCTTGCCGTAACATAAGGAGAAAATGCTTCTTCTCTTAGAGGAGGATGATTAACCCCAAATCCTGAGTCACAGGAAAGGCAGTGAGGATGACGCATGAAAAAGGAAAATGCAGACCAAGAAAAGGATGTGCCTCTCTTCCCGTTTTACGCAGCCTCAGGTGCACATTGTTTACTCAGTGTCTGTCATTTAGATAGAGATAAGAGTCTCACAGTAGTCATCATTGTAACAATGCCTGAGGTTGAGTCAGCTTTAAAAAGGAAAGGTTTACTCTGCTTCACAGTTTTGGAGGTTTCAGTCCCTGGACAGCGGGCCCACTGCCTTTGGTCCTGGGGCGAGGTGGCACATGGTGGCAGGAATGCATGGCAGCGGATCCGTGCCCACCTCATGGTGCCCGGAAACAGAAACAAGAAGGGGCTGGGGTCCCAGTGTCCCCCTCAGTGGCACACCCTGGTGATCTCCTTCCAGGCCCCACCTCTTAAAGGTTCCACTACTGCCCAGGTGTGCCATAGGCTGGTGGCCAACCCTTTAACGCATAGGCCTTTCAGGGACACTAATCCAACCGTATCGCTTTTGCTTCCCTTCCCCGGGGAGTAAGCAAAATGCCTTATGAATAAGGCGCACTAAAGAATTAGCACAAGTGAATCCTGGAATGACATTTAAACAGTTTAAACGGTTAACCCAAGAGGGTAAGAGAAATAGCAAGAATGTTTTACGGGGTGGGCTGCGTTTTCTTGCTGACATCCTCATGTTCTCTTTGAAGGACGAGGGCACAAGAAATAACTAGGACTTGGCCACTACCTCTGTATCCCCCAGGAGTACAACAGGAGCCCGGCTGCTGGACAGTAACTCAGTGTAAGTCCCTGCCTGCTGCGTGTGGGTCTCCTCATTTCCTCTGCTGGTGGTTTTATTCAGTGTCTCACTGAAGCACTGCTCCTTGGCGGGTCCTGGACGCAGGCAGACCTCTGCTTCTGAAGGGTTGAAGCTGTGTTTCCGTGCTGGTAACAGTGTACTAATAGATTAATTCACCAGCAGTTTCTCTTTTCTCAGAAACATGATTCCGGTGACAGAATTCCGGCAGTTCTCTGAGCAGCAGCCAGCCTTCCGGGTGCTGAAGCCATGGTGGGACGTGTTTACGGATTACCTCTCCGTGGCCATGCTGATGATCGGTGTGTTCGGATGCACTTTGCAGGTAGGTGCCTAGAGCCAAGGCGAGATAGGGCCAGAGCAAGATGCCACGCCAGTGAAACTTCTTAAAGAGCCCACTGAGTGATTTTTAACAGTGTAAATATTAGTTGCTCTGCTCTTCTTGTGTATGTCATTTGTAATCATGGCAGGGAGCCTGAGACATTTGCTAAACTCTCCTAATAAGGTAAATATGGTACTTATAAGATTTCAGAGAGCCCAGCTGTAGTTGACTAATGTCAAGTGATGACTCCCATCAGTGGGGTCCCTTATCTTTCAAAGTTGGCTTTGCAGTGAAATACAGACGCAATGCCAAAATGGAACCTTTGCTTTTCACCTCTTACGCTTCAACCTGGTACGGTTTTCTGGAAGAAGTCATACTTTGGTGACATATCGTTATTTTGCCCCATGTTTAGTTCTGAAGTAAAATGTAACCCCATCAAAATGTATCCTATGTGGACGTTACGTATTCGCATGTTGAATCCTATATAGAGAGTCCACCAAAAAATTGTATACATCAGGAAAAAAAAACTTATATAAATATCCTAATACTAAATTTATCGAGACATCATGAGAATAATACAAGTTACCTCTGGCCTCTACAATTACAAGAGGTGCTCAAAGTGGTGACGATTAGCTTCCAGACATTTATTAGCACAGCGAACTGCTGAAGTATGTATATAATTTTTGGTGGACCTGTATATGCTGTGTATTCACATACTGAGTCCCATATGCATTCTTTGTACTTGTGTATGAATCCGGATACATTTGGCTCACTGCTCTGTGCCAGACACATGCTTTGAAGACATAGACACCTGTAAGTAGTTTGTGTCAAGGGAGGAACTAAGTGCAAGCAGAGGAACTTAGGTTACGCTGTGATACAGGCTGCCACACAGCAGGAAGGGAGAACGGAGGAAGGGTACTTGGCTGATCTTGGGAACAAGTTTTACATTAAAACTTGGAGAACCAGCTGAAACCAGTCAGGAAACAGGAACTGGGAGTGGGTAAAGGTGCCAGAAGAGGAAAGAGAAAGCTTCAAGTCACAGATATGAGGAGGAACACAGCATTTTTGGGAAACTCTCAGTAGGGCAGGTGAGGCTTATTTGTAAGAGTCTCAGCTCCGTGCCTGTGAATGAAACCGTGAGGGAGACGATGGCAGGAACAGCGTTGAGGAGTGTGGGGGAGGAAGGGGAGCTTCTGAGGCCGACTGGGAAGGGGCAGCCATAAAAACATGTGGACCCCAGGAGGGAAAAGTGTGTCAGCAGCCACGGGAAGGGCAGTCCGTGATCACAGGCAGATCTCGGTGAATTCACAGAGAAAAAATCACTTTGAACACTAATTCCAGTGATTGGACAAGTGATAAGAGTTGAAGCAGACAGAGGCTTTGACTTTCGAAAAGATCAGCTGGCAGAGGAGGTCAGGAGAGAGAAAAGTAGCTAGCAGTGGCTCAGTGTTGAAATAAAGGCCTTTTAAAATTGATATTAATCATAGTTAATACATTTTACATACATGTAACTCATTTTTCTCTCACGGCAACTGTAGGCTCTAAGCACTACTGTTGACCCATTTACAAACCATACCACAGAGGCACAAAGAGGTTGAAAAAACACCTCCCAAGATGGTAGCAAGGCTTGATTCACACCAGGCAATTTGGATCCAAAGTCCTTCTCAGTCCCTAACACTATGCAGCACTGCCTTTTACTTAACTAAAGACATTTTATTCACTTCCCCCCCCCACCAAGAAATGATGCTGGTGAGAAGCTAGGATCTAAAAGAGAGAAAAAGCATTTATTCATTCATAACTAAAACAAGAATTTGTTGAAGAACCTACTGTGTGCAAGGAATATTCTACTAAGAATGAAGGAAAAAAATTTTTTTTTAAATCTCAGCCTTGTTGAGTTTAAATTCCTTGAGAAAGGAGTGAATAAATTAAGCAAAATCAATTACAGGTACTTGTTGTTTAACGACCTACCTGCTTAATGACTGTTCAGACTTCGGGTGGAGGTGCACTGTACAGGCTTAGGGTGCAGGAGCTTGAGCGACAGGTGGCTTTTTCTACGTCTGTACTATAATGTACATACTATGTACAATTCCTCATTTAGTGACAAATTCACTTAACAACCTGTTCGTGGGAGCAGAACTTGGTCATTAAATGAAACAAGGATGCTTTGTAGTAAATTGCATACAGTAATCCCCTGAGAATGTGGTCCAAGATGCCCAGGGGGTACCTAAAATTGGGAATAGTACCAAACCAATGTTTTTCTCTATTTGTTCCTTCCATAACTCTTAGCAACCTCACTGTATAATGTTTTCCTTTTCTTCTTAAGTCAATACTTCCACTTTTTCACTTAGGGGAAACACTTCAAATGAATTTCCAGTATTGCTACCCTTGTGCCTTGAGGCCATTGTTGAAATAAAGGTTATGTGAATACAAGCACTGAGACACAGAAAGTCAGTCTGATAACCAAGATGGGTACCACGCGACTAACATCGCACTACTCAGAACGGCATGCAATTTAAAGCTTATGAACTGTTTCTTTCTGGAGTTTCTCCATTTGATATTTTTAGGCCCCAGTTGACCGTGAGTAACTGAAACCAGAGAAAGAAAAATCATAGATAAAATGCAATGCGGTATGTTCAAATGTGGTAGGGGCACTGGAAGAAAGAAAAAGCGTGCAAAGGTGGTAGGAGGTCTCAGCAGGAGTGTTAGGAGTTATGACTTTGGGCCAAGCCGTTGAAAGAGACACAGAAGTAGACCATGCAGATGTCCTGGAAGGAGCTTTCCAGGCAGGAAAAGCAGCAAGAACAAGGGGCACAGAGACAGAGATAATAGAATGCTTCACCCTCTGCAGCACTTTACTTTCTCTACAAAATTCCAGCTGTCTAGCTCTGTTTCCCTGGAGATCTGAAAAAGGCAGAATGTTAATTGTGTTACTAGGCAACGATACTAAAGGTATTAATGACTGCTCATTGGTCAGCTTTGCTGGGCTGGGAGACGGTTACACGCCTGGCAGGAAACCTTATCGTTGGATTTCTGATTGTGGTGACACTTGGAAGCAGGCATGTGGCTTGACACATAGAAGGAGCACCTATTGTGTTACAAATATATTGGCTCCCTTAGGACGTAAGGCCTAAGTCACAGTAGGTCCTGAGTCTGCCTAAGGTGCATCTTTTCTTGCACTTGAGATGCCAGGAGAGGATGCATTCAGGAAGAGACTAGCTCTCGGCAGCAATGTAGGCTCCAAGGATACCTGTGAAGATTTTCACTTGGGAAAACCTGATGCTGCCTTGCTGGCGAGGTGTGACTGCAGTCTCATCTCCAAGTGATTCCGGTGCCATGTGCAACTTGTGACACTCCTAATTTGCATGTTGAGGTGGCCCTAGAGAGACCCCTGATGTTGTTCTAGACCTGAAGAAGGGGTCTCCCTGACTTGCAGAATTAGAAGCCAGGGGCCCGGTGGCTAGAGCAGTGTGAACGAGGAAAGAGTAGTTGAAGATGCAGCCCAAGGGTACCGGTTCACACAGGACCTTGTCATCCACTAAAAAGTGGCTTTGTGCTCAGTGAGATGGGACCGTGGATGATTCTGAGCAGAAGATTGTCATGATCTGGAGTTTTAACCCGATCACTCCAGCTGTTGAGAATACAGGGTAGGGGGCAAGGAGGGAAGCAGAGTGATTGTTTGGAAGGCTGTTGCTATAATCCATGCAAGTGATAAAATGGACAGCTTGGGTCAAGTTGGAAACACTAGTTCTAGACATATGTTGAAGAAAAACCCATCTAGATTTGCTATGAAATATGAGAGAAAAAGAGATATCAAAGGTGACCCTAAGGTTGGTTTTTAGGCATAAGCAACTGGGAAATGTTTTCGAGCCTGTTGTATGAGATATGTGTTAACCATCAAAGCTGAATATTAAGCAAGCAGTTGAATATAATACCAGGGGTTCAGAGTTGGTGATGAATGCTTATTTCAGGAGGAAGGAGGGGATGGGACCAGGACCCAGACAGAAGGATCACCCTTGAGTGATGTAGAGGGTGTCTTCCACGAGAATGGGAGTGATAGCTGCGGATGCATTTTATTTGGAAAGGGCAGAAAGATTGGAGTTTATGCCGTATTGTTTCTGGTTTCTCTGTAATATAGAAAGTAGCACATCTGCTGAGATTGTGAGGGTATGGGAGGCAGAAGGAAATGGCAGCAAGGAAGGTATTGTAGTAGAGGCCTCAAGGTAAACACAAAGATTTAGAATGAGCAGTTTGGGAAAGAGAAGGAGGTGATATATAGGTCATCAGCAGGGGGACTGTAAATCTATCTGACTTTATGACTTTGCCAAGGCTCCCAGCCCTGCTGCAGGATCTGCCTAACGAGCCCAGAAGATTGTTTTTCTTGTTAACATGTTCCAGGGCAGGATAAAGTACAGAAAAAAGGAAAGACACAGAAAGCCAATAAAATCTAGTAGTTAACTTAGCTGGATGTGGTGGCATGTACCTGTAATCCCAGCACTGTGGGAGGCTAAGGCAGGAGGATTGAGTGTTCGATTCCAAATTGGGCAATTTAGCAACTTAGCAAGACCTTGTCTCAAAATAAAAGATTTTTAAAGAGCTGCAGGCGTAGCTCAGTGCAAAGGCCCTGGGTTCAGTCCCCAGTACCCACCCCCTAAAATCTCTGAGCATCAGCAGTCTGTCAGGCATCAGTTAGTGTGTGGGGTGCCGGGTACTGAACAGGAAACCGCACAGCCTGAGCCCGTGTAAGTGATGCCTTCCAATGTGTAAGGTCCTCACTGGTGCCTTGAGAGCACTGGGTACTATGTTGTCATCTCAGCCATCGGAAGTTAGGGACTTCAAGAGGAGATAATTGAGCAAAGTCTCAAAGAATGAGTATACAAGGTAAAATATACACATTTTTATAGGAGGGGGAATGAAAAAAGTGAGCGTGAATGGGAGGTTTAATGAGATCATTTCGCAAATCTCCATTGATCAGGGTAGTGCGGAGAGACCAGGTGACATTTTAGGGGAAGGAATTGGGAATCTTAAACTCCTGCCAAGAGTGAAACTGCCGCTGTGGAAGTGCCCTCCCCAGAATGCCAGTGGCACATCTGTTGAGTAATGCGTAAGAGAACCTGTGCCGGAGTCTGTACGCACCTTTAGTTTCCAGAGCAAACCTGTGGAAGTAGATATTTTTCAGAAATCACTCTGCATATGGAAGTTTGAGTAACTCACCCCAAAGCCAAGAGTGACCTCAGGCTTATTGTCTAACCTGACCTTCTACTCCTTTGTACACTCTTGAGATGGTGTGGAACCATTTCAGTGGCACAGATTTTGTGCCCAAAGTTCAGTTTGGAAAAACAAGTACAAAATGACAAAAAGAAAAAATGGAAAGTTACAAAAATATTAACTTGCTAAATTACAGATTAGATTTTAAGAAGTTATATACTGTATACCTACTATAAGTAAGAGTAATTTCTGTGGTAAGCATTAAAGAAACAAGAAATAATATGACATAAATGATTAAAGAAAGTAAAATCACCTGGGATCCATATTGCAAATGAAAATTCTGTTCCCTACAGGTGAGAGTTAAGCTCTTATTTCAACCCTGCCATGATAATCCTCTGAAATTGGCTTAATGTCTGATAACTTCAAAAACAAAGGGCTCTCTGTGAAGCTCAAATTCCTTTTCCATTTCCAAGGTAATACTAAAGTAGTTAAAATATGTCTTTATGCCTTGATTTTTCCTTTTGTAAAAAAAGAGTATAAAAAAAGAGAATATAGTCATTCTTTTTGATCGTATTTAAAAGCAAGTTAATTCCTAGGTTTGAAAACATGACAAAACAAAATCTTAGGTACAGTTAGAAGGTCACTCATTGATGATAAAATGGTAAGCCAGCAAGAGCTTTTTAAGTGTTTTGAAGGTAGCTTCCTCCATGGCACGTAAAGTTGATTATCTGTTTACTTCTGAAAGGTAATATTCATGTAGGTTTAACACAGTGCAGCTTCAAGAGTACTGGATGAAGGAAGAGATTAATATCTATTGAAAGGATGCAGTTTCTTGTTCAAATGTAAAAGGATTACGATCAGCACTCCTACTCATCTGACAAATATTTGTTGATTTCTAAGCAATCACTGTTTTGAAGGCTGCTGTGTAATAAGATCCGTGCATAAAGAACATCACTTAGGTTACATCAGTCCACATAAGAAATATAAATTCACTCTTAACCACGAAAGTGTAGGCGTGTATGTCTCCTATTCTTGTACAGTCATTTACCCTCAACAACCCATAGTATAAACGTCCAATTTTGTGCTATAAACAACACTATTCAAAAACTCAACAAACAGTAAAATAGACCAAATCCTAAAAGGTCAACATGTTTCTTCCTGGAAAAATAAGTTTGCTTTAGATATCTGCTCAGTGACTGCAGGTTATCTTACTATGACCAAATCCATAGCAGCCCACAGACAGGCAGTTACTAAATATAGTTAGCAGTTAGAAACCAGAAACAGGAATTGAAAGACTCAAGCCCCTGGAAGTCCTAGGAGCCCTGCTCTGTGACTGTTACACAGGAAACATGTTTCCTGTTTTCTGAATTGGAGACATGGGGAGGGGGCAGAAGGGAATGGTATGGTGAGTTAAGAGCACTCCCAGTACAAAAGATCTAGGGAAGGAGCACCCTGGACAGCAAGGCCACGCTGTCCAAGTTTGGGACATCCGAGCTTCTTGCTTCCCACCCTGATTTCTGGTGGACATGGAAATTCATTCTTCTTCCCTGAGTTAAGAGCTATCAGTGTCAGATCCATAGCAGAAGACCGTCAGGTGAAAATGCTCTCAGGCCGTGAGCTGCAAAGTGCAGGTGAGGAAAGTTACAGATTCCAGAGTGATCTCTGAGGATGGCATTGTAAGAGTGTCTATGGGATTTTCAGATTTTTTACCCTCCAAACTTGAATGTATAAATGAGGGACCAGAAATTCCTTCTTAGATTCTTACTTAAGGTGAAATTCAGAATACTGGTCACATAGCAGATAGCACAGGTGAGTTCAAGATGAAAGCCTTGGCCTCGTCTGATATGTTGTATAAAGTTTTTGTGCACCCCGTGCACGTCACCATTCTGTTTGGGTCTTTGAGAATATGAAACAAAAATAATTATTAGCACATGTTTGCTGTACGTAATGATTGCGTGCCTTGTAAGGGGCTGGTACATGCGCAGAACACATCTCCAGTCTGATTTTCATCCCCTTCCCCTCTCCTCCCACCCCAGGGAAAATAGTTTTGAACAGCAGCCTTCCCCCTGTCTGTAGGGACAGTGGAAAACGAAGTGGAAGAGACTATTTCAAACCCCTGCTCCAGCTGGGAACAAAAATATGCCCTAGTTAGGACCGCCATTGTTATGGTTATTCGAACGGATACCTTCGATCATCCCTAGAACTTTACTTCTTGTCATCTATCACCTTGACAATTTAATGTGCTGCCCCCAGCAACAATGTGTGAGCGCTTTTCACCTCACTCTCTTTGGCTTAACAAAGGGTATGAATCTAAGTGCTTTTTTTAGATCACTTGATGCTATGCAATGCCAGTCAGTGAATGGGGAACATTGCCTTTTATCTCAGCATTATGGATGGATATGATCTTGTTACCTATTGTTTGTTTAATGATACATCTTTTCTCTCAAATAACAAAAGCCTGACAACTGTCAGGCTTTTTTCTATGCAAAAGCAAATGAAATTTATTATACGTTGAATCTCTCTTGTCCCTGTGTATGAATCATTGAATACCTCTGTTTAAAGTCTATATTAAATATGTTTGCAGTGATAAAGGGGGAGGGGTAACCTCGTGTTTCTATTCAGGGCCTGTGATTGAGAGAGCCCCCAGTCCTCTCATCCTGGTAAGACAAAGGGGCTCCCCACCTCCACTCGCTTAAGCCTCACTGTGTTCCTCTCTGGGTCCTCTGTCCCTTCCACTCAGAGCACTGGGAACCCTGTGTGCTCCTACCAATGAGGACCTGTGCTAAGGACTGAGTGAACATTAAACCACATTTTAATTGTAGATTAGGAAGTTTCTAGGTCAACTCTGGAGCCTTTTGTTTAATATAAACAATGCTGTTGCTGCTTCCCCAGTACTGTTTTTCTTCATAAAATTGATATAGGAATGATACAGGTCCTCCAAATAATCTAATATGATGGAAATATTATAATTCCCAACCTTATAGATGTACGATACGCCGAGTTCATGTTTTCTGAAGTCAAAGAATGAATTCTAGGAATGACAGTTTAAGAGTAGGATATATTTTTTGAGGGAAAGAAAGCTGTATTTATTGGGGGAAAGAAAGCCTCTGTCTAAGAAAGACAGAAGGGGTCCTGAGTTGGTTGTCAAGATCCCCACTTCTTAAAGGAGTTAAGAGAAAAACCATGAGATGAGGCGGGTCAAGGGTGGCACAAAACTATAATCAACTCTTAAGATAGTCACTTGGGTGACACTGATCTAATGGGAAATCATAATGTGGGACAAAACTATTGGTTTTAGTCAACTATTGGTTGACCAACCAGTAAGATTGCAAGTATAACAGCTTAGGTACTATTGATTAGATGGAGATCAAATGGGGAAGCAAACAGGGACCTTTTCCTGGTCCCCCCACCTACCCAGGTGATCATTATCTGTTTAGAATATTAATCCCTGCTGTTCATTCCCAGAAGTATGTGGGTGCAGGCATTTTCTCTATCCTGAGGCCTGACCTTCCAGGAATGCACCTCCAGCCGTGGTTGTCTTTTGCACGGACTTCTTCCAAACGCCCAGCCTGTCTGACTGCCTGGAACATTTCTAAGTAACTTAGCTGTCTATAATAAAATCATGTGTGGTCTTCTATTGTTTATTTTATAAGTCCCATTGTTTTGAAATATCCAGTCTTCATATAGTAAAAAAAGTTACAAAAATATAAAATAAAATACTCCCAACTGGAAATATTCATACCAACAGATTTAACAGAAAAAAAGTTACATTGAGTATAGCAAGAAAAATTAGGTATCTAAGAATTAAACGAACAAAGACCTCCTTAGAAAATACATCTAAGGCCATTTGAATAAATACAAAGACAGTTGGTGTTATAAAGATGCCAAGTCCCCGCAATTATTTTATAAATCCAAATCAGTAAAATTACAATTCATTTTTTTGAGAAACTTTATAAACTTATCCCAAAATTTTGTGAAGTATGCTTACTTAACAGTAGTAGAGGAGAATAGACTGGGTTAAGAAATTTAAAAAGAAAAGGGAAGGGGGCGGGGACAAGATTTACATAAAACAATGATGAAGATATCTGCACGGGTAAGTCACCCTCTCCCTAGGTACCCTCTCCTGACCCCATATCCACACGTGTGCACACAATCATACACACTCAAAACTACACTGGCTGGATGAACTAATTCCTCTGCTTTCCTTTATAGAATATAAGTCAGATGGTGTCTCCAAATGGTGTCCTTTTTTCTATTGTAAACATAAATCTCTTTGAAAATTGTTTTTACCGTATTTTACAAGTAGCAAAATCATTAACTCTGAGATGTATCATCTCTTTGTTTAAGAAACAAAACTGTAGTTATAGGAATGTGAACTCTGTAACAGGAGGCCTCGTCTTTTGGGTTCGTCCTTGTATCCCCAGGAAGCTGGGAGAAGACCCATACCTAAGTGCTCAGAATTTTGTGGAATGAAGGGGTGAGTGAAGGAAGAGGAACGAAAACATGCAGGAGCCGTGTGCTAACATCAAAGGGGTCTGGTGTCCTTGGAAAGGAGTTCTCACCTTTCAAGTACAGAGAACAGCAGTCATTTCTGGGTTATTTACATCATAACTTGAGAGGCCATGACAAGTACAGGAGAGGTCCCCAAAACCTGTACAGCCCGGCTGAAGTTATTTACTCTCAACCTGAGAAGACTGGAGGAACGGAAGGCCGCGCAGCAGACACTTGAAGGATGCCATGAGAAAAATTTAGATGTCTTAAACTTTCTCTCTTGTCCTAGAACACCAACAGGAACCAATGGTGGAAGTTTTAGGAAGGAAAGTTTTGGTTCTGTCACAGACCTAAACTTCCAAAAAGTCAAGACTGTTCTGAAAATGCCAGGTTTTTTGTTTCCTTTTGTTAGAGATGTTTTCCAGAAACTGACCGGCCAGGTGGAGGGTGAGGCGGAGGGTGTCAGCGGACAAGGAAACGCCATGTGTCATGAGAACCCTCTTCCCCTACATATAACACATATAATAGTTGTAAGAAGCGAGTAAAGAATCAATCAAAATGACAAAATACCAGCAGAAAAACAAACATTTTTAAATATATAAATAAATAAAATATCATGACATAAATAAAATATCATATCAGGCAACCAAGTACTTTGGTTGAAGCGGTATGAGGCAGAGGGAATTTCTCACTTAAAGTAGGTCCCATTATGAGCGTGGCTTGGCATGTCCTCCCAGACAAGGTGACATGGGAGCAGAACAAAAGGACCAGAGGGAGGCAGGTATGTGGGCGTCTGCAGAAGGAGCATCACAGACAAAAGCAAAGAGCCAGCGTGCCGCAGTCCTCCAGCACTGGAGGAAGGGGACAGAGACAGCGCAGGAAGGAGAGGGGCCCCTTCCTGTTTTTCTTGCATGGAGCCACTTTCTAAGACTAGAGGCAAGCCAGAGTCACCTTGAGCACCTGCCCTCTTGTGTCCTGGAGTATTTGTGCTCCCATGAGTGCTGGGTGTCTTGGATTTAAGCTTCCAGCTTTTATCTGACTTCACAGAGTTAGGATTTAAAAAGTTTAATCCCACAGTATCTTGGAATCGGGGCCATGTGAATTACCAAAGCAACTAATTAGCCATAGGATAGGGCCTGAAACTGTCAGGTGTACATCTCATCCCTCCTGCATGATGCCAGGATGCTTCTTGCAAGATTCATGTCTGACTCATCTTTGTACCCACCTGGCTGCCATACACCTATAAGACATGTTTGTTGAGTGAATACACTCAACAACGTTGCTTCAGCAATGCTGAGGATATATTGACGGTTTTAATAATAAAAATAGTAATCCTAAACTTCAGTTTAAACCTGCATCATAAACTAATGGAGAAAAGCTTTGGATAGAGGAAATTACTAAGGAGCTGAGAAAAATCAGATCTTCTTTAAACAGTAGAAAAACCAGCTGGTATTAATGACCTTTTTTGGTAGTATGAGAAATTTACCACTGCCCTCTGCAGAACTGGATGGGAATACTGGGCCCTCATCCTTAGAATAATTAGCGTAAACTCAATGCCAAAGAGACAGGGTCCGCTGTGTAAGTAACAAACATGAGGGAAAAAATCCCTTGAGGATATATTGAAATAACATGCTAATAAGAGAGCAACAGATCCTGACTTACATATTGTTATGTGCCCTCATATGCAGAACTACAGCTAAAATTTAAGAAGAAAAATGTATTGCTAACGGCAAAGAAGTTTAAGAAACTATAGAAATTGAGCCACCTCCTCGTGTCATGTTACATTTATTTCAGTAATCAGTGGAATGTAGATTTTGTTTTGATGCTATGTAGTTGTTTCATAATAAAATTTTGGTTGTCATAGGGATAACAAGATTTTTTTTTATCCAGATGAGTGCCTGTGCATACTGATGTTATGTGAAGAGGTATATCGCCAGCATCCCAAAATACACCTTGTCATTACTGGTAATTAATTCCGTAACAGTATCAGCGTTTGACCTTACATCTAAGGATTACATTATATGAGCTACAATAAGACTCATGCAATCTTCATGTCGTTTTCTGGGAAAGTAGTTTTTTCATTCTAAACCATTTTTAAATTAATTTTGAAGCACTGATTATGCCTAACAACTCTTCAATATATGTTACTCTTTCAAGGAATTTGTTAAAAATCATTTATAATTTAGTGTTTCTTGTATAGCAGTGGTATTTTCATGATACTGGATTATTCTTACCCATGAATGTTGTAGCATTACACTAATAAAACCTCTTTTAAAAGATGGATTATCAGAATTGGAAGAGAATTTTTAAATGAGTTAGTGAAAGTTCAATATAGAGATCTTTCTCTCTCTCTTTTGTGAGACAGAGTCTTACTATGTAGCTTAGGCTGGCCTGGAACTCACAGCAATCCTCCTGCCTCAGCCTTTCAAGTGTTGAGATTACAGGTTTGTGCCACCATATCTGGGTAGTCTTTATAACAGTCTTTATAATATTTTTAAAACATTAATATCTAGTTTTTTGTTGAGAACATCTGGAGAGAAGAGAGTCTTGCTTTATGAAATTTTTGCTGTATATCTGCAACAAAATCCATACTGTTCATTTGTTTGTTTGGTTGGTTGGTTGGTTTGGTTTTTTGAGACAGCAATACAATGTAGCCCAGGCTGGCTTAGTGCATATATTTATTGAATGTTGACTATTTTCCCAGCACTGCATTAGATATTATGGGGAATACAGAATAATATAAGGTTCTGTTTCTGAACCAAAGGTCTTAGGGAACAGTTTCAAAAGCAAAATAATACCGATTAATTCATTGTACCATTTTATGCTATAGACACTGTGCTAGGTTCTGATGATACCAAAAGTACAATGAGCGCAAAGGGAAAAGAACAGTTTTTCCTGGGAAGATTAAGATTCTTGGTATTCTGTGTAGGCATGTTTATAGGAATATAGAAATTATATGCTTGGAAAAGAGTTTTATAGGATACAGATAATTGCAAGAGATTTCTGAGGCAAAGTATAAAATTAATAGCACTTTCTATTTCCAATGCAAAGGCTGTTAAACATAGTGACTCTTTTCATCATGTAGTGCAAGTTAAAAATATTAGCTTTCCTAAGAAATGTTGGGAGTACTGGCAGTGTAGGGGCAGCTATTTTGAAGTGCAATTGTCACCTCTCTATTCAAAGTACATTGGTTCTTTTTATTGTTGTTTTTTCCTGGTACACGGGAATTGAACTCATGACCTCGCACTTGCCAGGCAGGAGCTGTGCCGCTGAGCTAAATCCCCAGCCCCTAAAAGTAAAAATCTGAGAAGAGAGCTAGGGCTGGGGCTCAGCAGTGGAGTGCTTGCTCGGTATGCCTGAGGCCTTGGATTGACCTCTAGCATCGCAACAACAACAAAAACCATAAAAGCCCTCAACAGAAGCTGGAAAGAGAGCATCCAAATAGACTGATCCCAAGGGACAGCCTCAAGAGTCAAACTCAGATCCTCACCCTTGTGAGACCAAGGTTCAGTTCTTCTCCCTGAAAGTTACCATCTCTACTAGCCCTGATTGTCCTAGGAGGAAGTAAGCTGGAACAAGAAAGAGTCTTGGGTTCTGCCCCATAAACACGTGCCTGGCAAGTGCCCTGGCTCCTGCCCTAACTGCCACCTTCTGTGGTGTTGGTGAAGGACAGCTGTCCTCTTCCTTTACATGGATGGCGCCACAGCCTGGCAGTTGACAAAATCACTCGCTGAATACAATAGCTTATTGCTCTTGAACTGTTATGGTAACTCTCTAAAATTATCATTTTTGAAAAATTCTTTTAGAACAGATTCTTGTTTGTATGCTTCTAATAATTAGTATTCTTTATATGTGTGCTAGTCACATACTGTGGATGATTGGGGGCTTTCGGTTTCCCTTTGAACACTGCCAATTTCTCTTGTCCTACTCCCACTCACAGGTTTATCAGCAAAATGTAGTGTGTCTTTAAGTCAGGTGAGCGTAGAACTAAGATTTCAGCCTCTAGGTGTGCCTTCAAAAAGATTGTCCCTATATTATTTTAAGAGCATAGTTATAGATAAATACTTCAAATTCTTCAAACAAGTAAAACAAATGATCTTTGTTATAAATTACAGTGCATGTCCTTAATATTTAGCTGTCATTTCTACATCTATTGAATTTTCCCATTGCCATAGGATTTTTACTTTGAAATGGATATTTTCCCAATGAAATGTTAAACTTCTAAAAATTAAATAGTTCCATGGTCCAGTAGGCTTATGGGGAAATGCCATAAAGCAGAATGAGAGGATAGTGTGTCAAGTCTTACTTATTCTCTCACTTAAAAAATATTTGCCTCTAATTCCTTGTTTATTGCAGAGCAGTTTTCTCAAAAAAAAAAAAAAAAAAAAGAGAAAACAAAATACAGTATAAATACAACCAAGAAACAGGATATGAAACATCCTTGATGGCCACAAAGGGTCATGCTAACCGAGGGTTAGAAAAATAAGCAGTGATAGTATGTGTTGTCATTTTTGCCCTCAGGAAAATTGGTGTCAGCATTTACAGTGATAGGGGACTTGGACTCCTGAGCCAGGTGAGAAGGTGTAAACGTGATGCTAATGTAGATGTGATGGTTTCTGTTTCTTAGAACTAAACAGTGCCTCCCAGATCTGGCTGTCTCTTTATAACTCTTACTTGAGTCAGCACTTAGCTCTGCCTTTAGGAACTAGTAAGTTAACATCATTTGGCATGAAATGAACTGTTTCATCTCAAAAGAAGGTATCTAGAAGCCAGCACTTCCAGACTTCACTGCATCTGCGTCTGTGAATGTTCCCTGGCAGGAGGCCATGTTCACTCACCTGATATTATTGTCTACCTACTTCATGCCAGGAAATGAAAATACAACATGGTGTCTGCCTTTAAGGCACTTACTAGTCCTTAGACTTTCACTTACTCTGTGTTGTAGTGACTTAGGAAGTTCTTCCAGGCTGGTGACATTGAATCTTCCTCAAGCACAGGACTTTTCTGGTGATATATAACTCAATACTTAAAGTCTGGTTTTTAATTATCTATCAATGGAACCAATAGGAAATGTACTGTTTTGTACAGTGCCACTGAGAAAATTCATAAATGCAAGGAGCCAGGAGATAGAGAAATTTCTGTAACTCTCCCAATTTTGCTGTGAATTTTGCTTAGCACACTCAGCGACCTTATCTTTGGCAAAGGGGCAAAACACCTTCACTGGAAGAAAGATACCCTCTTTAATAAATGGTGCTGAGAAAACTGGCCACATGCCAAAGACAGAACCTAGAACAATATCTCTCACCATGCACTAAACGAAAATTGAAATGGGTCAGAGATCTATATACTAAAACAAATGGTTAATCTGCTGGCAGATAGAACAGGTAAAACTATCGAAGACATAGATTTTATGAACAAAACCCAATCACACAGGAAGTACTGCAAAGAACAACTGAGATCACATCAAATTGAAAAGCTTTTACACAGCAAGGGAAACCACCAACACAGTGAAGAGATAATGCACAGAATGGGAAAATTTTTACTAGCTACTCATCAAAGGACTAACATCTAGAAAACATAGAGAACTCAAAAATGTCAACTTCCCCCAAATTTAAAGACCCAACCCAAAAATGGGCATCTGAGATGAAGAAACACTTCTCAGATGAAGAAGTACAAAAAGCAAATAAATATAGGAATAATGTTCAACATAACTGGTCATTTGAGAAATGCAAATTAAAACAACACTGAGATTCCATCTCACTCAAGAAAAAAATGACTATGATCAAGAAATCAATAACAAATATAGAGGGGCTGTGGGGAAAAAGGAATCCTTCTCCACTGTTGGTGCAAATATAAACTGGTATAACCACTATGGAAATCAGTATGGAGATTCCTCTAGTTGTTCCATTTGACCCAGTGGTGCCCTTTCTAGGCATCTTCCAAAAGAATTAAAAGCATCATACATATCACAGTGATATACGCGTACTTATGTTTACAGCAGCATTATTTACAATAGCTAAATCTTGGAAACAGCCCATATGTCCATTAACAGAAGTATAGTACTTATATACAGTGGAGTACTGCCCGGCCATGAAGAATAAACTTGAATTATTTTTAGGTAAATGGATGCCATTTACTTTGAGACCATAATGTTAAGTGAAACAAATCAGACACTCTAGTTTAAATATTGTATTGTTTCTCATGCGTGAGAAAGCCAAAGGATAAATAAGGTACATAACAGATGATAGATTCTAGGAAGTAGGGAGAACATATTCAAATAGGAAGGGGAACAAGAGAAGAGGAGGGAATGAAGGAATTTTAGAAAAGAAGGGGAAAATGGAAACAAAGTTTTTGTAAATGGGAAAGGAAGATGGGTTAAAAGGAGGGGAGGGGAATGGGAAAAAATGAATGAAGACATAATTATGGGTACAAAGTCCCTATGATCAGTGTGATCGTTGTATATGGCACATACAGTGTGTGCTAATAGGGGCTGGGGATTTAGCTCAGTGGCACAGTGCTTGCCTGGCAAGCGCAAGGTCGTGAGTTCGATTCCTGGTACTGGGAAAAAAAAAAAGTATGTACTAATAAAAATAATTTTTTTAAAAAAAGGGAGAAAAGAGGATGAAAGAAAGAAGATAGTGTGTGCACAGCAAGCAGATAAAATGCCGCACGCTTGGGAGATTTGCTTTTCCCTTCCCCTGGAGACAGGGGCCTTGTTTGTGGTGGTGACAGTGATGCAGTATGTGTGGTTCTCACGAACGTCTATTTTTGTGCTCCAGTGGTGCCTGCCGCTAAATACACAGCGTTGCACTTGGAAAATAGCAAGGCTTGTGTATAAGACATTTACTAAGCTCAAAAACATTTGAATATTCACTCCGTTAGAGCCAGCTACTCTGCCTTTTCTGTTCCTTTCCTTTGACATCAAGTTTTTTGTGTTTTTTTTTTACTTCAAGCATTTTCAGTCATTAGTCTTGAAACAGAAACCTCCATTTCCACAGTGAATCCTCCCACTGATGAGAATAAATACCATGTCTTTTAAGTATGGGCGCCTTCTTATCCTCTAGCATCTTGTTTCTGGGAGAAAGTACTTCAGTTTGTACATTAACCAATAACCTGGTGACATGACAGTTATTTCCCTCCCCTTTCATTTCCAACCCATTAGGCAGGAGATAGGAATCTACAAAGAAAAGAATAACAACACCACTCTTCAGGCTTTTTTCTTTCCTCTCTCCCCAAATGCAATGTTTTACTCCTGTCTCTGAAACCCGCGCTCACATGTAGGAGCTTAAAGACCGGGATGGAACCTTCCCTGATTACTCTAAGCTCGAGCTCTTACTTCACGTGGTGGAAACATTGCCTTCTTTATGCCTTGTTTGACCTTTCATGTGGCTCATCGTCTCTCTCCAACAAGACTGAAAATGCTTTTAGAACCGGTTACGCACTGGTTACGCCTCTTGACTCCTGGGGTGCCTAGCGTATAGTAGATACTCGATAAGTTTTATTTGGCAGAGTATAGCTTGTTCTCTGAAGAAGTCTCCGGAATAGGTCCTTGGAGTGTGTTTATTATTACTTCATTCTTGGGTCAGCAGTGATAATAATCATTTGGTTTGTCTGTCAGATTTGAGGCAAGTCTGGATCATCAGCGTCCAGGTAGAACTCTTAGGTAGCAGCTGTGTTGAAAGCTATGGGGGGAAGAAATGGTGAGGGGAAGTGGAAATCGCCTTATCTTGATCTACTTACCTTTTTATGACTCCACTCTGTTTGGCTCAAAATTACCCTAACTAGGACTGGGGATTTAGCTCAGCAGTACAATGCCTGCCTGGCAAGCGCAAGGTCATGAGTTCAATTCCCAGTACGGAAAAAAAAAACAAACAAACAAACAAAAAATTACCCCTACTACATAAAGCATTGTATTTTTAAAGAATGAACCATTGTCAAAGGAATACTTTGGATCACAAGACAACATGCTAGAATAAATGGTAGCACCAATTTTATCACACCAGGCAGAATTTCTCCTTCACTCCCTTTTTCTATGGTGATATAGGCATGGCTATGATTTAAAAGTCCAAATTGAATATTTTGGAGTGACAGTTCAGAGAAAAAGAACATGGACTTTACTGTTGCAGATGTAGAACACTAAGTACTCTCAGGTGCTGTTAGTAAAAAGTGTGTAAAGAAATTTAGCCTTTGGGGAGGAAATAATATGGCAGTGTAAGTTTTCCTTGCTCAGCGCTCCCCAAGCATATTTTTAATTTTGCTGTTTTGGCATAATTTTAATTTGTCCTGACAAAATTTATGTTAAAATACATATGCTCTGATAGAAAAGCTGGTAAAGTGTTACACTTCAAAGCACTCCTCTGTTCACGTATAGTCATGATAGATAAAATATAGAAAGAGGCAACAAAAATACATACATGGACCCGAACACCAGATAAGCATTTCTGTGGAATGCAAATGGGGCTGAATCAATTGCTGGGCTGTCATCCAAAACTAAGCAGTAACAGCCAGAAGCTCAGCTCCTGCCAGTAAAAGGAACTATAAATGCACCAAGCAAGATAACAGACTGCAGCCTGGCCGCTCTTTGAAGCCAGTGCCCACACTCCCAAAAGGAAACTGAGAAGAATAGTGATTAACTGGACACGAGCTGGGCTTCCGAAGAACCTAGCCATCTGTAGCGCTTCCCAACCTGACAGAGCTGACGGAGCCTGCCCACTGTCTCCCCGCCGGGACCCGGGAGGTGCTGACACACAGTGGAGCATCAGAACTCTGACATAAAACCCGATGGTCCACTGAGAGCTGGGGCTGGATGCAGGAGACCGTAAAAGCATACACAAGAGAGACTGTGGGAAACAACCCCCTCTCAGAGTGTGTCTGAGCACATGAAGAAAAATGCTAAGGTGACCACCGAAATCAGCACGTGGAATACTGGATTCACTGCAGGGGAAACCAAGTTTTGGAACAGCTGACAATAAATAGAAAACGAGTGTATGCAGAGTGGTCAAAGAGACAAAGTAATGATATTAAAATGTAGGTAGATGTGACTTAAGAACAAGTAAATTAAAAAACAGCAGTGGGGGCTAGGGTTGTAGCTCAGCAGTACATATATGAGGTGCAGGATTCAGCTCCTAGCACAGAAAATAAATGAATAACATTAAAACATGAACTGATAGACAGCTGTTTTATATTTAGTCACAGAAAGAAGTAATAAATTAGACGGGAGTTCTCACTTTACCACCCAGAGCCCAGCGCAAACATAAGGGCTGTAAAACACACATACACTGTGTGTCTATAGGAAGACAGCAGACTGAGATTGTAACTACTTATGTCCAGTAGGAATCGTGGAAGAATGGATGGAGCAAGTTTTGAAGCAACCTTTGGAGAAATATTTGCTAAAACTTCCCAAAATTATAGAAAACCTGGTTCCTAGCTTCAGGTATGGAACAGGATGAATCTGTGTACTTTCAAAGTTAAAGTGAAACTGTAGAAAACCTCGGGTTAATGGTGAAATTTGACAAGTGACCATAGAGAAAGACTGCCCACTAAGAAACAAAGTCAAACCACAGCAAGCTTCTCACCAGCAAAAATACAAGCCAAGAGAAAAGGAAGTACTATCTTAACATGCTTGACAGGAGATTACTTTCAACACAGAATTTTATAATTTAACCAAACTATTTTTCAAGAATGAAAGTAATGGAGACATTTTCAGATGTCCGAAGCATATGAGTTTCCCATCCACAGAGACCCTTATTAAGAGTAATGAAAAGATGGAAATATTTCAAAGGGAAAATAAACACAGAGGAAGCATAGAATCCAGGAAAACTAATGGGCACCTGGTTTAATGTATAATTAATCACAATCAATTACCCATTGTAAAAAAAAATTGTATTTCAAAAGAAAGTTAAACTCCAGGGACAACAAAATGATGTAATTCTATGGATTAACACTCATGAAAGAGAAATGACAAATATAATCTATACTTCCTTACTAGATGAGGGCAAGGGGAGTGGGGAGAGATAAGAGATGTGGGAAAACTTACCAGTGCGACAGAATACAAAAAGGAGGAGAAAATAGTATAAATAAAATTTGAAAATCTACAAATAAAACCAAATATGAGTGAGCAAAATAATGCAACTGGTTAAGTTTACTTGTAAAAAAGAAAGAAGTGATTCATTTGCATTTTTACAAATCTATAAGGCAAATATCTTTTTAAAAAAAATTGCAAAGGTTAAAAATAGAGACTTAAGTATAATACATAAAAGTGCCAGGAAACAGTGTGGAACAGTGTTAATATTGGACAGCATTTAACCTTCCCATCTTCAGGAATGTACTGTTTATCTAAACAAGGTTGTCTGAGTTTTAAGACACGCAACCACCACCACTGACGGGAAAACAGAAGCCTCTCAACACGTTAAGGTCCTGGTGCAGTACTGACCTTTGCAGGGAGCCTGCAGGCTCACCCTAACCTGTGATCTGGTCTGCGTCCTTATCTGGAAGTACTATCTTAACGTGCTGACAGGAGATTACTTTTTTTCCAGGATGTCATGTAAAATCAGACAATATATAACCTTTTGTGACTGACACATTTTTAAATAGCAAAATTACCTATATGCACCTCATCCTGGGAATGTCTTTAGGAAATTGTACTGCATCGGCAGTATGTAATTTGATAGCTCCCAGAAAGAAGTAGATTTCCAAGTGCCAATGTATTAAAATCTCCAAGACATGCTATGAAAGTGGAAACACCGCATATGCAGATTGCAGGAATAACACATAGTGATAAAATCCCATTTGCTTACATATCATATGTATGTCACTGCACAGATATAGATCTGGAATAGGGTCCGCCAGACTTCGCAGGACTCGCTGAACAATGTCATAGGGGTAGGGAGGACTCTGCCTTCCGTGTTCAAAACAAATGTTTTAAGAGAAGAGACAAAATTTTGGTAGCAAAAATAAATAAATACTTAGGTGTAATTAACAAATCTCTGTGAGGAGAACCGTAAAACACAGTTGAAAGACAGATTAAACAAGCACCATAAAAATGTCATTTCTTCTTCAATGAATCTATAAAGTTAATCACAATGAAAATATCACCAGTGTTTTTTCTGGATGTAGATGGTTGACTGTTAAGTTCTTTGTGAAAGGTAAGCACACAGTTGGGTCCTTCCCACACTCATATCTCATTTACATGTCTTTCTTCTTGTTTGACCTTGAAGAGCTTATGGTTGTTGTATCCCTCACATAACAAAACGGCAGTAGTAGAGACTCTAACCTGATGCCATCTCCATGAGGTACGTGCAGCTCTCCCCAGCACTCATGTTTGACGTGACCTACCCTAGCCCAGAGGTGTCATTTGTAGCTCTGGCATGTACTAGACAAACTAGTCCTTATTTATGTTGTTCTATCTTTGTTATTTCAAGTGGTTTTACTAAGGCTAAGTGATTTTTGTTTTGACTCCTGTTTAGACAGCCCTATGGTGTTTATACATGTGACTGTGGAGCCTTCTCCACTGGTTGTCACCAGTGGATTCTGCTCTTCACTGTGATACATCTCTGGCAATGGCCTAAATAAGTAGATCCTACTTTTTTATCATCAGAGTCTGTTATGATGCTGTTATTCTTTGCATCTAAATGTAAATATTCTTTGCATCTAAATGTCAATATTCTTTGCATCTAAATTTAAATAATAGATTTTTTAGCTATCCTGAGCAGACTTCCCTAAAGCCTTATGCAGTCATGGAGGGCAGGCTTTTCAGAGGTGGCTAAATCTAAAGTTTGTGATTGATTCGTGGTCCAATGCTGGGATTAAGGATGTAAGTGCTACACCCGCCCTATGGCGGTAGCCTGCATGCAATATAAGGGACAGAAAGAAGCTTGTCCCTTCTTCCCTCTCTTCTTGCTTTTGCTGTGTTTTGCCACCATGAACGATTGTTCCTTTGCCATGTGCCAACCTGCCTTGGAGCCAGCTGATCATGGGCTGAACCCTCTACAAACTGAGCTAACGAAACATTTTCTCCTTTAACTCTGAGTGTCAGGTATTTTGTCTCAGCAACAAGAGAAAAGTAACTAAGACATTCTGGAAAAAGACATAATTCCAGCAAATTGAACTGCAGGTCTAATTGGCTTTTATGTGGCATTCATGAATTGGGGCAGCCTCTGTTCTACAAAATAAAACAAGGGCTGCCGCTGGGCAGTGGCAGAACCGTGGGGTTTGTAAAGTGCAAACAATAGAAGAAAAGCTGACTGGTTAAAGGTTACTTCAGGTTAAAGCGGAGGGGACTTTCTTATTATGCTGGCTCCCATGGGCTAGAGAAACAGATGTTACCGTAAAGCTGCAGCTGGATTATACAGCATTTAGCTTGAGTGACTCCATTTTGCTTTGGTCTGGTCTGTTGGGGCTCAGGCCAGAGCTCTGTCCAAACAATGGGCTCCCATAATTTTGCTTATCAGAAGGAAGGGCTGAGTCACAGCCGCCACCAAACATATATCATATGGTTAAAGGTGGAGCCAACATTAATATTGATCGATAATTTTAAAAAGTGAAAATTACTGCCAAACAGCCCTGGTTTTACATTGACTACTAAAAATATTCCAGTATGTAATGAACTATTTACATACAACTCTTTAACATGCATCTTTTGATGGTATAAATTTGACAGTTACAATTATATATATTTTATAACTCATTTCCTAGATTCAAGCGGTGTTTGGGGCAGATGGGGGAGGTGTTTCCTTTTTAAAGGAAGTTTGAATTTTTACATTACATCTCTCTTGAAAAATCCCAGCCTACAGAAAGCAAAACAAGAAACTCAGACTATTTAATTGATCTTGAATTTGAGAAAGGGTACTCTAGGTACTTTTTCTTTTCAAAAATAGCTGTGGCAAAACCGTGGACTTTGTAAGGTGGGAACAGCAGCAAAGCTGACTGGTTAAAGGTTACTTCAGGTTAAAGCAGAGGGAGCTTTCTTACTACGCTGACTCCTGCAGACTAGAGAAGCTGATCTGTTTGGGACTGGCGTCCTTCAAGTTTCAATTTGATTGTGCAGCATTTAGCTTGAGTGACTCCATTTTGCTTTGGAAGCAATATTTTGCTTTGAATATAGTATTTACTGAGAGGCATTCATGAGTCCAAATTTTAGTGAGTCCATTTCATCCAATCCTTGGTTATCTTTTCCAGAAATACTATGTAGATGTTATCACAGTCATAGATCAGTTTTACATGTACACTGTTTTCCTCCAAGAACTTTAATTGTGAGGCCTTTTATATATGTAAACTAGATATCAGCTGCTCCTGAAGATGTAGAGAATATTGAATCAAACCCTAGTCCAATACCCTCTCAAAGTTTTGGCACACTCCTGGAAGCATTCAGTTCTTAGGGTCCCAGTTTCTGCTTCCATGGAAATAATTTAAATAATAGATTTTTTAGCTATCCTGAGCAGACTTCTCCTTTCTATACAGTTTTGACTCAAGCATGAAATTTGCCATGGTTTCCACAATACTCATTTATAAAAGGTGTGGTGCGTGTATGTGCATGTAGCAGATTTTACGAAAGATTTGGAAGAGACCGAAAGGTAATTGCATCTCAAATAAAAATATTGTATGCTTTCTCTTACATGTGAAACTCAAAATATAAATAAAGAACAAAATAAAAGATAGATAATAAGAAACAGGGAGAACGATCTTTTGCAAAAGGGAAGATAACCGAGAGAAGGAAGGAGGAAAGAGCAAAGGGAAGAAAAGGGGCTAAAAAAAGAAATACGATGCATCATGTGTATGCACCAACTCCTCACAAGGAATATAATTGTCACGTACTGCAAACTACCAATAACATTTTTTTTAATTCTTAAAGGAGTAAAAAATGAAAGCAAACAAATAATGAGTGCATACTCCAGCCCTGTGTTATGTTGCTTGACCCAGTGTTCTTCACGTCTAGTCTCCTTGGTCGGCTGGCTTACCTGTCCTCTACGTCCAAGCCTGCTCCTTCCAATGCAGAGGAGCTAGTTTAACAACCTCTTTGTGCCTGAGCTTTACCTGACCCTTACTGTTGGTGATTCACCTTTGTCTGTATCCCTCTTTTCCTTCCTACACTTATTTTTCTTAACACATATGATTTCAGATTTTTTTTTCTTTTGGCTTTTTGAGACAGGATCTTGTTATGTAGTCCAGGCTGGCCTTGAATTTACTGTGTAGCCAAGGCTGGCCTTGAACTCATAGACCCCCAAGTGCTGGGATTACAGGCATGTACCCCCACCATGTGTGTCTCCTAAGAAGAATTTTCGTATCGGCTTTTAGGGCATTAACTTTTCTCACCTTGGTATATTTTGGGTCAGATTCTCTTATCAATTTTGCTTTTTAATACCCCCACACACACATTTCCTTTCCCTCCCCTCCTTCATTCTACAGGCATACTATGTATGTAGCTCTGTACTCAAGCCTTTTCCTCCAAAAGCAGCCCGAGTTTGTCCCAAGAAGAGGATGGTAGAACTCTTCCATGTTGTAACCATGGCAAGGATCTAAGTCTCAGGCTGGGGTTGCATAGAACTGGATGTAGTTGGGGATTTTCTTCCTGCTGATCTCCAAGAACTCTCCCTTAGTCCTACACACAGCAACCCAAACCCTACAATTATTCTCTTAAAATTTGTCATGCAAGCCGGGTGTAGTGGCGCACTCCTGTCATCCCAGCGCTCGGGAGGCTGAGGCTGGAGGATCATTGTGAGTTTGAGACCAGCCTGGGCTACAGAGTGAGCTCAAGTCCAGCCTGAACTGCATAGTGAGACGCTGTCTCAAAAAAAAAAAAGGATAAAAAAAATTGTTATGCAGCTTTCTTTAAGGTTTGTTTTGCATCCTAATTTTTACATCAGTGGATAAAGGAAAAGAAGGGCAGCGTAGGTTTAACGACACAAACTTCTCCAAAGCACAGAAAAGACGAAGCAAAAGCTTTCAAGTTTCACAGGCTGCCATTACTTTCAGAGACATCAAAAACAATCTTATCTTCCTCTCCTCTCTCCTGCATTTTTTTTTTTAGGAAGCCTGTCTGCCTTACAGTTTTTCCGGCTTTTTTCTCAGTCTGAACACACTTTTGAAAATATTGACCCTTTCCTCAGGCCCTCCTAGTATTGCAGCATTCACAAATACTGTTGTACAATGTGAAGGGAGACTTACTTCCTCTCCCTGTAACTGTTTTACTGTTTAAGGTTTTGTATTGTTGACTGCTGGACTCACTCACCTGGTAGCTGTCCCTTTTCATAGTCCTGGGTTGGCCGACCAACCCTGGCCATTCTTTTGGGCACCTACTGGGAGCTGCTTCTGCAGGAGTCTTCACAGAGTGTTCCCCCAGCTACATGAGCAGTCACTATTCTTAGTGACTCAATTCCAGGATTTCTTTTCTCCTCAGTGGTCTTTGGAAAGATAATTTTAATCTCCCTGGAGTTGAGTGGCATATTTCAAAACTTGTATCCTTGTAAGGTCTAAAAGAAAAATACAGAATCAGAAGACTGAAAGGAACTTCTGACAACTGTCTCCATATTGCTGCCCTTTGGGGCAGCTCTCTGTAAAGCCATCAGAACTGAAGCTTAGCAAGAGGACATGGCGGTGTGGAGTGGTGGAAGAACGCTATGCAGAAGATGGCTTTAAATTTCTGTTGTGCCGTTTCTAGCTGTATCGTCTGTGCACATCGCCTAAGTCTCCTGAGCCTTGGTCAGGTTCTTTTTCTGTAAAATGGGAATAGTGTGGCCTACCTCCTCCACACATTGGCTGCCTTTGTACAAAATATTAAAAGCACCCCGTTGTGCAGACGTAGTTCTAGGTATGTGCACCTAAGCCAAGGGAGCACAAACTGTAGAGTTTAGCCTGCACTTGCCCCTCAGCTTGGCACCACAGAGCAGGGCATAACCTAAATCCTATACCGCAGCCAAGGAGGCCTACAGGATCCACCATTAGCACCAAGCCTGTGGGAAGGATGGGAACAGCTTGTCCGGTCCCTTGGCAGGGGCTTGGCACCTTAAGAAGATGCCTGCCTTCTTGCCTCCTGGCTAATCTTGCTTCATACTGATTCTTCTGTGTTTTCATCACATTACTAACAGTGTCGTATGAACATCCTAGCTCAAGGGTGTCACTCTTGGAGAACGAGCGCAGGGAAGTACATTCCTGTTCCCTGATGGTCTCTGGCCTCTACCCTCTTCCTACTTCACAGATTCCTGGAGGATTAAATAAGACCAAGAAAGGGAAAAGCATCGAGTCCCTAAATTTCTTAATTGTTTCTCTTCACATCTCAATATAAATTTGAGATATCCTGGCATGTGCCTAGGCATTTTCCTGCTACGTTCCCTTCCAGAGATTTCCTAAGTAGGGTGTTTACCCTCCAAAAAATGAGTATGCTCCACTGAAATGTGAGACAAAAGTGAAAATTTTCGTTTATATATGTTTGAAACTTAATGAGAAAGAAGCTAAGCTTTTCCAATATTTGACATATTGACTGAGATATGGACTGCAGTATAAATATGCATATACTAGGTGGGTATGCACAACCTTTTTTCTCTGATACTGCTAAATGATAAAAATGTTTGAAGCCACTGTTCAATTCTGACATCTCTGTAGCTGCGGAGCTTCTAAGTGTAATCATATTTATTATTCTTCCCTGCCTTCTTTTGACTTAAATTGTTAGTAGTTGCCTGTTGTTTTGCTTTCTGAGACAGAGTGTTATAATCTGGGGAGCGAAGCCGCTCGTGCCTTCCAGCCTCATTTCTTGTTATAAGCGTAGGAGATGGAAAGAAGCAAGCTTTGTCCCTAAAATGTGAAATATTTGTATAAAATAATTTGTTACTTAGGATAAAGTCAAATGGGGATCCTTTGGTTTAATCTTAGAAATTTCATTAAATAGAATAGGAATGTGGATTCAGAGTCCACATAGCCCTGGGCTAGCTAACATTAGGTGTCTCACACTTTTTTTTTTTTTTGCTTTTTTTCCGGTACCGGGAATCGAACTCATGACCTTGCACGTGCCGGGCAGGCACTGTGCTGCTGAGCTAAATCCCCAGCCCTCACTCTCTTTATCTTACAGAGAATGATGGGACTAATGAGTGACTCAGCAGTTAAAAGAATAGCCATGGCATTATGAGACTAGGACGGCTGCATATTGGGCGCAGCGGAAGTGTGCTGCTTTCCTCACTGTCATCACCGTCTTCACCCCCCGGAAAGGTGTCCTTCACACAAGGACCAATACAGCCCTGAACTGCAAGGACCAGTAGCAATGCTGGGTTCATTCACTTTCCCAAAAACTATATACTGGTGGTCTCCTGTGTAGGGGGTACTTTACCAAATGCTGGGTGTTTCACTCCATTTTCAACACTGTGCTTTTGTCTCATGGGCTGTGTAGTTCCCTTGGCACCAGCTTGTGGTTGCATACCGTGCCACAGAGGTCTATTTTGCAAAGAGTTCTGTTTCTTTCCACTTCTACCATCAAAGTAAAGAGCTTTGGTGTGGGAACATCACTAAACATTCTACCCTTGCAGAATCACTAAACACTGAATTTCCAGGCATTTGACTTTTCATGGTACAGTGGACTTTCTCTGAATTATTTATTCCACATGCCATTGTTGTATCCTCCTTAGTTATTATTCTCACTTTGAACTGTTTGCTTATTGTTCAAATTGTTCCACTTGCCATTGCTTCTTGCTTACGATAATTCCTCCAAGTTGATGCAAGGTGTATTCTGCCTTATCCTACCTCAGAAATGGTATATTCTGCCTTCCCAATTTGCAATCTGATGAAACTGCTTGACATTCTTACAGTGTAGCATTCTTTTCAACACACTAAACATTGGTAAAGGGATAGACGTGCTCAATATGGTACAAAAAGCTAGCAGATCTAGACATAATTGTTTTACGGTTGACTACTTCTATATTATTTCATTCTCTGAAGAAATTGCTTTTATGAAATCTTAGCAAAATTCCCATTATATTAAAGCTATTCATATTCATCTATGCATATAGTCCACAATATGTATAGAAAGGAAAGGAGAAATAATAGGAATTTTTCCATATTTCTTTCTAATCCTTTTACTGCACCTATAAAAACCAATAGAACACTGAAGGCTATGCAAATCAGAATTGAATCTGGCTGGGGATGTTCTTTCTAGACTAGTGATTGATTCTCTCTGTCTCCAGTGAGAGAAGAAATGCAAATTTTTAAGTAAGTGAATGTTCCCTAAATACTTGCTTTGTTTTGACTTGTTGTACATCCTGACAAAGCCGCTGTTTTATGTCATAACTTAGACATGATGAACAAAGTCAGACCTTTCATTTTTTTAACATATGAGCTAAGAATAAAATCTTGATGCTGGAACTGAACATTATATTTTCCAGGCAGAGGAAATGGACATTTATTGGATGTTATTGCTGCTTTCTTTACACTAATGACATTAGGTAAGCTTTGAGTAATATAATTTAAAAATATTAATTCTGTGTTTCAGGTCATGCAAGACAAGATAATCTGCCTTCCAAAAAGAGTGCAGCCTGCTCAGAACCACTCATCTGTTTCAAATGTCTCTCAAGCACTTGCCAGTACCACCCCGCTGCCTCCACCCAAGCCATCTCCTACCAATCCTGCCACTGTGGAAATGAAAGGGCTGAAGACGGACCTGGATCTTCAGCAGTACAGTTTCATAAACCAGATGTGCTACGAGCGAGCCCTGCATTGGTATGCCAAGTACTTCCCCTACCTTGTGCTCATCCATACTCTGGTCTTCATGCTGTGCAGTAACTTTTGGTTCAAATTCCCTGGATCCAGCTCCAAAATAGAACATTTCATCTCCATCCTGGGAAAGTGTTTTGACTCTCCCTGGACCACACGGGCTTTATCTGAAGTATCTGGGGAGGACTCAGAAGAAAAAGACAACAGGAAGAACAACATGAACAGGTCTAACACCACCCAGTCTGGTCCAGAGGGCAGCCTGGTCAACTCTCAGTCTCTGAAGTCAATTCCTGAGAAGTTTGTGGTTGACAAATCTACAGCAGGAGCTCTGGATAAAAAGGAAGGGGAGCAAGCAAAGGCCTTATTTGAGAAGGTGAAGAAGTTCAGGCTGCATGTAGAAGAAGGTGATATACTGTATGCTATGTATGTTCGCCAGACTGTGCTCAAGGTCATCAAATTCCTCATCATCATTGCATATAATAGTGCTCTGGTTTCCAAAGTCCAGTTTACAGTGGACTGTAATGTCGACATTCAGGACATGACTGGTTATAAAAACTTTTCCTGCAATCATACCATGGCACACTTGTTCTCAAAACTCTCCTTTTGCTACTTGTGCTTTGTAAGTATCTACGGATTGACGTGCCTTTATACCTTATACTGGCTCTTCTACCGTTCTCTAAGGGAATATTCTTTTGAGTATGTCCGGCAGGAGACTGGAATTGATGATATTCCAGATGTGAAAAATGACTTCGCTTTTATGCTTCATATGATCGATCAATATGATCCTCTTTATTCCAAGAGATTTGCAGTGTTCCTGTCTGAAGTCAGCGAAAACAAGTTAAAGCAGCTAAACTTAAATAATGAGTGGACGCCTGATAAGCTGAGGCAGAAACTGCAGACAAATGCCCATAACCGACTGGAACTGCCTCTTATCATGCTCTCCGGCCTTCCAGACACTGTTTTTGAAATTACAGAGTTGCAGTCTCTAAAACTTGAAATCATTAAGAATGTAATGATACCAGCCACCGTTGCTCAGCTAGACAATCTCCAGGAACTCTCTCTACACCAGTGCTCTGTCAAAATCCACAGTGCAGCTCTCTCTTTCCTGAAGGAAAACCTCAAAGTCCTGAGTGTCAAGTTTGATGACATGAGGGAGCTTCCCCCCTGGATGTATGGGCTGCGGAATCTGGAAGAGCTCTACCTTGTCGGCTCTCTAAGTCATGATATTTCAAAAAACGTCACCCTTGAGTCTCTGCGTGATCTCAAAAGCCTTAAAATTCTCTCTATCAAAAGCAACGTTTCCAAAATCCCTCAGGCGGTGGTGGATGTTGCCAGTCATCTCCAGAAGATGTGCATACACAATGACGGCACCAAGCTGGTGATGATCAACAACTTAAAGAAGATGACCAATCTGACAGAGCTGGAACTTGTCCACTGTGACCTGGAGCGCATTCCTCATGCTGTGTTCAGCCTGCTCAGTCTCCAGGAACTGGACCTGAAGGAAAACAACCTGAAATCTATAGAAGAAATCGTGAGCTTCCAGCACTTGAGGAAGTTGACAGTGCTAAAACTGTGGCATAACAGCATCACCTACATCCCAGAGCATATAAAGAAACTTACTAGTCTGGAACGACTGTCCTTTAGTCACAATAAAATAGAGGTGCTGCCTTCCCACCTCTTCCTATGCAACAAAATCCGATACTTGGACTTATCCTACAACGATATCCGATTCATCCCACCTGAAGTCGGAGTTCTGCAAAGTTTACAGTATTTTTCCATCATGTGTAACAAAGTGGAAAGCCTTCCAGATGAACTCTACTTCTGCAAGAAACTTAAGACCCTGAAGATTGGGAAAAACAGTCTATCAGTACTCTCACCGAAAATCGGGAATTTACTATTTCTCTCCTACTTGGATGTCAAAGGGAATCACTTTGAAATCCTCCCTCCCGAACTGGGTGACTGCCGGGCTCTGAAACGAGCTGGTCTAGTTGTAGAAGACACTCTCTTTGAAACTCTGCCCTCTGATGTCCGGGAGCAAATGAAAGCAGAATAACTTACTTTTCATCAAAGTGTGACTGAAACGTGCTTCTACCAAATACAGTACAAATAATTAGGTAGTCTTAATGCCTTTCTTTTTTTTTTCTTTTTCACACAAAATGTACACAGAGATTGAGTGAGCAGTATGTATTTTTAATAAAAATGTAATTGTATTTTTCAATATTAGTATTTTAAAGTTTTTTTGTCTTGGAACCTAATGGATCTGTTATAGTTTTCTACTTGCAGAAACAGATGGTTCTGTCTATGTTTTGGTTTTGTTTTGTTTTTTCAGTTCATTGTTGTGAAAGGGAAGGAATTATAAGTTGCATGCATTTGGCATATTGTAAATGGATGAAGGTCTTTTGCCAACGTCACTTATAGCTTGTTTACACCTGAATATGGTCCTTACTTTTGTTTTCATCATGTGTGCACCAAGGAATCTGTGCTAATTATTTTAATATCAGTTGCCTTCTTTGGCCAAGTCTTTCCTTCTACAGGAAATTTTTCCATAGTGTGCAAATTCACAGAAGTGCACTGTCACAGAGTATTACTTTAATATTTTCCACCTCTCTCCAATTGAACCGTAAATTGCACAGTTTCATATACCCAAGCAGTTCTACTTATCCTTCGGCAAGGAGTTTGCAAGTGGGTGAAGAAAGCGATCTTTGGTGGTTGGCATTGCTTGAATTGGTCATTTCCAATTTAGCAGATTTGCATTTTTACCAACATTTTTAAAAATATCACTTATAAACTAAACACAGAAGCTCCTTTTCTTTAATCTCAATACTGCTGTGTAGTACTGGTGAACAACCTTAGAGAATTAGATTTATTTTAGTATCTAGTAGGTAATTAAATTTCAAAAGCATAGAATTAGAAGCCTGTTTTTTGAGTAATTTAATCATCTTTGATATCCTGATATGCAGATGCATCAGATGGAAAAAATTTCACTACTAAAGCGCTCTGTTAAAGAGCTGGCATATTCAGACCCTGTCCCTTCCTCCGTGCACCATGGCAGTACAAATCTATCCAAATTGTACCTGTTTCACAGAATAATGCATCTTTATGCATATCAGTCAGCTTCCCACAGGCCCTCTCTTGCTGTGTGTACTGGTGGTGCAAGCATGGGTACTCTGCTCTCTGACAATATATATCTCATCTAAAACGGTTCTGTTACTTTCTTAAAAGTACAAAAAGCCCTGCTAAATGGTGTCACTTAGCAGTACTCGTTGCCTGATCAGAGCTTTTATTTACCGTTTGTATTTAAAAACCCAACACAGTGTGGTATTTGAGCTAAATACTTCACTGACTGACCTTAGGAAGTTTTGTATCATAATAGTAAAAGAAAGTAAAAAGATGATTTGGGGTCAAAATGCTGTTTTAAAATATTGCTTCTTGGGACTGTGAATGTAGCTCAGTGGTAGAGTGTTTGCCTAGCGTGTTTGATTCCCCAACATGGGAAAACTAAAAAGTGCTTCTTGCTCCTGGTGAATTTGCACAATGCTACTTTGAGTTGTACATAGAAGGCAGCTATGGGAACTGGTTGGCGGATACATGTGCCTCATTTGTGTTTTAAACCTTTAAACCTTCATGATGGGGTGAAAGATTATGGAGAGAGATACATTTTGTTTGTCTAATCCAGTCATGAAGACCAAAGAGCTTTATCTCTTCTGTTCTATGTTAAAGTTACAGAATGGTGATTTTTGTATAGCTGATTTAAATAGACCTGGTGTTGAAGTTGTAGTAATTTTAAATAGTAACTTGGTTATAGTTCTCATATGATAAAAATATTCAATTCCACAATATTGGGATCCTGAGTATGAATGAAGTATTGTATTTAGAAACAGCCCTGCTGGGTTTAAACAAAGTTTGTTGGCAGATTGTCCATGGTGGTACATGACTAAAATACTGTATTGAAAAGGAAGCTTAGGTGCTGGGCATGCCTGTAATCCCAGCACTCTGGAGGCTGAGGCGGGAGGATTGTTGCAAATTCATCGCTAGGCTGGGCTACAAAGTGAGCTCAAGGCCAGCCTGAACTACATAGAGAGACCCTGTCTCAAAAAGACAAAAAAAAAAAAGAAAAGTAAAGTAAACTTAGACAACTGAGAGAAAAACACTGGGTGTACTCATTTCTGGATTAAAATTTATAGTTTTTTATATGTCACCCTTCAAAGGGGATCTATTCAGGTTAAAAATCATATTTATGCTGAAGTATTTATCTAGTATTTAATAATCTTATCTGAGTGCATAACTGAAATAGGTCACTGATAATTCTCTTTTATCACTTGCTCAAAATTCCAAAAGAATTTGATTTTCTTTCTTAATGATTTTGCAAGCTGACCCCTAACTGAAATTGTAAATAACATCAAGTCTCAATATATGACGTTAGGTAAAACTTTATGTTTTAACTAAGAAGGAAGATCTTTCTAATAGGTTTTATATAACAATTCAAAAGTCTCAAACTTAATTTTGAATCTAAATTTTCTGACTCTAGCCCTTTATAATTGTGTAAGTTTTTGTTCACACTCGTGAGTAAAAAAGCATCCAATTACTATTTAGCCTTTCAACGGGAATCTCAGGTAACTGAACTGCTACTTTTCTAAAGTTCTTTAACTCATCAACTCAGTGTATAGGGATAGTTACCTAATCTCGTTCTGTGTTTTACAAGTGCTCTTGCTAAAAAGGAACAACTAGCTCTACTTCCACAGCCTCTACAGGATTCATGAGAAATTACTGTGTAAATATAAAAACACCATGTATATTCTTAACTTCATTGGCTGCTTGACTCTCGTTGAGAGGTGAGCTTTTTGGTCAGTTGTACTGGTGGAATACAGAACAATTGATGGTCTGGCCACAAGGGGATGTATAAATGTGTCCCATTGAAACCTGCCTAAGGGTGCACCTCAGAACAATTGCACTTTCTTGTGTGTTAAGTTAGGTTTGCTTTGGCTTGGTATTTAACACAGTATTTTTAACATCAAGTTTCTTTCTTTCTTTTTTTTTTTTTTTTCTTTTTTGGGTTTTTTTTTTTTCAGGTACCGGGAATCAAACTCATGACCTTGTGCTTGCCAGGCAAGCACTGTGCCACTGAGCTAAATCCCCAGCCCCTAACATCAAGTTTCTTGATATGGTGAAAGCTGTTACTTACAATTGTAGGTTTTTCTTAGTGCTCACCCATTTCCTTCCCTGCCCGTATTTTCCAGCTGTTTTAATGCGCTATCACAATTTACATGGCAACTTGAGTGTCAGGCTTTGCCTGCTGTAATCATTTTGTTCATTTAGAGGAGACTCCTAACCTGGCTCTCAAACCCACTGTGTGGAGGGATCTAAAGAACCTGAAATCTTCCTTGTGTTCCTTGGGATCAGGGAAGTACAAATTCAGTATGGGCACTGTGATAGTTTGCGATTTCTGGTTTTAAGAAAGAGAAAATGAAATCTTTGCCTCATTAACGTTTCCCTCAAGAGGAAAGTTGCTGTTTTATTTTTAATTTTCTACTGTAAGAAAAGTCTATTCTTTAAGTAGATTATTTCTAATCTAAGTTCCCACCAAACACCTGCTCAACAGTAATGTGAAACAGTGAATATTCATGACCCATCACTATAAAAACTGTCAGTAGTACTTAGTAGGGAACAGACAACATAAATGTCAATATAATTCCAATTTGTTTTTAGAAAGCAAACTAAGATTCAATTAATTCTATAAATACTAAATGTGATAATGCTATTCAAAGATTTCACATTTGATGTAGGAGCTCAATAACTCAGGACAGGGTTCTCTACTAATCTCAAATCAGCAAAACATCCTAAGTATACAGAATTTTCTAATAACTTTTTTTTTCTTACTGGGGATTGGACCAAAGGCCTTTTCACTAAGCTACATCTCAGCTTTTTTTTTTTTTTTTTTTTTTTTTTTTTGGACACAGAATCTCACTAATTTTCTAAATTGCCCAGGCTGAGCGCAAACATTCAATCCCCCTGCCTCAGCCTCCCAAAATGCTGGTTACAAGCATGTGCCGTCACACCTAACTTCACCTTTTCTTGTCTGTTTGGAAACATGGTAAGAAAGCTTGGACAGTCTTAACCAGAATCAGACATGTCATAGTTTTTCAGATTCAGGCCCAGTGTCATGCTTCTGATAGTCTTATGCCAGCCTTCCAAACTAGTGTGCACTCTTGTTCCATCTTTCCAATGGCATGCACTAATGAGATGGCATCTTTACCTTTATTTGGGGGAGATAGACAAGAATCTCCCCCTGCCTCAAGGAATTTTTTTTAATCAGAAGAACTTGACAGGGGATATATAACTTCGGGCATCTTAATTTCTTGCATATGTCAAAGAACACATCCTATGCATGGTTTTTAATCTGGTACTGATTTCTTTTGCTAAGTACCTCTTTCTCTACCACTTACTCTGCTGCTTTTTCTTGGGATTGAAACTCCATGCCTTATGTGCCCGCTCAGTTTTCCTTTTGCCACCTGTTTACTCACTCTGTGAGTTCAGATTGTGTCAAATGCTGACAAAGTCTCTAATATTGTCAATAAAAGGCCTGAGGGTTGATCTGTCATAGTGTGCAGTCATGATAAAATGTCTCAATGTTATTTGGCTATGTAGTACATAGAAACAGAAAACAACAAATAAAGTCATTTTTGTACAACTTAACATTGAGATTTGTCCCTTTCTTACTTTTATAGAAGTCATGTTTATCTTTTGCATTTCTTAAACTATTGCTAAGGCTCCCTGTGCTCTGCAGGAAATGGGCTGTGTGCATTCTTTCGCTTCATGTTGAGCTAGTTTCTGTAATTGTGACTAATTATTTCCTTCCTTAATTCACTGTACTGCATCTACCTAAGGTGCCCCTGGAGTTTCATTTGGGTAATTAGTGCTGTAATACATAATCTGGAGTGCAAGTTTTATGCATTTGCCAGATCGAATTGTACAATAGCTGTCCGGCTCAGCTTTCAGTAAATACTCTTACAGTAATGATGGTGGTTGCTTAAAGGAATCAATGGTTCTGCACAGCTAGAAGGCCTCCCCTAATTAACCACACTCACTTAGCCTCAGGGAAGCTCTCTATAAGAGAATCTTATATACCACTTACACATAAGGAAATTGTGACTGGTAACTCTCAAGGCTAAGTTGTCTCTGCATGGCTGAGTGGGGGGAGGTGTGAGTGGGATTTTTTTTTTTTACTAATAGCTCTGGAGAAGGACAACTGAAATGAGGGAGGATGGTGAATGTGAGAGAGAGGCCACGTGAATGTGTATATCAGAAAGAGAAGAGACTGAATGAGAGCTCTGGAGAACTAGAGGCCAAAGCTGAAACGCAGTAGATTCAAGGCATAGGGTAATTTCAGTGCGTTGTGCACAGAAGCGAGCGACAGCCCACTGCCACCCGCCACTGTTGTATCTCCTGGCCCTTTGATTTGTATGGAATATTGAGATAAATAGATGGCTTCAGCTATTTACTGTTGCTAACTAGCAAGATACAAGGGAAGCATTTTGTTGGGAGGAGAAGTAAATGTGTAAGGTGGAAGTTACTGAAGGTAATTTGAGGCTCAGGAGCTTATACCTCACACCCTCCAGATTTCTGAATGTAAGTTCCAGTCATCCTAAACATGCAGATAGGAAAGAAGTGAGACGCTGTTCATGAGGCACATTATTTCCTGGTGTATAAGTCTATGAATACAGGTTATATTTTAGGCTTGATACTTGAACACAGCAAGGTACAAATATATGATTAGGCATGCCAGAAGTACGAGTATTTTCTAAGCTTGAATATTTTGCATAAAAGGTATTAGACAGGCCATGGTTTTATCAAATATCTAAAGCCAGTTGATCATTCTAACTAGTTTGATTTATGAATTCTATTAGTAAAGTTTGAGAGTAGGTAGTAGGTAGACTTTATTGTTTTAATCCTTTAAGGAATATTTTATTTCAACTCAAGTTACAACTCATACACATAGACATACACTTTTTTAAATGTGTTTGAAATTTGGTTTTGCTTTGTTTTGTGGTGCTAGAGACCTAACCCAGGGCCTCAAGTTTGCTAGGCTATCACTGTACTGCTGAGCTATATTCTGAGTCCCAGGTAAGATAGATTTTGAGAAAAGTGACAAAGAAAAGACAATACGTAGGCCTTGCATTTTATATTTTCTCTGTGGCCCTCCTGATACAAAAAAACTCCCCAGAAGCAATACTGGCATGACAAAATTATAACATTTGCTCACTTTGAACTGTGGACATTTTGGGAATTCCATTGTAATTACTTGCAAAGCATGTGTGATAATTTTGTTAAAATTATACTCATCATTTTGATAGCTTTGAATATCTTTCTTAGACTGATTCAGTTCAAACATAATTAAAAGCCAGTGCAAAAACATGAGGATGTATTCCCTGTGCAATTGAGGAATAAATGTTGAAAAGTTTATAAAACATGATGGGTTCCATTTGTGCCTATTGAGTTGTTTGTATAAACTGTATTTCATAGTGATTTAAATTTCTTTATGAAAACTACTTCACAGAGTAGCCAATCTCAACAAAAGTTTGAAAGGCTGTGTACAATAATGATCTCTAAATGGAAACCAAACTTTTTTTCAGAGGGGCAGGGCTTTTCAGTCAGCCTTTCTCACAGGAAGTGAGCTTGTTCAAAATTAGAAGACATATTTTTTCTTAACTCTCCCCACATTCTAGCCTCTGGTGGTGGTATGACTCATAACCCTTCCTGGTAGTCACACTCTGAGCCTTAACAATATAGGCATGCTAACGGATTTACTTGTTTTATGCCTGGAGAAACAAAGACAGGATGTTGACATCCTTTACTGCGGAAGTATTTTAAATGAATTCATACTCTGAAACTGAAAACTAGAGGTTCCATCTCAGTCAAAACAACTATAAACATTGAGCTACATAAATATTTGTTAAATCCAGGTAACCTTTTAAAAAAAAAATTGAATTTATTCCAAATGGAAATGTGAACAATGCCAGAGGAACTAAATTCCTGATTTATATTAAATAAGGCTGTTACGTGGGTGAGATTGCCAGGGTGGGACTTACAATGTGCCTAGCAGGCAGGTTCCTAATAGTGCATTTTCTAAAATTCAGGATGATTTATTCAAATTCTATCAACATTAAAACAATCAAATCTCAAGGACTGCATAGTAATCCAGCTAGAGAATTATTGTAGCTCTCCAACTGAGAGACTGGTGAGTGTTTTAATCATAAATCTGATCAAGAATTTGCAAGAGGAATATCTAAAACTTGATTCCAAAACCATATAGTAAATACAAATAATGATATTCCTAATCGAGGTAGCACGGTTGGCTCCTCCCGTGAGTAGAATGTACCCATCTCTTCCTCCTATCGTCTGGATAGCTTGCTAGCAATCTGGTGATACATGACTTACAGAGGCATCATCTCTTTTCTACCTTTGTTTTCATATGCACCCTTCCTATACCTATCTCTGTCCAAATTTCCCTGCTTTATAAGGACACAATCATAAGGGATTAGGACACAGCCTAATAATTTCATCTCTCTCAAAGATCTAAAACAACCCTACTTCAAAATAAAGTCACATCCACAGGTAACTGGGATTAAGATTTCAACATCTTTTGGGGGACAGAATTCAACCCAAACATTGGACAAGATACTTCTCTTTCTTGATAAAGCTATTAAATTCTAGGTCTTAGGAAAAGAAAAGTTGGTGTCCTTGAAGACTGGCTAGTCCAGAGGTGTTCAAATAGTGTTCCGAGAAGCTTTTCTCACTCTCCAGGAGAAATACCTTGGGAGGATTCAGGGAGTACAGACGATTCTTGGTTTCATTTCTATTCCAGTTGCTACTTCCTTGTAATAAACTAGTCGAAAATGTAGTGGTGTGTAGCAACTATTTTATGATACTCAAATTCTGTAGGTAAGGAATCGGGACAAGGCAGAGTAAAGGAGTTTCTTTATTCCATGCTTATCAATGCTCCGTGATGTCTGGGACTTCGAAAAACTTGATGGCATCTTCATTTCCATGTCTGGCACTTGATTCTGGCCATTGGCTGGTACCAAGGCTGGAAGTAAAAGCGAGAATAGGCCTCTCTTCTATACAGCCTGGGCTTCCTACCAGCATGATAGCTTCAGGCTATCAGACGTCTTACATGATACCTAGGACTTCAAAGCGAGTGGCACAATGCAAAGATAGGATGCTGCATCACCTTGTACGCCTAGCCTCAAAAGTCACATATACCACCCCTCCCATGCTCTGTGGGTTGAAACAAGTATAAATCTTAGTAGGCTTAGGGGCAGGGGTAGAAAAGACACAGGCCCCACTTTTCAGTGGGAGGAGTACCCTGTAAGAATATGTGCAATAGGAATTGTTGTGGCCATCTGTGAAAAAATACGTCACGACCTCATACCAAACTCTCTAACCATTAGCAGCACCTCTGTGATACAGCTGTAAGGACTTCTGTCTTAATATTTGCTAGCATTTGTAGACAAGAAATGGCTCTATGAAGGCCAAATAACACTCATGAATTTTATAATCTTTCAGCACACCCAGTAGTTATTGCAGAAAACCAGAAAATTGAGAAAGCAAGTATTTTTTTTGCCCCTTTTCTTTGGGCAAGCTGGGAGAGCCTGGCAGAATGCACATTATAAAATTATTGCCAAAAGCCACCATTTCATTTTTATTGGTTGCATTTTTTAAAACCATCTTTTTGACATGCTTTCAGCTAGCACTTTCACACATTTCACTTAACTATCATATGCTTCTTCAAGTGAAAGCCGAAAATGTGCTATATTGCTCAAAGACACTTGTCTGCACACACGTGCAACACCCCTTTCTGTGACTTACATAAATTGCTAAGAGGAAAACCTCATCAGTTGTAGTGGTAAAAAGACAGAACTAAGGTGGCCTCAGCCAAGCCCGCTAGCCTCTGTTCTTATTCTGGTTAGAAGTCTGTGCAGGGCCTCAGCTTCCTGCCTGTTAATGAAGGTCACAAGCCCACTCAGTGACTTATGCCGGTAAAAGCAGGGGTCTGAGACTACTGGCCCCCTGCTTTGCAACAGCTTTCTCTCTTGGGTCACACCCTTCCAGCTCAGGCGGAACATTTGGGGCTTGGAAAAAGTTTTCTAGGAAACAATTACTCATGAGCAAAGAGACCAGAGAAGTCCCAGAGATACTCACCAGCAATTTAAACCAGTGACTCGCAGCCAGGCAGCCCACCCTATTACAGCTGATGTAAACTATGACTACGTAATGCTGTGCGAAGACATGCTGTCTGCCTCCAGTTTACTAAATCTTCAAACCGTTCATTGCCTATGTTCATTCTTGTAAAATCCACCAACATATTTATCTCATTCCAAAAGAATAGTAGGACGTCATCTTGGATACCATTGTACCACAGATGTCAGCTGGAGCCTGCATGTCCCATAAGATGTAGAGGAAATTTGGTCTACCAATCCCGTGACCTCTGCCCCCACTGCCCTCCTCAAAGTTTCACAAGTTCCTGGTGTGCTTATGTCATCCAGCCCATGACTAAGCATCTGTTTCTGGAGATGTCTTCCGTTCATGAGCTCACCACCCCTATTACAGGGTTGGATCCATTTCTACCCCTCTGCAGACCAGTGTGCCCTGTTCTTTAATGTCTTCCAAGACCTACCGCAGGCTTTTACGCACTTGAGAGACTCAGGAAGGGTTGGAGAGATAGCACAGCGTACACAGGAGCATGTAGGTACCTTAAAACCCCACGTTCATGCAAGCTCTGCAGCTGTCCCAACTCCTCCCCTCTGCTATACAACTCTAGTCCCCAGGCCCTTGCTTCTAGTGCCTGGTAGGTTAACTTGCCCTCATGTTCCCTGGTCTCCCGCTGTCTAGCTCCTCGTTCATACTTTTGTCACCCCAGCAGCTTATCAAGGCTTTTGCTTTGTCTTAGGTGAGAGGAGCAACCTTGCCAAGGCTGGTCTACAACTTGTGGACCAAGAAATCCTGCCTCAGCCTCCTGGGTAGCTGGGATTACAATTGCACACCACCATGCCTGGCTTCTAAGTCTTTCCTAACACACTCTCATGCCCTATGAGGGATTCCACGCCTGCTGTGTAACTGTTTGACCAGCCTGTTATAAGTTGCTGCTCTGGACCTCTCTCTCTTTACACCTCTTCCCCTGCCCCTACTGTGCCAAACTGCTAAATTTGTTCCTCTGTCTTTGGGTTCCCTTGGTCTCTCCCCTGGCTTTCTGTGGCCTCGCTCACTTGCAGGGCTACATCTGCAGTCTTTCTATAGCAACTTCCAGCTTTCTGCCTCTGGCGAGCACCTCTCTTCTACCGCCCACCTTAACTGTCTCCCGGAAATTCCCTCTTTTGTCATCCACCCCAATGTGCTGAAAGCAAACCTCTTCTAAAAATATCTATTGTAACTGCAGCAGCCCTCCCTTGCAGCCTTCGCACAAACCACCTAGCCACCCTCCACCCTGTTCGTTCATTCTCCCTCTGTCTCTCTTTGTCTATCTCTCCTCTCTCCCCGCTTCCACCACCACCACCAACCACACTAACGTTCCCAAGTATAACTCTGATCTTCCTCTTCTTCTCCCCCAAAACCTTCCCGTGATTGCCTCACTCAGACTTTCTAGGTCCAGCACAAACTAAGTATGGCCTGGGTTTCCCAGCATGCCCTGGGATGCCACATGAGTCCAAATACTCACTGCCCATTTACCTGATGTAAGACGTTGGGCATGTCAATTTAACTCTCTTGCCTTTGTTTGTTCTAAGGATATCTATGTTCTGGCCCTTTCTAAAAAGAACTAAAATACTGAATATCCTTGTACTGGTAGCATTCCAATCCTGTCCTTATTAAATTATAAATCTCTCCCTATAGTTTATCACCAGTCCTATTCTAATCAAGAAAAGATCATCTGCGCTCATGGCCTTCTCCCTTCTCCCTTAGCCACCAGTCATAGCTATTTTTCCCAACTGTATGATGTAATACAGAATTTAATAACAAGGAAGTAAATAAAGCTACAATGTAATAATATATTTAATCAGTCAGGTTAGCCATATCAGGGAACAGCTGCGGGTGGCTGTGAGGAGGACCGAGGGCAAATGGGAAAAGGCTATGTTTCCTTTGTTCTGAGGTCCAAATGCTAAAGGGTAACTGGTGATACAGCAGGGAAGGGCTACGCCAAAGGGCTGGCTGCAGCAGTCCATCTAAGTCTGCAAGGCCACATAAGGCAATGCATGGCCACTACATATTTTGACTAGCGTTTACAACTCATCTCTTCTGCTTTCTGAAAGTTTGTATTTGCAGAAATCACCTGCCTCCATAGGGCATAGGCTCCTGTGTCTTAAAAGCTGCAGGGACGACTAGAAGTACACAGTACACGATGTGCCTAGCCCAGGGCTTATTCCCAAGATGTTTGCTCGTTGTGTGATAACTCTAGATTGAGCTTTAGATAACCTAAAAATCATCTATAATATTGCAAATTTTCCTAAAGTCAACCCTTATTTAACACCCAGCATGGACTAAGCACTGTCTCAAAGGCACTAAATTTGCATCTTGGCCCTCAAAGAGCTGGAGCCTCATAGAGGAGTCACGGGTAGACTCACCAATAGGCACTAGGCTGAGTGACACAGAGAGCGTGTAAAGGAAGGACTCTGGAAACGCACAGGTTCCTCAGCCAGCACTCGCTGAGCACACTGCAGGGACCTGACCATGCTCAAGGTCATAGTTGTCCAAACTCATGGCTTCCCTGGACCACACTGAGTGAATAGGAACTGTCTAATATATAATAGTTCGTGTAGAGAGGTAACAAAACTTTCTTTTTTACATTTTTTATTATAACATAAAAGCCAAATAATACAACAAACCCAAGGTTAATAATGAAATATAACTTACACACTTGCTTAATAAAATAAATGCCTGTCTTTACAGGCACATACACACACACATAGGTAGGCTGAATACTATCATTGTAATCCCCATGTTTGCAGGGCATGGTGGCACAGGCCTGTAATCCCAGCACTCAGGGGGCTGAAGCAGGAGGATCTCTGTGACTTTGAGGCCGGCCTGGGGTATACAAGTGTGTTCAAGGCCAACCTATACTATACAGTGAGATCCTGCCTCAAAACACAAAGCAAAACAAACAAACTAAGCTAATCCCTATGTTTTACTCACCAAGTCACAGAACCGCATGAAACATCTGACACACAAGGGTTTCAGCTGGACTGACTATATGGTGGAGGCAGGAAGCAGAGTTAACCCTGTGCTGTGCCCTCCCCTATACAGTGTTCCATTGTCATTTATGCAGTCCACACTTAAGCCCTGCACAAGCAAGTCAGGAAAAGCATGGCTAAACATCCCATGATAATGTTACAAGTTTACCATGGTGTGGGACCACACTACTAGCTGTCCAGCAGCACTTGGGGCCCAGGAGCCGCAGGATAAAAACAGCTGCTTTAGTTGCTAAAGGATCAAACATCAGTAACATGATCCCTGTTCTCAAAAAGTCCTTAATCGTATAGGAAAATGCAGCTATGCATTCAAGTAGCTATGGTGTGTTAGAAGAGCTTAGATATCTGTTCACACAAGGAAGGTGGGTGGCACCAGAATCCCCTGGCCAGAGGAAACATTCCAGGAAGTGAGATCACCAAGAGCAGGAGATTCTTGAGGTGGGGGACCTTCAGGCAGAAGTAAGAAGGCTTTAGGGAATGATCTTTTTGGAGTGGGGACAGAGTCCTGAAGGACCATGGAGTCGGTGGAGGCTGTGCAACAGGGGAAAGGTGGTGAGCAATTGGAATTAATTGGAGTAAAGATAGGAAGACACATTAGGGACAGCTTGAGGGTGTCCTGTATTTGCCACCCATGCCACAGAGCTCTGTTTCATCCTTCTGGCAGTGGGAAACTGGGTCACATCCATGTAACCCATCCAAGCCCATCCACAGTTACATTCAAAGCCAGAATAATCTTGCAAAATCTGCCTGAGACTTTCCTCTTCATTTTTAAATCCTTGTAAGAAGAAAAAAATCTACTATCTGGCCTTGCAGAAAACTGAAGCCGGAAGAGAGGAGCCAAGAGTCGGTAGATTAACAACACCCTGAGCAAACTTCACTGTGTATAATGAGATTTGTAAACATTAATGTGTTGCTTCAACTTGTCCTTGGCACTACTAAACCTCAGTGAAACCACACAGCAGAGTCTTTCTCCTTTGTCTCTGCCTCTTTGTCCTCTTTTGCACTGTGCTTTTTTCTTTGATTTGGCTGCCATATTTTAATAGTCCAGCTGATTTCAAATAATTTACCCTGTCTATAGCCTAGAAAGTTACAAAGGAAACCATGCCATTAACTTGAACTTAGAATGTCATTTTCTTTTTTGTTGTTGTTTTTTTTCTGGTACCGAGAATCGAACTCATGACCTTGCACTTGCCAGGCAGACACTATGCCACTGAGCTAAATCCCCAGCCCCTAGAATGTCATTCTCAAGGCAAGATGCCACCTTTGCCAGACACTTTACTGTAGCTGTGTGCTTATTTTTCAGGTGCCACTGGTCTCAAGGGACACCAGGATATACACAAGTTTGTGTCTGCCAATCCTTTATGAAGCCCACTGCTCAGTGATTCCAGGCTCCCTGGGATTGAGACGTGGAAGAAGTCTTGTTTTGAAAGGGGAAAACTGTATAAGAGAAATTGTTGTTTTTAAAACTTTGTTCTTTTGAAACTGCCTAGCTCTGTAACTGCTTCACGGCTTTGTATTTACTTTCTTGCCCTTGTAACCATGAGAGTGTAACCAAACATGTAGGATGCCTGATTGTACCACTGTACTAAGCTTCATGAACTGATGATCATTAACCTACCCTTGTAACCGATGATCTGACCCTGCTAGCTAGTCAGAAGAACTGTCAGGCTGTTCTGTCTTGCCTTTGAGACTACCAGAGACCAGGGCCTGATATTCTGGGAATGATCCCAATCAGTGCCTGTAGATGTAAATAAATCTACCTCCAAATCCTGGGTGTCGTTTCAGTGTTTCTGCTTGCCGTTGCCATTTTAGCTGAGCCAAAAATTGTCCCATCTGACCTCCTGGTCCTTTTCTGTCCCCAGAGGAAAGGGTGGAGCTTTCCTTCCCACAAAACTTAATTTCCCTTTCCTGTTCTTTGTAATGCAGCATTCCTGCTCGGCCTCCCTAGGTAGCAAAGGACTAAGTGTTTCTTATGGTCAGCACTCCGCAGAATCCCTCAGTTCTTGAAACCAATGGGCTTGGTGACTCTACTAGGAAAACTACCAGAAGAAAAGCTAGTGATCACACTTCTCCTCAAACGGTACCATTTCTTAGCATATTTTGTAGTCCCTGCCTCAGCCTCTGCCAGGACAACAGCCGCAGCATCTCTAGCACCAACAGACACCCAAGGGGCCCTGAATCTTCCTACCACTTTCAGATACAGAGGAAGCATAGGGATCAGCCCACAGGGTGACATCTAGAGGGACTCCATGTCACACAGCCTGGAATCAAGGAGCAGAAAGGAAGCACAAGGGAGCAAGCAAAGCAGTTCTACAACCTCCTCCCTCACATGGCTCATTCTTAAGCTCAGCGGTTTGTATGTCCTGCTGGAGGCATCCCTCGCCACCAAGCAGCTGATGTGCCTTTCCCACGAAGCTGTGACCAACTTGATGGCAAGTATTCACTTTCCCTCTGTAATGCCTGGATTCTCCCTTTTTGCCATTGCACGTTAAAAAAAAAAAAAAAAAAAAAAATTACAAGCAGATGAGTCTGACCTCAAGCTGTTTTTCAGGGAATCCACTAACACTGGTCTGCTGAACTCAGAATGATAGTCCAGGCCCTTTTATTTGATTGGTTTATTCCTGGGTTGGCCTGAGTAGGTTTATAATCACCTCTAATGTCGTCCCAAGCACACACAGAAGGGAAAGTCATTCTTTGTTTCTATCTTGGAAAAGAATAGGTTCAGATCTGGAGGCTGTTGGCAAACACTTAGTCAGGAGAGCCATTACAGCATGGTTAGCAAGAAGGAAAAAATGAAAACAGTCTAAATTTCAGAAAAATGGAGAACAATTTTGTTTTTTTGTTTTTAAGAAGTCCCTCTATCTACCCCAGGCTGACCTTGAACTCACTATCCTCCTTCCTCAGCCTCCCCAGTTACAGGTGCACACCACTACTCCCAGGTGGAGAGCAATTTTTTATAATAAATTTAAGAACTTAGTGTGATGTCATGTTTACAAGAAACACACACACATACACACACATATATATCAATGTATGCAAAAATTAGGGGAGGAGATATATCAATATAAACTGAGATTGTCATTTGGTGGCAAGATTTTCAGTGACTTTTCCAATTTATTTTATATATAGATCACTATTTTAAATTTTGTCTTCTAAGAAATATATGTTAATTGTGACATTTTTTAGTTCAAAGGAAAAAAAGTATCCTGGGCTTAACATACACAAATCCACATTCTGCCCATTCTGCCGGCGATATGCTGTAACTGTAGAAGGAAAATGAGAGGAAGCCCCCAGAGAGACGCTGGAGGACCATGAATAACGGAAACGCTTGCGTTGGGCTTTTATTTTGGTGGGAATCATTAGGAAGATATAGTTTATAATTGTTCCAATGATGTATTCTTGTTGAAGTGCAAAGATAACAGCTAGATATCTCTAAGAAGAGAAAAAGTAGTGTTGCTGTGGTAACTGCCCTTTATGAAGTCGCTCATAAAGCATGCCCATGGTTTTATTATATTATACTTAATAATTGTATTATAGCTAATACAAAGAGATTGCTTACTGAGTACTTCCTTTGGTATGCTTTTTATTCTTGAGGATTTTTAAGGATAAGCCACTGCCTCCACATAATGTGGGGCAATGATGGGCAACCCCTTTTTCCACCTATACCAATCTCTGTCTGTTTTTCTGAAACTGAGCTGAGCAGTGGGGAATCAGAATGTGAAGACATAACCTGTATACTTTTCCCTCTCTGAGCTGCGGGGGGCAAGGACCAGTGAACCAGAGCAGACTGAAATGGGCTGTCTATACCAGGGCACTAATGGGTCCCCGAGGGATGTGTAATCCAGCCTAGGGGAACATGGGTGGTCAGGACATAATTGCCTAGAGTAAGTGATGGCTGAGCTATCTGTTGAAGGACCTGTGGGAATTAGCCAAAGAAAAGGACAAGGGCATCCTACGGAGAGGCCAGGGGATGCGGGAAGTAGCAGGTCCAGGGAGTGGGAAAGCCAGACTTTGTTGCTCAGTATTATCCAGAGCTATCTGTGAGGGAAGAAAAGCTCTGTATCTATGTTGTCCAGAATGGTAGCCACTAGTCAGCCATTTGGAGTTATTCAGAACTTGATGTTTAATTTGACTTTTTTTTCAATACTGAGGGTTGAACCCTGGACCTCAAATCTAAGTGCTCTGCCACTGAGTTGCAGTACCAGCCATTCATTCATTCATTTATATTTTTATTTTTTGAGACAGGGTTTAAATTGAACAGGGTGGTCTCAAACTGGCAATCCTCCTACCTCAGCTTTTCCAGTAGGAGGGCTTACAGGTATGTGTTACTGTAGCAGACTTGATTCTATTTTTTTTGGTACCAGGAATCAAACTCATGACCTCAAGCTTGCCAGGCAGATGCTTATGCCGCTGAGCTATATCCCCAGCAGTCCATTTTTAAGTTTAAAGTTAAATAGCAGCATGTAACTAGTGGTTGCTATATGGAACAGCCATAGGGTTCGAGATGAAATAGTGGTAGCAAGCAGTTTTGCTAGTAAATTTAGTTCTTGTTAAAAAGTAGTCATGGCAAATTTTAAAATAGAGTAACCACATGACTAGATTAAGAAGAATGACTATTTATGACTTTGGAAGTTGGAGAAACTGACCAGTATTTAACATGTATTCACTTTCCATTGCCTTACAGAAGGTGACAAAACACAGGAAGCACAGAAAAACAAACATTGCTGTAATAGTAGTCATCTTTGGAAATGGTCTGAGAATGAAAACCATCAATTAGCTCACATGCAAAGCAAGAAGTAGAACTAACAATCACCGTAAGTAAAGAGAGAGCATTAGTGAACCATTCCGGAGGGCCTGCATGCAAATGTCCAATTAAGGACATGAAATAATATTCCAGGAAATTTCAAAGAAAGGGAGATTGCTATTTTTCAACTGTCAAATTAGTAGAATTCCATTCTGAAGAACAATTATTCTCCGCATACAGAAACGGATTAACAGTTGCTTTTTAGAATAAATTGGTACATCCTTTCCAAAGGCCAGTTTGGCAGAACTGTTGCAACCACTTGAAAATGTTAAATTCTATTATCCACCTTCCCATTTCTGGGAATTTGCCCTTAGGAAGTAATTAGGGATTCTTGAAAAGATTTATGTACAAGGCTGCTTTCATCTGCATTTCCCAAGACAATGAGAAAAAAAATGAGAACTGTGGTTCGAAGAGGGAATTTCTGAAGTTATGATACATTTACACAACAAAAGGTAGCCATTTAATAGCCATTTAATATTACGTTGTATATGAAAATTTAACTCCACGGGGGAAATGTGTGTGATATATGTAGTTTAGTAAAAAATAATGCATCTCCCCAAAATTAAACCCTTGTCATAATATAAAATTTTTACTTGTATATTTAAAAATTGTAGGAATAGAAAAAACTGTGAGAGATATTTACCAAAATATTAATGCTGTTATTATCCAACAGTGTAATTATGGGTGATACTTATTTTCTTCTTTAAGTTTCTCTGTATTTCACAATTTGCACAATAAAAACCTGTAACATTTAAAACAGAAAAGCACTTGTAAATTAAGGCAGTTAATTATATTGGTAGATTAAATTGTGACAGAAGTGACCGGAAGTATGCAATTGCCACACTTTTGCTCTACTACATAAAAACTGGAGCGGCAGCAGACATTTGCTAATCTGGGTTTATGGACTGTAAAGCTTTCAAAGAGGCTAAGTGCCCTGGAGTCCTTTCCAGAAACTCTTCCCTGCTGTTAGTAAAAAGCAAAAGTGCCTTAATTAATCAAGATAAAATCTTTTCAGCCAGAGATAATTACACATCTAAAGATGATCTTGCAGCAAGATATGTGGAAGGTTTGTAAAACTAGAGAAAGTTTCCCCTTGTTATAGTCTTACTAATATCTTTTTATCGTTTTTCATACTGAAGACTGAATGCAGCGCTTCCACACTGCACTACATCCCCAGACCTCTTTATTTTTTGAGACAAGGTCTTGTTAAGTTGTCCGTGTTGGGCTCAAACTTGCTATCCTCCTGCCTCAACCTCCCAAAGTGTCAGGATTACAGGCATAAGCCACCATCCCTGGCTTCTTGCTAATATCTTAACCAGAAAAATTTCCCGAGATCTGGAAAAAGACAGAGGAAAGCAGCAAAGAAAGCTTTAACCAGAGATCAAACAACGAGAAACTTAAGCTAATTTAAAATTCTTCCACAGTCAACTTGTAGGAGAAAGTGGAAAATCTCAGGAAAGCAACTCTAAATTGAGATTTGCATTTAACTAACTTTCAGGATGATTCTCAAGGCTTTACCAGTTAGTCTCTAGACTTTCCACATCAACATTTGTTCTTATATCCAATGAAAATAATTCCAGGGGCTGGGGATTTAGCTCAGCGGCAAAAGCGCTTGCCTGGCAAGCGCAAGGTCGTGAGTTCGGTTCCTGGTACCGGAGAAAAACCAAAAAAAAAAAAAAAAAAAAAGAAAATAATTCCAAATGGTAAACCCAAGATTCCAGGAGGATTTTGTACTCATTCTTGTACTCTACTTACTGACAAAGGAAAGAAGGAGTTCAAGCGGGGAAAAAAGGAAGTAGGAGGGAGGATGAAGGTGCAAAGGAGACCTGGAAAGGAAGGAATGAAAAAAAGAAAGACTATATAGCACGGGTAAGATGGGACCCCATGCAAAGATTCACATGGCTACATCTGAGATCTGGCTTCCAAGGGTCTGGTTAAGTCTTTGTGTAGTCCAATCACATATCCAGTGTCATATTCTGGTATTTTCCTTGGAAAAAGAGATTCCCGCTATCTCACAACTCCCTCCTCTTCCAGAGAGAATGTCCCCCAAAAGTCTCATGTGTTCAGAGGTGGTGCAGGGGGGTGATTAGATTATGGGGGTACTATCCTCCGTAGAGGATTAATCCACTGATAAATTCATAAAATGTGACCTGGTAGGAAAGGGCAGGTCATAGCGGATGCAACCTAGAAGGGTATACCTCTGTGCCCATTTCCTTCCTTTGCCCTCATGGCTGGCTGCTGGATGAAGTAAGCATCTTTCCTCCTCCATGCACGTTTACCATGTTTCTTCTTTTTCTACCTTGTCATGAGGTAGAAACCTTAAAGCCAGCCAACCATGGACTGAATCCTCTGAAACTGTGAAATAAAATAAACCTCTCCTCCTGCATATTGCAGGTGTCAAGTATTTTGTCCCAGTGACATGAAATTGAGTAGACAACTCCCACAGATTGGTTTGGAGGTTCATGGGCATTCCATGGCATTCTTATCACTCCTTGTCAGTCATTTTGATATGGTATGTGGGATCCTTTGACCCAGTGATTATGCAAATTTAAAAAACACACTAAGAAGTAGAAAAAGACAGGCAAAGCTTTAATTAGAAAGTAAGACAAATTGAGGGAGGGACTTAAGCTTTGGTGAAGAGTTGAAGGGGACATGGCACTAACAGCCTGGTTGGTGACAAAGGACAGGGACAAATTTTTACGGGGCTGGTGGAGTGGGCTTGGGTCTGCCCGATAATTATCTCCATTCTGATGCTTTGAGGTGGCTCCGGAAAAGTCCTTATTGTTTGAGGGAGCAATCTGGTTCCAATGAGGTGATTGCTTCTGTGGGAGGGTAAGAGAGGCAGTGCCAGTTCTGGGGAGGCCCTGCTGGAACTCAAGGTGGCTGCAGACTTGAGGCAATGACTGAAGACTGCTAAAAACCACTTCAGGATGTAAAAGCTGGCAGCTGAGTGTCCCTGCAAATCTTGAGAATATCTTAGTTACACTTACCTTCCTGTCCTCAGTCTTGAAGGGGGAAGAGATGGGTTAGATACATTTAGGACTAACAAACCTTGTAGTGTCAGTTTTTAGACAGACATTCCTTAAGCCATTAACATGTCTGTGAGTACAGCTAGGCAGGAATCTGACTCAGAGGTTAAGGAAATAAAGGAGACAGACACAAAATGAAGGCAGAGATGCTAAGCTTTGTCCTATTTTCAGTTTCCCATTGGGCATCTGTAGGCTCAAGTGAAGAGTCACTGTTTTTGTTTTTATTTTTGTTTTTAGCAAAAGCAGCTTTTAGGTCCTGATTGCCTCTGAAGAAAACACAAATCATGCTTTCACTGAATGATAGGTTAAGAGCCCAGGAGTTTGTCTTCTGTCCCTCTGTGGTGATCCCCAACAGTTTTATTTTCTCCTCTAGTTTATTCTTGGAGACACTACGGTATCCTGCCTTTAACAACCTACCTCATTATTGAGGTTGATTAGTTTGGGAGAGTGACAGGCAAGGGAAGGACACATACCATATTTTAGTGGGTAACAGGCCCCGAGTTAAGGACCTGAAAGTGTACCTGCCCTTTGTCCTCCTGGTGGTCTCCGTCTCAACTTCACAACCTTACTATCAAAGCTGACTTTATTTCTGAGCCTTCCTTGCTGCTCCTCGGGGACTAGCTGATAAAGTGATAGCTAGCGGGTCTACATAATTCTACTCAGACATTTCACTTCCAGTTGTGTTTAGTTACTGGAATTGTTTATGTTTTTCCATTTGGAAAAGTTATTCTTTAACAACCACCCCTTCTCCTTATGATTTTGACAGATATTTAGAGGGAAAAGAAGAAATAATCCTTGGCTTCTAAAGTGGCTTGGGTAGGTAAATGGGTTTGGGCTTGGAAGGGAGAGAAAGAGAGAGACAGAGACAGAGACGGAGAGACAGAGAGACAGAGACAGAGACAAAGACAGAGGTCCTCTGATGGACCTATAATGGCAGTTTTAGTTCTCAGCAGGTCATTCTGTTGGAGTTACCATTGTGTGACCAAGCCCTCGGGGGCAGGATTGGATTATATGTGGGTCTCAGTATATAAGAAAAAACAAGCACAGCAGAAGAGGACTACAAGGAAGTACACCTGCTGATGTTATTTGTAAGTAGATTTTTGGAATTGTTAGGTGCAGTAAGCAGTGTAAAATGAAAGAGCAACTTCACATTCAGAGATGTCAACACTCTCTAAAGAGCTGCTATAGTCCTGGCTCTTATGAATACCTGCGCCTCACATCTGATGTGTGTACACACACACACACATGCACACACACACACACACACACACCTGGAATGTGGCAAAGCCAAGTCCACACCTAAGAGCTCCTGCTCTAGGACTGGTGCTCAGCTTGCTGTGTCCGGATCTCCCGAGCAGTGATGTCTGACTCTGGGCTTCTGAACTGCACCTGCTGAGATCCACAGCACCTGCCTGAAGGAGACTCAGCTGATCGGAGATTCTGCTGTACACATCCCAGCAATGTTTTACCCAGTTGGATTTGCTCCTTGAAATTTAACTCTGTTTGCATTCCATGCAGTCCTGGGTACAATAGTCTCCACTCAGTATTCCAGGTCCCAGTGGATATCTGCAAGCACAGATAGAAGCAAAGCCTATTTGATACATTGTTTTCCCCTATACACACGTACTTTGGATAAACTTTAGCTTATAAATTAGGCAAGAGCCTAATAGGAAGAGGCTAAGAGCAATGATTAATAATAAAATAGAAAAATTATAGCAATACAGAAATAAAAATTATTCAAACTTATGAATTTCCTAGTTTTGTAATTTTCCATTTTCTATTTTCAGACTGTGGTTGACCTCAAGTAACTAAAACCATGAGGAGAGAAACCAAGGACGGGAGGCTACTGTACCGCACCCCATTGCTGTCTGCACCTTGGTGAGACGATTACAGTTTAAATTCAGCACTCGTAGTAACTACGGCACACGCCTTCATCAGATGGCATGAACATACAGCCACATATCACTTAAACATGGGATACGTTCTGAGAAATGCCATCCTTCTGTGATTTCATCGCTGTGCAAACATTACAGAGTACAGTCACGCAGATTAAGATGCCTACAACATTACTGGGCAGTATGGTCTCATGTGGTCAGACAGAGTGACGTGGTTCATCGGAGACCCAAATGTCATTATGCAGTGCAGGACTGTACCTTAAGGACATGTGACTTTGGCATTCCCCTCACTGTATGAAAACATGTCTCTCCAAATCCAGATGACCCCAGCTACTTACTTTTATGCACTACAAGCCAGATGAGCTAAGAATGCCCTGCCCTCTCAATATTCCCACCATGGGCTCCCCGCCTATCCTTTCTGAACATAGCTTCTTCCTGAGGTAATATGCCCTCACCATTGCCAAAAGGGGGTATACTTAACTTTCCACTGTAAGTCCACTCTGAGAAAGCTATTCGGAAGCTAACTTCTCTATAACACAAATCATAACTAGTAAAGCAATATACCCAGGTGGAATTTTCACCACAGACTTTGCAGTGAGTGAGAACTGCTTCCCAACCCCACTTGTGAACTAACTGTGCGACTGTGGGCAGGTTTCCCTCCCTGAGTCTGTTTCCTCATCTGGGAAACAAGTGATAATACATGCCTCATAGGATTATGAAAGATTAAGTGACATAATGCATGACAGGCTGCTGTAGGTAACAAGACTCCTAACAACTTAATTCTGTTTCTCCCTCTCCATTTTTCTAGCTTCTCCATGGCTATAAGGACACATTGGGGAATTCGAGGATACCTATATAAGTTCCCTGAGAGCGGGGATGCATTTATATCTCTAACCACCCCCCCTTTATCAGCATATGTTTGCAAAACATAATAAATACGTTCCTGTTGGAGAATTGGTATGCATACATACCACATCTTAATCCTTTCTACTTTCCTTTTCTCTCCCCTCTCCTCTGCCTCCCCCATCCCTACATCCCCTTAGTAATCATTTGGCAGATGAGGGTTGGAAAGCACTCTCTTTCTGGGCTTTCCCTTATCCTAAGAAAGAGGGTTCCATTCCCATGTGTGTCTCTTCCCCATACCCATAATTCTGCTCTGTTTGGTGAGGATGTGGAGGAAAAGCTGACTTCTGCCCCCACCATTCTTACCCCCACTGTAGTGGCCTTTGGAGATGTCCCTGCCTCCCCTCATCTTGCGTCTTGGAGACAAGAAGCCCTCCCAGCACAAAATTGCACTCCTCCTACCATTAATTTTTTTCTAATTCATTAATAAAACCCCGCCCCCACCTTCCAGTACAGCTTGGGGTCTGCACAGTGAGCTGCTCCTGCCCCCTCAGTCCTGGTGAAGCCTGTGTGGGGAGGGAAAGAAGGTTTAGGTGCGGCCCTGCTGGAAGCTGAGCTTGCTCTTTTCCTTCCTTGTCCTTGTGTTTGTGCTCTTTGGTTCTTGCTGAGAGCAAAGGAAATGTAAGCAAAGAAGCAGGAGGTGGGAAAATGGATCCCAAACCCAATGCCTTTCCCTTAGTGGTAAGAAACCCTTATCTTGCAAAGAGAGTTGTCCCTTCCCCAAGCCTCTAGTGTATTTCACAGACGCAAAAAACTGTTGAAACCTGAACCTAGATCTTTAGGCTCATTTCCCAAAAGTTGGATGCCTGACGGGGCCTCCTTGCCTCTGAGTTAGGGCTCTGGCTCAACATCTGATAACGGCACTGCATCCCTCAGGATTCAACATGGGGAAGTAGAAAGACGGGAAGCTGGCCTTGGATGGGGCTCTATGTACACAATTAGCCTGTGCCCCAGAAAGAGGAGGTAAAAGGGACCAAGGGCCAGCCCCCTAGTCTGGGAAAGGACAGGGCCCAGGTCAAGACTTGGGTAGGAGTGAAAACAGCCAGGCAAGGGGTACCTGGCACACAGCTGATGTTTACTAAGCGTGTGCCTAAAGAATGAACGAATATAGATAACTTACATGATCACTTCCACCTTGTTTAGACTGTGTCCTCTAAACTGATTGATCACCCTTGACACTGTTTCCAAACTAGAGCCCCCATTCATCTTTGCCTTTGCCGGGGACATGACCAGTATCCACTGTTTGATGGATTATTTAACCTAAGGGCCCTGCACCTTAAGTAAGTCCTTAGCAAGTCTGTCTGGCACCTTTTGAACCACTCTGCTTCTATACAACCCCTTTCTCCTGGAACAAGGAGGCAAGTCCAAGTTCTGGGTACTTTCTCAGCCCAAACCCGGCAGAGCATCCCAGGCAGATCATGTAAAGCCAGGAGCTGCTGATGGCTGCCGCGTGTGCAGATGCCAGCCCCAGTCCTTTGTGAAGGTGAGGAGAGCCCAGATTCTCCCAGTAACCTCAGGGCCAACCTACCCACTGGGGGCAGCAGGTACACAGGGCCTCAGGCACAGGGTGCTTTTAGAGGCTCACAAAAAACAGTTCACTTTTAACTTTTTAAATCCAAAGAAAAATTAGTATTGCTTACAAAACAATGAATCCAGCCTGGATTATATACAGCCTTATAACAACACAGTTGGAAAACATCTTTTGGGTTTTGTTTTTGTTTCTAATGGAAGAAGGGGCTGACAAAGGCAAAGGCCATTGGGGTTTATGAAAGTCACGGTGCCACCCTGGGTGACCTGAGCACAGTAGCAAAACCAGGGAACCCCAGGCTGCTCGGGAGAGCCTGTGCCTGCCGACGCTGGGCAGAGGAAAGTGAACTTCGGGGACAGGCGGCGCTCCCTTGGAGACAGAAGTCTGTCACACTGCCCAGCCACTGAAACAGGGCCTCTGGGGCAGGATATGTCCTCTCCCTTCTCTTCTCCAACAAAAGCCAAGGAAACTCCGGATGATCTCACTTCCTTCTTTTCCAAAATAGCACAAGCCCAGGTGTGACCTCATCCCCCTCCCACTCTCAAGTAAAAATGCCCATCAGTGACCTCACCAGCTTTTCCCTCAGAAAGCGAGTGCCCCCCAGGCTCCCCTCAAATCAGGGGAGATCAGGCCTAGTGCTGCCCTTCCTTCCCCTTCTCACACCCCTCTCCCTTCACCCACTCCTACATCCTCCCCTTCTCCTTCTCTGTCCCCCCCAGCAGATGACGCATCTCCACCCCTCAGACACAGCTCCGCCTAAAGGTGTGGGCGTCTGGCTGGGCTCTCCTTCCTCTCAGCCACAGGGCAAGGCTGCCTGTCTGAAAGGCAGCTCCAAGTGAGCAACCGTGGGGTGACAAACTGTGACTCAGCGCAGAGGCAAATTTTATCAAGGTTCAATGGTAAATAGAGAGCTCTTAAGCAAGTCCGGAGGGCAGACTAAGCCAACTCAGGATGAGAAACTGAAAAGCAAAAGATGAGATGTAGGCTGAGAAATTCCTAGAAGAGAACTCATAGCCTTTGGCTGGGAGAAGGTTGTTGGTTGGGAGAAGGTTGCTGAGAGCCCTCTGCCCAGCTGCCCTCAGGCTGAAAGCACTCTGGAGCCGGCACATCTGTCTGTCAACGCTTTCTGCATGTTCATCTGACCTTCTCTAAAGGGGTGGAGGTGGGGGCCACTTGACAGCCGGGAAACCCAGGTGAGCAGGGGCTCAGGACCTAGGGAGCAATACCATTGGAAACTGCAGTCCAAATTTGACTTATGGGAAAGTGTGGGATGGAGAAGATATTAACCTTGTAAATGTAGGGATGTTCTAGCAAGATGTTGGTAAGGGGAGACAGCGTGTGAGGGCAGGAGGACGCCGGTACTGGGTATTTTCTGTCCAACCCAAAACCACTTGTTTATTGCAAAGTGATAATACTGCAATTAAACCTGAATACTGAGGTTTTAGTTTAGAGAAAACAACTCCTACATTAACCTCTTTTGTCTTAAAGAAAAACACAATAACACTCTTGCCATAGGTCAGCCACCACTGGGTGTGAACCTAAAACTGCTCTAAAAATAAAGTCTATTTAAAATAAAAATTAGCTGACATAAGAACCATGAAAAAATCTATTCTCTGGCAACAGAATCCTTCCCAGGATTCTACAGAGGTCTGTTCTATATCAAGAGGGAGATCAGGTAAGTAGGACCAGCCAGTTAATGTGCTGTGACTGGAGAAGCCCAGGAGAAGAAAGACTTCTACACATCCCTTGGGGTTAAATGAGAGGAATCTCAATCACAGTGATATAGGAAAATAGGAACTTCCAACCTGAACGATATCTGGGACAAGTTTGTGTTCTCTAAAATCAAAGAATGAATTTTAGGAACAACAGAGGTTAAGAGCAGAATATATTTATTGAGGGAAAAAGTTTCTGTCCAAGAGAGGGACAGAAGGGGGCCCGAGTGGGTTACCAAGGACCTTGCCCTTTCTAGGGACTTTCTAGGGCAAAACTACGAGGTGAGGCAGGTCCAAGATAGGAGAAAATGGGAAATTACAAGGTGGGCATGAGGTGGGACAAAACTGTGCTCAGCCAATAAGATTACAAGTATAATTGTTCAGGTAAAATTGAGTAAACAGGGATCAAATGGGGAAGCAGGTCATTTAGCAAGCGGGCATGAATACAGAACAGGGGCTTTTCCTGTAGGGGTTGGGCTAGTGACTCTTCCTGGCTTTTTGAAGGTGATTGCTACCTATTTAGAATATCAATCCCTGATGTTCACACCTAGGGAGGTATGTGGGTGTATTTGTTTAGTCTTTTGTTTTGAGGTCTGGCCCACAGCAAATACGTCTCCATTTGCAAGGTGTCTTGTCTTTCACGTTGGCTCCTTCGAGGGCCTGGCCCTGTCTGACTGCCTATAATATTTCTAGCTAACTCAGCTGCATATAACAACAATGGCTACAAACAAACAATACACCTGGGAATAAAACAGGTAAAAGATTACTCTAATGAACACTATAAGACATGGATAGGGGCTGGGGATTTAGCTCAGCGGCAAAGCGCCTGCCTGGCAAGTGCAAGGTCGTGAGTTTGGTTCCCGGTACCAGAGAAAAACCAAAAAAAAACCAAACAAAAAACAAACAAAAAAAAGACATGGATAAAAAAATTGAAAAGAGCACAACAGAAAAGACACTTTGTTTTGTGTTCATTAGAAGAACTGATATGGTTAAAATGTCCATGGTATCAAAATGACACAGATTCAATACAGTTCCCATCAAAATATCACTGACAATATTCACAAAACTAGGGGAAAATCCTAAAGTTCATCTGGAATCACAACGAACCCAGAATAGCCAAAGCAATCTTGAGCAGAAAGAACAAACCTGGAAGCTTCACATTACCTGACCAAAATATAGTACGAAGCTACAGTAATCTGAATAGTGCAGTATTTGCATAAAAATACAGTAAATCCCTGACTTACAAATGACTTTTGTTCTGGGAGAACATTCCTAAATCAGATTCATTTGTAAGTCCAACAAAGTGAGTCTTCTATACCTTTGACAGAAGTATACAACATAAAGTATAAAAACACACAAAAATGCAGTAAGTCCCTGACTATCCTATACTACGTTGCACTATGGCACTGTACCATAAGCACACAGCAGCACAACTGTGACAACATTTGGTGGACATCTGAGTTTCTTCCATGAGTTATTCGTATCTAGAAATGTTCCCAATGCGAGGTCTATTCATGTCTGTGAAAGTTCGCAACTCAGATGTTTGTAAGTCAGGGATTTACTGTAGATGCCTAGACCAACGGAACAGAATAGAGTGCCAGAATAATCTCACTACAGAAATTGATTTTCAACAAAGATGCTAAAAACACGCATTCAAGAAAGGACAATCTTTTCAATAAAAGGTGCTAGAAAAAGTGGGCACCCACGTGCAGAATGAAATTGAGTCCCAATATCTTACTAGTTATAATTTATCTCAATGTGTATTAAATACTTAAATGTAAGACCTAAAACAATGAAACTACTAGAAGAAAACATAGAGAAAATGTATTAGGACACTGGCTTGGGCAAGAATTTTTTGGACAAAAATCCAAAAACACAGGGAACAAAAACAAAAATAAGTATGATTATACCAAATTAAAAAGCTCTACATAGCGAAGGGAAAAATCAGCAGAGTGAAAAGACACCCTGCAGAATGGGAGAAAATACTGCAAACTATGTATCTGACAAGAGGTTAGTATCCCAAGGAAATAAAGAACTCCAAAAACTCAATAGCTAAAAAGATAAATGTTTTAAATATGGGGAATAGACCTAAGCAGACATTTCTCAAAAGAAGACATACAAGGCTGACAGATATATGCAAACATGTTAAGCTTTTCTGATCCCCAGGGAAATGCACATCAAGACCATAATGAGATATCACCTCACCATACTAAAAATGGTTATTATCAAAAAATAAAAATTAACAAGTGCTAACAACCATTAAACACTCTTGTGTGGGAATGTAAATTAATATAGACACTCTGGCAAACAATAGGGAGTTTCCTCATGTTAATAACAATAGAACTACCAGACAATCCAACAATCCCACCACTGGGTACACATCTATTTTTTTTTCCAGTACCGGGAATCGAACTCATGACCTCGCACTTGCCAGGCAGGTGCTGTGCTGCTGAGCTAAATCCCCAGCCCCTGGGTACACTTCTAAAGCAAATGAAATCATTATGCTGAAAAGATATCTGCACTCCCATGTTATTGCCTCACCATTTCCAATAATCAAACAATGGAATCTCCCTAGGTGTCTATCAATTGACAAATGGATCAAGAGAATGGGGGCATCACCACTTAGCCATAAAAAGAATAAATGCTGTCATTTACAACAATATAGAGGGAACTGAGATCATTACATTAAGTGAAATAAGCCAGTACAAAAAGACAAGTACCACATGATCCTATTCAGAGCGGAATCTGAAAAAGTGGCTCTCATAGAATTTGAGAGTAGAGTGTTGGTTATCAGAGACTGGGGAGGGAAGGATGGGGAAATGTGTCTACTTAAGCTTAAATGTCAATTTCACTGTTAAGAGGCTCTAGGCGAGAGGTGATTGGATCACAGGGGTCCTACACTTATCAGTGGACTAATGCATTGCTGTTCATAGCTTAAAGTGCTGTTTAGGAGGTGGAGCTCAGATAGAGGAGGGTCACTGGGGTATGCCTTTGCAAGGTATACCTCTGGTTGATGCTCTGCGCCTGTGCTCTGCTTCCCTGTAGCCATGAACTGAAGAATAGCATTGTTCTGCCTTGACAAAGCTTAACTGCATCTCAGGATTCTCTTCCTGGCAGATTTCCTGCTCAAGTGGGCCACAACAAATACTCTTGAGTGAGAGTTGGAAGGCAAAGTGAAGCCACAGCTCTCTTGTAGCTCATATGTGTTCAGGCCCTCATCAACATCCTGGCTCTCCTTGCCGGCTTCTCCAAACAAGAGTCTTTTGTTGACCTTCCTCCTGGCTTCAAGCTCTCCACCATGAGAGCACTTGCTTCTGCAGACTCACCTGACCTCCTAATGCCACCGCTTCGCAGCAGAGGCTTCCAACATAGGAATTTGTAGGGAATATAATTATCCAGTCCGTTTCAAATCTCTTGCATTCTTAGCTGACAGTTAAATAAACCAACTCCATCCCTGTCAACTGACCCTCCTCCCCCAGTTAAAATATCACCATTTTCTCAGGCTATTTGAAAGAAGTACTCTTATCCAAAGAAAGGTCTATAAATAAAACTTGTAGGTACACTAGACCAGGCTGGTGGGGGAGATACTTGGGGGTGGTTTCCTCCAAATCCCTCTGGGAACAGTATCCCTATACTGTATTTGAATTCTCTGCAAACTATTGGAGCCCTCATGAGCAGATAATACAAATGCCTTACGAAAGTCTTCACTATCTACAGTTCATTTCCAGTTTATGAGTTTGCTCAAATATAGAGCTATATGGACAAGAAGCCTTTTACATTTTGTTTGTTTGTTTGTTGTTTTTTTCCGGTACCGGGAATCGAACTCACGACGTTGCGCTTGTCAGACAGGTGTGTGCAGCTGAGCTAAATCCCCAGCCGCCTTTTACATTTTGTCTTAAGTTTTTTTTTTTTTTTTTTTTTTCCTGAACATAGGAAATTCTAGGCAAGCACTTCACTGCTGAGTTACATCCCCAGCCCTTTTTAGTTTTGAGACAAGGTCTCACTAAGTTGTTCAAGCTGGCCTTGAACTTGTAGTCCTCCTGCTTTGGGCTGCCCAGTAGCTAACATTATAGGCGTGTACCACCACACCCAATTAGACAGGAAACCAAGATTCCCTGCAGATTAGCCTCTGCTCCATCTGCACTTATCTCTTCCAACATCCATGTATGAATGCCTTGCACCTAGCTTCTCTCCCCCTTTCATTCTGCTATGTTATCACCCTGTCTTCCATCTGTTTGTCAAAAATAAGCAAAGGGGTATAATCCACCCCAGGACGGCCTGACACAGAAAAGACATCTTTTCAAACTCCCAGAATGTCATGATGAACTCATTGGAGAAAAGTGTGATGGACTATATTGGCTTCTTCAAAGTCACCTTCTATGGAAAAACAGTGAACATTGAATTCACTCACATGAATCCTATGACAGCTGGGACCATTAAATAGGAGGGGAGAAAGAGAAAGAATAAATAAATAAATAAATAAATAAATAAATAAATAAATAAATAAAGGGTTCCTGTTCGGCCCATATCATGTTTCAAATCTCACACACCTTGGAAAACAGTCAGGTGCAATCATGGCTGAGGCTTCAATTGAAAAAGATGAACTTCAGCAAAATAAAAGTACAGCCAGTCTGTCACATTCCTAGCTACAGTGGGTACTGAAAAACGGATGCCCTAAAACAACAAAAGTCTTCTGATACCGCTGCTGTCATTGCAAAATCCTGGCTCCTTCAAAGTGTCGTCTCTTGCCCCTGCCAGAAAAATCCGCCTTTTAAAAGAAACTAAATCCAAGGTCAATTACTTCCACATTAAGAAAATATTTTGTGAGCTGCCAAAATTCATTTTTCTAGCGTGTTCTTACCCAATAATTTAAGCCTGGTATGCTGGGCAGTATCCAACTTGGTTAATTCCATTCCCACAACCAAATTCTCCTAAGGAGTTTGAACTGCCCATAACATTGCTTTTCACTTCTTTAGCTATTCCTTTATTAATAAAACTAATGTTTTGATCCTCAAACTATTATAAGTATATATTGATGGGATATCAAAAATGTGATTACACTAAAAAATTCAGTGATAAAAGGTTCCATTATATTAATTGAGTAAATGTTTTGGAAGTCAGGTCTAGTTTCATACAATTAATAAATAGATATTGAAATGTATGCCAAATACTGTTCTCGGCACTGCAAGCAGCAGACATGAGGTTTCTGTTCTCAAGAAGTGAATATCAGAAGTTGTATAAGACAAAGTTAGAGAGAGAGACAGAAACTGGGCCATCTCAGCCATGCCTTGGAGTTCAGGTGTTGTAGGTACAGTGCAGAGTATTAGTGGAACGGTATGAGTCAGTATTTCTTTATAAGACATGAAGCGGGACATCCATCGCAAAGGATCTCTGTGAATTAAGGTCTTAGCCTTAGATTTTCCTCTCTTCAAACACCACTGAAATCTTAGTTCAAAGAGCAAAGGAGTCCAAAGTTATAGTTTGGCCGTACAGAATTGTACTGCCCCATGTCTAGTGCTGCTTCCCTTGTCCTGTCTAACCAGCTGTACTTAAGAGGTTTCCTTTGGTCACATGGGACACCAAATAACAGAAGGTAAATTAAGAAGCATTAGCTCGAACTATGTGCAGTGGTACAAATCTGCAATCCCACCAGTCTAGGAGGCTGATACAGGAGGATCACAAGTTCAAGCCCAGTTTTAGAAACTCAGCAAAAAAAAAATTTTTTTTTTTTGTCTTTTTGAGACATGGTCTCACTACGCAGTTCAGGCTGGCCTTGAGCTCACTTTGTAACCCAGGCTGGTCTCAAACTCAATGATCCTCCTGCCTCAGCCTCCCGAGTGCTGGGATTACAGGTGTGTGCCACCACATCTGGCTTCAAAAATTTTTAAAAAGTGAGGAGGAACTAGAGAAATAGCTTAATGTAAAAGTCCTGGGTTTAATACCCAGTATCCCACACACAAAAAAAGCATTAGTTCATCTCCATGAGCTTCCTGCAAGAACTGCCCATGTTCTGCTAAAGGTAATTTACTGACAAAATTAAGGAGTAGAAATGTCCACACAGTTCTTGCCAAATATGTCGTATGTTCCTGGATTTTTGTAAACTCTAATGCTACTGGGTTGGACTCACGTGACTTCCTCTGGCCAATGGATAAAAAATGGAGGTCATGTCACTTCTGGGCCAAAGAATTTAAAAAGCAGTGTGCTATGTTCTTTGCCCTTGTCCAGCTTCCGGGTGCTTCCTCTTTCCTGCAGCTCCTCAGAGGTGCCTTTCAGGGATTCTGCATTGTAACTGCAAGTTTTTTTTAACTTCCTCAGTTGTTACGATTCAGTAATTGCACTTCAGTGTAGCAAACTGCAGCCCAGCTCACCTCTAGTTAGCTGCCAGTTTTTGTAAATAAAGTTTTATTGGAACACAGCCATACCTATTCATTTCCAAAGTGCAATGGCAGCTGCCCCATCTCAATAGCAGAACTGAGTAGTTAGTTTCAGATGAGACCATGTGGCCTGAGAACCCTAAGATATTACCTTCAAAGAAAATAAATTACCTTTACAAAAAATTCTTAGTCTAGTTTGAGTATTTGAACACGTGTAAGACAGCTAGTGATTTCTATCACTTAATCTATATTTGACTTCTTTCCCTCTTTACCAATCTTTGAGCTGTCGTTATTGAAGATTATACTACCAAAGCATTAGTTATCTAAGGCTGCTGCCTAGAGTCATTTGCTAACAGGTATCTTCTGCTCCATGCAGTCTGTCCCACACGCCTCCTTGCTCTACCCATGTCTAATTGAAACAGGAAGTAGCCATGCAAAAGGCTAGAGAAAGAATGGAGGGCCTGCCTGCCTTACAACCTGCTTTCTGGGCTGGATCTGAGGTAACCAAGGAAACAGCTGGGGGAGAAGGTAGTGCCCCGCGTGGGTCCACTTTCTGGAACTAGATTCACTTTCTGAATTACACAGTAGCAAGGAACAAAGATGCCCAGGTCCAATCACAACAGGAAAAGGTAACCAGGTAACTTAGCTTACACACAACAAGTCCCCATGCATGCGCTCAGTGGCCTTCTGCAACCCTGGACAGACCTACTTCCTGTGTCACTGACTATGCAGACTTGAGCCCTCTGTGGACTTTGGCTGCCATGACAGTTCCTCCAAGGGCCATACAAGGTAAAAACTCCACTGCCTCAATCCCAACCCAAGCCCTAAGGCTTCCAACCCTCTACACCAAGCCCCTTGGAGCCGTGAGCTCTTCTCACCGGCCCACTCCCACCTGGGGAGTGCATCTTCTCTTTTCTTTTTCAAATAAATCACTGATCCTGCTGCTACTCTCGGGTGTCTTGCTGAATTCTTCGTTTAGGACATCAAGAACCTGGACAAGACTGCCAACCTGGTGACATAATGAGTCCCATTTTATTGCCCTTAGAATTTTTACGAGACGTGGTTCAGCCTCTTTTTGCAGCCTATTTTATTCTTGGGCCTGTACTCCCTCCACCTACACTTCATAATCCTTCAAGATAAGAACTCACCGAAGTGCTGTCTTTGCAGCCACAGCGATTCTGTCCTCAGGCTCACTCCCACTTGCGCTAGCAGAAGTTTATTTTTGAACGTTACCCATCTTTCATAATTGGGTCTTTGTATGTGTGATTTTTTCTCTTCTCTTCCTGAAATATTTAAATGTTGTCTTAAAAGTTTTGAGGCCGTATCAGAGGACCAGATGTCCTTTCTTAGGAATTCTTGACTCTCTCTTGCAAATCACATCACTCCTGCTACTCTTCAACCTGCAGTTCCATTTGGTGTTACAGGTTATTAAATTTTGTCTCTCAAAAAAATATGTTGAAGCTCTCACCCCTGGTACTTGAGAATATGATGATAGCTGGGCGTGGTGGCTCACACCTGTAATCCCAGCAATCAGAAGGCTGAGGCAGAAGGATCCTTGTAAGTTTGAGACCAGCCTGGGCTACAAAGTGAGCTCAAGCCCAGCCTGAACTACAAAGTGAGACCTAGTCTCAAAAAAAAAAGAATGTGATGATATTGGGAGACAGGATCTTTGTAGAAGTAATCAAGTGAAACAGAAGTCATGAGAGTGATTATTTAAAAATACAGGGGAGTAGGAAGCTCAGGGCTGGAGCACTGCACTCAGAGTCTGGGGCAACAGAAGAAAGGAAGAACAGTTGTTTAATCTGAGTTTTAAAAAAATCTTTTTAAAAAAAGTTGAATAGAAGAACCTCTAGGAGTGCTTTGGGAGAGCTATCGTCTCTCCCATAATTTCTATCGTTCATTCTCCTTATTATGGTTCGAATCTGAGATGCCCCCCAAAAGCCATGTGCTAAAGTCTTGGTTCCCAGCTGATGGCTTTTGGGAAATGACAAGATCGTAAAGGCTTTAACCTCATCAGCGGATTAATGCCCTGAGGAGTTCCTTTCTCTGCGTCTGTGATCAGGAGGGTAGAGTCTAATTAGAAGAAGCAAGTGCCTGGGGATGTGGCTTTGAAGGCTTTGGATTTCTGTCCTTGGCCCCTTTCTGCATTTAATTTTTTTTTATTTTAAAGAATAAAAGAAGGATAACATAATAATAGGGGGGACTTAGCAAATTACAGACAAAATGGTAGGAAATTATCAACGGTTATCGTTTTACATATTAATATCTACAAAATAGTTTCTCAGGAAAACAAATAGACAAATAACAGTGAGTTACAGACAAAAGAGGTAGGAGAATTATCAAGAGTTGTACTATACTTTGGTATCTTCAAAGTGGCTTCTAAAGAAAATAAATAGAGCTATACATGAGTGACCTATTGAAAAATCATTAACTATTCTCAATGGTTGTTGTAGGAAACACATAATAATAAACATACATCCATTTATGAAATAGGATAGGAACAAAAATAATTTTTTTTTTTTTTTTGCGGTACTGGGAATCAAACTCATGACCTTGTGCTTGCCAGGCAGGCGCTGTGCCGCTGAGCTAAATCCCCAACCCCTTGGCCCCTTTCTGGCTCTCACTCTGCTTCCTGACTGGCAAGTGGTGAGTAGGCTTGTTCCACCACCTAGTTTCTGCCATAATCCTCTGCTATACAATGGGCACAGCAACAGCAAAGCCAGCTAGCATTGAGGGAAAACTCTGAAACTGAGTCAAAAGAAATCTTTCCTCTTTTGGTTTTTTGTGTTGTTGTTATTTTTTGAGGCAGGGTCTCACTATATAGTTCAGGCTGGCCTTGAACTCACTATGTAGCCCAGGCTGGCTTCAAACTTATGGCAATACTCCTGCCTCAGCCTCTTGAGTGCTGAGATTACAGATGAGGGCCACCACACCCAGCTCAATCTTTCCTTCTTTAAATTGATGTTCTCAGGTATTTTGTCACAATAATAGAAAGCTAACATAGCTCCTACCCCATCTCAAGGAACCTAACATTAAAAATTAACATATATCAACATGCACCATGTACCAAGCACAGTTCAAAGCATTGAATAGTGACTAAGAATCTTCATGTCATTATCTTAGGTTTGTATATGGGGAGAGAGTCAACAATATTGCCCAGACTCACTCGGCAAATTGGGACAGCCAGGTCTAAAACTCTAGCAGTTGGCCTCCAGGAGCCAGGCCTTTATCCTTCCTTTCTCACAAAGGAAAAGTTGTCTGCCTGTTCTACCAGGCAACTTCAAACCAGATCACCTAACAACACCCCACCCACCTGCTTCAAAGCCATGGCCACATCAAGCCCTCCTTTAGAGAAAGTCTAGAGTCTCCTTGGAAATGAGCCAAACACAGGAAGGAAGTGTTGAGGGGTTGGGCATGAAGAGTTCTTCAAGGCCCAAAGCCACAGAGGGTGTGAAGCTTCCTGTTAGGAGCAAGTAGTTAAGAGGGGTGAGCACTGTCAAGAGTTCCCCAGCCTAATCCTGTCTCAACAGGAAAAGTCTCTCCGAGGAGAAAAAAAGTCCGTTCAAAAATGAGGTATTACCAACAGACATGGCCCCTGTCCAGAGAAGCGTTTCAAGACATGTATGAGAAGACAGACTGGGTGGATGAGCCTCAGCTGGCCTTCAGCCCCTGGGCCTCATCCAGTCTCTGACTCTCCCCTTGCCTGTCTCCTCCTCTCCTCAGCTTCTCCTCTGCACTGTTCAACCCACTTCACAAGCCACAACAATCATCCGTTATTGTTCTTGGCCTGCAGTGTGTCAGATTTAACAGTACAGGGGAAGAAAAGGGGATGGTTCCTTTCCTGCCCATGTTATTGGGGCACAGCCAACACTCCCATAACAAAAGAGAGATTAACAAGAGAAAGCCATCGCAAATTAATCTGATAATGATTTTATGTGACCTGGGAGCCTTCAGACCCCAACACCCAGGAAAACCAGGCATTTTTATGCCTAGGATGAAGGATGCACAACTGTGAACAAATGTGATTGGGCAAAAATGGAATGGTCTCCCAGGAATGAACTGAGGGGAACTCCAGTGAGGCCTGTCTGTTCAGCCTCTTCTTGGCCTCTCTGTGGAGGAGTCATTCCTTCCAAGTGTGGGGCGTGACCCCTTCTGAAAGGGGAGTCTTTTGATCTACTCTCAGAGAATTTCTTTATGGCTAACTGCAAGTTAGAAAGAGGTGAGATTAGAATAACATTTTTAGGCTTTCTGCTGGCTTTGTGGGAAAGGGGTTCTGGTTTCTATGACCTGCCTTGGGGATGAGGAATTCTAGTTTCTGCGGTGGGCAAGGAAGCAGGAGGACAGGAGGACAGAGAAACTTTGCTTCTGCAGCTGCTTCTGAGGCCTCCTTGGTGTAGCAGTTTCTGAGCCCCGACACCAGGCGGTCTCTTCCTCATGGTGCACCTGGGATCTCAGAGCTAAGCCCTGGCAGATTCCTATGGCCCTGTCCCACCCAACTATTCCACAGGAACTACGAGGAAATCTGTTCCTGGCTGGAATTAAGTAACAGGAAGCCTCTAAAAATCTAGATTTGACACTGGCAACTGAACTTAAGATACTAAGTTCATAAAATGGGGCATAAAACTGACACAAAAGACCCCACCCGAGTCCCAGGTGTTGTTTTTCTGTGGTTTGTTCACCTGCAGTGCTGGGGCTCAAACTCAAGGCCACATACACGGTAGGCAAGTGCTCTACCACGGAGCTAGACCCCCAGTTCAAGTCCCAGGCATCTGGAATTGGTTCATGGTGTGAGATTTACCTAGATAGCCTTAGACAAATGTTCTCTTGAACTGCTAGCTTATATCTTCATATTTAAGGAACTATTAATCCACACAATGTGACAACTAATACTTTAAATGAATAGTAAAGAGGAAGGCAATAATTTGTTCACTAAGTGAAAGCAGAGATATGAATCTGAGGGACACAATCTGGCACTGATTGAAAGAAAATTAGCAGCCGATTAGATGGCTGTAAATATAGAGAGCGAGTCCTGAACAGGTTGCGGTTTGTACGGAAGAGGCAATTACAGAGGGCATAGGATATGCTGAGCACACACAGGGCTGCAAAGGGCTCGGTGGCAGCTCTGTACCACTAAGAACACAGAAGCAGGAAGGAATTTGTAGGAAGTTATCTACAGAGGGAGTGTGCCTAATGGGAGCCCCCACCCCACCCCCCGACCCCGTTCCCCTGTGAGCCTCAAAGGGTTTCAACGGCCAAACCCAGATCCATCAATGGCTGGGAGGGGTGCTGTTACAAACAGGAAGCATCAACGACAACTGTTCGGGGGAGGGTTTTAGGTTATAATCTAAAAATTTCACATTTCCTCTAGAAAAGTCAGTCACTTCAAAACCACTCTCACCCCTGCAGCCTACAGTGTCCATGCAGACCTCAGTGGGAGGTACCGTCCTCAGACAGCAGCTGGGGCCAGTTTTTGCAGAAAGCAAGCACTAAAAGAAACAAGCCCTATCATTATCAAGAACTGAGAAAGTTCTGCAATTAGTCAGTGAGGACTGGGATGAGGAAGGACAGAGCCATGTAACTGGAAAGCCCAGGGCTCTGCTGTGCGTACCAAATGAGCCTCCTTCCTTAGGCTGACAGAAGGTCTAGGAGGAAGTGACGGGTGCATACAGAAACAGGGCTGGTGGTGAACTTTACCTTGGTTTTAGGACTGAATTTAGCAAAGAAGAGACAAGGAATGCCTTAGTCTCATGTGTGACCTTGCCCTCTGGTCTTGCCACCCCCAAGAAAGGCGGATGTGCTCTGTCATGGTCCAAGAAGGGGATACACAGTGCAGACCCAGTGGCCACTAGGTTAGCTCAGCAACACTCCATCCTTGTCTTGGGTTCCAGCTCTCAGGCCCTGGAGGGGCTTCTCACTAAGGGCAAATTCTTGATGGGGCTGGGGAGACAACAGACTCTAAGATCACATCAAGCTACAGTCTGCATGAAATGGGACCATTCGAATGTAACGTGGCAGGGGATATATGAGAGGATGGGTATAACACAGACATAATGGTGGAGAGGCTGGGGAAGAAGTCTTCTTTGAGCTGGGATAAGGTCATTTCCTTAGCCAGATCTAAGGGTTTCACAAATTTCCTAATATGGAGGCACTGGAAGTTAAAACACACCAGATACAACTTGAAGCTTGTTGTTTAGATATCATTCTGTCTTAGTCCTTTTGTGCTGCAATAACAGAATACCACAGGCCAGGGGTAATTTATAACAAACAAAATTTTATTGGTTCATGGTTCTGGAGGCTCAGAAATCCAAAATCAAGGGGGCTACCTCTGCTGGGGCCCTTCTTGCAGGGCAGAGGACAAAGAGAGGGAGAAACAGAATGGAAGAAACAAACTTGTCCTTTTATGAAGAACCCACCCCTTGATAATGAACCCACATCTGCATTAACAGCATTGGGAAGAGGAGCCTAATAACCTCTCCTTAAATCCTATCCCCTAATATTTTCGCAAAGTAGAGATTAGGATCAGTTTTATTGAAGGAAACATTTAGATCTCACAGACTCAAAAAGTACAATCTAGTTCTCTTAAGACATCTCTATTTTGTTTTTCTAAAGACATCATATTAACCCCAGGAAGCTATGGTAGCCCTGAAGGAGCCAATTTATTTTTTTGTTTTGTTTTGTTTTTGTTTTTTTGGTACCGGGAATTAAACTCAGGACCTTGCACTTGCCAGGCAGGTGCTTATGCCACTGAGCTAAATCCCCAGCCCTAAAGGAGCCAATTTAAAGAGCTGAGCCTGCTCAGATTCTAGGATGTCAGATAGAACAAAGTTCATTAGCAAATCACGCACCACCTAGAGCCGCCCAGCTTTTGCAGGTGGAGTTTCTTCATGGCAACTAAAAAATTTTGTCTGGAAATAAATATATCCTAGGTAAGAAATCTTTAGCAGGGTCAGATTTTAGAGCTGCTTTTTGTTAAACTTTTCTCCCCCAAAATTCTCCATATTAGCTACTTCACAGTTTACCCCAGCACCACTTGGGCAGTGAGTTTGTTTATGTACTGCATCTTGGGCAGGTGTCATTCCAACCAGTTGATTTTTGTATTGAATAACTTTGATAAAATTGTCATTTTTATATTTCCTATTATATTATCTTATAAAATTAATAAAAATATGAAACATATGCAATTTTTGGTCATCCTGTATGTTGAATAATTGGACTGGTAAGTGGTTAGCATAATTCCTATTAAAATTTCAACAAGTTTTTATGCAAACATAGACAAGCTTATACTAAAATTCACATAGAAAGCCAAAGGCCCTGGAATAGCAAAATTATTTTTGGAAAACAAGAATAGAGTAGGAGTAATCATCCTTCCCAACATTCATATACATGCATATTGCAATGGCAAGAGGAAACACCAAAGTACAGGGCTTGGGGCCCACACCTGTAATCCCAACATTTGGGAGGCTGAGGCAGGATCATTGTGAGTTCAAGGCCAGCCTGGGCTACAAAATGAGTTCAAGACCAGGCTAAACTGCATGGTGAGATTCTGTCTCAAAAAGACAAAATAAATAAAGAAACACTGGAACAACATCCAGGATTTGGAGACAGATTTCCACTGTCTCCAGTGTCACGGGCACTGATCAGGATCATTCTCAGAATATCAGGCCCTGATCTCTGGTGGTATAGGGCTTATATGGGATAAGCAAGCAGGAAGTAAAGAGGCAGAATGGCTTGTCAGTTGGGGATTGGCTTATTCTGAGAGACAGAAGCAGCTGAAACAGCAACAGGAACTATTACCTGGGCAACTAAGAAAATGAAGTATACTGGCTCGGGCGGATGGCATTTTCTGTTACATTTCTCCCCCTCTTTTAGTTTCCCTGTCAAATCTTTGCTGGGCATATTACATGTGATCTTCTGAGATAAGGCCCACCTAGAAGCAATAACATTAAAGTTGTCAGTGATCCTAGCATGGGCCCTAGCCAAGCTCCCCAAAATTGTCTTATTACAGAGTTTTTTCCTAAATTGTTTTTAGGAAGAGACATAATTTAGGCCTGTCTGTTCTGTAACATTACTCTGGCAAGGTAGTAAGGGAGTTAGTCTGATCTAGGAGAGTGTCCAATATGCCTTAGACATTCATCAAGTCTTGGTCAAGTATTTGATTGCTATATTCTCTTGGGGCAATTGTCCATAGAGTTTAAGGCAAAAACCACAGTGAATATGGTGGGGGCAGGGACTGGGGAAGGAATGGGGTAAGCAGCCTACAAAGACAAAAAATCAAGGGGAATAAGTATGAAGGAATCTTGTGAACCATGTCCTCAGGCTTCAGCCATGCATGGACTGATCAGCACCCAGAGTGATCAGAGCAGGGCTTTGAGTGCCTTATATCCTCAGACTAAGCCTTGAAGGTGTCCAGGTAAATTCTCCAGTGGATCTAAGACTGGATTTCTGAAACTTGTAGAGGTAGTTAATATGTACATGAGTTATACATGTGTGCAGGAATGTCCACAGATATAGTGATCTGGTGTACTCTTTTAACTGGTTACAAACTGTTTTTTAACTTTTCTAGAGCTTTGTGGCCTGTATGCTGTGTGTCTACAAATGCAGGCCCATTGTGACTGCCAGTCATCAAAGGGAGGCCTTATCTCTGGATGATTTTTTACAGCAGAACCCTACAAACCTTTATTGTCTTCTCAGTGTTGGTATTGAGTGGGAGGCTGGGGCCAGTGACACAGATGCTGAAGACTGAGCTGCTTGCAGGGGTATGGATGGCAGCACAGCTGCTTGAGCTTGCAGAACATATGGTGGGGGCAGGTCTGGTGGCTGGGGTTGATGTTTCAGTCAGTGGGACCCCCAGAGGGGGCTTACGTCTCTGGACCAGATTATTTTGCATCATCAATGGCACATTTCCAAGCAGCAGCAGTAAGCAGTTTGCTGTGCAGATCATCCCTGAAGGGGAGTTTTGGCCAAAATAGTCTTGTCCAAGGCCAAGCGTGGTGGCATACACCTGTAATCCCAGCACTCGGGAGGCTGAGGCAGGAGGATTGTTGTGAGTTCAAGACCAGCCTGGCCTACAAAGTGAACTCAAGGCCAGCCTGAACTGCATAGTGAGACCCTGTCTTAAAAAGACCAAAAAAAAACAAAAGACAAAAAACAAAATAGTCTTGTCCAAGGTGACTGCAGCCAATCTAACCTGTTGGACTTCATTCCTAACAGAGCTACTTCCATCCATAACTGGTGTACTCAGCATCTGTCAGGGCATCTATTTTTAGAACAGTTCATCCCAGTACCATATATGGCACTTGGACAGTTAGGTCTCAGTCTGAGGTGAGCTTGTCAGCTTTCTTGATCAGAAGGACAATGGTTGGTAGAGCATGGAGACAAAGGTGGGGGGAAGGCAGCCCTTAGAAACCAGATCCAAGTATTTGCACAGATAGGACACTGGATGCTCCCAGGGGCTGACAGTCTTTCATCCAGGTTTTATAGAAGCCAGTAACTCCAAGAAATTTGTGGAGTTTTTTCCTATAATCAGTTTCTACCAGATACTGTAACAGAGCCTTTAGGCCTTTCCAGCAGGCAGCTTGGGTGTCATCAATCAGAAGTGCAGTGATCTTCTCCAAAGAGGGTAAACAAGTTTTTGAACCTCTGAGAGGTTGAGTCCAGAACTGGGGTCTTTATGAAGAGGGGCTGGCTAACAGGAGACAACTGAAGACAGAAGAAGGCATCCTTTATGTCCAGGCAGGTGTAGCAGCAGGCTGTGGGTGGCAGAAGACTAAGGTAATGTATATGGAGGGAAATTGCAGCAGCACTGGTAGCTTGGAGATCTTGAGCTTGCTTTACAGGCAGGAAAGGTATATTTCAGCAGTTTGATAGTCTATAAACATTTTGTGGTTTTTAAACCTCTGAATGTGTGGTTGAACTTCTAGCCAAGTCTCTCAGGGCATGGGATACTGTTTGATGCAGGTGGCAGGTGCCCCAGGATGGAGTTTCATAATCAGAAGCTGTTGGATGTAGATTCCATTTCTGTCCAGGGTGAACAGATCCCAAGAACGAAGTACCCGCAGATGAACAGAAAAGTAAGAGAAACAAGAAAAACAGGAAAGGCATAATTCTGGGGTCAGGACAGCCTCTTGAACTGCAGCCTCAATTACCATTTCCATTAACCTTTTATTGAGAAAGAACAAAGGAGGCAACAGAGGAATGGGAGGATATCAACTGTTTTAGCAAGGACAATACAACTCAATTATCACAGGAATGAGATTTGACTAGTTAGCCATCATGTTATCATTCCTTCGGGCATATCTCAGCAAAGCATCTAGTGTTGTCCCCAGGGCTTTCAATGATTTTGCTAGACTTCCTCCAGAAACCAACAATCACGGCTTGGTCAGGCCTGAGGCAATACATTGAAAGAGTAACTAAAGAATGTCCTTCACCAGAAGTAGGTGGTCAATGGCCCAATTTCAGGGACCTAGGGGACCATGACAAAATTGTGGAGTTTGTAGGGACAGAGAAATAGACTGTCTCAGAGCAGCCAAATCTGTAATCAGAGCCTCCCTGAAAATAGTGGGAGAGTTCCCTAATCCTTGTGGCAAATGAGTAATACTCCAAAAAGTGTGTATGGACTGGGAACTGCAGAACGTAAGGTAATGGCTGCATTGCTGACAGCACAGAGATCTTGCCCAAGTTGACTAACAGTCTATCAGGGTATTAAACTGCTGTGTGGATGCCTGTTTGTACCTTTCATGGCATCTGATAGCAATAGGGGTCATGGTGAGGCAGCATGGATGATAGCCAGGCCTGGAGTCAAGTCTTCAGCATATAGCTCTGGGAGGAGAGCTTTCAGAACTTCAGGATGTGATTATCATCTCAGGATGATGCAGGCATCATCTTTTTCTTGGAGAACAGTCAAAGTAGAAAGTGCAAGATTAAATGAGAGGGAGGCTGACTGGTTTGGTGTGAAGGAGATGTCCTCCCAGGCTGCAAGTTTATGCCTGGCAGAAGGGGTGAGAGGCCCTAGTGATGGTAACTTTTTGACAGAAGGAACTTTTGAAGGTAGACAGTTCTGTTCCTTGTCTACCATCACAAGTCACAAGTTGCCCCTGACTTTTGCAATGACCATGGGGCTTTCAGGAGCCACATTTTGACTGAGGAAAAATTGGACTGTCAGTCCTGACAAGTGAGTTGAACACTGTTGGGCCTGAATAGATAAGACAGATTGAGATCTATCCTTTTTTTTTTTTTTGAGAGGCAGAGAGTGGTTTTTTTCCATTTTTAACTCCATAAAAGCCCTTTTTCCTACAGTCAGAGATTGTGGATTTTGACTAATTAATCCCATCTCTGACTTCCTACATATGTACTGTGTACCCTTGAATGATGGCACAATAGACAAAGGGTCGGTGCCCCTCAGAGAGAGACCATTCATATGCTCCCTGGCCATGCCCCTCACAAGGACTTAGGCACCACGTAGCTAAGGAGGATGTGAAAGACCTCCATTCCACCATGTGTTGATCACCACAGAACCACAGGTGAGGCCCCACTCAGTCACAGTGACCAGTGCTTCCCAGTCTTGGAGCACAGATGGAGCAGCCCATTGCTTATACTGTCCATTCCACTCACACATTCATTCAGCAGGCACTCAGAGGTTAAACATTCCAACCCTCTTCCCTTGAGGGTGGTCCTAACTAGCCAGAGTTGATCAGACTTTCCTTCTGCTTGAGCTGAGCAGGACTGATGGAAAGACTAACTGGGGAGCCCTCGGGAGTTTTACCAGAATCAGATAGGCAAGCAGACAGACTGACAGATAGATTGAATCCTCCTCCCCCTGGGGTCCAACATGAGCTGCTTGAGCAGGGAGCCAGGAATCCTTCTCCAGACTTCCAAGGGGACTTGAGAAGTCTCAAGGGCACACCTTCCTATCAGGACCTGGGGAGGTCCTTGCCATATCTGTGAGAGCCACAACTGGTTACCAAAGAGGTCAGCACAGCATGTCCAGTCTTCCCAGCCAATGCGCCAGATGCAATGGCAAGCAGAAACACTGAAACAACACCCAGAGTTTGGAGGTAGATTTATTTTATGTTGAAGGGAAATGATCAGGATTATTCCCAAAATATCAGGCCCTGATCTCTGGTGGTACAGGGCTTATATGGGGTAAGTAGGCAAGAAGTACAGAGGCAGAATGGCTTGTCAATTGAAGATTGGTTTATACAATGTACATCATAGTGACCAGCCATTTCTAAGAGATAGAAGCAACTGGAACTGCTACCTGGACAACTAAGAAAATGAAATACACTGGCTGGGGGTGGCCATTTCTGTTATAATATATGTAACATATACATTTATATCTGTAGTACCAGATAGTATGGTACTGGTAGAGGGAACAGGCAAATAGATCAGTGGAACAAAATCTAGATATAGATCCACTCCAATAAGTCTAATTAATTTTTGACTGCAGGGTAAAAAAGCAACCCAGTGGAGGAGCAATAGCTTTTTCAATAAGTAGTGCTGAGCAGTGGACCTTAGACCTCACACTCTATACCAAAATGAACTCAAAATAGACCATTTGCTAAAATGTAACAGTAGCACTATAAAACTTCTGGAAAAGAATATAGGAGAAAATCTTTGGGACCTAGGACTAGGCAAGTTTCTTAGATCCAAGAACAAACACAGAATCCTTTAAAAAAAATGTATACACTGGGCCTCATCAAATTTTTAAATATTTGCTCTGTGAAAGATCTTATAAAAACATGAAAAGACAAATTATTCTAGACTTGTATTCAGAATATATAAAAAACTCTTAAACTCAACACAACAAAGACTGTTTGGTTTGAATGTCTGCATTCTTTGAAAATTTATGTGTTGAAATCCTAACCACCAAGGTGATGACATTAATAGGTGAAGCTTTTGGGACATGATTAGGTCAGAAGGGTGGAACCCCCATGAATGGGATTAGTGACCTTAGAAAACAGGCTTATATATGAGGAGAGCTCATCTTTCCTTCCAACACGTGAAGAGCAGTGAAAACGTACTGCTCTAAGAACCAAGATATATGATCCAATCTGCTAGTATTTCATCTAATTCTTCCCAGCCTCCAGAAATGTAAGAAATGAATTTCTATTGCCTATAAGCCACCCATCAATGGAATTGTTAAGAGTAGCTGGAACAGTATAACAAGGACCCAAGGCATCCTCAGCACTGTGTCTTACACTCCATGTTCTGTGACCCAGTAGATTTAGGATTATGCGAGAAGAAAGGACAGGGCAGGGCTGGGTAAAATGGAAATCCACTGCAAAAATTCTGACCAAGATGTATTAAGTACCTATACTAACTCCCCAAAATGAATGTATTCATTATGTACTGCAAATATGTACAAATAAAATCTTTTTAAAAATCTAACTCAGTGCATTTGGGTGACCTGAAAAATCTGCATTTAGAATAAGCTCTGCAATTAGAATAATGTTTTTCCTACCGCAGGTTGAGAACTCCTGCTGCTACCTAATCTACCAAACTCTAAAGGAAAAGCAGCATTAGAAAGAAGACCAGGACTAGGCAATTGTACCCTGAAGAGGCAAAGGAAGAACAGGGAACACTTAACAACTAGCTGCAATATATACGTGTATAAGTTCTCCATGGCAAATGCATTTAAAAACAAGCTGGGTGTAGTGATACACACCTGTAATCCTAGCACTTGGGAGGCTGAGGCAGGAAGATCACTGTGAGTTTGAAGTCAGCCTAGGATACATAATGAGTTTAAGGTCAGCCTGAATTATAAAGTGAAGTCCTGTCTCAATAGATAGATAGATAGATAGATAGATAGATAGATAGATAGATATACATTGATAGATAGATACCAGCAACCAACCAGAACTGCTGTGAGCAACAATTTCAAAGAAGCAGCCACTGTTAAGATTTACTAGGAAATGAGCAAAATGAAATTCCCTCCCTAACAAGAGCCCAAATGTAAGAAAAACTTGCTCTATATGGAGAGATTTTTAAATTTTAAAAAGTATTTTTTGAGTTCTCATAGTCGTAGTTCAGAAATGGGACTACAGGACTATGGCATGTGGACTATGGGACAGTCCCTGGGCTGTGTTCACGAGAAGCTGGGAGAGCCTGGGAGAGACCATGTTCTCGGAGGGCAGGGCACAGACCTTGACACCCTGGCAGGCATTTATTCCCCAGCTGAACCAGTGTCCGTAAAAACCATATAAATTGGGCCTTCTGGGGACAGCAGACAGGTATCGCTGGTAGTGCCCGTGGGGGGTGGGCCAGGCTCAGGGGTCTGTAGTGTTACGTTCTACCATCACCATTCCTGGCAATTCACGTAAATACACATCCAGATCTGGGGACTGAACAACAGCACCTTCTCCCAAAGTCACTAGTCCATGTCTCTGCCTTCTCCACTGCTTCCAGGCCCAAATACATACATGCAAGCACTCAAGCACACACGTACACACGCACGCACACACATGCGCCCACACGCCCATATAGAGGAGACGGGGAGGGCCTGAGCACCAGCAGACAGCATGACTAAGTGCAGAGACAGGCTGAGGCTGCCTTTGTCTGAACAGCTGCTGAATAAGAGAACTGTAACCACATCTCTGAGAAACAGGGACTGAATCCAGACAGACAAAGGGAATGAACAAATCACCCCAGGGAAGGTGAGGGAGGTAACTGGCATCCCTTCACAAAGTGAAAAGTTGATCAGGGATGTAAGATCAAAGTCAGCCCCCAAGAGACGCTGGCCAAGAAGGACAACACGCGGTCTCTAGCTGGGCGTGGCAATGACTGCTCGCCTGATCTAGCCACCTGGATTTCTGAGGTGGCCTGTCTGCCTGAAGGAACTGTTGAGTATCTTCCCAATGCAGGTCCCTGAGGTTTTCATCCACTGCTTATTTGTCTGTTACTGTTGTACATCCTCTTGGTCAAAATCCACAGAGGGCTCATTAGTGGTGAAAGCAGACTCCAGGTCACTTCATTTCACCTCCTGCTTTGTTCCTCTTTTGGGCTAAAGCCAAGAAGCAGGAAACATGAACATTCGCCCTACAGAGCAAAGATGCTTGAGAGTGTGCTCACATGTGCCACACTGTCACCAGCAGTCACACAGGCACACACACTCATACATGCACGTATGTGTGCGGGCGCTCATGTCCATGTTCCCCCTGTGATAGGGCTATGCAAGGTCTCTGTGGTCTGTGTCTTGGGGCACCTGGGGCATCTCCTACTTCCACTGCAAACCCATGACAGGGAGAGTCATGAATAAACCACCAGTCTCATTGAAGAGTCTGCCACTAGCATGATGTCCAGAATTTCTGGAACCTTAGTGCCTTGCTCTGAAGGGCCCTGCTGGTGTTCCGTGGGCGGCCGTCTCCTCCTGCTTCCTGTTTCCCAGGCCACCAGGGCACCCCAGCCTACACTCTGTCATTCATCTCTGCGGTTTAGGTCCTGTTTCTAGCCTTTGTCCGTCGAGGAGGAGACCAGCCAAGTTCCCCTTTCAATAAAGACAACTGTTCTAAATCCAACTCCCATTCAGCAAACAGCCCAGGGGCCAGGCCGGCTTGGATTTTGAAGGGCGATGCTGCCCTCCCTGGCTTGTGCAGCAGCCTGGCCTCCAAATGGGCAGGGGAAGCCCTCTAGTGGCCATGGCTGATGTGACAGCATGGGTGGAAACAGCACTAGAATCGTTAGTCTAACGGAGACCCTCCCACCACGGGGTCACTGCTGACCTCCCACACCCTCTAATCAGCACTCTCCTGAGCTCCCCCATTGTCTATAGTGATGCTCCCCAAAAAGGGAACGTCCTTCTTTGCAAGGTATGTCACTGTCTCAGCTCAGGCTAAGCACCATCACCCCATATGTTGTAGAGGAGTGTGCCCTTCAAATACTGGGGGGACCACTGTGACCCCAGTATAGATGCCCCTGAGGTGTGCTGCCACCCAAATGTGCACAAGTGGAGGAACAGAACCAGAAGTCCTCTGGGCTAACTTTAAACCTCTAGGCCTTGTAAAATCTGACACCGAATCTCCTTTCTAGCTTTTACTGCTGAGTATAATGTAAAGTGAAATGGTTAGAATCAGACTGCCTGGGTTAGAATCCCAGGTCTAGAAATCATTAGGCGTGAAAATGGAGGAAGTGTTCTAAAGTCTTAGTTTCTTTGTCAAACTAAGTTGCCAAAGAGATTAAATGAGGGAGCCTGTGTGTCCGATTTAGTACTGTGCTTGCCACAGACTTAGTGATCAGTAGCTGACGGCTGCTATTTACACTCCTCTGTTGACAAGGCGGCTGGCTTGCTCACAGGTGTGCCATGTACCTTGAACTTTCCATCTGTGCACTTTGGCTTTTGACCTTATATTGACCTAGAATGATCTCTCCCTGCTCTCTTTTACCGAGAGTCCTTCTGTCCTCCCATACCCAGCTCAAATCTCCTCACCTGCTTAAGGACTGGGAAAATAGCGCTGGACTCACCTCCTGCAGGTTATCTATTGTAAGAGGTAACAAATAATTGTGACAGTGCATCATATAAACATCTGTATGGTACTTTTATAGAGTATGCAATCTTTTTAAAAAATTAAAGTCTTAATAGTATTCACCAGCTTTCCCATCATGGGGACACAGTACCTGACACCCACAAGTCAAAGGAGGAAAGGTTTGATTTAGCTCACAGATTCAGAGGGTTCAGTCCATAGCAGGCAGGCTCCCAGGGAGGAACACCATGGCAGAGGATGTGGCAGAGCAAAGACATGTAGGTCATAGAGGGTGAGGAGCAGAGCCAGGGAATAAATAGCATCAGAGAAAAGGGGCAATGGACCAGCCGTAGACTCCCAGGCCTTACCTCCATGACACACCCAGACATACCTAGAAACATGATCCTCCAATCCCCTGGGTGGGTCCCCAGGCCAATCACAGTGATAGTACTCCACTCCAACCACCACTGATAAGTATTTGAGTGTTACTGGGATGGTTATTTAAATTTTGTTTACATTTTACTTTTATGCATAGCTAAGTAATGACCTCAGGTAGATAAAGCTGAATTTTACACTTTTTCTCTCCATAGAGGACATCTAACACAAGAGCTTCACTACATTGATTACTTGGTAAACAGTGCCTTAATTTAGTTAATAGGTGAGTAAATCTTTTCATACTATTAGTACTATATGTTCTCGTTCCTTGAAGCAGTTTTCCATTTATCATTTTATAACCTCTAGCGTCCATTACATCCTAAAAGAAAAGCAAAGCTTAGGACTATTTCATACAGTAGTGACTGCCCCATTGGCCACAAAAACCTGCTAACAAAGTACATTTTTCATATTTGTTTCATCATCACAGCCTGACAGTCTCCAAATAGTATGGTATCGGTGTCAAAAAGAGCAAGGGATAAATTTTTTCAAGTATTAAAACACAGATTAAGTAATTTGTATCAATTATTCACAAATTACTTGGAGCTCTCAGCCTATAAATTAAACTTTAGAGACAAAACACTTGTACTTTAAATTTCAAAAATAGGTGGCATCCCACAGTCTTCATTCCTATGAGAGTAGCTCGGATGAAAAATAAAATTGGCACTACCAAGTGCTGATGAAGATGCCGGAGTCATGGTAACTCTCATTCTCTGTGAGGGACGTGCAAAATGGCACAGCCACTTTATTTTTGCTTGTTTGTTTGTTTTTGTTTTTCTTCTGATACAGGGAATCGAACTCACGACCTTGCACTTGCCAGGTAGGTGCTTTGCCACTGAGCTAAATCCCCAGCCCAGCACAGCCACTTTAGAAAACAATTTCCCTATGAGCCAGCAAATCACACCTAAAAATACACACTTCCACTCACACAAAAACATGTAGACTAATGTTTATAGAATATAAAAGTGGAGAACAGAGTAGTGATTGAACAGAGTAGTAGGATGGTGTTTGACTACCAAAGGGTAGCACAAAATAATTTTTGGAGGTGTGGCAATGTTCTGTATCCTGATTTGTGGTTACACAATGCACACATTGGAACATATAGAACTATATGTAAAAAAAATTAGTATTTACTATACATCAACAAATTTGTTAAAAACCCAGAGGTAGGGGGAGGGAAAGGGGACATAGAAGGATTAAGGTGTGTTATGTAACGTACCAACTCCCTGTGGTGAACGCAATCATTATGTACTGCAAACATGTATTAATAAAAAAAATTTAAAACAACCAAGAGGCAAACATGCAATTTAATCTCAGTAAGTAGAGGATAGAGTAAATGGTACTATTAGTTAGTTAAACATAGAGGTATTAATCCCCATCCAAACAAGGCAAGGGCTAGGCAGAAAGGAAACCAGACCTAGTGACAGAGTTTAAAGCATTGCATTGGGCTAGACAAGCAGCACGGTGGCACAAACACAAGGCCCTGAGTTTGAGCCCCAGTATCACACACAAAAACTTTTTTGAATTTTTTTAATGCTTTGGAATCTGCTAAAGCTGAATCCCTGGTCTATCGCTTATGAAATGTGTATTCTTTTTTTTTTTTTTTTTTTTTTAAAAAAAAAAAAAAGGATAACATAATAATAGGGGGGACTTAGCAAATTACAGACAAAGTGGTAGGAAATTATCAATGGTTATCGTTTTACATATTATTATCTACAAAATAGTTTCTCAGGAAAACAAATAGACAAATAATAGTGAGTTGGAGACAAAAGAGGTAGGAGATTATCAAGAGTTGTTGTGCTATACTTTGGTATCTTCAAAGTGGCTTCTAAATGAAATGTGTATTCTTCATAAGTTGTTTAACCTCTTTGAACTTTAGTTTATGAGGATAATAAACCAGCACATGAACACAGTAAAGGTCTAGATGTGCTAATATTGTTATTATTGTAGTCTGCTAATAACTAAACTGGTAATGCCAATAGTAATGGTGACTCTAGCTTTAAAGTACATTCAGAACCTAGCTAGTCTTAGCATATCCACTGCTACTACCTTGGTCCTAGCCATGGTCACCTCTTGCAAATAGACTGCAAATTGCTCCCATCCTATAGTCAATTCTCAACCCCGAGGCCAAAATGATCTTTTAAAGCAAGTCAGATTACTTCATTAAGTTGCTCAAAACATTGCTGGGGTTCTGTCTTCACTCAGAGAAAGCCTTCGTCACTTCCCAGAAGATCCTACATTCTCCAGATCCTTTCCCTTCCTTTTGTTATCTCCTACTGCTTTCCTCTTGCTCTGTTTCTTCCCCAAAGGCCTTTTCCTTGAACACATCAGGCATTCAGTTAAGGCCTTTACCCTGGCTCTTCCCTCTCTAAAATATTTTCTTCACGTGCCTGTGTTGTTCTCTTACTCATGACTTTACTTGATTGTCATCTTCTCAAAAAGAAAAAAGAAACAAACACATATAGAAAAAGAAAGAAACACACAAAAAAACCACTCATTCTGACCACCATATTCAAATTTTCAACCTGTTCTACTGTCTCCCAAACTTCAAGTCCTCTGAATTTTGTCCAACTTTTTCTTTCCGTCACACTTACTACCTTCTAAAATAATGCACGTATGTATATGTATATGTAGTATATAACAAAACTGGGTACTGACAGATGGATCTCTCATAAATTGCTGGAAGGAGTGACACTTGGTACTTTGGAAATCTTTTTGAGAAACTCCACTACAGCTAAATGCCATTTTCTGCTATGCATAAGCCCAATAGAAAAGAGTGCTTCTCTCTACCAGAAGATATATGGCAATGTTCAAAACAGCTTTATTCATAATATCCCCAACGTGGAAACAACCAAATATCAACCTACAATAAAACAAATAAATAAAATATGGTATTTTCAAACAATGGGACAATACACAGCAGCAAAGAATGAATTACCTACCCGTGGTCCTCATTATCAGTATAAATGGATCACAGACCTAGTATTAAGGAGAAAACATCAGAGACTATAGTATATACCCTATATGATTTAGTTAAAATTCAAAGTAAACTTTTAGTGATAGAAATTAGAATAGAGGCACTTATTTCCCTATTGGGGAGGTAACCTAATCTCCTGAAAACAGTGATAGCAATTTTCAAAGATGGTGAGATAATTGCAAATAAAGTACATGTAACATCTAGTACCAATTCCTGGCATTGAACATTTGCTAAACAAACAATAGTTTGCATTCGTGTATGTCTTCCATGTATGTTAGTTTAATAATTGCTAAGTAAAAGAATTTATACTCAACCTATTGATATTTAGTCAGTCGATTTTATAGGCATTCAACCTAAAAAGTCTAGTTGCATATACTGCTAGTTGCTTCCCAATAACCATGCCTCTTTCCTTTCCTTTCCTTTCCTTTCCTTTCCTTTCCTTTCCTTTCCTTTCCTTTCCTTTCCTTTCCTTTCCTTTCCTTTCCTT
>NW_004955423.1:4361089-4407502 GCF_000276665.1 Chinchilla lanigera | reverse complement strand
CAGGGTCTCATTGTGTAGGTCAGTCCCGTCTTGAACTTGCTTATGAAGCCCAGGCTGGCCTCAAACTCACAACAACCCTCCTGCCTCCTGCCTCCGCCTCCCAAGTGCTGGAATTACAGGCGTGGAGCACCATGCCCAGTGCCGTTCCTTTTTCTTTCTTGCTGATACAATCCATGCTTTTGTTCAGGACAGCCCTGGTTAATCTAAGCCCCATTTCCAGACATCCACTTTCCCAATTCCCTCTTTGCAGCTGGGGTGCCCATGTCCCCCATTTTGGTCGTGAGACTTAAGTTCTTTTTAAAATTTATCTAATTTTTATTAGTAATGTTTCTAGTAGTAGTGATGATATTCATCGTGTGGAGTTGGTACCTGTACCTAACACACTTTCTTTTCTCATCCCTTTCCCCTCCCCTCAGAAAAGATGTCTCGAGCTTCCAGATAGCCGAACACAGAGAGGTTCCTGGGTGGTGGCATGACAGAGGGCATGGAAGCCACATGTCCCTTCTCACCACCTCACCCTATGCCTCTCTTCAACTGCATCCTTTGAAATATCCTTCATAATAACCAGTAAATGAGGACACACTGATGATCCATCTTGATAGCAGTGAAAATAAAAAAACTAAAATGAAAGAAAATGATCCTATCAGCTCCTTACTCTTGGACTCCTTAGCCTCCAGAACTAAGAGAAAAAAATGATTGTTTTTATGCCGCCCTGTGTCAGTCAGGGTTTACTAGAAAAACAGACATAATGCAAGATATATAAATGTATGAGAAATTACAAGATTGGCTTACAATGGTCAGCCACAAAGTAAGATGAGGAAGTGTGCAGAGGGTGACTGAAGTGTTCGGTCCAAGGTCGGGAGCTCACTGCAGTGTCCACACAAGTCCGTATCGGGAGACTGATGGGCTTGTGATAGAATGCTGAAGAATCTGTGCCAGAAGGCTGAAGAGTCCCAGGAGGAAGTCAAACAGTCTGTGCCAGAAGGCCAGAGACAATGTCCAAGCTGAAGACGAAGAAGGCTGAAGCTCCTTCAAACAACCAGCAGTCAGTCTGTCTTAGTTACTTTTCTCTCATTGCTGAGACAAAATACCCGACACCCCAAATTAAGGAAGGGAAGGTTTATTTAACTCATAGTTTGTGGAGGTTTTAGTCCATAATCAGCTGGCTCCAAGGCAGGGTGGCAGGGCACAGGGGTAGCAGTTCAAGGCAGCAGAAGACAGCAAAAGTAGCAAGAGCAAGCCTCTTTTCTTCCCTTATATTGTAAGCAGACTATCATCCCTCAGGGCGGGTGTAGCACTCATACCATCTCCCTGCCCTCCTCTTGCACAGGATGAGAATGTTTAAAAAGTGAGAACCCTGGGCCCCTGCTGAGTTACTTAGTTAAACTGTCAAATTTCTCAAGTTGACACAATGCATCAACCGTTACACAGTTCCCTTTATGCAAAAAGGAGTTAGTCCATCTCTAAGAGTTACTAAAGTCCTAACAGTTTCAGTATTGCTAAAAAGTCGAAGTCCCAGTGGGGCTGGGGATTTAGCTCAGTGGCACAGCGCCTGCCTGGCAAGCATGAGGTGGTGAGTTCAATTCCCAGTACTGGAAAACAAAACAAAACAAAAAAAAAAAGAATAAAAGTCCAAGTCCCAAGTCTCCTCTGAGATGTAAAGCAAACTCTTAGCTGTGAGCCCCTGCACATTAAAAAGTTAAACGCTTCCAGCATTCAATGGCATAAGATAAACGTCTTCATTCCAAAAGTTACAAACAGGGGTGGGTACAAAGGAATGGAACCAAAGCAAGTTCACAGTCCAGCAGGGCAAACAACTTGGGCAATCTGCAGCAAGTTATGAGCTCCAAAAGGCTAGAGTGGCTGCACCCCTATGGCATTTCCCATGGTTGTAACCCCCACAGCTTCTCTCTTAGGCCCACTTTGCTCCCTTTGCAGGGAGCAGCTTCTCTCTTAGGCCCACTTCTCTCTTAGGCCCACTTTGCTCCCTTTGCAGCTCTCCTTAGATAATCCACATTCCTGGCTTTTCCAAATTTCTGGAGCCTCCACTGCAACTTTGGCTTTATACTCACAGCTTCACACACTGCCCTCTCAGGGGCATACTGCCTGGCCTCCCAGGCCTTCTGAAATTGAGGTGGAAGCTTTCTTGACCTCATAACTCTTGCATTCTGCATGCACCTAAAACCAGTGCCACCTGGATGACGCCAAGGTCTGCTGCTACCTGAAGAGGTAGCCAGGCTTCCTTCTATCTTGGTTGTAGGGGTTGGGTGCCTGGATCATTGAGCACTAAACAAATTTTCTATGCTGCCACCATCCTGGAACATGCTGCTCTGAGGCTTCCTCTTCAAAGTAAAGTCTTTCACTTTTGCAGGTTTGAGGCTACAAAGGTTGGGGACTTGCTGCTTCTTGTGATGCCCTCAGGCCACATTTTCTATTCTCCTGTTCCTTCTCAGCATTCGAGATCTCAGCTTCATTCTTGTAGTCCACAGATTTACTGGAGCTTCCTTTCTGGACAAACTCACAATTTCTAAATCAATCTGCTAGGGTTTTTGCTCCTGATTCTCAATATAGATCTGGCTAACACCGGGCGTGGTGGCACATGCCTGTAATCTCAGCACTCGGGAGGCTCAGGCAGGAGGATCGTTGCAAGCTCGAGACCAGCCTGGGCTACAAAGTGAGCTCAAGGCCAGCCTGAACTGCATAGTGAGACTCTGTCTCAAAAAGACATACATACATACATACATACATACATACATACATACATAAATAAATAAATAAGATCTGGCTAAAAGTCCCCAACAATAGCTATGTCACCACCTCAACATTCAACTGTCTTGAAATTTCTTCTGCCAGATTAGTTGGTCCACTGCCCTAAATCTCAGTCTCAGGCAAAGTTTCTAGACATAAGCAAAATGCAAGAAAACTTTCTGCCAAGCTATACTATACATTGTCTGGAGTCCAACAGGCAATGCAGTCCTTCTTTCTAGCAGAAACCTCCCAAACCTGGTCTTTACCAGCAGGATTTCTATCAGCCTTCTGGTTTTCTGAGCTCTGACCAGAATCTCCATATAGAACAGCCTGAGGTGTTCCAAGTGCTAATTTTTCGGGTGACTTCTCCAAACTTTCCCCAAAGTCATTCCCAAAGGCTCTTGAACCACATGGTCAGGTATAGTCACAGCAACAATTGCACTTCTCTGGTACCAAATTCTGAGTTAGTTACTTTTCTCTCATTGCTGAGACAAAATACCCAATGCCAAAATTAAGGAAGGAAAGGTTTGTTTGTTTTTGTTGTTGTTGTTGTTGTTTTTGTTTTTCTCCGGTACCAGGAACCGAACTCACGACCTTGCGCTTGCCAGGCAGGCGCTTTTGCCGCTGAGCTAAATCCCCAGCCCCAGGAAGGAAAGGTTTGTTTAGCTCACAGTTTGTAGGATTTCAATCCATAATCAGCTGGCTCCAAGGCAGGGTGGCATGGCACAGGGGCAACAGTTCATGGTGGCAGGAAACAACAAAAGCAACAAGAGCAAGAAGAGGGGATACAGGCCTCTTTCCCTCCCTTATATTGGTATGCTGATACATCCACCCCTGGGTGGGTGTAGCACTCACACCATCTGTGTGCCCTCTTCTTGTACAAGTTCAGGACATTTACAAGGTGAGGACCCTGGCTCTCTGCTGAGTTGCTTAGTTAAACTTCTAAGTTTCTCAAGTTGACACAATGGACAGCATTCTAGAATGGTAAGGATGTAGAACTGTTGAGTTACTTAGCTAAGATTCTAAACTTCTCAAGGAGACACAATGTATCAACCATTACAACCCACCCCTTGTCAACTTGGCAACCAGACACATTTCTTTAAACTGGTCTCCAGATACAAAGACATGCTCATTCTTATCATTTCACAACTTGAACATCATGACACAGGTTTAACAATCCTTAAAAACCAGTATTAAATCTCTCAACATTATATTACATTAGAACAATAACATTCTATCCCTGGCCCCCCAAAGACTCGTGTACATCCCCTTATGCAAACCCCCAAAAGAAGGAAAGATGGAAGGAAAGGAGGGAGGAAAAAGAGGGAGAAAGGAGAGAGAGAGAGAGGAGAGAGAGAGAGAGAGAGAGAGAGAGAGAGAGAGAGAAACAGAGAGGTAGAGAGAGAGGGGGGGAGAGAACAAAAACATATACTCTCTAGCTGCCTCCTATTTTCAACCTTTGGACAAATGATGTTTCAAGCTGTGATAACTATACTTTGACCATAAGAACCATAGAGATAAAGGCCCAAAGGCTAAGGAGGGTGGAAGAATGTTAGACAAAGGGTACCCAAAAGCCAGGCATGGTGGCACATTCTTCTAATCCTAGCACTCTCCCTGGAAGTTAAGGCAGAAGGATTCAAAGCTCAAATCTAACCTGGCCAATTCTGCAACTCGGGGAGACTTTGTCTCAAAATAAAAAATAAAAATGAAATAAGGATGAGGATATAACTCAGTGCAAAGGTTCTGTGTTGAAGTCCCAGTACCACCAAAAAAACTCACCAAAATGAAGTTATATAGGAGTAAATTCCATTGTTCTATGGAACAGTTGGGGTGGGGGGATTTACAACAACCTATTACATATTTTTTGAATAATCAGAAATGAGGAGGTCAAAGTTTCTAAAGACAAAGTAATGATAAGAAGATGAAACATTAATTACTCTGACTTGATTGGTACATATTGTATATATATATATTGAAAGATCATCCTAAACTCCACAAGTATATACTATTGTTACTTATTAATAAATTTTTAATATTGAGATGGAAATGATAACTACTCTGATTTGATCATTATACACAGAGTCCTAAAATAGAACAATTACCAAATCATCTACCTTTAGGCTTTTGTTTTCAGAGTTAATCAGCCTTATTATTTAAGCTCACCAATAGATAAGTATTCTATTACTTGCAGCTAAAATCATCCCCAACTGTGGTTGTTCCCTTGGAAAATACAAACAAGTGTACAAAAGAGATTTGTAAATTGATAGTTAATCCATCTTATTATTTTCTCTTTCCTTTTCTCAGTGTCCAAGTATAACCCATCGCGTTCATAGTCTTTCCACGAGCCTCCTCCTTGCCAGTTTACAGAAATGTCTCCATTTTCTAGGTTAAACACCTCTCGGTGATACAAGCACACACTAATGGGGTCAGTAATTTTCCTTAGGCCTTGAGACCAAGAAATAAAAGTTGAAAGTTAGGAAAATTCTACTCAGTTGTTGAGTCTTGTTGGAGGTTGTCCAACTCCTAAGCTCTGGCAGTGGATATATTAACCTAAATGTGCCCACAAACACAGCAGGGCACCACCCCCAAAAATGTAAATGTACTATAAATAGGTCATTCATTCAAACGTGGCTCCTTTCTGGCTGACGAACTTGTCACAAAGTTAATGAAGTCCCACTCCTCCCCATTTGCACAAGCCATTGGCAAGGTCCTGTTTGGGGCCCCAGCAAAACATGTTTATATAATCATACGCTTTTGCAAAATTTTTAAGACATCAGCCACAGTCACTCAAGACCTCTGTCTCCTGCCTCTCTGGCAGCTCTTCTGTCATACTTTCCTTTCTGTATAGTATGTGAAAAATGGCCAGGGCTGAGAAGAGACAGAGTTTGGGGTAAGTGGGTTCCATTTATGCGGCTCATCTCTGCATGTCGGCACTATCGCTAGCTATCATGCTGCAGGAATTGATTCCAACACTGTTCCTAACATCCTTTTGCTGATTTACCCAGTATCAGACACACAGTTGCACTATCAGAGGATACACTGTGATAAGAACATAACCCAGGCATCGGAAGTCTGGGTAAGAAAGAGAAGCAGGTTTTTAAAAGAATGAAGTGAGCTGTCATGGTGATGCACACCTATAATCTCAGCACTTGGAAGGCTGAGGCAGGAGGATCACCATGAGTTCAAGGCCAGCCTGAACTATACAGCCAGACCCTGTCTCAAAGGGAGGTGGGGCACTGGGGATGTGGCTCAGCAGTAGAGCTCTTGCCTTGCATGCACAAGGCCCTGGATTTGATCCCCAGCATCACAAAAAAAAAAAAGAAAAAAAAAAGAAGCAAGAAGTTAGAGTTTAAGATTCTACCAATCCTAAGACATGTAAAATATAAGCAGAGAATTTCATTCTCAGAAATGCCAAATCAAAGTAGAAGCTCTGTCCTTGCTTAGGATCAAGGCTGGCCATCCTGCAGCTATTTTAGGCTTTACCTCAGGATCTCCTACAGGGGACAATGGACCCACAGAGTGTGGGGCTGGAGGAGCTGCCAAAGGAAATGAGCCTCAATGCCCTCTGAGAACCCCAGCCAAGGACCATCAAAAGTGCCCTCAAGAGAATGTCATCGTTAAGCATCAGCCTACTTCTGTGCAAAGCCAAATTATGGCAGACAAGCAGCAGTAAGCCAATCCCTGCTTGTGTTTTCCCTTCCAGCCTCTGTCCCAAGCCCTCTGTCCCCCGGGGTAAGCTGAGCAAGGGAAGGAAAACAGGAAAGGTGGCACAAAGGAGCAGCCTCCCTTTCCCACACTGATGAGGCCCCAGCAAAGAGATCTGACAGTAAAGAAAGTTCAGGGCTTTCATTTTGTTCTTACCAGGGCTTGGTATTCTGATATGTAACGGGCTGTGTGTGTGACTCTGACGGGCACAGAACTGACTGTGCATTTCTTTAGGGTGAATTATATTCCTCTGGGGCAGGGAAAGATTACCACACAAAATAGACCGTGTAGGATTAACAGGAAAAAGAGTTGGCTTGTGCTTTTATCACGTTCTAGAAGTCATATTAATATTTACTCAATATTTCTGTTACTTAAGAATATGCAAGTAGAAAGCCTACACATAGCCTAAAGTTCTAATTATGGTATCGACCTGACACCATTTTCTGATCCATGTTTTAATAGAGGTTTAGTGAACTCTATACTCTAAATCATTTCCATGTTTTGGTCTTAATCTGAACTATTAATTCAGTCAATTACTATTTATTAAAGTCCAGCAGTTTCAGCTCTTGATTTTGGTTTAGGAAACAGATGCTTCCGAAACACTGCTCCGGTCCTATCCATCAAGAAGTTTCTGTGACTCCCCGTGGTTTATGGCAGAGAGGCATTGCAGCGTGGTGGGGCTTCTCATCACCTCGCCTTACCTCCTCTGCACTCTGATCTGCGTCCTGGGGGGGGGGTAGTGCCCTTACCTCTCTTTTCCACCCCCCACCCCCTGCACTACCCTACAGGCTATGTGATGTATCAGAGGACTTAATCTGCTCTCAGTAGAGCCCCTCTCTTTGTCCACCCAAATCATTCAGATAAGAAGGAAATGGAATTACTTTTCATTTGGATTCCACTTACATTGTTCTTTCTCTTTTGTTATTAAGCTAGGAGAGTGATGTTCTCTGTTGGCAGCAGCCCAGGGATAATCCTTTTAGTGCAGATCTCCTCCCTAATGCATATCCTGGGGAAGGAAAGCTTAGAGGGACCCGGGGACCCCTGCAGCTTATTTATCTCCTGGGGCTCTTTAGTCCCTGCCCTTTACCTCTACTCTGACAGTGGCTAGGAGGTTTTGGGGGGTCAAAGCAGCTTGGTTGGGAGAGACAGGACAGGTACAAAGGTTGAGCTGCCCTCAACTTGCAGAGTTCTTTGTAGTTCACATGTTTAAATGAGCTGTGCTAAGACACTCTGCCTCTCCACTCGCCCCTCCCGTCTCTGCACACCCTGTTTAGGATGGCATGGAAGTGAATCTGGAGTTAAGTATGATGGTCCTGTTGCAGCTTACTATGTGTCATTTTGGAAATACTAAAAATAGCTAACCATGAAAAACAGCATACACGATAAAAAGCACAGATTCTGTGGTTTTTAAAAACTCTTTGTTCTTCATCTTCATGTTCAGTTTAATAAGCATTAAGCCACTGTTTTAAACATTGAGAAATACAAAGTTGAGCTAGGATGGGTGGTATAGTTTATGCCTAGGTGTCCCCCCAAAGCCTCATGTGGTCATAGGTGAGGCTTCTCAGAAGTGGCTGAATCTAGAGTGATGCGGGGATCAGGTGTGCATGATTACTAAACTAGTGCACTGACTGGTTTGGCATAACTGTAGGTAGGATTAAGGGTGTCCCAACCCGGGTGTGCGTGTTACCTGCCCTGAGTATGAGTAGCTTGGATAAAATATAAGGGACAGAAAGAGTGCTAGTGTTGGCGCTTGTCACTCGTTGCTTGCTGCCTTGCTGCCTTCTGCCTTCTGCCTGCCATGAACTGTTTCTCCTCCAAGATGCCACCCTGCCTTGGGTGGAGCCAGTTAACTATGAACTGAAACTTCTACACACTGTGAGTCAAAATAAATCTTTCCTCCTTTGACCTTGGGTGTCAGGTATTTTGCCTCAGCAATGAGAAAAAGTAACGAAGGAAAGTAACTAAGGCAATGGGGCTGAGTACAGACTTGGCCTGGCCAGAATCTTCAACAGCTGCCACCTCAGAACCACCCAGGTAACACGAAGATGATAATAGTAAATTAAAAGTGGGAAATTTCATGAAAAGAGTAAAAACATCATCCTTGTGGATCTAAGACCTAAGGCAAGAGGATTTCACGTTTGAGCCCAGCCCGGGCAATTTAGAGTGTTAGGAAGATCTTGTCTCACAAAAAAGGCTGGGGATGTAGGTCAGTGCAATCCCCAGTACTGAAAAAATACAGAAAAATAAAAGCAACCACGGGATAATATTTAACACCTTCTGCCCATCAGAGTTTTAAAGCTACCACAGGAGAAGATTATAGTCTTGGGATAAGAAATGAATGTGTCAGAAATAAATCACAAGGGTAAGGCTCTTGATAATGAGCTGTGTTTGCCCACTGGGCACTTCCCAAGGTGGGCATTGGTGGGCATTAGTGGGCATGACCTTCTGGTAAGTAGTGCCCTGGGCACAGGAGACAATCCCTTCCCATAGCTAGTACCAAGGTCTTGTTTCTTCTAAGGGGCATCCTCCCGTTATGTAGCCAAGAAGGGGCCTGGAGGAAAATTCCCCTGCACAAGTTACTTCTCCTTTCTCATTGCCTTTCCCAGAGACCCTGCCGAGACCCAGCAAGTCTGTCACGATTGAGGTGCCTGGGCATCACAACCTAGCACTCAAGGTACCACTGGATTTCCTCCTACCTACAACAAGAGAACTGGTCACATAAAGGTATTCTTCTCAGAGTCGATGTGTTTTCCAGCAGTTACTGCTATTGGAGCATTTTTGTGTCTGTCGCCACAGAGCTATGTGCTGGATGTACAGTGACACACAAGACAAGAGCTGGCTGCCCCTGAAGACCACGGAGAATCCAAATGTATCTCATTTCCTTCTGAGTTCCCCACAGTACAAACCGCCATGGAGTTTGAAGTTTTCTTTCCTCTCCTTCACTAAACAGTCCCAAGCTTTCTCCTTTAAGAGCTGCCCCCAAAAGACTAGCTCAGGGTTATTCACACACACGCAGACCATTGCCCAGGTAGCTTCAGAGCAAGAGAATAACACGCTTGCCCCACATCCTTCTCTATCACAGTATCCCACTTGCTGCCTGCTGGGTGCTTCTAGTCTGAGAATATTTTATTAAGTAATGTGTTTCTGTTATTATTCCACCCTCACACTGGAATGTAAAGTCTAGTGAGGTAAAGACTGAACTTATTCTTGGTTAGACTGAATCCTTACTTCACTATAAACCCATTACATGTCACAAATGCTCAACAATACTTATTGAATTAAAAAATATGTGAAAGTAAGGAAGGGAAAAAAGAACAATAGGAAACTAATACAATATGTCTGATTCATCTTTCTTTCCATGACAACTTAGCAAAGCCCTTGCTGTCAGATGATATTCATTAAGTAGGGACTAAGTGAGGGAACATCAAAGAACTACTCTTCTCTAGCTATAGTTTATTTTTTATTAGGGTAAAATATGTGTGATATTTATCACCCTAATTATCCATAAGTATGGAGCTTAGGCATTAAATACATTCACAATGTTGTACAAACATCACCACTATTTGTACCCAATAACTATCTCTACCCATTAAATAACTCCCCCCTACACATGCTCCATCCCTAACCCTTTCCTGTCTCTATGGATTTCCCCAGTCTAGATACTTCAAATAACTGAAATCATAATAGACATATGCCCTTCAGTTGACTTTTTCACTAATAATGTTTTCAAAGTTCATCCATATTGTAGCATGTACCAAAATTGCATTTTTATGGCTGAATAATATTCCTTTATATGTATATAATCACATTTTATTCATCATTGATCTGTTGGTAGACACTTGCATTGTTTTCACTTTTGGTTATTGTTAGTAATGCTGCTATATAGTTTGATGTACAAATACATGTTCAAATACTTGTTTTCAATTCTTTTCAGCGTATACCTCAATGGAATTGCTGAGTTATATGGTAGTTCTGTTTAACCTGTTAAGAAACTGCTAAATTATTTTTCATAGTGGCTTCACCATTTTATCTCCATGCCAGCAATGCAAGAGTTTTCCAGTTTCTCCACAACCTCACTAACACTTATTATTTCCAATCTTGTTTTGTTTTTAATTATCGTCATCCTAGTAGTTATGAAGTAGTCCTGTGTATCCCTATGGATTTGATTTGCATATTTCTAGTGACTAATGATGTTGAACATCTTTTCATGGATTGATGGGCTAAGTATACAGTTTCTTTGGAGAAATTTCCATTTGAGTCTTTTCCTTACTTTTGAATTGGGTTAATTTTTTTTCCTTGTTGTTGCTAAGTTTTATGCATTCTTTTGATGTTTCAGGTACTAATCTCTTATCAGATGTGTGATCTGAGAATATCTCCTCCATTCACTAGGTTGTATGTTTTGTTTGGTAGTATCCTTTGACATACAAAAGTTTTAATTTTGATGAAGTACAATTTATCTATTCTTTTGTTACTTGTGCTGCTGCAGATGATCTCGATCTGGATGATATATGGATCCTGTCTGAATGTCTTACAAAAAGCATCTGAGAATCCTTGATTTGTTATTCTACCCTCTATCATGATATAAAGGATCTTCTAAATAGCAGAATTTGTATGTAGATAATTCTCTTACACAGGAAAATTTTTGACTAAGCAGTTTGTTCCAAAAGCCCAAAATTGTAAAACAATCCAAATCTCTGTCAATAGCTGAGTGGATAAATATACTGTGAAGTGCTGAAATGATGGAATAATGTCACAAAGAATTCAACCCTATAACAGCTCCAAACATGGGCAAACCTCACTGACATACTGACAACGAGGGAAACCAGACACAAAAATGTACATACTGTGTGGTTACACTGTCACGAAGTTAGAGAACAGAAAGATGAAAATCTATGATGAAAGAGGATAGATTTGTGATGACTTAAATTAGGCTATTAACTGGGAAAAGACCTAAGAAAAACAAGGAAGGCCTGTGGGCTATTGGAAGTAATTCACATCTTGATCTAGGCAGTGGCTGTGTGTGTGTGTGTGTGTGTGTGTGTGTGTGTGTGTGTGTGTGTGCATGAATTCAAGTTTATACATGAGTACCTTCAGATTTATGTATTATATCTCATTTAAAAATTTTTAAAATCTCTGTGATGTTCACAGGTTTCAGGTTAATATATGACTTTGGTGGGTTGTCCCATCAGAACATGATCTGAACAATCTTCATAATGTTCTGCCTTCTTCGGAAAGCTTACAAATGATAGCTAGTTAAAGATAGTCAATCCACAAGAAATAGCAGTTCTTAAGGAAGTCACAGCCACTGAGAAATGAGCTTGTGGCAAGAAGAGTTTCCCTGAGGACTAGACAGAAAGGTTGCCAATAATTAGCTTCTGTGTCACTGTTGTAGTCTTAAAATAAAAATGCATTGCCTGGGGAAAATTGAGTGAGCAACCACATAGGATACTTTGATTACTGTTGCCCTTGATGGGTGCTCAGAGATGTGAGTTGTTGCTTTGATACTTCAGGTATCAGGAAAAGAGGTTTAAAACATGATGATCATTAGAACAGATTTTTTCTTTTCCAATCAAATTTTGTTGGTATGTTTTAGATATGCATAATGATCACATTCATCATAGAGAATCTGAACTTATATGTGACACAACTTGTTTCCTTTTTTTCCCCCATCCCTTTATTCTCCTTTCAACTCCTCTTCCCTTCCACATTTACAGAGGCTTTTTCCCATTTTTTTCCTTCTTTTCTCATTTGTTTTTACTTTTCCCTACTTTCCTTTGCCCCTCCCCCCTCCCTTGTTCCCCTTCCCATTTGAACATATCTTCCCATTTCACGATATCTATTATATATTTTGGAGTTTATTTATACTTTTGGTTTCTCACCCCAGAGAAACAATGTGGTATTTACACATGCATGCCTGATTTATTTCACTTTAGAGTGTGGTCTCAAGGTGCATCCATTTACCTAGGAATGCCTTGAGTTTATCCTTCTTTATGGCTGTGTAGTACTGCACTGTATGAAAAAATATCATCTTTATCCATTCACCAGATGATGGGCATTTGGGCTGTTTCCAAGATTTGGCTATTACAAACTGTTGCACTATAAGCATGGGTGTGTGTACATCACTGTGGTATGATGCTTTTAATTCTTTTGGAAAGATACCAAGAAGGGGAATAGCTGGGACAAATGGAACCTCTAGTCATAGTGTTTTGAGGAATCACCACACTGATTTCCAAAGTGGTTGCACCAGTCTGCACTCCCATGGACAGTGGAGAAGGGTTCCTTTTTCCCCACAGCCCCACTAGTATTTGTTATTGGTTGATTTCTTGATGATAGCCATTCTTTCCGGGGTAAGATGGAATCTCAGTGTTGTTTTAATTTGCATCTCTCAAATGACCAGTGATGGTGAAGATTTTGTCATATATTTATTTGCTGTTTGTATTTCTTCATCGGAGAAGTATGTAACATTCAAGCAGGTGCCATGTTGACACAGACTCAGATGTGAAATTGAGGAGGCACAAAGTAATAGCACTTGATTTCAAATTATTCACTAATTGTTCTCTAAGCAAAATATCTAACCTGGAGGAAACAATCCCTGTTGCTTATACTATGTGAACAAAATTATATTTTAATCACTTAGGTGGGCACTAGGTGGTTAGAAATATCAGTCATCAGCCCACGTCCCTGAAGCAAGGGCATGATTAGCTCTTGACTGCAAGGGTGGTGTTAGGAGAGAAGATGGGATGAACAGGTAGCACTCGACCTGGTTATCACACCATAGAAGATTAAGCTGTTATTCAATTAGATTTATAAAGTGGTCTGACAAAACCAAAGTGTATTTTGGTGAGGATAGGAAGTGGAGTTGCATATCTGGTTCACCTTGGGTCCCACGGCAGATGTAAAATAAAATGCTATGTGAAAGTGAGTAGTAAAAGAACTTAAAAGAACTATTCTAACTTAAAAACCATGCCTTGGTCATGTGTGCTGTTTCACAAGTTTTCAAGATACTGAAATGCATTAAGAAGCATGACAGAAACATAAGAGCTAAAATGAATGCATATTGCTGTCTATATTATGTTTTGCTTTGAGTATTTAGAAAGATCTCTTCTTTCAGAAGGATTAATTTTTGAAGAAATTAAAGACATTGACTTCTACTAAGCAAATATTATGCAGTGGATATAGAACTCCTGAGGCATTATTCTATGACTTGCAAACTACCCAAATTTCTGGAAAGCTCCCTTAATACATCTCCTTAAAAGGAATTCTTAAAGAATTAGAAATTAATCCTGCTTTAGAAAAAAAATAGGCGTGGCATCCTCACTTATGTAATTTCCAAGGCTACTGTAAAGGGATTTGGTCTGTGGTAACCTTACCAATAAGGGTCACAATGGAACTGAGTTTAGGGTTTAGCACCTAACTATGATAGAGGGTTTGTTCACCATGAGGACCTAGGTCCCATGTGCAGTACCCAAACACAAAAACAGCCAACTTTAAATGCCACCAAAACATTCCAATATACTGCTGAGCTCTGGACTGAACCAGCAGCAGAGGTCTACTGTGAAAGATCTTTAAAATGGGACCAACTCTTTCTTGCCTATGACAGTTTACGTAGCACATATTTTTTGGTGTCAAGGGCTCATTTCAAGCCTTCCTTTTGAGAGTCATTTTTTTCAAAATGCTCACACAACCAACAGATGGCAGAATTGGCTACGTTGTTCTTCTATGATTAAACACAAATCTCTATCCATATCAAGCAAAATGATATTTTTAAAAAGTGATGTGTTTCGTTAAGAATCTGAATATCCTAAACACAGACATGTGCGTTTCTCTTGCTCTTTTCCATTTCAAAGTACTACATTTCTGACACTCTTAAATTTTACCCAAAAAAAAGTCCTCACCTTTGGCCAGGACTAAAAAGTGATGGCAGGCCCAGTTCAAGAAAGTATAGGGTAGCCAGGCATGGTGGCACATGCCTGTAATCCTGGCACTCAGGAGGCTGAGGCAGGAGGATCATTGTGAGGTAAAGACCCACCTGGGCTACAAAGTAAGCTCAAGGTCAGCCTGAATGGCATAGTGAGACCCTGCCTCAAAAAAAAAAAAAAGACAAAAAAAGGAAGGATAGGGTTTGTGAGTTAACTCACTACTTAACTCACTACATATCTGACACCAAAGAAGAGGTTTGCTTCACATCAACTAATTCTCCATTTCTCTGAACAGCTGGTCCACTTTCAACTCAACTATATTCTACACTATGTAGAGAGAGTATCTGACCCCACAGGTGAAAGGGCTCCATCTCACAAGCCCGCCATTTTAGATGCCAGTCACAAGCTCTGGGATACCCATACTTCTGACCAAACAACTATAAACTAGGGGTTTCTACCACCCCCTGCTCAGGTTCAACAATTTGCTAGAACAATTCACAGAACCCAGGAAAGCATTTTACTCAGATTAGCCCAAGGATAAGGATCCAAGAAGAGAAGGAGAGGGATCCTGTGTGGGCCAATGCCCAGGACACAGCCTCTCTGGGCAGCCAGTTCCAGCCTGCCTGTGACCTCAGAACGGCCCTCCAGGCCCACCCGGGCGGATGGGAGACAGAGAACGTGGGCAAGCGAGAGACAGTGAAGGAAGCTATCCAGGCATCTCTCTTCTTCCTTCCAGAAGAGTACCAGCCTGAAACACAGAAGCAGTACTGGCCCAAAATCAAGCTCATTTAAACTCCACTGCGAGTATCTCTCCCCTTAGAGAGTAAGGCCAAGAATATCCTGGCATGATCCGTCCACGTGTCATCCCGGCATTTGTCCTCCTCCTGGGACACATCTCAGAGGTGGGTAAAAGAAGCACCATGATCCCCTTAGTCCACAAACCAACATATTTTATTTCATATTCTTGATGCTGATATTTTAGAACTTAACATTATACAGCATGAAATAACGAATGGCAACATTTTTGTGGAAAGCCTTTGAAATCCCACACACATTGTCTCTTCATTTTCCCTTATGAGCAGATATAATCCATGTTTCTGAATGAATTTATAATACAAAACCTTTAAAGGGTGGCGTGTAAGTTCCACAGGCCTCATTTTTACAACAGGGAAAGATTATTTTCAGGAAGGGATTTTGAAGCTGTGAACGCTGAGTGAGCAGTGCTTTATGTGCATGTGAAATGGAAATGTCTCCCAGTACTTGGGAACTGGAGCGGTGGACCAGAGCTGGTTTTAATTATGTAGAAATAATTGGTTACAGTAAAACTCCAACTGAAAAACTGCCTCAGAGTTTAAAAATTCATAAGATTTTAAAGTTGGCAAAGACCAAAGCGACCTGTCATCTTATCTAATGGTACCCTACTTTTTTTGTTTGTTTGTTTCTTTCAGACAGGGCCTTACAATGCAATTCAGGCTGGCCTTGAGCTCACTTTGTAGCCCAGGCTGGTCTCAAACTCACAACGATCCTCCTGCCTCAGCCTCCAAAGTGCTGGGATTACAGATGTGCGCCACCACGCCCCATATTTTTTTGGGGGGGTATCAGGAATCTAACTCAGGACCTCGCGCTTGTCAGGCAGGCACTTGTGCCACAGAGCTATATCCCCAGCCCCCCTACCTTTCATTTAAACCAGTCAACAAATATTGATTCTGTGCTGGGAACAAAACTACAGGAATCCTTTTCAGTATTAAAAAGGTCATAGTTCCTTCAATAATAGTAATTATAATGCTAGACTTTAAGAAACAAAAGTATCTAATGAGATAAAATTAGCTTCATACTTAACAAAACTTTAAATATTCTGGTCATTACAACAGCATCTACATCAAAGGTTAGGAGTATGTACACATAAGGAGATGACATGTCACTTATCCCACTGTCAGAAAATGTTTGATGCACCAGTGTGCCAAAAAGCCCTTGCAAATACACTATGCTTCCCTCTGGGTCTAAAGCTGGAAACCACTGATTAGATCAATAAGCTCATTTTACTGATGATGAAAACTAAGGTCTCCAGGTTGTAACTCATATCTGATCTCATAAATAGGTAGGGATAGCATTAGAAGTTCTACTCTATTTTGTTGCCTGTTTTGTTTTATGGGACAGAGAGTTCTGACTGTCCGCCATGATTCATTCTGATTCATTCTCCTCTTCTGCTCTACATGTGTGAGCTGGGCACTCACGCAACCAGATGGAGACTATATTCTCCAGCCCCTCTGGCAGGTAGGCCTCACCGTGTGACTATGGCCAATACAAGCAGAACTGACATGTGCAATTTCCAGGCCACATCCTGTAAAAGAAGCTGCTATCAATAGCCGGGCGTGGCGGCCCACGCCTGTAATCCCAGCGCTTGGAAGGCTGAGGCAGGAGGATGGTCACAAGTTCAAGATCAGCCTGAGCTACAAAGTGAGCTCCAGGCCAGCCTGAACTGCATAGCAAGACCCTGCCTCAAAAAGACAAAAAAAAAAAAAAAATCAAAAAGGCAAAAACAAAAATTGTCAGCCAGATAGATTTAGTATGTCCATTGCAACACACAAAGAATTTATTGAATTATAACATACTAATATATAGTTAAACATAAATTATAATATTACTGACATTACTACTTTAAATAAATGATGATATAAATTGTAATTTAGTATGCATAAATACCCAAGCAGGCACCTTTGGAAGAGAAGTAAATGCCTCAATGAACAGATGAACCAGAGACATATTGCTGAGTGACCAACTGGAATACAGACACAGCGCACGAACAACATGGACACTTGGTAATGAACGCACATGGCTGTGCCTAATATGAATCTTCATAATTCAATATGCTGTGTGTTACAACAGATGTACTTAATGCGCTCCTGTGAAATAAAGAAGTGTTTTCTGAATTTCGGTGCCTATAATTTTTCATCAATTCAGTGTGAACCACCACTCTTAACTGTCATCATTTCTGTTGCCACTCCTGTCTCATAAGTCAACTAACACTTCATTTAATGGAAACCTTGTGAAGCTCAGCCTGCAAGAGATCGTGACTTGGGGGAAGAATTCACGGAATGAAATCGCTGGTAGCTGTGTTGCCCATGTACTACGAGCAGGCCACTGGACAAGAATGCTCATTTAAGGAGAGCTCTGTTGTTGGACAAGAGAGACTGGGCTACCGGTTCTACAGTAAAGGGAGTCACAAGAAATTCAGGCTGGAATTTAGAATTTGAAGAGTTATGACCATGCTCCAGAAAAAGATGAAATGAGTGTATATGAACAAATATAGATCATTGTACATGAATAAACGTAGTTTTTGTACATGAAAACGTAAGACATCCCCTGAAAATAAGCCCAGTTGCTCTTTTGGAGCACAAATTAATATAAGATTTGATTTTATGTTTAGAGAGATATGGTAGTGAGTTGAAGGCTAGCCTGAACTACATAGCAAGACCTTGTTTAAAAAAAAAAAAAGAATATCTCGTCTGTATTTCTGATTAATTGCATTACATCTGATCTTAGTGATCCCAGAAGGAAATTCACTCTTGACTGTGACAGCCAGGCTGCTGGGACTCACCGCTGTGTAGTGCCCTCCCATGGCATATCAGGGTTGGTCTACAGGACTGAAAGAATACCACACAAGTGATGGCGTTGACCCCTGAGGATAGGTCATCGAAGTATTCTCAAAGTCTGTCTTGCTCTCTTTCTTGTAGATCCCCCTTGGGAAGGTAGGTGCCATGTCATGAGGACACTCAGGCAACCATGTAGAGAGGTCCCTCCAGGCAGGAACTTGAGGTCTCCAGTCAGCCAAAAAGCGTCTGAGATGAGCATGGAGGTAGATCCTCCAACCTCAGTGACTGCAGAACCAAAAGATACCTCATATAACTCGTACAGTTAACAACGTGGCTAGGGAATGCATGGCCACTATGAAAAACAGTTCCTCAAAAATTGAAATAAAACTAACAGACCATCCAACAGTCCCACTTTTGGGTACATGTCCAAAGGAAATGAAATCAGTATTGAAGAGGTCTCTGCACACTTATATTCATGGCAGTGTTATTGACAGTGGTAAAGACATGTAAACAGGGGCTGGGGATTTAGCTCAGCAGCAAAGCGCCTGCCTGGCAAGCGCAAGGTCGTGAGTTCGGTTCCTGGTACCGGAGAAAAAACAAAAAAACAAAACAAAACAAAACAAAAGACATGTAAACAACCTAAATGTCTATCTGTGAATGAGTGGATAAAGAAAATGTTATAGATAGATAGAGAGATATAGATATATGTGTGTATATAGGTGTGCATATATAGATATATGTGTGTATATATGTGTGTGTGTATATATAATTTCAATAAATCTTGACATTTGCAACAATGTAGATGAAACTGGGGAACATTATACCAAGTGAAACCACACATAGAAAGACAAATACTGCATGATGTCACCTATACGCAAAATCTAGAAAAGTTAAACATAGAATGACTGCTGTTAAAGACTTGGGGCAGGAAACATGAGGTGATTTTAAGTAAGGGATACAAACTTTCAGTTATGAATGAATGAGTTCTGGGGATCTAACGGAGACAATAGTTAATAACATTATTTATGTGAAATTTGCCAAGAGTAGATCTTAAGTGTCTTTACCACACACACAATAGTAACAAATTGTGGTGACATGTATGCTGATTAATTTGATTAATATAATCATATTATATACATATAATATGTGCAATGTATATACACCATTAATATGCATGATGTTTGTAAATTTTACCTCAAGTAGTTATGTTACTTCTAATACTTGACTGATAGAAACTGTGCTATAACAAATTGTTTTATGTTACTTCTAATACTTGACTGATAGAAACTGTGCTATAACAAATTGTTTTAAGCCACTGAATTTTGAATTAATTTGTCATGCAGCAACAGATAACTGATGACACATGCACTGACTGTGTTTGGGATGATGTTACATCATAAAAGCTACAACATGCTAGAATATTGGCCTGCTTCTCCTGGTAAATAGCTAGAATATTGGCCTGCTTCTCCTGGTAAATAACTAATAGCCATGGAAAATATGGCTTAGTTCCCTGATTTTTTTTTTTTTTTTGGTTTTTCTCCGGTACCAGGAACCGAACTCACGACCTTGCGCTTGCCAGGCAGGCGCTTTTTGCCGCTGAGCTAAATCCCCAGCCCCAGTTCCCTGATTTTTAATAGGATTGGAAATGAAAATACCTCTAAGCACATCTCTTTTTTATGAATTTTGGGTATATGATTTTGAAGAATAAGGATGAGGATACTAATCTTTCAAGTAGTATCCAAGGCCCCAAACAAAAGAGAGACATTGGCATCAAGTTATGCAACGGATTTACACTTTTACTTTTCCCTGATATTCAGGTGAGATGAATTTATAAGCGTAGAAGCCAGTTCTCTCGTTAATAAGTTAAATGGTGATCAAATGCATTGTGGAAAATACCTGCAAAAATTCATAGAAATTATGACCATAGTCGTGCACTCCTTCTGCTGCAACCAACACCCAGGCAGTGACTGTCATAAAAGGATGAACTCCTGAACGTCCCCACAATCCTTCCTGCTGTCTGAGCTCAGGTGTTTCTGGCAAGTCTCAGAAAAAGGGCTTTCTCACTGCTTTTGCAGGAAGATGGAGTGTACTTGCATATTGCTCTCAAGAGTACCTGAGCTCGAGAGCCAGTCATGGTGGCGCATGCCTGTAATCCCGGCACTTGAGAGGCTGAGGCAGCAGGACTGTTGCGAGTTCAAGACCAGCCTCTGCTACAAAGTGAGTTCAAAGCCAGCCTGAACTGCATAGTGAGACCCTGTCTCAAAAAGACAAAAAAAAAAAGTACGTGAGCTGAACGAGCCCCTTCTGGAGCAGTTTCCGTAATTTCCAAACCTCAGATCAGGATATATCAGAACTGTTCAGGGTACATATGAACAGTTCCAAAGAATCCAAGACCCAGGAAATGCTATCATCACAGAAGCAAGCTGTCTGGCTGCTAGCATCCAGAAGAATCAGCCCTCGATTCCCTAGATATACAACAAGTGTGCACCGTGTGGCAGACCAGGGCACTATGAACAGGCAGGACAAGTCCCTGGCCTTAGAGCTCTTACGGTGCAGCTTCCAGAACTACTTGTCCCTTCTACATCCTGGACTCTTTCAGTTTCTCCCTCCACCTCTACCCCAAGCTGCAAAGTGCGTAGGGACCCAGCCTGTTGTTTTGCTTCACCTTCTGGAATGGGGCTTTTGTGTACAGTTGACACGGGGAGGGGGTGTAGACTCAGTGGGAAGCTGGGTGACAGGACTACCCCTGTTTCCTGTGTCAAATGCTAGAGAAGAACTTGAACAAGGGAGAAAGATCTTCAGATGCACAAGTTGCTTAAGGAGCAAAAGTTAGACCAGAACAACATATTAGCTTTTCATTACAGTAGAAACAAAACAAAACAAACTATTATGGTTAGATCTAGCATGTCCCCAGAATCCTCATGTGTGTGGAAAGTGGTTGGATTATAGGGGTGCTATACTCATCAGTAGATTCATCCATTCATAAGTTCAGCAGGTGAACGTGTTGTACTGGGTGAATTGCATTCCCCCCCAAATTGGTGTTCCCCCAGAACTTCGGAATGTGGCCTTCCTAGGAAACAGGGTCTTTGTAGATGTAACTATGGTGGTTAAAATGACATCATACTGGATTAAGGTGGCCCCTAAATCCAAGGAGTCACTAATGTCATGCGATTCCTTAAAGGAATTCCATGTGAAGCCGCAGAGACATGTGCACAGAATTCATGTGACAATAGAGGCAGAGACTGGAGCGATACATCTATAAGAAACACACCTATCAGGAACAGCCAGCGTTGCCAAAAAACCTGTACAAGCCAGGAAGAAGCCAGGAAGGATCTTTCCTTAAGGCCTCAGAGGGTGCATGGGCCTGTTGACAGCTTGATTTATGACTTCCAGATGCTAGGACTTTAAGAGGATAAATTCCTGCCACCCAGTTTGTGGTACTTTGTTTCAGCATCCACAGGAAGCTGACCCAGAGGCCCAGCCCCTGATCCTGACCCTGACCCTTTACGAAGGCCTGGGAGTCAGTGGCTGTGTGGGACTAGGTGAAATTCTGCCTGTGGAAAGTCTGCACTGATGGTGTGACGCTGATTGAAAGCCCAGGAGCAAGCACAAAAGGAAGGGCGGTGATCGTGAAGCTGGAGAAGCACCAGCTGACACAGGGCCAGGGCTGCAGCAGGCGGGACCAGCATCCTCCATGTCTCTTCAGCGCCTGTCCTCCCTTCTTGCAGAGTTGAGAAATGGAGACATTAAGAGAAAACAACCACAGAGCCTTGGCTGGGAAGGGAAAGGGAAGAGTTGGGCTATGGCTTGAGAAGATCGGGTTGCAGAGAACTCTTTCATGTTTCACTTACTCAACTACTAGATGCTGCGGTGAGTGTTGGTATGCTGCTGACCTGGTCTCAGACCTCCTGGGTCTATCTTTTAGAAGGATAAACGAACACAGTACAAGGTGGATGTAGCATCGCTGCCTGAGAAGAACTCCTATGGCAGGATGTTAAGGTGGATGGTAACTGCGCCTCGATTGAGGAGTACACAAGACAACAGTGGCAAGCGCTCCCTTCCTCCAAAGTGAGTTGCTAGCTTGATGGTGCAGCACTTGCACAGGAGGCCAGGAACTGATGCAGAGACCGCAGCGGATTGCCTAACTCCAGCCTAGCAAAGGCACTGGAGAGTGGGGGCTGGGGAGCGCAGGAGGAGGATGTGCTGGGAGGAAGCCCGTGGTGCCCTGTACCCCCACAAAGCAGAAGAGGCAGCAGCCAGCGGGAAGGAGGAGCAGCAGAGGCAGAGGCTGCTGGAGTGACAGAAACCTGTCCCTGTGGGTTGGTCTCAGACTGCCAGACTGCCGTCTGCTTCATGCCTGAAAAACTCACGGAGCAGGCATCTGAAGCTGCCTGTGGCAACAGCACAGGTTCTGATTCGGGGGTCAGTTTACTACACTAACTGAGCTGACCTGGAACTTCTCTAATGGGACTCTGCCCCAAAGAGCCACTCTTAACATTACCCTGACGGAAAGCACTGAAGTGTCAAGAGCAAGGTTACCGGGAGAGATCGAAGTGACAGTTCAGGAGGGAGAATCACCACAGTTAGGCCAGTGCAGGTGAAAGAGCCCCAGGAACAGGGGTCTCCAAAGAATAGCTTAAAAGAACTCAAAAAAGAAAGAGCCCACTGTCCACACTTGTCCAGCACAGACAGCACCAGTCACTGGCTCTCAACAAACCCCTTCAGCCCACTTCCTCCTTCACGGGGGGTCCCAAGTGGCATCTGGTGGGAGGAGCGGGGGGGGGAACTGACATGATCAAGAGAATAGAAACTGTCCACTCTCTGCTGTAGGCTCTCTCCACAGGGTCCAAGTTGGGATGATTGCAGGGCTTTTCCTGCTCCTTTGGGTGGGCCACAATTCATTAACACTGTAGTTTGGATCTTCAGTGTCCACCAAGGCCCACATGTTAAAAGGCTGGCACTGCTGAGAGGTGGTGGAGCCCAGTGGAGGTCTGTGGGTCTTTGGAATCATGCCCCGTAAGGGAGAGTGAGGCCCTGGCTCTTTCTCACTCTCTTTTGCTCCCTGGGCACAGGGTGGGGGAGTTTGCTCCTCCACATGCTCCTGCCATGCTGTGCGGCCTCACCAAGGCCCAGAAGCAAAGCGGCCAATGCGCCATGGACTGGAACCTCCAACACTAGAGCCAAAATCAACCTTTTTTCTTGAGGAACTGATTATGTCAGGTACTTCTTATAGTAGTGGAAAACTGACTTCCATAATTACCGGAGATGGCCCTGAGATTTAAGGTGACCAGAGCAGTTTTCATGATCCAAGACTGAGCAGATAAACTTGAGGCTGGCTGAGCCTCGTTGAGGGAGAACTATCCCAGCAAGGCTGTTTATGGGGCAGGTTTGAGAAGCATGTAAGTTTGCTCTGACTGGGCTCTTGAAATCCTGCTCTTTCAAGTGCACGAAAAAGAGAAGTACAACGTTCCACAGTGCATATGTCAGGGTGTTTGACCTAAGAAGGAAGATGTACTCAGGGTTCACAAGGGGCACAATACAGAACATATAATTTCAGAATTATTTATAATAGTCAGAATTATTTCAGAATTATTTCATAATAGTCACCCAAAGAGTCATACACAAAAAGAGTGCAGGAAATCTGTCCACACACTAAAGACCAAAGAATCTAGCTGAGGGCTTGGATCCCATAATAATGTCCTGCATGAGTCTAGCTAAAAACCTAGAGCCCATAATAATGCCCCCCACAAGTCCAGCTGGAGGCTGAGAGCCCGAGACAACACCTCAAGCAGGCTTGTTTCACAGATCTGTGCTGGGAAGGCCCTAAGGTTGGTGTTGGAAGCTAGAAAGTCTGTGCCAGCGGGAGGAAGGATCTGTGCTAGCAGGTTGAGGGATCTGCACTGGAGCCAGCAAGCAATGCTCAAAGTAAGAACCAGAGCTCTCCTGAAAGATGATGCAGCCATCCTCAGTGACAGTGAGGTCCCGAGCTCCTCTGATGAGAACAGCTGGGCCCCTATCAGGAAAGCCAGCATGACAAGCTTCCCCAGGAGACTGAGCAGTGCAGCATCTTCCCCTCTGGAGCCAGGAAGTGATGCTCAAAGTGAGGACCAGAGCTCCCCGAAAGTGAACCATAGCCATTCTCAGCAACAAGGTCCCAAGCTCCTTTGATGATGAGAACAGCCGAGTTCATCAGGGAAGCCAGCATGACAAGGTTCTCCAAGAGAACCAACAGCTCCCTACAGCCTCTCCACTTCTTCCTTTCCAGTTTCGCCTCTTATACTGTTTGCAGCAGTCCCCAGGTGGACCTTCCACACCCAGCTCCACGCTGGTTCAGTTCAGCTGGGTGTTACAAATTGACCACCAGTTGTCAGTCCACCACAGAAGAGAAGGCAGCACCGACAGGGCTCAGGCAGAAATAAATCTTAAAGTTCACTGCAGTAGCGAAAAGGGTGTGAAGGGAAAATAAGCAGGCAGGGTAGGAGTGGAGGCCAGAGTGGGCTTTCTGAAAGACTCGTGTGAACGATAGAAGAGTACCAGTACATTGCAAATGGAGGACTCGGTCCTCGGGAGCGGGTCTGGGCCTCTGTGAGACGGTGGTAGGGTTGGAGAGACCAGGACTGTGACTGTAATTGTCAGTGAGTGAGGAAGAGCAGCTCAGGAAATCTGCGTGCACCCACTAAGGACAGGAGTCACAGACGTGAGCGAGAGTTGGGAGAAGCGGCCTCCAGATGGCTCAACGGGACAGCGTGAGGAGGAGGAGGTGAGTGGGAAACTGGTGGGGGAGCGGGAGCACCAAGTTCGGTTGGGACGAGATTATAGGGCAGCGGCAACTGTAGGTCAGCCATGAAAATGGGGATGTGAGGAGGGGTGACTCTGTGCTTTCGCGGTGGTCTGCAGCCCTGCCACCTGAAGTGTGCTCTGAGCCCCAGCTCAGTATCTCCTGGGAACTTGATGTCAGACCGCACATCAGGACTACTGGGGTAGATTCTGAGTATTGCAAGCCAAGGTTCCATGCACATGAAAGTCTGAGTGGCTCCATTCTAGGGTACCACAGATGTAATCCAGCTGTGGCCCTGAGCACTGTGAGGTTCCTGTGTACGTGGATTTTCCTTTTCTTTGAGCTCCTGAAGGGGCTGTTGCATTGGCCCAGAATGTGAAGTGGATGTTGAGAGGAATCACAAGGAAGCCAGCAGGCGCAGGCCACTGTGATGATCTTAGAGAATCTGGTCTCTTGTTCATTCTCCGTGGGCGGCTGATTGGTAGGGACAGTGCTGCTGAAGGAAATTGAAAACAGTCTCCTGTATGGATAGAGTAAGCGACTGGAGGGAGTAGAAAGTCAAAGGCCAAAATACGCTCCCCACACACACACATACGGGCTGGGCTTGCTTCATGCCTGACAGTCCACATATCTCAGTCCTGTGACCCATTGCACAAATATTTACCCAGTGTGACTGAGGGCCAGGCAGGTCTCCTTACTGTCCTTTTCAATTTCAAGAACCTTTGCGTAAACCAAGGCACCTTTAAAGTCTTCTTTATATAACCGCCCTTCAAGGTTGCTAAGGAAGGTAAGAGACACTTTGTGTGGTGCATTTGCCCTAAATCATACAGATTTGGATAGAGCTGTTCATGGGATATTGATAAGCAAGCATAATCTGAGACAGGGGGGTCACTGAGAGTTCAAGACCAGCCTGAAAACAGAAAAACAAAAATAAGAGAAGAAGCAGGAAGGCCCACTTCAGTGGGTTTCGGGACACTGCAAAGAAGCCCTGGTGTCATTTGTAAAAGAAAAGCCCTCGGGGAAAGCTTTCGCTGTTGCTTCTCGGCTTCCTCTTCCTGTAGGATGTCAATTTACCATGGTGTGGCCCTGAATGCCACTGTCTGGTGACTTGTATTCTCAAAGAATGCATACTCCCCTAAATATATTGCTGACAAGAGCCTTAATAGTTACAGTAAGAGAAATGGGAGAGGCGTGAACCATCTGCCCATCACTTCAGACTCCACACCTGTCTCCCCACGTGATCCTCACTGTCCTCCTTTGGGGCCACGGGACCGGAGCCTGGGAGACCGGCCTAGGAAAGAATGAGGAGGCACAGCCCCCTCTGCTAGGATTGTTGTCTACCTGAGTGCTCCCTTTCAGTCCTGCAGCTTCAAACAAGTCATTTGTCAAAATCCATGGGAAAGAGCGCTGAGGTGAGCCCCTCAGTGGCGTGGAAGGTACCTCTCCCATCTGTCCTCGAAAAGCTTTGGACAAAAGGGGCCGACTAGTTCCCTCGGGTCATTTACCTCCATTGTTTACACAAATCTTTATGGGAGTTGGAAGGCCTGGCTGGGCAATCAAAGTGAACAAGCCTGTTTAAATCTTCATTCGCATCTACCAGAGGCCACAGCTTTTTGCTTGGGCAATGGCTTAGAATGTTTTCATTGTAAGGCTTCAGTTATGATTTGTTTTTGTTTTTTTAAAGGGCATGATGTGGTTACTAAGATCAAGGCCACGGTGATAAGGAGCGTGTGTCCTGCCACTAGGGATAATGTTTTGTCGCTATGCAGAACACAGAGTCCTATCCAGGGTGAGTAGTACCAGCTCCCAGAGCAGTGTGGTCTGATGGGACAGAAAATCAAAGTCCAGAGAGTCCAGATATCGGAAGTCTTTTGTATGACCATCCCGCTTCTGTAGCCTCCTGAAATCAGTTTCTGAGAGGGCTCTTCAAGTAGATTGTCAGAAAAACCTCCAGGCCAAGCTCAGACCTTTACCTGTCATTCCTACAGGACAGGCTTCCTGATGATCTTCTGTTACCACATTTCTGGAACTAAAGATGGAGGATACACAGCAGATTGGGATAGAATCCCACTCAGTGGTCTAAGGATCAAGTCTTTGATGACATGAAAAACTGTCTAATTCTTTTTTTTTTGGCTTCTTTACCTATTAAATTCTACAATGAAATGGACTAGAGAAAAAGTGGTAGCACCTACATATTGAGCTCTTACTATGCGCCAGGCCATGTGCTAAGCCTTTCCATATATTTCTTAATTTCTACAACCACGCTGATCTATGCCTCTGTATTCTGTTTCAGAAAAAAACTCATATATCTATCTGGTTTAAGGCCTTTATCTGCCATATGTCATTCACAAATGCTGACAGGGCAGGGGTCTTTATTTTAGAAAACTGCATTTCTATACCCCCACCCCCACCCCCGGTACCGGGGATCGAACTCATGACCTTTTTTTTTTTTTTGGTTTTTCTCCGGTACCGGGAACCGAACTCACGACCTTGTGCTTGCCAGGCAGGCGCTTTGCCGCTGAGCTAAATCCCCAGCCCCTAACTAAATCCCCAGCCCCTCGAACTCATGACCTTGTGCTTGCCGGGCAGGCACTGTGCCACTGAGCTAAATCCCCAGCCCCTGAGCTAAATCCCCAGCCCCTTCTATAACATTTTTTAGTTTTCAAAGTATTTTATCTACAGCATCTTTATTTTTAGTTTCATAATAACTGTAAATAAGGCAAAGAAGGCCTTTTCTCATTTTATAGATAAAAAAGGTCCAGATCAATTAGATGATTGACTAAGATTCCAAAGCTAATAAATACTGAAACAAAACTTGTTTTGTGATTGCTACCCAAGTGTGTGTGATAGTCATGCCCCACACTGCTTCTTTGGACAAAAAATCATGCTCTGGAAGAGACCTGAGTGACCCTGGAGCCTACATCTCTCATTTTAGATTTGCAGAAAGCAAGAGTTAGAGAGGGGAGTTACTTAAAAAATGGCATCCAATAGCCAGGAACAGATCCAGCCCCAGAAACCAGGCTCCTGATAGTTACATTTCAGTGATATCACCATTCTTTTGAAAAAGAAGACACTCATATCTGAAATCATAATCAATAAAAGAAACACTTAAGGAAACATTTTGAAATTGCTTTGGAAGTGCAAAAGGGGAAGTCACAGAATGGAAAAACTTCACTCCTGAATCCTACTAATCTGTTCTGTATTTACTAAGAGATTTTGCTTCAAGAAGAAAACTGTGCACGTGTCAGTGATGCTTTGGCTATGAAATTACACAGTAGTTTTTCTTATATGAATGTGCACCTCACTATTAAAAATGATATTTTGTGTAAGTTATATTAGCTTTCCTAAAGGGTCAGTTTTTATTAAGTCAGAAACCTCATCCTGATGATAGATATTGGGAAGTAGGAAGAAAATATTCAAATGGGAAAGGGAACAAGGGAAGGGGAGGGTAAAGGGAAGGATGAGAAAAGGAAAAAAAGAGAAGAGAAGGGGGAAATGGAAACAAAGCTTTTGTAAATAAGGAGGGGAAGAAAAGTTAAAGGGAGGAGGGGAGTGGGGGAAAGAAGAAGAATCAAGATACATTGTGAGGCTAGAGATGTAGCTCAGTGGCACAGCACCTGCCTAGCAAGCACCAGGACCTGAGTTCGATTCTTGGTACCCACAAAAACAAAGATATATTATATACACGTTCAAATTCCCTGTGATGAGTGTGATGATTATATATATCCAAAGAGTACCAATAAAATTAATTAAAAAAAAAAAAAAAACACAAACCTCATTCTGAGCTGGGAGACCGAGTGAGTCGTTATAGCATCTGACACTAGAGGGCGCTCCATAAGAAGACTGGCTAACCACACGCCCAGGAAGCCTCAGCGCCTCCGGAGACCTTCAAATGGAAGATAGGAACACAGAAAGTAGACATTAGAAAGATACAGATAATCCAACGTGACCAGACGTCGATCCACACGGTGGGCTATGAAAGACATATGGCCCTGTGTGTGCATGTGACTCTGTGTGTGTGCCCCTCACTTCAGTTTCAGTTTTGCTGTTGTTTTAATATAGACTTTGTCCAGAATATGATTGGCTTCTCACATATGTGTCATTCGGTCTTCATAATGCTGAACAGTAAATATTATTATCTCCGTTTCATAGATTAAGAAATTGAGGTTCAATAAAATTAAGTGCTCTACCCAAAGTCGTAAATGCAGAAGTAGGGCCGGGGATATAGTTCAACGGCACTAGCGCCTGCCTGGCAAGCTCAAGGTTTTGAGTTTGATTCCTGGTACAAACAAATCAAATGCAGAAGTATTTTACTATTAACCTCTTTTGAATGGTGTTTTCAAAGTAATAGAGTTTTATTGCTAAGTTTCTTTCATTCGCAGAATTCCTTAGATTTTCTTTAATTAAAATCTCATTATTTGCTGGGCATGGTGGCTCACACCTGTAATCCCAGCACTCAGGAGGCTGAGGCAGGAGGGGATCACTGAGAGTTCAAGGCCAGCCTGAACTACATAGTGAGACCCTGGCTCAGGAAAACAAATAGACCTCATTATCCAAGCAGGTATCCTGGTACATTCCTGGGAATCCCAACTACTCAGGAGTCCAAGGTAGGAGGATGGCAAATTCTGAACCAGCCCGGGCCACTTAGTGAGACCTCATCTCAAAATACTGTAAAATAAAAGGGGATGTAGCTTAGTGGTAGAACACTTCCCTAACATACTTGAGCTCCAGGTTCAACCCCCTGCTCTACAAGAAAACTGGGCTTATTTGACAGTCTTACCCCTTTCTGTTGTGTGAATGTGAACCTTTCTGGGATCCCCTACTGACTTACTCCCAGCCACTTACTGGAAACATCCTCTCTTTCCACCTGCATCTCTGGCCTTCACGCCCTGCCCCACACTGATGGCGAACCTATGGCACATGTGTTATTATTTTTTTTTTTTTTAAAGACAAAAGATGTTAACGTAGAGTTGTTCATTCTAAACTAACGCCTCAATATTCAGGTTTAATTGCAGTATTAGCACTTTGAGACAAATAAGTATGCTTTGGGGTGCTGTTTGGGCACTCGGTATCTTAAAGGTTCGCCATCACTGCCCTAGGGTCTTCCTTGCCCTCTTTGCTGGACCTAAGACTATGCTGCTGTGATCCTGCGCTGAAGCCGGTGCTTGCTAAACACTGGTTCACATCATGCCAAAGTCTTCATGGGCATCAGAAGCAGCCAGGGTGCTTGTCCAACTCGCAGATGCCCAGCCCCTACCCAGGACAGAGTGACTCCTCAGGGCAAGATAATTAATGTCCTTGCAATTGTAACAAGCGTCCCAAGTGATTCTGACATAGGTAGTCTGTGAACCTTATTCTGATGAAATACCTCCCGTTACGTTCATTTGCAAGTATTTGCACTCACATAGCACATACTCTGATATGACTGGTCATTTGTGGCTGTTATTTGAAGCATTTTTCGCAAGTTGCCTCATTTTTATATGCATTTTCTTTCTTAACATGGAGGACTCACCTTCGGGTGGTGGTGCACAACCATGTCAGTGCTCCGGGAGGCAAGTTGAAGCCCAGTCTGGGCAACTTGGTGACTTAACAAGACCCTGTCTCAGTATGAAAAATAAAATTAAATTTAGGGCCGGGGACATAGCTCAGCAGCATAAGCGACTGCCTGGCAAGCGCAAGGTCCTGAGTTCGATTCTCAGTACCAAAAAAAATAAATAAATTTTAAAAATAGTGTTGGGGATGTAGCTCAATGTAGTTCAGTATGAAAGACCAATCCTCAGTACTATATAGATATAGATATAGATGATATAGATATAGATATACATATATAGATATCTGAGAGAGCAGAAACCTCATCTTCTATTCTCTGTGATTCCCCCTTCTGGACCCATTAAATGGGTTACCTATCAGGTAGGTAATTCAGGTAATCACCCACTGCCACATGTCCCCAAGCCATGGTACATGGTGCACATCTTCTGTATTTTGTTAGAAACTATTCCAGCCTCATCAGATGCACGCTTGTGCTTATACCCGCAGGGAGAGCAGGAGCTTAGGTTTCTTGTTCACTGTTGTTTCCTGGCTCCAAGAACAGAGGCTGGTACATAGTAGGTACTTGGTGATTATTCATAGATCAATTCAATGAGTACCTAGAAGGATGATTAAGAAAAGAAACATAGAAAACTTTAAAAATGCCCTTCATTCATGCAGGCATGTGAAGGGTGCAGAAAATGGGCTTTGGGGTCAAAGTGGGGCACCAGGGGAGGGTCACGGGGAGCTGTGAAGCCCTAGACACTTCAGAGGCTTCACTTCCCTGTAGATCTAAGTCAGCTCACCTCAGTATATACTGTCTGGTATGACAGGCACTATGCCAGACGCTGAGGAATCAAAGAACACGGCCCCTGGACTTTTAGGTGTGATATTTGAAGTGAAACTGCTTTGTGATCTATATGCTGGTGTGTTTAACTATTAATAGTAAAACAATCTCAGAAGCATTCAAATGACTCTGGGTCTTATAATTGTTGCATTATATAAGTCTTAAGAAACAATGACGCATATGGGGTAAAAGCCAGGCTTTAAAGTCACACAAACCCATGCTGGAAGACTGTATCCACCCCCTCTTACTAATTATGCTGCTGGCAGCCTGGCTGCATGTTTAAAGTCTAATAATAATAATGCCGATGCTGGGTAGACTGACAGTGGGTGAGTGCCGTGCCGGGCAATCTGCTCAGCACTTTCCATGCATTATCATGTTTAGACCTCCCAAATATCAAAGATAAGTGACAGTATTATTCACATTTTACTACTGAGGAGAATGACTTATGCACTGAACATTTGGATGCACCAACCAAAAAACTCACGTGTCACAGTCCTATCCTCTGGTGTGACTGTATTTGAGGATGGGACCTCTCAGGAAATAATTAAGATCATGAGAAGTCCTGAGAGTGCGGCCCTGATCCAATAGGACTTGTGCTCTCATGAGAAAAGACACCAAGGCCCAGGGATGTAGCTCAGAGGCGCAGTGCCTGCCTGGCAAGCATGAGGTCCTGAGTTCAATTCTCAGAACCTAAGAAAAAGAAGAAAAGATACCAGAGCACCCCATCCCTGGGAAAGGCCCTGTGAGGAAAGTGCAAAGGCAGACAAGAGGTATGCCACCTGAGGAGAAAACCCTCCTGAAACCAACGGGCTGGCGCCTTGATCTTAGACTTCTACACTCTAGAACTGCAAGAAAAGAAGAGTCAGTCTGACCTGCCCGGGGTGTGGTATTTGTTATCACAGCCTGAGCTGATTGATCCACTGGCTTGAAGAGGTTAAGTGATTTGTCTCAACCAGATAATAAATGGCACAACCAGGATTCGGTCCTGGGCCTGGCTAATGAATATGTGATAGTGTAGGCAAAACCCTGGCATGGTGCCTGGCAAATAGTAAGCCCTCATACATGGTTCCTAATATTCTTTTTTTTTTTGAGACAGAGTCTTGCTAAGTAACAAGTTGTTCAACCCAGCTTAAAACTTGCAATCTTTCTGCCTCAGCCTCCCAGAGTACTAGGATTGACAGGCACGTACCACCACACCTGGCTCAGTTCCTAACATTCATATTGCATTCCAGAAGCTGAGCCTACCAGATTCCTGGGACGAACTAATTCCACAATAGCAAGGAGCAGGGCTGGGTATTCAAGCCCACAGCACAGGCCAGAAGCAGGTAAGGAGCCTACTCAGCCACCAGGGCTGCCGCTCCTTCTCCTGAACTCTCCTCCGCAGACTTAGGAGCCATCACCCTGGTTCCCGGGGATCACAAAGACCTCACAGATTCCGCAGTCAGGACCCCAGCCCGGGACAAATATCCCCCTACTGCATCCTTGCCGAGTGGCTACTTTCATCTTTCTCAGTCTTACCCTCCACGTTCACGGCCTTTCTGCATTGCTGTCAGGCAGAGAGGGCCAGGGACAGAGCCTGAGTCCCAGAAGTTATCACTTGACACTTGGAGGACCTGTAAGCCATCTGGATCTGTTCTACGCGGGGTCCAGCTAGAGTGGGGATTAGCAGCAACACAACCTAGGGACAGGCTGCGGCTCCTCCCCACCCCCACTTCTCTCCCAGAGGACAGGCAGGAAGAATTTGGATTCACCTTTGTGAATCCAAATTAATGCAGGCACAACCAATAGAGGACGAGGCTCAGGGGCATCGGTGTTGTTGATGTCATTACCAAGACCAGGGTGATGGACAACCTTGGCAGTTGTCCAAGGAGAGCTGGCTCAGGGGGCTGGACACACACAAACATGTGCCCACTCAGTCCACAAGTGATGCCTCTCAGCTAGCCTTTCAGCCTTGGTCAAAGCTTTCTGCTACAGCAGGGTTGCTGATGACTACTGGTCATCTCCAAGGCTCTTCTTGATTTTCCTTGCACTAACATGAAATCCTTGGACAGGAGCTGCCCCAATATAATCTGCTTTGGACTGAGCTCTCCTAGTAGCTTTCAGCATGGGATTGTTAGCAGGGGCAAGTGGATATGACTTCACTTTCTGCTGTATTCACACACTGGTGACCTGTCTGTCCTGTCTGCCAAGGCCTGATCATCCCTGGGTGAGTACGGACAGCTGTCGGTTTCAAGAGGCTAATGCCTCCGAAATGGACCATCCTTCCGATTTCCCAGCCCTGACACTCATGTGCTTGTACCAGGATCCTAACATCCTAACATAGGAATTGGGAACATACATTATCACCACTTGGTACCTTATATTTAGGAGGTGATTGATATAATCCAAATTGAATCAAGGGCAGGGATGTAGCTCAGTTTTGCAGCAATTGCTTAGAATGTGCAAGGTCCTGAGTTCCCTTCCCCAGGCCAAGAAAACTGAATCTGCATTTGACCCTTGGAAGTGGTGCTCTGCCCCTAAGTCTTTTCCCTTGCCCCACCCCAGCCACCCTGCCTGCTGGGGTCCTGCAGCCAGCAGGTCTGTGAATTGCAAAGCCCCCCCAACTCATTAGTTCTTCCTAACAGCTCTAAGTCTCTACAATTTGTTCTTAGGCTATTTTTAACTTGTCCTTTCTTTTAAAAATTACACCAGAGGAGCTTAATAAGCCTCATTTCGCTTTTTGTAGAAAAAGAAAATTCACAGACATTAACCAATAACTGCTACAGAACGCCATGGCTGGCTGGCACGCCTCTTAACACCAGCCTTGTTCCTCCTCAGTACAAGAGTTTATTTTTGGGCAACAGCCCCCGCACATCACACACATGCCACACCGGGGTTCACTGTGAACTTAGGAGAAAATGAAGAGCTAGGTGAGAAGGTTGGACAAGCGTTCAGTGTGCTATAGACAAGGAAGGGAAGAAGGGCAGAGTGGAAGGGTGGCTGCGGGCTGCAGAGCCCTGGCTGCCAGAAGCTCCTTCCAGCCCCTCACTCTTGACTTCTCATCAGCCAGTTGTGTGATCAATAGATTGGGAAGCAAGTGGGAGAAAGCAAGTGGCATTTCAAATGTTTGTCCATTGTTATGTAAAACTAACACACACAAACCACCACCAAGAACTAAACGGCAACGAAGAGCTCCAGTGTTCTTACAGAGGTTATGAAACCGCGGCAATAAACATCCAGCTGTCCCTCCACCCAAATGCAAGAGTCCACTTGGGTCAAAGTTGACTCCAGGATAGGCTCTCAGCTGTTGCATGGCTTGAGATCCAAGTCACAAACTGTAGCTCTGCCTCCAGGATTGTCACAGCCGCTGGGCAGGACCATTTTCTGTCTGGACTTTAGCTGAAGAATCATAGAGGCCTTTCCAGGTGTGTCAGTGAAGCCCAGTCACCTTGGTGATCATGCCCAGCCCTGCTGGTTGTTCCAAAGTCTGCTGATTGCCTTCTCCAATGTGGCATTCCCAATCTTTTTTTTTTCCTTTAATGCTGGGGATCAAACAGAGGCCCCAGGCATGCTAGGCAAGTGGTCTGCCACTGAGCTACATCCCCACATCCCCCGCCCAGCATTTCCATTCCTAACTGGTGGTCAGCCACGCCTTAACCTAATGGAATCTAAATCAGTACTCCAGAGCCTGAAGTCTCAGCAGTTTGAGACACCCAAATACAGCCTTAGTATCTGCTCCTGGTGTATCTAAGGTCTGGGGGGGAAGAAGGAGGTATTTAAACTTCATCAGAGGAGAAACCTCTTCCTTGGATAAATAGCCTATTCTCTCTGCACTGTTAGTGTTCTAAAGCACCATTTTGCAGATTTCTTTCCTTTAGAATCCACATTATTTCCAGCATTCTGTCGTAACTCCAAAGACACAAATCCTTGCCCAGAGCAGCACAGAGCACTGTTGGGACATGTTGGTTAAAAGAGTTCCAGGATGTTGAGAAATAAAGAAAAAATTTGTAAATGACAGAAACCGTTTTTGAATTTATTACTCTAAGATTATTTTTTATCAAAACAAGTGTGTAGTACTTATTCATGATATGTACAACTTTGATTAATCAAAAGGAGACAGGATAAGAAGAGTAATCCTTTTGATTTGCTGCTCAAGTCTAATCCTCATGATGAAAAAGGCAGTCTTGTGTTTAGACTCTTGATGAGAGATTTAAAAGGTAACAAATGCCTACCTTTTTTTTTTTTTTTGGTATCAGGAATCAAACTCAGGACCTTGTGCTTGCCAGGCAGGCGCTTGTGCCACTGAGCTATACCCCTGGCACAAATGCCCATTTAAAAAAAAGCTGTTTTTAAGCCAAGCACGGTGGAGCTCACCTGTAATCCCAGTACTCTGGAAGGCTGAAGCAGTTGGATCAAAGTTTGAACCCAGCATAGGGACTGAACAAGATCCTGTCTCAAAAAAAGCTAAGGATGTTTTTAAAAATCCATTTTTAGAGGTCTTTCATGTTTGCTAATGAAGCAAAAGCATAAAGCCAAGGTTTTTCGCTTTGAGCACAGTGTAAACAGAAACTGTAATCTTTCCTTGAAGACTTATTGGGTTTAGGTCTTGTCCCTTGTCCCATGGCCACATGGAGAATGGAGACAGGAAAAGCTCTGTGCTGTGCTCATCCTGTCCCCTCTGCTGGTGGGACTTTTCCGCCTTCCCCACTGTGTGACCCACTATTCATCCTTTGGGATCTAGCAAAAATGTTGCCTCCTCTTTGAAGCCTCCCTCGATGCACCTACTCAGGATATAATCTTTGTATTTGTATTTTTGTCTCTCCTCAACAGACTGTGAGCTCTTAAAAAAGTGAGAGCCTGCTTCTTTATGTGTGTATTCTGGCATCTACCAGTAAGTACTGTACTTGATAAATGTTCTTATTAGTATTTATAATACATAAACAGGTGCTTATTGAATGCACATATATAGTAGTACCAAGGAAAACAAATAGAAATGATTGAGAGTGGGCATTAGTTCAAAATCAATAATCATTGGCCCATCCTTGTGCAAAGCTGCGGGGGAGACTGAAGAAGCAGAAAAGAGACTAGGTCTGAGTCGGAAGAGTCAACAGAAGCACATATGAAACACCAGGAGAAGCACCAAACAGTACTTGATACCAAGGAGTGAGAGGTGGGTGCCTGAGCTTGGCTCTCTCAGCTCTACCTGCTCATAGAGAGTAACCTGAATCTTATGTCTAGCTCTCAGAATCCCTTTTCTGGACGGCTTCTGACCTCACTTTGCACTTTGTTGTGCTTGTTAGAAGGTGCCAGAAATGGCTATTTGTGTAAAGTTTCCTGATTATTAACTATTGGCAATTAATTTGAAAAAGTTTAGAACATAGTACGGGGAAAACACATCTGTAGGCTTTGGGTCTGGGGTCATACAAAAGAGAAGGGAGATCAGCGTAGTTACCTTACAAAGCTTTTACACCATTAGAAAGAATGAAAAGAACAGACTTCAGGGGATGGGCAAATGTTGAAGAAAATGTCAAAAGAACCATCTGTGGGTGTGCTAAAGATAAATGTTCAGGGTCAGATGATATAGAGGGCAAAACATCAAACTCAGTTTCCCCTGTATCCTCATTTGACAACAACCAAGGTAGAAGACTCCTGGGACCTCAGAAGGTGCAGGGACCTCTCCCAGCCAGGGAGCAACCAGTTAATTCTGCACGGACCTCAGCTGAATGTGTCTTCATTCAGTTGAGTTCTGCCATTGTCCACCTGGAAATGGCACAGGATCCCAGGTAGGGGGCTCACTGCCCAGGCCTGCCCTCTCCATTTCAGATGCCAGTCGTAAGCCCAGGTTGTGATCTATGCTTCTAACTGAGCAGCTGCAAATTGGGGTTTCCACTACCCTCTCCGTGGGCTCAATTAAGTTGTGAGAACAACTCTCAAAATTCAGGGAAATACGCTTACCAGTTTATTAGAAAGAACATCACATACAGAACACATGAAGAGACGCATAGGGAGGAATGGGGAAGAGGTGTGGAGCTTCAGGCCCCTCTCCAGGGATATGACTCTCCAGGAACCTCCATGAGTCCAGCTACCAGAAGTTCTTTGTCCTTCTAGGTTTTTAATGGACACTTCTTTACATCTGCATGCTTGCTTAAATCACTGGCCACTGGTTAGAAATTTAACCTTGAGCCCCTAGGCCTTTCTCAGGGGTTGAGTGCTATGGCTGAAAAACTCTCAGCTCTCTACTCCTGACTTGGTCTCTCAGATGACACGTCCCCATCCTGAGGCTACTTAGGAGCTTCCAAATACTAGTCAATGCTTTAGCATAGGGAGGAAAAACCCACTTATTACTAGAAGTTGTATGCCAAGAAATGAGGTGAAAGACCCTATATATATGTAGGGGAAATCAAAATAGCAAGAAGGAAAGGTACCTGGCCACCTAGCCTTTGTATGGATGATTTTTTTTTTTTTTTTTTTGCGGTACTGGGCATCAAACTGACAACCTTGCGCTTGCCAGGTAGGTGCTTAAGCCCCTGAGCAATATCCCCAGCCCCTCTATGGATGATTTAGACCCATGACCTTGGCTCACTTATTAGTCAGGCTTCTCCAGAAAATGAATCCCAGAGATGGCTGGAGAGAAAGAGAGAGAAAGAAAGAGAGAGAGAGACAGAGAGAGACAGAGACAGAGAGACAGAGAGAGAAAGACGAGGAAGACATTATGGGCACTGGCTCAGGTGACTCAGGCGGCTGAAAAGTCCCAGCATGCTTTTTGCAAGCTGGAAAACCAAGGAAACATGTTATGATTCAGTCTGAGTCCACAGATCAGGGAATCAGGGGACCTGAGGGTGTGGCTCTCAGTCTGAGCCTGAAGGCCTGAGTCTTGGGGTGGAGGAGCCGCTGGTTTAATTCCTGCAGTCCCGAGGCCTGAGAACCTAGAGTTCTCCTACCCAAGGGTTGAAGAAGATGGGTGCCTCAGCTCCAGCAGAGAGCAAACTGCCTTTCTGCCGCCTTTGCTTTTTATCGGGGTCCCGGCCACATGGATGGTGACCACCCACACTGACAAATTAACCATCACATTTCTCCGTGGCTCAGGCTGAGCAAGGGCACCAACTTCCAGAACACTCAGGAGCAGAAGCCAGAACCACTGCCTCCTAGAGGTCTGCGTCGCCCCAGGCAAAGCTCCCATTAGGACAAGGCCAACTTTCAGGTCCTTGGCCACAGCCTTTCAGTCTAAACTTTATTTCAAATCATCTCCAGATTGCGCTGCCGGGAGGCACTATCAGATGAAGTTTCAAACACTGCTCAGACATACGAATCTTTTAAACCCTGAATGCTGAATTTCACCCGTGAGGAAGAAAACCCGGCGGGCTGCCTTCTCTCTTCCTCTCGCCTGCATTCCTCTCTCCACCTCCAGCACTGCTCAGCCTCATCTTGACATTTAAGGTTTCTGGCTGAGCTCCGCTCCTCTTCCCACGGCGGAGAGCCGCGAGGAGCCACACCGACAGTGAGTTCCGCGCGGAACCTTAATAAAACATCCACCTCGCCATTGGAATCCACAATTACTCATCCTCTTTCCAAATGACCATACAAATCAGCTTTCTGTAGGGCCTTTTTATTTTAAGAATTTCCCAATTCCTTTTTATGGTTATTTTTCTGAGGATTTTTGTGCCATTTCAACTTTCAATTGGAAAAACTATAATTAAGATTCCCACTTGCTATTTTATGTCACATCTGTGTTCTTTCATTCTCGCTCAAACCTTTTATTTAGCCAGATTAGAATACATAGCAACCTCAGTGCACAACATGACAGTTTTGGAGTAAATAATATTAGGGGGAAAATGAATGTTTAATCTGCTGCAACTTATTCTTTTCGTTCTTGTGTTACTTTGCTTAAATAAGTTCCTTAATAAGAATATAATTTAGGACTTTGGAATTACTATTTTGCAATTTATCTGCCTGTTAACTCAGATCAGACTATTTTCCCTTATAGGAGACTAGCAACACGGTAATGTTTTCCACTGGGTTTCTTTTCTAGCTACATAAACTAGTAGGTGCTATTTTAGTAGCATGTATGATTTAGAAATTCTGGATATGAATGCCATTTTCTCAATTAACAATTATTATTCTCAGAGAATAGCATCTGGAAAAATATCTCCCTGAGACAGTTTTTTTTTCTAAGTTTACTATTGAATAGAAATATGAAAAAATTCATTAATAATTACTGATTGTCGGCTATGTGCTAGATACTACTTAAACTACATGGTACACACCAGTGAGAAAAACAAGAAATCTCCTGCCCACAAAGGGCTTATATTCTAGCAGGGAGGGATAGGTAATAAATAAAAAAACTATACCAAGTGATAAGTGCTCAGGAAAAAATAACAAAGCAAGGTAGTGACAATGAGAGTAGGCAGGGAATAGGTTGCAGTTTTAGCTGTGGTCAGGCTATGCCTCCTGAGGGCCATTTGGGGGGGCTGCAGAGCACATGAGATCCTCACAAGCTACTTGGAGGACTTTGGCTCTACTCTGCTAAAATGGGGAGTGGCCATGGGATTTGGAAACAGAATGAGATATCAGACTTGCATGCTAAGGGGATCTCTGGTTGCTGCTGAGAGCGAACTGCATAGAAGACTAGAGCGGAAGCATACAGACTAGTTGGATAACTAGTGAATTAAGCCAAGAGGGAGATGACGATGCCTCAGACCAAGATGGGAGCCATGGTACCACACACAGTCATGTGTCACTTATTAATGGGGATACGCTCTGAGAAACAAGCTATTGGCAATTCTGTCATTGCACTAAATCACAGAGTAGGCTGACACAAACTGACATAACTGTCACATTACTAGTCAGCCAGTATGATCTTATGGGGCCATCGTCATTTATGTTGCCCCAAACACTGTTAAGCGGCCTAAGATTTGGACAGCAGAAGATAGAGCCAACAGGATTTCCTGACTATTTAGATGCTGGTGTGAGAGAAAGAGTCAAGATGTCTCAAAGGTAGAATTGTCATTTGGGGTGGGGTGGGGGGACCATAGGCTTTTTGGGGAAACCAAGAGTTCTGCTTTAATCATTTTAAGTTTGAGATATGTGTAAGATGTCCAAGCAAGAAATGCAAATTAGAGCTAAGAGGCGAAGGCTGAGAGCTGTAGGTATAAATGTGGAGGTGCTGGTCAAGAGAGGGAATTCCAACTATGACTGGATGAGCTTGCCATACTGTGTCTGGTGCCCTGGAAGGCATGAGAAGGCAGTACACAGAAAGGTGAGGTTTCTGCAGGATCTGCTACTGCTGCTGAGAGGCAAGTAGGGACCAAGAACTGTTCACTATGTTTAGCATGGTGGAAGTCATCGGTCACACTGGCAAAATCACGTTCAGTGATGGTTTGTCATTCAGTTGGGTTTACCAGAAGACAGGAGTTTGAGACAATGAATATAAACAATTGTTTGGGGCCGTTAAATGCGAGGATGAGAAGAGAAATGGGGCACAAAAGTTTATTCTTCAAAATGTGAAAAATATCACAAATATGCTGCTGGCAGTAATCTGGTGGTGAGGGGTAAATATATGTTATAGGAAAAGAGGGATAGTTGCTTTCAGATAACATTTAAGATGGGAGGATCTAGTGCTTTGGGAAGAACATAGAGTTTATCCATGGCAAGAGCAGGCAGGAAGGCACAGTACATGGATATAGATTGGTAGGCAGTTGAATTTGGTGTCTCTTACAGTTTTATTTTTTTCTCCTCTTAATTTATTGTGAAGAGAATACTTAGTTCAGGAATACCAAATGAGAAGCACTTACATGCTAGGTGTTGTGAGCACACCTATAATTCCAAGCACTCTGGGAGGCTGAAGCAAGAAGATCGTAAGTTTGAGCCCAGCCTGGTCAAGTTAGTAACCCAGTGAAACTCTATCTCAAATTTTTAAAAAAGAGATGCAGGACAAGAAGCTCACCCTGATAGACAATCCAAATTTTACCAATCTATGAATCCATTTTAGAAAGTACAGATCCACTTTTCTCATCTCATTTTGGCTGATTAAGACACACACCCTTAGTGTTTTTTCCAGATAAAATTTCACCACCAATTACTAACTATGGCAGTCTGGCAATTTCTCTTCCTTTTCAGGCCTTATGTTAATCATCTATTCATGGGAAGTTACCCCACACACTCCACCCAGCTCCATTTCCTCCACTCTGCTTCTCCTCCCTCGACTTGCTCATTTTTCTCTGGTCTTTGGCGTTTCAACTTCCTTAGCTGTGAGGGAGACAATTTGCTTCTTATTTTCAAGGCTAAGAAGCAAGACGTTTTTAATCCATCTAAAGAAGAGGAAGAAGCAGAAAGTCAGAGGTGGCACAGGGGAGGAGAGAAAGAGAAAATGCTCCTGTTTTACCCTTTGCTAGCCTGGGTTCCTCCTAGGTAATTGAAAGCCTTCTCTGCATATGAGTTGCCACCTTTTTAATACATGAAAGTACTCTAGATGCTGCTTATTATGTTAGCTGTGCTAATAGTGGTGACACCATAGATCCACTTTGTCATATTTATAATATGTGGACATAATTATAATAGATATTGCTTAATGAGCAATACTTATGTTCTAGGAACTCGGCTAAGGCACTTTCATATATTATCTCATTCAATCATTGCTTTTATAACAACCTAACATATGCATCGTCCCCATTTCCAAGACAGAGAAACCAAGGCGGGAGGCGAGAGAAACCAAGAGAGAGAATTTTAAGTCCTTCAGCATGACTACCACTTTTTAAGCAATTATAGTCTACATTTATTTGTGTATGGTTATTTGGGTATAGCCAAGTTTAGCTCCTTCACCCCAGGGCTATTTTTCACATTACAAAGAATCCATCATGTTATTATTCATCACATTATCCCAACGCATTTGATGTTAATATGTAAAGTTTGATTTCTGTGCAATTTTTCAAAAACATGTTTATAGATTACTGGAATGTATATGCTTATGTCAGGCATTCTGCAAGGCGATGGGATAAGCAAGAATGCAAAATCATTCCTTCAAAGAGTGGAGATTCTGCTCTAATAGGGAAGTTCATTCGTTCATTCATTCACTCAATATCATTGAGAGGCTTCAAGCATGCTAAATATCATAGTTTAAGTAATCACAAGTCAATTTAAAATTATATGTGGTAAAAAAAAGATGTGCAAATAATGACCTTTTTCCTGTGTTCTTTTAGACGTTTCTGTGATTAAGTGTTTGGATTTATAGAGCAAGGATGCTTGATTTAAAAATCTGGCTCTGACAGGGCTGGGTGTGTGTGGTGGCAAAGACTGTAACACAGCACTAAGACGGCTGACACGGTGAATTTAACGCAATCCTGAACTACATAGGGAGACCCGGTCTCAAAAAAACCCCAAATAAAAATAAATTAAAAAGGCTAGCCCCGCCACATCGATGTGTGATCTTGAGCTAGTTACATGACATCTGTACTCCTTTGTTCCTCTTCTATAAAATGAGGATATGATCCACCTCAGAGCAGTGCTGTGAGGACTGAATGAGAAGGTATTTAGCACAGCACCTAGACGTTCACTGAGTAAGCACTTGTGTAAGTTTTAGCTGTTGCTGTTATTCTGATACAGACTCACCATGTTCTGGAACAGTTGCCACTTCCTGCCTCTGACAAATCACCGGAGGACAGCAAGTGCTCTGCAAATTTTCGGTGCATAAAACTTCCTTGACGGTTTGTTTTCCCTGCTTTCTCCTGTAGACATGACTAGAGAGGCCACAGACCTTTTTTTGGATCACATTTTAAAATTTTGACCCCAATCCCTGATCAGCCATTGTTCTTTGCTATCCCCTTCTTAGTTGTTTTTCTTGGGGGAAATAGGAAGTTGACAGCTTTTCAAAAATTTGTCTTTATATCCTAAAGTATAAGTTAATTTTCATTGCTTGTCAATGGTAGTTTTTCACTTGTTTCTGCTGACAATACTGAGGATCAAACCCCAGACCTCCTCATGCCAGGAGAGCAATCTACCACTGAGCTACACCCCAAGCCCAAAGGTAGAGTTCTTATTTACTATTTTTTTCCGGTACCGGGAATCGAACTCACGACCTCAGGCTTGCCAGGCAGGTGCTGTGCCACTGAGTTAAATCCCCAGCCCCCCTCAATGGTAGAGTTCTTAATAAATGTATCTCTGCTGTAATGTGAAGGACTGTTTTCCCCCAAAATTCATATGTTAAAATCCTGAAGTAACAGTATTAGGAGATGGGACTTTTAGGAGGTCATTAGATCATGAAGGCAAAACCCTAAGGAGTAGGATTAAGGTCCTTATAAAAGAAGCCTGAGAATAACGCCTTGTCCTTTCTACCATGTGGACACAGGGAAAAGGCATCCTCACCAGGCCCTGAATCTGCCAGTGCCTTGATTTCGACTTTTCAGACTCCCGAGGGAAATAAACTTCTGTTGTTTATAAGCCAAGTAATTTATGGTACTTTCTTACAGTAACCTGAGTATATGAAGACAATTTTAAAAATAACATGTTATTTTTCTGATCATTAAAAGTTATATGTGCTTGGGGCTGGGGATGTAGCTCAGTGGTACAGTGCTTGCCTAGCACGCTTGAGGTCCTGGTTTCAGACTTCATCACCCCAAATCACCATCACCTCAATAAACAAACAATGCAAACATACAGGACTTGGCAACAGACAGTGAAAGGCCCTGGTAATTCCTTATCCAGAGATAATTACCATTAACACCTTGTTATATAGGCTTTCGGCTTTCTTCCAAACATACAGGTAATAACATGTATAATTTAATGCAAAATAATGGAATCATACTATCACGTTGTTTTGCTGCTTGTTCTTTTTGCTTGCAGATTTCAGATGTCTTCCTACGCAGGGACAAATGGGCCTACCGCATTTTTGTTAATGGTAGCTTCAGGTGCCCTTCTGTAGACCTAGAAGAATTTGCTTAATCAGTTCCTCACTGGAATTTTATTATTAGACTATTATTAAACATGTACCATTACATGTTTCCACTATTACACACAATGCTGCAGCAAACACACTTGGTATGTTTTTGTACACATGTGTATTTTTGACATAATTTTTCCACAGATACGCAGGAAGTGTAAATTTCTACTTGTGGAACTGCCTGTTCAAAAAGAACACACATACTTTATCAAAATTTTCAAATTATCTTCCGAAAGAATCTCTCCGGTTTACTCTTTTTTTTGGGGGGGGGGTCTGAGACAGGGTCTCACCATGCAATTCAGGCTGGCCTCAAACTCATAATGACCCTCCTGCCTCAGCCTCCCGAGTGCTGGAATTATAGGCATGTGCCACCATGCCTGGCACTCTGGTTTACTCTTACAGTATGTTAGAATGCCTGTTTCTCCACATTCGTTTTCTTTTGCTTTTCTTCTTTTGAGATGGGGTTTTGCTTAGGTTGGCCTCAAACTCTTGGGCTCAAGTGGGCCTCTTGCCTCCTCAGCCTCCCAAGCAGCTAGGATTACAGGTGCATTCGACCATGCCAGCTACATTTGATTGTTTTTTGAGTATTACTTTTTTTTAAATTTATACCAATCTTGAAGTCATTTACTATTTTTTTTTTTTTTTTTAATCTAGAATCACAGTTTAAAACTCAGGGAGACCCTGCTATGGTGGTACATCCCATAATCCCAGTAGTTTGAGAGACTGAGGCAGGAGGATTACAAGATTCAGGCCAGCCTGGGCAATCTTGCGACTTAGTGAGACTGTCTCAAAATAAAAAATAAAAGGGGTTGGGGATGTAGCTCAGTGTAAAAGGGCATAGGCTCAATCCCCAGAACACAAGAGTGCAGGGAAGAAGATAGAAAAGTGGAGGAAAATACAAAAGAGTGTTTTTACGAACTGCCAAATACGTTAAACTATAAGTGTGATATTTTCAATCAAAATATCACATCACTAGTCAACAGTTTTAAGACGCTCTAACCTCCCAGATCAGCGAACCTGAGACTGTAATTAGATCACTTGCTGCACACCCTCTGCCCACGCACTGCACTTCCTCCTTGGCAGGGTGCGTAGAATAGGAGATGCTGCTAGCTTGAGGGTCAAGGAGGGAAATGGAGAAAGCAAGAGGAAGGCCTGGGCTGCACAAATCTGGTATGATTTTGTTAACCGTCTCGGTGTATTCCAGACCTCTGTTGATGCCCCTCTGTCCAGGCTGTTCTTTACTTCCGGTGTCTGATTATCAGTCTCAGCTTTTCAAAGGGCAATTCTGTCACCTCGTCTGTGAAGCACTAGAAAACTGTTCTCTTACGTGCCTCACTCTGACCCACACCTCCCCGAGTACCTGTAACATTTTGCACACGTAGCTTGCTTATTAAGAACACGGAGATGCTGAGATAACGCCTGTCCACCGGCTGACCCAGAGATCCTGGCAGAGGAAAGATGAGACTTCCAGCTCTCCCCAGGAACACATGGATTCAGATAAAAGGAGACACTGAAGTAACCGGGCCAAACCATTTATTTTGTTTGAACCAAATAATTCTAAACATCCTGCCTGACATGATTTCTTGGCCCCTGCCTCTCTTCACGCACGAAAAAACCAGCAAAGGAACTGAGACCTTAACACAAAAATAAATGGGAGGTGGAACACACCTCTCGGTACAGAACATTTTCACCAGCCGGCTTCATACATAAGGCACTTTTTGGAGAGAAGGTATGGGGGTGGGGAGAGAAGGGGCACATTCAGATGTAACAAAATCTGATTTGCAGTATGGGTTTAATAACAGAGCAGACAAACGAGGCTGAGAAATTACACAGGGTGCCTTAAATCCAGGTAATTACTTTTTCTTAGAGTTGGAAGGCACTTAAATGACTTTTTATGCAACCTCCCCTCTCAATCTTAATGTCAGGGTTTTAGTAGCAGCAGAGCCTCCTTTGCTAAGCGGCGCGGTGTCCTCGTCCAGCCTCGCTCCCGCCCGGCCGCAGCCCGCCTGGCACCCAGCCCTGCCCAGGTGCGCGAGTGAGAGGCAAGGGCTGCGCCCGCGGCGACGCCGGCTGCCTTCCTCCTCCGCCCGGTGCACCTGCTCGGCGTCTCGCAGTCTCCGCGGCCGCTCCGGGGCCGGGGCCCCGCTCGCCGCACGAGCCCCTCGGTCAGCCCGTCGGGCCCCGCGGAAGCGGCCCGACCCCCGGCGGGCGCGGCGGGCGAGCGCTCGCAATCACATGGAGGCCCGGGCCCGCCCCATTGGCTGCGGCCGGGCCAGTCGCAGCGCTCGCAGGCTGCGGTTGGTCCCGGAGCTGCAGCGCCTGCACGGGCCCGGAGTCCATGTTACGCTTTGTCTAATTCCCCTCGTTACAGAGTCATGTGCTGCTGC
>NW_004955423.1:4356980-4360398 GCF_000276665.1 Chinchilla lanigera | reverse complement strand
GAGGCCGCGCCCCGCCCCGCGCGCCGGGGGAGGGAGCTGGGGCCGCAGGTGCACCCGGCGCCGCTGCCCGTCTCCGGGTCGGGTACCGGTATAATCCGCTTCTAGCTTGTTTGGAAGCGTGGACTCTTGGGAGCGGGACTTCTGCGCGAATCTTGTCGGGGGCTTGGAAAGCAGGAAAATTAGGGTGCCTGCCGGGAAAACCGTCACCACTGCTTACTGGAGGGTTGATGGGGGACTTTCTCTTTTCTGTCCCCCCCTTTAGTTGGGGTATCCCTAGCCGTTAAAGAAATGAGATTTTAAATTTTCAAATTTTTTTTTTTAAAGCCATTTGCAGTGAAGAAGAATTGCTCCGGGTCGAGGGGAGGTGAGGTAGGTCCCTGCTGGATAGAAGAGGCGGCAGTGAGGGCCCAGCAGTTGGGGCGTGTGGCCGAAAGCGGGAGGTAGGACTGGGGAAGGAGAACGCCGGCGCGGAGAGGAGGGAGGGTGTCCGGAGCTAGGCAAAGATGGGGAGCAGGATGGCGGAGCCCCAGCTAGTGGGGGCCCAGCTTGAGTCACTCAGCCTCATGCTCGGCTCCTGGTGCTTCTCAGATTTTCCTCCTCTTTGACTTCGGAAAATATTTTTTATTAGGCAGGAAAGCTCTGAGGACATATTTTGAGAGAAACGTAGAAGTAAAGAGCTGACTTCTGGAAACTTTTCTTGGCAGCTTTAAAAATAAAATTCCGTTCAGGCAGCATTTATTGAGCACTTACAGCATGATCTGTGTCGGACATTGAAAGAATCCGGACAGGGAGGGAATTCCCATCTACAGTAATGGTGAGGACTGTTTGCTTGTCCACAACCCATGGACAAGAACGACAGTGACTGAGACCTTTCTCCCCAAACGTTTCTGGGCCTCAGATCTTGCAGACTGTGGGAGAAATCCAGCACCATAAAGGTAAACCGCGTGTGCAGCCGGCTTTTATTTTTACAATCCATAAATCCCCTCCAAGCACCCCCTCAGCTAGGACAGGGTTAGACTTCTTGCTTCTGTCTTGACACTAGTTGACCGAAACACTGTTGAAATCCTAGTGTGAGATGGGAGACCGTTACACTTAAGTGATAAAAATAAGGGCTTGGGAAAGTTGATTGGGAGTGTTTGGCTTCTGCGTGTTCCTTAGGGGAGCCCTCTGTAAAATGATTAGGTAATCCTTGGAGCTGGGCAGAAAAATACCAGCACCTTGAATTGGCGTGGTTTAGTTATATATTTAAACATCTTTATCTTAGATTTGTCTTGTTTTTATTGAGGGTGTGTAGTTTGTTGATTAAAATTGAGCGGATTAGAAGGTTGAAAAGTGTCCCCAGATGACCCCTCTCCCCTCCCCCACCTCCTCCAGTGCCACACGAAGTACTGTATGATGCAACAAAGTATTTAGCCATGTTCATATCTTCTTCTCTTTGCTGTTTTTTCAGCATTAAAAAAAAACTGGGGAAAACGTGGCCTTTCTCCCCCACTTAAGTTTTATGTCATGTAGAGCATTTTAAAATTTATTTTAAATAATTCTGGTATCTTTCTCATATCCAAATAGTTAAGTTGTTTTGGTAGCTCTGTTTTTGGAAATCAGACTTGAAATTTTGTGAAAACTTGGTGTTCGTGAACACACATTTCTTTTTCTTTTCTTTTGTTTTTTGAGACAGGGTCTTGAAGTGTAGTTCAGGCTGTCCTTGACTCACGGTGTAGCTTAGGCTGGCCCTGAACTCTTGGCCTCAGCCTTTCAAGTGCAGAGACTGCAGGTATGCACCTCCACATCCGGCTACACATGTTTTCTTGAACTGTAGTTTGTAAGAGATTTCACTTCTGTTTAACTGGAGCTGATGTTTGACATTCGGAAAAAAACAAACCGAAACAAAACCGTTAATATTTATTGCCCTACCAGCAGTGAGCAGGGAACTGGGGTGTGTGCTGTGGGATTTTAACAGGAAGGAGAGGATCCTTGGAATCACAGAGAAAAGATAAGATGAAAGGGGGTGGGGAGGACACCAGCAATTACAGTTGTTCCACGGTGCAGGGGTGGGGGTGTGTGTGTGTTTGGAGTCAGGTGAAAATGTGTGGGGTGGGGCACAACTCTTAAACTGACTTGAGAGTGATTAGGGTTGTGATTGCCTCGAAGGAGCACATATTAAGGGAAAGTTTGAGATGTGTCATAGGTTGAAAGCAGTCAACACCTCACCTGACTAGAGCAGTGTGACTAAGCTAGTTAGAGGAAAACTTACCCATGAGTTAGTGACAGTAATAATTTTCCTTAAGATCAGTGGCTGTCGGTCGGGTGGTTTTGCATCCCCCTAGACATTTGGCAGATACCTGGGGAATTTTTGTTTGTAATAGGAAGGGGCAGGTGTTACTGACTTCTAGTGGGTAGACGCCAAGGATGCTATTTAAATTCTTTCACTGTACAGGTTGCCTCCACCCCTAAAGAATATTCCTGTCCAAAATATCAACAGTGCGAAGGTTGAGAAACTGCCCGGAGCGTGAATGTGAATGCCACCGTGGCATTCTGAGAAGGGAAGTTGCATCTCAGAATGGACCTCAGGGAAGTAGTTCTCAGTGTGTGAAGAGGAGGAGCATTGGGGTTAGGGAGCCAGCCTGGGAGCCTTGTGCTGTGCAGACCCTAACTGGAAGAAAGGGGCAGTTTTGAGAGAGGTTGTGGCAGATAGGCTGTCAGGGCAGTGTAACATTGGGTTAAGAGGGGAGTCAAGAATCAGAACAGGAATTTTAGAGAGGCCTAATCTAACTTGTGTAGTCAGTTCTTAACTTGCTGGGGAGCTTCTGTTCAAGTACCCCAGTAACAAGGGACTGTGCTATGCAGACGTTCCATTAAGCCCTTGGGCTTTGTGTAGTTCTGTCATTTGAGCTGAAGTCTGCCTGATGGCAACTCTGTTCGGTTGATTCCGTTGCTCTGGAGCTGCCCACTGCCATAGGAGAGCCTGACCAATGCACAAAGGACGAGCCCCACCCCGCATCCCAAGTAACTTCTCTAATATTAAATAGCCCCAGTCCTTCATGGAACCTACTTTCCATGTGTCCTCGCGGAGAGTCGGGAACTGAACATGGTGATGGAGACACGATTAGCTAACAAAGTGTGTGATGGCGCAGCAGTTTGCTGAGACCTAGGCACAAATGTCAACTTACTGCAGCTTAAATTTATAGTTGCCTTTTTATTTTTCAAGCAGCTCCTCCTGCAGAGTCAAGAGTAAGTTATAGATAGTCCAAACGCCCAGATATTTCTTGTATGAACTGCCTCATCCTGTATTCCTTTGTTTTTTTCTTTTAGAAGTTGAGTGGAAGTTTTTTGTTATTTCTTTTGATTGTTTTTGGTGATAATGGGGATTGGAATTTGGGGTCTTTGCATGAGCTGCATCCCCAGCCTCTCCCCCCTCCCC
>NW_004955423.1:4341817-4356702 GCF_000276665.1 Chinchilla lanigera | reverse complement strand
TCCCCTCCCTTCCCCTCACCTCCCCTTCCTTCCATCATTCCTTCCTTCCTTAAATTTTGAGTCAGGGTCTGGCTAAATTGCTGAGGTGAAACTTGAACTTGCAGTCCTCCAGCCTCAGCCTCCGAGAATGCTGGCTGGGATTAATAGCATGCGAAGGATTGAGACTTTTGAATTTTTGGTTCTACTTTGTAACCCTGTCAGAGAGGAGCAGGGATGACTTTTCTGAAAGCTGCTTTTGTGGGGCTGCTGAGTGATGAAGGGAAGTCCCACAGGTGGACCAGCTCTTTAGTTGGGGCTTCTGAGGCATCTGTGTTCATGGCCAAGCCATGTTGCATTTGCCTCTCACCTGAGGTGCCATTTTGAAATTGTTCGAGTGTGTTGCAAGCTTCTGAAATCTGTCTTCCCTCCTGTGGGGTCGCCATAATGCTGTTTAGACATCTGGAAGAGTGTTTTTAATATTTTGTGCAAATCTGAAGCTTGCCAGCTCAGAATTGCCTTTCAGATTTGTGAGGAGGTAGACAGGATAACTGGCAGAACCACAGGTGGACTTGGTTCCCCTCTGGCTGGGCTTTGTTTTCTTTTTGCTAGTATGCCACAGTACTTAGTGATAGCTCTACACTGAGGGAGGGAAAGCGGGTTGACGCTTAGAAGCAATTCTTTTTCTCAGAGCTGAGCTTTCATTCATTATAGGCATAATTTCAGACTTACCTTGGATTTCATGCACCTTCACTGAGAAGACATTAGGAGTTATCATTCCCAGGTGTCCTTTGAATCAGGCAGGTCAGAAATCCTAGGTGATGCATGGCAGGCTCTCTAGATGTTCTAGGTCTATCCAAGAAACTGGATGTAAACAAAGTCCTTGGTGTGTGGTAGCCATCCCCCAGTATTGAAGGAATGCCAGAGCAGAGCACAAATTCATAGTTAGTGTGGACAGCATCTTTGTTATGAATGTGCTCTGTGCCTGCCCGATCCCCTGCTGTTGAGTGTGTACCATCCGCTGAATCTCTTTCTGTACTGGTCTGTGGGGGAAAATTGTTCATACCCTTTGGAGATGAAGGACACTTTATCAGAGGAAGGGCTGTTCTGTCAGGTTGCTTGATGGTGGGGGGGGGGGAAATAGTTGAAAATCCCTGAATATCATTGTACGTTTTCAAAGCCTATGTCAGAATTAAAGTCACCTTGGAACAATGAATATTTTTTTTTTTTTTTTTTCTTTTTGAGACAGGGTCTTGCTATGCAGGTCAGGCTGGCCTTGAGCTTACTTTGAGCCCAGGCTGATCTCGAACTTGCTGCTATCCTCCTGCTTCAGCCTGCCTCAGCCTCCCAAGTGCTGGGATTATAGGCGTGAGCCACCATGCCTGGCTGAATATAGTATTATTTTTAAAAGATATAGAATATTAAAGCCAGAAGGTATTAACTCTTGAATTTTATGGATGACAGTATTCAGACACAGAGATAATGTGAGATTACACACATAGTTATGGAGAGAGGGCATTACAGTCTCTCTGCCTTCAAGAACACAAAGGCTAAGAATAAACTTTCTCTTCTGCTTGGAGGTGTGTAAACAGCGAAGTCCCTCAGGTCTTATTTACATAATTGAACCGAAAGGAGGAGCACACAGTGGAATTTCTAGGTTTACAGAGGACAGTAAGCTCTTCTGGATTATGAAATATCTAACCAATAGGGATTTGCTCCACGGAAACCACACAAGGATGTGTTAGTCATTGAAAGATTTGTAGGTGAGTTTCTCTGTGGGCAAACATGAGGTCGGGTATTAAGAGGAAATTGTGGAACTACCATAGGACAGTGTTTTGTTGGGGAAAATCCAAGGAAGGGCTTTGAGGAATACTTTCACCATGTTTTCCAACTTACTGTTGCAGATAAATAGGACAGGAAATACTAAGCTTCATCAGAAAGGTTTGGAAAAATTGGAAAATGTAGTCTTAATTGTTTCCATTGAGCTTTTTTTGGCGGGGGGGGGGGAGGGGAGGTGTTTTGGTACTGGAAATTGAACTCACGACCTTGTGCTTGCCAGGCAGGCTCCGTGCCGCTGAGCTATATTCCTGGCCCTTCCATTGAGCTTTGTTCAAAGTCAGGGGTACTTCACTCTAGGGAAGATGCTAATGTGTACATTATATACCTTGCGAGTTTGGACATTACTGCTATAGTGTAAGTTCCATGAGGACACGATCCTTGCCCATCCTTTTTCCTTGTAAAAGTATTAGCATTTCCCCATTGTCTGGAAGGAGTTGACTGAGAGGCCTTGCTTTTGAAGCCCCTGAAATGCCTAGGATAGGGATGTAGGAAGCCTTGACCGTTCACTTAATTCCAGTATTTATTCCACCTGAATGTGGTATTGCGCTCACCTGCCTCGTGTTCCTGCTCCAGTATGCTTGTCAGCGTTGTGAGGGCAGGAACTTACCTGTCTTGTTCTCTGCTGGTTTTCTGTGCCATGCACATGGCAGACTCTCCATAAATTTTAGCTGTTGAATGAAATGAGAGAAGTTTACTTTAAAGCTTTTTAAGATATGAATTCAAGACAAAGGTAAAGAAATATTGTACTACCACGTAACCAGTCGTCTGGGGAATATTTTTAAAATGTGCTCAGACCCTTCCACATGCCTCTGAATTAAAATCTCCGGAGGCAGAGTTTAATTTTGTTTGTTTGTGACACAGTCTCACTATGCAGTTCTTGCTGGCCTTGAACAGACTGTAGCCCAGGCTGGCCTTGAACTCCCAGTGATCCTCCAGGCAGAGTTTAATTTATTTCTTTTTTTTTTTTTTTTTGGTTTTTCTCTGGTACCGGGAACTGAACTCATGACCTTGTGCTTGCCAGGCAGGCGCTGTGCCGCTGAGGTAAATCCCCAGCCCCCAGAGTTTAATTTAAAAAGCAAACTCCTGTCTACCCCCAAATGACTCTGATGTCCATCCAAGACTGAGAACCACAAGACACCTTTAAAAAGGTGCAGAGTTTGTGGCTGACAAGCCTACTATGGGTTACTAAGAGCTTGGAGGAGACATCGGACTCCCTAGAAGAGTGTCAAACCTATAGCACATGTGCTGCAGTGGGCTGTTTGTATCATTGAAACCTCTAAAAGGTTTGCCATCACTGCCCTAGAGGGTGACAGCCAAGCCAGTAGGTGGCCCACAGCATGGCCTTTGGTGCCTCATAAGGTAGTGCATCCTGGACAGGGTGGCAGCTCGTGGTACATTCGTGGGCGTTTGTGTCCACAGTATGTCCATGACGATAGTCTCCCCAGCCTGTGGAAAAATGACAAGAATAAGTATGAAGCAGCAAGCTTGCTACGCAGTTCAGGCTGGCCTTGAGCTCACTTTGTAGCCCAGGCTGGTCTCAAACTTGCAATGATCCTTCTGCCTCAGCCTCCTGAGTGCTGGGATTACAGGCATGTGCCACCACGCCCGGCTTCCAAGAGTATTTTTAAATCTTGAGTTTTCCTTCCTTCTTTGAGGCTTTTTGTTTGTTTCCTTTTATGAAGAGATGGTAATGGTTTGCTTCTTGGTGGCTTGTCTTGTTTTCAGGTTTTAACCTGGCAATTTTATGAAAGTCTTTCTCTGAAATTTTACTCGCCTGTGAAATAAAGTGTCAGAATTACCACTGCTCTGATGTTAAATCCTCCCCTTGACACCTGCTGCTGGGAAAGGCACACAAATATGGTGTTAAATTCCATTAGGAGAATTTCTTTTCTTAAAGACTTATTTTGCTTCCTCGGTTTGCTGGTAATAGTTAGGAATGTTGCCAGAGAAGAGTGTTCCTTTCCCCAGCAACACATAAATCCCACTGCTGAATCCTGGCATCAACAGAGAGGCAAAACTGCGGTGAGTTCTAGAGAGCAGGGAGAAGAAGGAATGTGTAAGACACCCTTCTCTGAAAAATAGGGCTGCCTGTCTTGATTTTACTGTGGAGACAGGGCAGGGCTGTCAGAGGAGGCGGAAATGCCATCAGTCAAAGTTGTCTTTACTGATTGTTCTTAACCTAATTGTCAGAAATGCTGGAAAAATGAAATTGTTGGAGAAATGACCCTCAGGATGCTTACAGTGGCACTATGGAATGAGCTTATAAAATCGGTGTATTCTCAGATATAACATTTTTTAAACATAGCAATCAAGAACTAGTTGGACAACTTATGAAATACCCAAAGTTATTAATAATAACAGCTACTATTTATTAAACATTTACTGATTATACACACCTCTGCTCTGGAATGCACACGTTTTCATTTAATCTTCAGAGCAATCCTAAGTGAAAGGCAAACTTACACCCACTTTACAGATGAGAAAGTAGGCTGGAAAGGTTATGGAATTTGCAAAAAACATCACAGAGACATGGTGGAGGGAGGTAGAAGTTGCAACTAGGCTTCTTTTACTTCAAAATCCCTTCTCATACCTACTGTACTTTTTTCCTCTCTGTTTATTTTATAATGCCTGTTAATATTTCTGTTCAGTGAAATAGAATCGGATTCGAAGGTTACAGGTACCACATGACTCTTGTAGCTGCTGTTCATTGAGGAACGTTGCGGTAGTGGTGCCCAGGTGTGCAGCATTCTAAGGCACAGTTCTCGTCATCTCACAGCAGTTTTAGGAAATACCAACCTGGAGTCCCAGTTGGATGAACATTAATCTTAGAATTGAGATGGTAATTTCAAATCGCTTAATTGGTGTTTCTCCAGCCCTCTTCTATTTCATTACCAATATTGATAGAAAGCTACAGTAGTACACAGATTGGACCCTGCAACACATTTGTTGTACTTAAGTATAAATGTTGCAATAAATGGTTGCTGAATACATGCAATAACAAATGTGTACAATAAAAACAATCATTTCCCATGTTCTGAACATTAAAAAAGAATATATATCTGTATCATATTCAGAATCTATGTTATTTATGCATTTTTATACTGAAGTATAATCGTTTCAGTGGAGTGAATTCATTTTGTTAAATTTTCTTTATTTTTTTGAGACAGGATCTTGCTGACCTCGAGCTCACGTTGTAGCCCAGGCTGGCCTCAAACTTGCAACGATCCTCCTGCCTCAGCCTCCCGAGTGCTGGGATTACAGGCATGTGTCACCACGCCTGGCAATTTTTCTACTCTTAGTGTTTCATTTTTCATGTTAAAAGTCTACAAAAAATGCAAATTGGGGAGTACACTGCAATTACACCTCTTGTACAGCTATACCCCCTTTTTATACACACATAAAAGAGGGGAGATACTTCCTCTTTAAATCTTTGAAAATTTTTTACTATAAGTTTTTTTATATAAAACATTTTTTACTGTAAAACTTTTTTTTACTATAAAACACTATTTCTTGTGCTCAGTTCTAAATTATTTTCCCTAGAAGTTATTTGTTACATGGCAAATTCTGTAGTTCATCCAATTTATTTATTTATTTTTCTCTCTTTGCTGTGCTAAAGATCTAACCTCAAGCCTCATGCACGCTAGGCAGGCACTGTGCCACTGAGCCAAGCCGCACCCGGGCCTACCGCCTGCAGATCTTTGTTTAGTGGTGATGGTGGCTCACACTGAGCCGCGTCCCCAGCCCTTTTTGTTGGTTTTGAGAGAGTCGCTGAATTGCTCAAGCTGGGCTCAAGCTTGGGATGCTCTTTCTTCAGCCAGCCCGAGTGATGGGATTACAGGTTTGTGCCATGTACCCAGCTCAGCCTGGCAGATTCTGTACCAAGCAGAAACTTCGTAATTACATCTGCCTCGGTCATGTACCAAGCAGTACCTGAAGTAATTCGTGGCATCTAGCGCTTCACCTTGGGATACGATGGTTGGCAGTGAGTTCTCTCTAGGCTGAACTAGAAAATGGAGGCCCTGTCTGTAGAGGCTGTGCTTAGCAGTCGGTAGTTGCCCTGTGAGAATAAGGGCCAGATCAGATTTTAACGGTTGGCCAGATCAACATTTGAAATAAAAACTTCCTGTAGACTAAACAGAATAGCTTTGTGGGCTAAGCCTGTCAGCTTAGGCCTGTAGAGTTAGATGGTAAGTGATCAGGTGAATGGAAACATAGCATTTGAATGAAAGCACCATATACTTTAAAAAGTTAATTTGAATAGAATCAAACCAACACTTGATTGTGTCCTTTTTGTGCCCTCCTTGTAGCAGAGTAGAACCCCAGTACTTGCACTGATGACAGTTTCTACCCTTTAAGTTTGAGACACAGTATTACAGCTGTAGTGGATGCATTTGATGGGGGCTGTCCTGCGGGAGGCTCTGGAGAAATCAGCAGAGTACGAGTTTCAGGGGATAGATGGGCCCAGTGGCAGGATGACAAGAACTACTTGCAGTTGAGTGGAGATCAGCTCCCCAGAAGATAAGGAAAGAAGATTCGGTTCTATCTTGAAATTGTTTTGGGGGTAAATAGGCAAGGAAGAGAGAGAAAACAGACTCAGTGAATATGTGTGTTTGTATTCTTAGTTTTTATTTTGAGACAGGGTCTCACTAAGTTGCTCAGGCTGGGCTGGAACTTAGAATCCCCCTGCCGTAGCCTCCCACAGGGGTTACAGGTGTGTGCCACCACAGCTGGCCTGATGAGTGCAGGAATGGTGCAGAATCTGGAAAGGGCAATAAATATTCTTGCTTTTCTATTCCTAGTGCATTCATGTTAATTCATGTTGTGCCTTCTGCAGAAAGGAACTGGAATGAAAAAGGTGCGAAAGGACCTGGGTCAGAAAGGAGGGTGTGGGGGGAGGCAAAGGAAGAGGGGTCCAGAGGGCAGCCTAGAGCCAAAAGTAAACCAAGAAAGCGGAAAATATTTGCACTGGGAAAAGTGCACTGAGTTAAGAGTACAAATCACTCTGTCCCTCCCCGCTCCCCCACAACTCCGGGTCATAACACTGTCGGGGATGTGCACAGCAGTTTCTAGGGAAAGGTGGATTTGGACCTGCGCCTCCCTTCCCCCAGCCTGTGCTGTGGTGACATTGGGGCCGCTTTTGCCCTTTGGGTACACTGCTTGGCAAATAACATCTGATGTCTTTTAGCCTCGTCCCCCCATTTGGCGGCTGTCCTTGTTCAGGACACAGTCTCATACCTATATTGGAGCAGGTGAAAACTCCTGTAGTTTTATCGGTTAAAGTATAATTTGTTGTGTGTATGCCTTCTTCAAAAGAGAAGAGTGTGGTGATAATATTTTAACAGCTCTCTCTATTAGCCAAGTCTAGAATCCGAGCCTGAGAATAAAAATATTTTATTCTCTCAATCATCCCAAATACCTGTTGTATTGTTTTTAGAATTTCACAATTTTTTGGGAAAGAAACCTTTTGCGGCATCACCAGATTTTATTCCAGTCTCTGACATCGTGGTGTGAGCTGAATGTTGACTTTCCAACTGGTGTGATTTTAGATTTCTAAAATTTTGATTGCTTTTAGAATAAATGCATTTTGAAGTTTGCACCTATAGTAGTTTATTACAATAAGAATCTTTGTTGTTTTCTCTTCAAAACAGACTTGTAGTATTGAGAAAACGGTGCAGGTTTCCTTGCGCTGTTGTTGGAAAGAAGGAAAATTCTTCAAATTCCACAACTTGGCCTTCCAGGGACTCTAGTCCACAGATGGAAATCCTGGAAGATCCTATCGGGAAGTGAATCTTATGAATAATCTTTGCACTACTTTGGGGCATTATGAATCAACAAGTTGTACAAGAAGTTTTCTTTAACTTTCTTATAAAGTGTACTTAAAAGAAAGAGCCCAACCCTACCAGGTGACTAATCTGGAAGTAATAGTAGGAAACGCTTACAGAGTAGTCCTTCTGTGCCAGACGTGGTTTGGCGCGCTTTGCATATGTATTTACTTCTTTATTCCTCACTGTAGCCTGTTTTGTAGGAAACCGAGGCCCCTCTCCAGTCTGGCTGTTGATCCCAGTCACCATAAACAACCAAGTAATTCAAGGTCCTGTAATTTGAATAGTCTAAGTGGCAGAAAGTTATGGTTTGAACCCAAGTAGCTGTTAGTATCTGTGTATTACTTGGTTTTTGTAGTCTGCCATAACAACAATCGCTAATTTCCTTTAGAAATTTATTTTTTTTGTCTTTTTGAAACAGGATCTCCCTGTTCAGGCTGGCCTTGAGCTCACTTTGTAACCCAGGCTGATCTTGAACTCGCAGTGGTCCTCCTGCCTCAGCCTCCTGAGTGCTGGGATTACAGGCACCGGCTGTGGAATTTCTTTTGCTTTCCAAAAGAAATTTGGAAATTTGTGAGCTACCTTCTCCAGCCCTTTTAAAAGTTTTTGAGGGGCTGGGGATTTAGCTCAGCGGCAAAGCGCCTGCCTGGCAAGTGCAAGGTCGTGAGTTCAGTTCCTGGTACCGGAGAAAAAAACAAAAAAAAATAAAAGTTTTTGAGACAGAGTTCTGGTAAATTGTTCCTGCCTCATCCTGCTGGAGTGCTGGGATTGTAGGTGTGTGCTACCACGCCCTGTTTCACATCAGTTTTTAAAGGCAGAATCAGAGCTTGATTAAAAAAAAAAAAAAAACAAAATTATGCCCCTTCCCTGATACTTCCTCCCCAGAGCAATGAACAGATGAAGACAGCTTTCACCTAGGAGGAGAGCCAATTTAACAGCCTCCCTGGAACGCTGTGCTGAGATACTAAGCTGACGGCGGAAGGGCTGTAGTTTGAACTGTATTGTTGCAACAGCCTTCATCCTTGGCACCAGAATCATTTTCAAGAGCACAAACCTGACTTGTTTCACCTTTACCTTTATAAGGAATGGGTCTGGTAAACTCCCAAGAGAATTTTTAAAATTGCCATTTACAGTCAATAGAGTGCTGCTCTTCCAAAACCTAGGAAGATCTGGGATTTGGAACTTTGAATTTTGGTCCGGATGCGTGACCTTGGCTTCGTCGAGGCTTTGGTTTCATCTGCTATGAATGAGGGGTGGGGAGTCGGAATGGTAATGCACTTAGCTTGGCGAGGATATACGACAATATCTTACTAACAGCGAAGACCACGTGCTTTAGGCAGTGACCCTTGTGAGGCTTGCGGGGTGTTTTCCGCGGGTGAGTGGGGAAGGTGTGTGCCGACCTGAACTGCGCGCTCTCCAGTCCTCTTCTTACCCGTGTTATGGGGTAGACTGTAGTGTAGGTATTGGCTCCGTTTCTTGCCCAAACTCCTTCTCCTTGGTTTCTTCCCCTCCTGCCTTGGGCTGGCCTCCAATCTGCCGACAAAGTGCTATTTGTTATAAGGGTGAAGCAGGCGATTCTCTGGGCAGCGACACTGTGGCTGCAGGCAGTTACTGTAGTTCAAAGCAGAAAGCCACGCTGGAGTAGGAGGGACACTGACAGGGCTTGTTCCTTAGAGTTTTGTACATTGATTTTTAAAGGAAGAAAAGGAAAGTGAAAAGCTGGCTTCTCAATAGAAATATTATGAAATGCCCTTCATAACAGGACAAAATTAAGGAGAAAGGGCTTTTAGAAGTTGCTGTGCATTACTTTGAAAACAAATGCTTCCTTTTTTTTTGTTTTTTGAGAAAAATCAAGGGCTTTTAGAGCATTTTCTGGTCTGCAGTGCACTCAGTAAGATGGGAAACAAAAGCTAGTGACCACGGCTCGCATGTCGGTGCATTTTATGTGGTTCCAGGTGGACCACTTCCTGTGTTTTATCCGTACCTCACCGTGAAGGTGGGGTTATAGGGTCCCATTTCAGAGTACGGAAGTGAAGCTGAGTGTGTTAGGGTTACAGTGTAGTAAGTAACTGGAAGAACTAAGCTCAGAACTAAGTCTTTCTCTCTTCCACAACGTGGAAGATGAGTAAGAAATGCGCCTGCTGTCCTGGGGAGTGACTGGCTGGAAGCGTAGGAGCCCATTGGGGTGTTTATAAGTATATTACATTTCAATTAAAGGTAGACTTTTAAAATTTTATCTGGAGAAGGGAAAATAATGCCCCTGCCTTGAAGGGGAAACCACGTGTAAAGAGTGATTCGGTTCAGCACATTGTGCAGCATATGCTGTATTCTTGCTGGAGCTAAAGTTTTTGGACTTTTTCCCAGAGAAAGGAGAGACTGTTTTTTGTTTTTGTTTTGTTGTTTTGAGACATGGTCTCACTATGTCGTTCAGGCTAGCCTTGAACTCACTCTGTAACCCAGGCTGACCTTGAATTTGCGGCCTCAGCCTCCCGGGTGCTGGGATTCCAGGCATGCCCACCACACCTAGCAAGAGAGAGTGATTTTGGTGGTGAAGATCAGAGATAAGAGTAGGGTTAATTTAATGTAGTTCTGTCAGTTGATTGGTTTGGGAGCCACCCTAGGAGCTGAGTCTTGGGTGTGTCTGGGTGGTCATGAAGGCGTGACTTCAGGTACTGTATGTGGTTCCTGGCCCCTTCCTTGCCGGTGCTGTCCTCTTGCCATGAACTAAGTGGCTTTTTCGGGGCCTCCCTCCCACCAAGATGAGTTCCCCTGAAACTCTTGAGTCACATGAAGCCTTTCCTGTAATGTGTGGGTGTCAGGCCTTGTATCCCAGAGGCAGAAAAGCTGGCTAAAACAGTCTTGCAGGATGAGAGAGATGGTGACCAGTAGAAAATTGCTGGGGAGCTGAGGGAACGGCGGGCAGCCACGTGGAGACAGAAAAGCAGGTGCCGTGTTTGGGAAGTGCCGCTGTGACAGCCTGGAATGCAGGAGGAATGGAGGCCAGAGGAGTAGTCAGGATGGATTTCAGAGGGCCGAGTGTCCTTCTAAGGAATTTGGATTGCATTTGATTGCCTTTGAACAGATGACACCCCTTTGTAGGTTCTTGAGAGGGGAAGTGATTTGCTCCGACCTCTGACTTTAGCAGTTCTGGTGGTGGGGGGTGAGTGGGATGTCTACAGCAGGGGTATCTCCCCCTGGGTGGCACCTTAGGGTCACCGGGAGTTGCTTAATGTACAGATTCCCAGAGTACAGCCCTTATTCCTCTGGTGCTTCAGATCTACAGTGGAGCCTGGGAAATTCACTCACGCACTCACTCACTCACTCACAGTCCTAGGGATTGAACTCAGGGCCTTTACACTGAGTGATACCCATAGTACTGAGTTGTTAAATTGCCCAGGCTGAGCTTCAGCTTGTGATCATCCTGCCTCAGCCTCCTAGAGTGCTCAGATCACAGGCATGTGCCACGGGAGCCTGGAAAATTCAGCAAGGCCTGCAAGCGACTGACTCAGTGCGGCATCCTGGTGTGGGAAGGATGTTCCATTAGGACATCCGGGAGAAGAGTCTGGGCTGAGGCTAATTTTGAGTTTGTCATTACCATGAGGGGCCAGTCATCAAGTCCAGGGACAGATCTATTTAGGGTTTATGGTTTGCTTTTAAATTCTCTATAAATAAGCAGTAGTTTCAGAGTTTTGTCACGGACTGAAGTTTTTCACATTGATTTTCCCCATTCATATCAAGAAGGTAGTATGGCTCTGATCTTTGAAATGTTTGCTAAATTTTCTCTTTTTACTAAGAAGTAAGTGGGATATACCCCAGCACTCCGGAGGCCGAGGCAGGAAGATCAGTGCGAGTTTGAGGCCAGCCTGGGCTACAAAGTCAGTTCAAGGCCATCCTGAACTGCATAGTGAAACCCTGTCTCAAAAAGACAAAAAAAAAAGTAGTAACTCACTATTGGCAGTCTTATCTTCCTTGACATTTCTCAGCAAGAGAACTCTGGAGTTCAGTGCCTGGGACTTAATCCTGCTCTGCCGCTGCTAACCATGGGACCACGTGAAAGTTATTTAACTTTTTATAAAATGAAGGCATGGTGGTATTTCCCTGCTAGGGTCAGTTGTGAGGATAATTCATGTAAGATGCATAGGAGAGTTTTGGGCCCATACTTAACACTCAGGTGTTAGCTGCTGCTGTTATTGTCAGTAACTGTGATACCCAGAGGCAGTGGTGGGGAACCCAGTTGTCCCAGCAGCCAAGCATTGGATATTCAGGCTTAATTGCAGTGTTGGCACTTTGAGACAAATAACTGGGTTTGGTGGTTGCAGTTTGAGCACTCAGTCTCGGTCTTGGTTCACTGTCACTGCCCAAAGGTATTCCTTCCCTATATTTCCCACATACTGAGAGCTCTACTTCTAAAAATGAACTTGTGCAAATTGCATTTGAGACTAGAAAGGGTGACATATTAGAAAGACTTAATTATGCAGTGTCCCTTCCTTCAGTTTTATTTTTCCAGAAATGCGCATTTCTAGCATAAACCAACCTGTCAGGAGATAGTCGAGCCCATACCCAGGAGAGATCCTTTCGGTACATGTTGACTACAGAACTGTTACTTCATTTCTTCAGGCTCTTAGGAGCTACGTGATGTCTGCCTGCTCAGTTCCGGGGACGCAGCTTGAGCTAGGTCACTTTCCCCAAATATTGCAGACCTCTCTTATTCCCCAGTCTTGACTTCTACATCAACTGCTAACTTTTAAAGTATAATTTTTTGCTGGGAAGATAAACAGTGCTACCAAGGGAGAAACTATTTCTCAACATTAAAGAAATTAGAAATTATAATTTATGCTTAAAAAAATATTGCGAGGCCAAGTTTGAGCTCTCCACTTTCCCCCTTCCGTGTTGTTCGTGTGTTTGCAAACCATTCTCATGACCTTCTGCCTGTGCGGCATACTTGTAGTGGGGCCAGCTTAGGCATACACCACTGACTTTTTCTCTGACCTCCAAAATGTAGCCCTTGAGCCCCTTTTTTTCCTTTGGGTTTTGTAACCACGTCTTTTTGTTGAAAAGATTATTATTTCCTGTGGAACTTTCCTTATGATATGTAGCACAGTAGAATGCTACTTTGTGACGTTCAGACCTTTGATCTGAAAATGTCATTGTGTTAGGACAGGGTCTTGCTATGTTGCCTAGGCTGGTCTCAAACTTGTGAGCCACCCACCTCAACCTTCTACGTGGCTGGGACTGCCTGGCTCGGTCCTACATTTGAAACATCCAGGTTGCTTTTGCTTGCTTGCTTCGTTCATTCTTGGCAGTTCAGGTCTAGAGGTTGTTACTCCCTCTTGGACATCCTCAGCCCCTCCCTGCAAATGAAAAGGATCACAAAACTCCAGCTGAGCTTGTTGTTTTTCTTTATTTCTCTGTTAATTTAGCTAAGTCCGTTGGTTCACCCTCATTTGCCCTCTTCACACCTCACAAACTCCTGTGATGTGCTAGCCTGATTATAACAGTGCGAATGATTTCTAAGTTGCTTTTGCATACAGGTTGAATACGTATTCCTTGTGGCATTTTTCTTCATCATCATAGTATAGTAAACACACACAGTGTTTTCTCTCCATAGTCTTTGTAACTGCGATGTGGCTCTTGTAGCCACATCAGTTTCAGCTGGTTTACCTATCTTGACTTTACAGACACTGGATCCACTGCTTGACCAAGATCAAAGTACATGGGATTCACTGTATTCCCTTCCTTTGCGAATTTACTCCTGTTGAAGCCAGGCAGTCCTGGAGACTTGAAATCTAGCATTCTGGTCAAGGTGAGGAAGCAGCTCAACTTCTGGTGTTTCCATTACACAAATATCTTGTCTGTCTTTTCTTTTTATGTTCTTTTGCGGGGGGGGGGTTATTTTTATTTTTTGTTTTGTCTCACAGAGTCTTACTACATAGTTCAAGCTGGCCTTGAACTCCCTATGTACCCGATGCTGGCCTCTAATTCACAGTGATCCTCCTGTCTCAGCCTCCTAAGTACTGGAACCCTTTGTTTGCAATATTCATTTATTCTGCAATGAATAGCAGGCTCTGCACCTTTTATCTCCACAAGCTTTTGGTCCATTGCCCCTGAGACCGGTGGCTAAATTCTTGCTACAATTTTCCTACTATTTTCCTTTTGCCATATACATGGCACTGGACCTCATTAACTTTCACAGTAGAGAAAGCAAACCCAATTCAGGTGTCCTGTTGGAATTAAAATGTTTGGTTAAAAGTAGAGTCTGGCCAGCCAGGCTGCCTGCATTCTGAGATTTACTAACATTGTGACTTTGGGAAATCATTTAGGATCTCTGACTGTTTTCTGACCTAAACATCAAGATAATCCCGTAGGGCTGTTATCAATAAGTGAGGTAATACATGTAAAGTGACTTGCATGTTTTGAGCTAGGGTTAGTCAGTTAGTTTGTTTGTTTGCTTGCTTGCTTATTTATTTATTTATTTTTTGAGACGGTCTCGCCATGCTGTTCAGGCTGGCCTTGAGCTCACTTTGTAGCCCAGTCTGGTCTTGAAACTTGCAATGATCCTCCTCCTCAGCCTCCCCAGTGCTGGGATTGTAGGTGTGTGCCACTACACCTGGCAGGGTTAGTTTAAAAGTAGAGTAACTTTCGGGGCTGGGGATTTAGCTCAGCGGCACAGCACCTGCCTGGCAAGTGCAAGGTCGTGAGTTCGATTCCTGGTACCCCAGAAAAAAAACGAAAAAAAAAAAAAAAAAGAAGCAGCTTTCAAAAGTTAACAATAAAATTTCTAGGTTTTCTTTTATTTTTTATTTTCATGCTGTTTTCATAGCATTCTACCATAAGGCAAGGAAAAGGGGATGAAAATCACACAATCCAATTTTGCAACCTTAGTCATGAGCTGTATTGTTTGTATTAAGTGCTCTTAGAGTGGATAACTGAGAATTGATTTACTGAAGATGGTGATATGTGACTTTGCCCGTGTTAGTTCCTATGCTTTGCTACTTCCAGATGGGTGTGTGGGGGCGTGTACTGGGGATTGAACCCAGGGTCTCAGGCACAGGCATTCAGATGTACATTGCTCACATACATTTCCAGCTTAGTCTTTTTTTTTTTCTTTTCTCCACTTAATTGACTTAAGTTGATTGGCTGGCCTTGAACATGTGATCTTCTTGCCTCAGCTTCCCAAAGTGTTGGGATTTCAGTTATGCACTGCCATACCTGGCATCCTTAAAGTGTTTTTTTTTTTTTTTTTTTTTT
>NW_004955423.1:4332474-4341717 GCF_000276665.1 Chinchilla lanigera | reverse complement strand
ACAACAACTCTTGATAATCTCCTACCTCTTTTGTCTCTAACTCACTATTATTTGTCTATTTGTTTTCCTGAGGAACTATTTTGTAGATAATAATATGTAAAACGTTAACCATTGATAATTTCCTACCATTTTGTCTGTAATTTGCTAAGTCCCCCCTATTATTATGTTATCCTTCTTTTATTCTTTAAAATAAAATAAAAATTAAAAATAAAAAAAAGATAAATCAAGGCACACTTTTAGATACAGTGCCCTTGCTGGATTATAACATCTTTTCTCTTCTTTTCTCAATTGACAGTCTTGTATTTTGTACTTTATTTATATGTAGGGCTTCTCATATGAAAGAAACTATGTGACATCTAAACCTGTGTGTCTGATTTACTTCACTTAACATTGTGATCTCATATTGCATCCATTTTCTTACAAATGACTGGAATTTATCCTGCTTTATGTAGTAGTACTATATCATATATAAATATTTTCTTTATCCATTCAACTATTGAGGGACTTACAGGCTGCTTGTGAGATGCAGCTATTACAAATTGTGCTGCTATAAACATATTCATGCATATATGACTATAACACAATATCTTCAATTCTTTTAGGAAGATAGCTAGAAAGGAATAGCTGGCCCAGACATAATTTCCAAATTTAGTTTTTCAGGAATCTTCATACTGATTTCCACAATGTGTGTATGAGTTTATACTTTCACCAACAGTGGGCTGGGGTTTTTATTGTTGTTGTTGTTGTTATTTGTTTTGTTTTGTTTTTACCAATATCTTATTGTTGTTATATCTATATCTTTGTATTGTTTTTTTTTTTCCAGTACTGGGAATAAAACTCACGACCTCACACTTGCCAGGCAGGCACTGTACTGCTAAGCTAAATCCCCAGCCCGTATATCTATATCTTTGTGGTATAACTTGAAGTCAGAATGGTGATGCCCCTGCCTTGCCCTTGTTGTCCAGAACTGGTTTTGCTATTCTAGATCTTTTCAGCTCCATATGAATTTTAAAGTTGCTTTCTCTAGTTCTATGAGGAATGCTATTGACATTTTGATTGGGATTATGCTAAATCTTTATAAAACAGTTTTGGAAATATAGCCATTTTGACTATATTGAGTTTGCCTATCCAGGAACGGGATATCTTTCCATTTTCTGATGTCCTCTTCAAACTCTTTTTTTCAGAGTACTATAGTCTTTATTGTAGAAGTCTTTCACTTCCCTGGTTAGGTTAACTCTTAAGTATTTCATTTTTCTTGATGCTATTTTGAAAAGTATTGCTTTCTTAATTTCTCTCCTGTTGAGTTTATTACTGATATACAGGAAATCTGTTGAATTTTGAGTGTTGACTTTGTATCCTCCTATACTACAAGATTTGGTTATTAATTCTAGGAGTCTTTTGGTGGAGTTTTTGAGGTATTCTATGTGGAGAATCATGTCATTTGCACATCATAATAATTTAATTTCTTCCTTCCCTGTTCATATCTCTTTTATTTCTTTGTCTTAGCTAAATGCTCTGGCTAATGTTTCAAGAACTATGTTGAACAAGAGTGGTGACATCAGACATTCTTGTCTTGTTTCTGATTTTAGAGGGAAAGTTTTCAGTTTCTCTCCATTTTGTATGATACGGCCACTGGTTTGTCATAGGTAGCTTCCATCAGGGTGAGGTAAAAGCTTCTGTACTTACTTTTTTCGGGGTTTTTTTAAATCAGGAATGGATGCTGGATTTGTCAAATGCCCTTTCTAAAGCTATTGATATGATCATGTAATTTTTGTCCTTGCTTCTGTTTATGTGATGTGTCACATTTAATGATTTGTGTATGTTGAACAATCCCTGCATCTTGGGAATGAGTCCCACTTAATCATAATGTATGATATTTTTTGATGATTTGCAGCAGTCTGCTTGTATCTTATTGTAGTTCTTTGCATATATGTTCATTGAGGAGATTTAGCCCATAGCCCCCTTTTCTGGCTGGGTCCTTTTCTGGTTTTGGAATCAGGGAAATGCTTGCTTCTAGGAATGAGATTGGGAGTACTGCTTTCCTTTCAACTTCATTAAAGAACTTGCGAGTATTGGTGTTAGATCATCTCTAAAGTTCTAACAGAATTTGGCTCTGACTCCATCTGGACCTGCGCTTCTCTTACTGGGTAGTTTTTTAAAAAATATTATTACTTCAGTTTTGTTGACTGATATTGGATTATTCAGGATTTTTATACCTTCTTGGTTCAGCTTTGGAAGTTTATACATATCTGGGAATCTGTTTCTTCTGAATTTTCCCTTTTATCAGAATACAGTTTCTCAAAATAGTTACTGATGAACTGGATTTCAGCAGAATCTGTTGTGATTTTGACTTTTTCATTTCTAATTACATGGATTTGAGTCTTTTCTTTCCTTATTTTGGTAAAATTAGCTAAGAGTTTGTCTATTTTGCTTAGTGTTTCACAGAACCAACTCTTTGATTCATTGATTTTTTTGGTCTAGCTTTTTTTAAATCTCAATTTCATTAATTTCTGCTCTGATCTTTATAATTTCTTTTCTTGTGCTAGCTTTCAGTTTGGATTGCTCTTGTTTTTCTAGGACCTTGAGGTGCATCAGTAGGTTATTTATTTGAGCTCACTCTGTTCTTTTAGATGTGGGAATCCAGCTCTGTAACTTGCCCTCTTTTGACTACCTTAGCTGTATCCCATGGGCTCCAGTATGTTGTACTGGCATTATCATTTCATTGCAGGAACTCCTTAACCTTTTCTTTAATTTCATACGTGACCCATGGATTATTAAAGAGGGCATTGTTTAACTCCCACATGTTGGCATAGTTTCTGTAATTTACTTTCCCATTGGTTTCTAGTTTCATTGCACTGTGACAATATGCATGGGATTATTTTTATTCTTTTGCCTTTACTTAAAATGTGTCTTATGGGCTAGTAAGTGGTCTAGTTTTGGTCCATGTGTTCCTGAAAAGAATAAGAATTCTCTTGTTGTTGAATGGAACACTGTAAATATTTATGAACTCCATTTGCTTGAAGGTTTGGTTCAACTGTTACATTTGTTTGTGGATTTTTTTGTCTGGTTGTTCTGTCCATTGGGATAGTGGAGTATTGAAGTCCTGCATTACAACTGTATTGGTGTTTATCTGATTTTTCATGCCCATTGTTTTTGAAGTTGGATGTGCCAGGCATGGAGGCACACACCTGTAGTCCCAGCACTCAGGAAACTGAGGCAAGAGGATCACTTTGAGCTTGAGGCCAGGCTAGTAAGTTACATAGTAAGTTCAAGGCCAACCTAAACTATATAGCCTAACCCTGTCTTAAACTAAAAGAAGTTAGATGTGCCCATATTCGATGTGCATATGCTCATAATTTTTATCTCTTCCAGCTGAACTGTTTTCTTAACCAATAGGTGGTGACCTTCTTTGTCTTTTCTGATCACTCTTAGCTTGAAATACACTGTGTGCAAAATTAGTATAGCTATTCTGCTTTTTTCCAAGTTCCTGTTGTATGGAACATTGTTTTCTATCCTTTGATTTTTTTTTTTTTTTTTTTTTTTTGTGTGTGTGTGTGTGTGTGTGTGTATTTTGAGACAGGGTCTCATTGTGTAGTTCAGACTGGCCATGAACTTACTATATAGCCCAGGCTGGCCTCAAACTCTGGCAGTCCTCCTGCCTTAGCCTCCCAAGTGCTGGGATTACAGGCATGTACCACCATGCCTGGCTCTTAAAGTCATTTTTTAAGAGCATTTTTTCCACAGTAATAAACATTGTATTTATTAGATTTGTTACAACCAGTTAAGTTGCCGGTCTTTAAAATATATTATTTTAAAAATAAGAATGCCCAAAGAAAACTAAAAATTCTTTAGGGAAGGAACCAGAGGTATCCACCACAGAATACTAGCAGACAAAACATGCCTTCCAAAGAAAACTGTACTATAGGACAGTGTTTAGTCTCTGCAGTACCACGACCAACAGTCAGTAAATAACTCAAGGCTGTTCCTTACTAGCTGTGCTGGAACATTTTGAACACTTTTCAGTTCTGTATGGGTGTTTATATTTAGGCAAATTTATACCTTCTTTCCTCTTCTCTCTCCCTTCCTTTCTTTCCCCTCTCCTCCTTCCCTCCCTCCTTCGCTCTTCTCTCTCTTTCTCCCCCTGTCTCTCTTTTTGGGGATGATTGAACCCAGGGTCTTTGCACTGAAGTGCATCAGTCACCCCACCCCTTTTTAGATATCTAGTTGAGACAAGATCGTGCTAAATTGCCCAGACTGGGCTTGACTTGTGATCCTCCTACCTCAGGTTCCCATAATGCTGGGATTACAGGCATGTGCCGCCATATCTGGCTTCTTGTTTTGTATTATGCCTTCAAAATACGTCAGCCAACATGGTATACTTTACTTACATATATTAACTGAAAAACCAGAGGGGAAACTTGGAAAAATTGTATTAAGATTTTGTCTATCACAATTTGTCCAGAAGATCTGTCTTATTTAATTATTTTACAAAATGCTGGAGCCCAAGAGCATGTTTAACCCAATTAATATATACTTATATTACTATAATTGTAAATCATTCCATTGCAGAATACAATTACTACTTCACATTTTACTAAACCTTGACAACGTGATGAGATAGCATGATGCAGTTGAGACGGAACTTCACAGGCTATATTTCGAAAGTGAGGTTTTTCTGAGTAAAAGCTATGTAGCACAGAATAATAAGTCCACAGCCAAAATGCACCCACTCATTTCTCTCCAATTAAAAAGAGGAAGAACAGATCCAGGGTGAGTTTTAGCTCCATTACCCACTGCTTTGGGAAAATCACTTAACATCTGGGTGCCTCTGGTTGTGAGCTGTAACTCAGTGATAACGACCCCTCCCTGCTGAGGCAGTTCGGAGAATTCAGGAGGCAGAGCTAGTGACACTTTGTTCCCTGGAATTAGGGCAGTAATTCTGTGCAAGGTCTGTGGTGTGCTTCTGGACGCTGGGGATGTTGAGGCACTGAGGCTGGGAGACACCAGCCCAGGCCTGCCCGCCTGTGCCTCTGCCATGTGGTTGGATCTTGCATATCCCGCTACCGGGCACTCTTAAGTAGTACCTTTCTCCTCAGTGGGCTCAAAACCGGAAAGCTCTGTGCTAACAGAGAGCCTAAGCGAGGCTGTGGGCAGGTGTTTTACGAAGCTGATTTGCAGCCTCTTGCTATATCTGGCCATGGGAGATGGCTCCTCACCCTCTCTGGGGGAAATGCCAGTAAGGCCAACCTGTTGGCTCTGAGAAAAGCTTCCTTGAAAGCAGTGCCCACGTTTTGCAGAGGCCAGGAGGTATGCCTGAGTGCCAGACACCTCCTGCCCAGAAAATCCTGTTATATGTCCTACCCTGAAAGTAAAGCCTGAGACAGGAATGTTGTGCTGGGAAGGCTGCGAGTGCAAAGAGGCCATCTCTTAGGTAACCAGACAGCTTGTCATTTTTCCTTTTCTTGCTTGAAAAATCCATCTGTATTAATCATAGAGAGTCCTGATGTTCACACAGAGAAATCTTGTGACAAATATTTTTAAAGTCCAAAGTGAGATCTTTCTCTTTTTGGTTTTTGAGACAGCATCTTGCTAGGTAGTTCAGGCTACTCACTATATAGCTCCAGGTTATCTTCAAACTCACAGTGATTCTCCTGCCTCAGCCTCCCAAATGCTGGGATTACAGGTGTGTGCCACCATGCCCTGCTCAAGATCTTTTTCTTTTAAGATGACAAGGATAATCAGCCTTGGTTTTGGAGATAAATTTATTAGACTATAACTTATTTGGAGCCTTTCAAAAGGCTTTCACAGTGTTGCCAAGTATGGTGGACTTCGGTACTTAGGGAGTGGAGACTTTCAGAGAAAACACCCCCAAATTCTTCTAGGATCACCTTTTTTGACATCAGTTGTACCCACCTAGGTGCATATTTTTTTCTCCTGATGAAAGTTGTGATTTAAACTTTTTTACTACTCAGTGGCGGTGAGGAACAGGCAATTTCACCATGAAACACGGAAGCCGGAGAATAGTTGGACCATGGGAATATGATGTGATGCTTAAGCTTTGCAGTTGTGGGGGCTCAGAAACGTGTCACAAACTGTGAAGTGTTCTTCAAACTAACTGCGGGATGTGTGCACAGCGTGTGTCACTGAAGACTGAATCCAGACCCTTGTGTGTGCACACACTACTGCGAAGCTACAGCTTCAGCCCCTTAATACATATTTTTATATGTGTTTTAGTTGTAGGGATTTTTACATGTGTTTAGTTACAGTGTTTTAGTTGTAGGGATCCTAAGAGGGAAATGGGTTGCATTGACCCAACAGTTGGCCATGCTCCAGTGGAGAGAGTATTGTGATCAGGTACGGACACAGGGCATAGGTGAATATGGTTCCTCCACTCCTGGTAGATACGCTTGTATATTTTGTTATCTGTTAAACAGTACAAACTTCATGTATATCATAAAAATTATCAGCACAATACTAGGGCAAAACAGGAATGGTTTATTCTTGGCTACTTTTCCATTAATAATATTCAGTTTCAGAACTAAAGGAATTTTTTTTTGAAAGTTAGTTTAATCTCATAAGTTCCAAAAGACAAAAACTAAAAAGTGCATTTCCTTTGCTTTTTCTTAAGAGCCTTATTTTCCTTAGAGGTTGTCCTTCTGGACTCTTGAGGTTATAATGAATAACAGAAATCAAAGCAGGAATACCAAGAGGTATTTTGAAATAGAAATCTGTCCTTAAAAACATGGTAATTATTGACAGGATTTTTAAAGTGAGAGAATTGTGCTAAATGTCATCCTTTGTGGTCCCCCTCTCAGCGGATCCTTCTGGGAAAGGAATGGCACTGCTGTGGGACGAAGCAGAGAGATGACAAAAGAGTTGAAGAGTTGGCAGGTCCAGGATAAACAAGGGACAGAGAGAAGGAAGCAGGTGGAAGGAGCAGGCTTGGACGCTCAGACCCATCAGGAAGATTTTAAGTTAGACTGTGCGCTCTTGAAGGGCAGGAGTGCTTCTCACTCGTTCTTGTGGCCCTTCTGCCCGCCTCTCCACACCAGCAGGCCGGTGCTCTTGAAGCTCATCTGTGTGTTCTGTGGCCCTAGTCTGTGCTGCCCTAGTTGAATGAAGGGAAAGGCAGGCGAGGTGCATTGCACCATTGCCACCTTTTCCTTTGTGCTCTGTTTGTTGGTCTACACCAGGTGGCTAATAGCTGCATGCTACTGGGTAGGGAGCTTGAAATAAGTGGTTAAAGCATTTTTTTTTTTTCTTGAGACAGGACTAATTAAATAGTCCAGGCTGGCCTTGAACACCTAACACTACTTTTTTGGGGGGGGGGGTGGTTACTAGAAATCAAACTCAGGACCTTGCGCTTGCCAGGCAGGCACTTATGCCACTGAGCTACATCCCCGGCCCCACCTAACAGTACTGTATATGGCCTAGGCTGGCTTCAGACTCATCTTCCTGCCTCAGCCTCCTGAATGCTGGGATTATGGGCACGTGCCGCCACGTCTGACTAGAAGAAAATAGAAAATGAGAAATTGCCAGCCTTCTTACTAAAAGTTGAGGGCATGCATTTGTTTTTGTAAGCAGCATTTGCCTCATTAAAACACACATTCGAGAAAAGTGAATTGAGAGAACAAATTTAGTCAGCTGATTAGATTCCGAACTGGACAGACTTTGCACCTTGGCATGTGAGCAGCTATCCTAGAACCTTTTGAACTTTTGCCATCAGGTAATTCTGAAAAGGCTGACAGAGCCAGTAATAGGTAACGGAAAGAGTGCTGTTTCCTTGGCTTTGCTTGTCAAGATACGTACAGATCAGGTGGGTGAAGGGCCCAGCCAGTTCGGCCAGGATAGCCTGTGAATTGTCGGATCATTCTGTGATGAAGAAGTGGATCCCAGATGGTTGCTAGACTTGACTTTTCCCCTAGAATTCAGTGTTGTTTCAGGAACTTAGAGCATGAAGGAAATGGCCCAGATACTCTCCATTTGACTACTTTCTAGCTGAGACATGAGGACGGTTACTTAACTTCCCTGACCCTGTTTCCTCATTTGGGAATATGGGAATAGGATTTTTACAGAGCTATTGGAAAACGACAAGACCAAGAGGAGATTAAAATGAGATGCTGTCTAGCACTGAGTAGGAACTTAATATGATCCAATTACTATTTTAGCCAGAGTTTAGCTTTTTAATAGAAGAGATTTTTCTTTTCCTTTTTTTTTTTTTTTGTGAAGTTGGAGGAGGAGGGGTAGTACTGAGGATTGAACCCAGAACCTTTAACATCCACAGCCTTTTTTAAAATTGTAAAACAAGTCTGGCTAGGTTTAAATTTAAAATCCTCCTGCTTCAGCCTCCTGGAGTACCAGGATTACAGGCTTGTGCCAACACACCTGGTTTAGAATAATTGCTCTTTATATTCAGTTCTTTATATTTTTAATTTGGGAACAAGAACGGTTTATTCAGGCCAAAAGCTTAACAATAAAAGGAGCTGTTTGTCAAAGACCCTCAGTCCTCTTAAGTGCCTGTAAGTGGTAGATTCTGGGTGCAAGGGCACCAAGTTACAACTGCTGGAGCCAACATAGGGCAGAGGCTTCAACTCTGTTTGTTTGTTTGTTTATTTATTTATTTATTTATTTATTTATTTATTTATTTATTTATTTTTAACACTACTGTGAAGTTCACTTAAGTCGGCGTTCAATAAAATGAATGTAATCCCAGACTTTTACACACAGAGAAGGAATCCTGTTCTGGGAGAGTGCCCGCAAAGACGGTGGGGAATTTGGTAAATGTTGGTGAGCTGCGAGGAGGGAGCCCAAGGGGCGCATGGAATGCTCTGTGTTCCCCCACCCCTTGCAGTTCGTGACGGCAGGGTTTGTGGCGGCAGTATGCGTGTTTTCTCCTTTGAGTCAGTGAGGCACGAGACAAGTAATTTCCCATCCTGAAGCTCGTTCTGCTGCCGGGCTGTAGTGGCTTTGCAGGGTTGTGGCTGTTAACTTTAAACATTTACATAAATCGGCCTCCTGTCCCAAGAGAGGCTCCGTGTGGTCTCTGCACCTTCCCGAGGTGATTTCTCGAGGGGCAGGGACTGGGGCAGGAGCGGGGAGAGGAGAGGAAGGAGGCCGGCTGGCGGGGCGCCCCCGGGAGGAAGCGCGGTTCCACTGATGGAGGTGCCGGTCGGTGGGAGCGAGGAGCGCCGGGGCGGAAGGGCGAGCGGCGAGCGCGGTGGCCGGCAGGGGAGGCGGGTGGCC
>NW_004955423.1:4305182-4332152 GCF_000276665.1 Chinchilla lanigera | reverse complement strand
GCCGGTCCTGCTCGAGTGGGTGTCCCGGGTCACCCGCCCGCCTCCTGCGGCGCCCCCGGGGCTCCGCCGAACGCTGTCGCCGCCCAGGTGTGTGGCCCCGAGTCCCCAGCTAAGGCTGCTCCGCGCGGCGGCCGCTCTTTTGTTCCTCTTCGGCGGGGCTGCCGGCGGACTGTCCCGGGAGGCCGGAGCAGCGGGTGTGGCTGAGGCTGGCGTGCGGGTGACCCTGGGGACGGGGTGGGGGGGGGAGAGTAGGCATGGGGGTGACGCTTGAGGGGGTCTTGGCATCCAGTCTTTGACACTGGGGATACCGGTTCCGCTCTCTTTTTGGAAGAGCCGGAGGCGCAGACCCAGGGAATTAGTGATGAGGACGTAAGGTGGGGACCAGAGCGAGGGGCGGCGGCGAGTTTGAGGTGTTTAGTCTGGTGTCTGGCTTGGGAGCTCCGCTGTGGTTTTCCCTGTGCTGAGACAGACGGGGCTTTAAAAGTGTGGACCAGACATCTTTATTAAATTCCAACTGTCACCAAAGTCAGATTGAAAATGACTTTTCCCAAGTTCACCAGGTAAGAGTATGACTTCGTATCCATGTCTTGCTCCCGCGCACATGGCCGCAGGAGAAGGAAACGCTAGGACAAGGACTGGTTTATGCTGTAGACGCTTTCCATTTCTCTGGCTGCTCTTTTCTGCAGATGACTTCTCCCCCAGTGGAGGCGTTATTTTACCTCTTCTGTAGTATTTAAGGTGAAGAAACGTCATTCTTGAGCAGGGACATTCAGGGAGGTGGGATGGTTCTGAAGAATCAGTTTGACAACAAACTAAATGTTTGAATAATAGGAAAGTCAGTAGCATCTTCTCGCTGTTTTGGAAGAAGTGATATGAGCAAGTTGCGTGTCACAGGAAAGTGCATAAGCACAATACTTCATATACTCTGCTCCTTTGCCTCATTTAATTTAAATATCATGATGTTGAATGATGACTATATTTTAATGCTGAAACATTTACCGTAAATGTATTTACTGCATAGTTTTGCTTTGAGAGGAATATCTTTAGTCCTGAGGGTAGGCTGATACTTGTACCACCTTGTCCTTTTTTCCCATAACAGTATGGAAGTAATTTGAATTGTAAGATCCCACTGTTTCAGCATTCCTTTAGAACTTCAGTCTTTTTTTAAAGACATAGCCGCTTTGACCATTGTGGTAGTATCAATGATTGGCATAATTATATTAGCAAATAAGTAGTCAAGGCATACTGTAAGAACTAAACAGTTTATTTTTTTCTCACTAGATAAATAGACACAGATTTAAGTTTGAGTGTAATTGTGAGGTGTCTGTGTATGCCTCTTGACAAATACACACAAGATGAAAAGGTAAAGTCATCGAGAGAGATTCTCCCCACAGCGCCCCCTTACTAGGATGGAACCCCAGGCCTTAGTGTTAGGCAAGTGCTCTACCACTGAGCTAAACTCTTACCTCAAGGACAAAGTCTTGTTTGTTTTTTGTTTTTTTGGTACCAGGAATTGAACTCAGGACCTTGCGCTTGCCAGGCAGGTGCTTGTGCCACTGAGCTATATCCCTGGCCCAAGGACAAAGTCTTAAAAGACCAGTAGAGTCAGTGTCTTGCTTTATTTTTATACCAGGTGTAGTCCTTGTCCTCTGGTCTAATTTATTAAGGACTTTCTTCAGCACCTACATTCCGCTCTGAGGTACAGTAGGTTTTTGTGTTTCCTCAAAATCTGTCCTCTACTTAGGAACAGTATCTACTCCCATCTTAGTAAAATTTAACTCAATTAATAATTGTACTGTCTTTTAGATTATTGTTTTCTATTTACAGAATAATACATGTTTTGTATCTTCTTTAAAATTAGTGGCTTCTTTGAGCAGTGTAATGAAGTAGGATTCATGTTCTTAGTTTTTGGAGAGCGAGGACTAAGGCTGGTAATGTCATGGCCATATTACTGAACAGTCCCATATTGCTGGGACTTGCACAAGTCTTTGGATCTATAGCTTAGGCTCCTTTGTGGTCTGGAAAGCTGCTCCCTGAGGAGGAGATGGCAGTGCTGATTCATACGGGCCTCTGCCATTGGTTCCAGGAGAACTGACAGACGAGTTTGTACTTCCCTGGCTCCAGGTCCTTTCCTGCTCCTCTCCCCTCAGGCTTGACCCAGAGCTCAGGGTTGTTTGTTTGTTTTGTTTTCCATGTTTGAAATTTATACTTCCCTCTGTGTCTGTAATTAGATTTAGTTGTGTTTGAATCAATGTATTTGTGTTCTGTTGCCACAACTCAATGGTATAATATTAATTTACAGATACCTTTTGTCGAGTCTTAATGAGCAGGTCACCTTTTGAGGGGTCTCATTAGGATAGTGTTCTAGAATAAGCAAAAACACACTGGCATTACCTCAGGATGGTTTATTTCCCAGGTAGTAAATTAATCAGTGATACGGCTTTCCCTTTCCCTTTTCCTCAACACTACTGACATCATAAATACTTGCTTTCTCCCCCTGGTTTGGGAAAATCCACCAAGAAATTCACATCACTGAAAAGCGTGGACAAACCCATGTAAGTTTAAGTAAGTTTAAGTTTACTAAATATTTTTAATACTATCTACATATTTTAATATTTCCTACATAGAAATACCCTTATTTTCTTACCTAAAAGTGCTTCTCTTTAACAAAACCTTTAATGTTGTATTTAGAAGAATATAAATTAAAATCTTGGGTCCATTTTCATGGGGGAAATGCTGGGTAAGGTCTTCATTTTCGCTTTAATAATTTAATGGTCTGTAGTTCCCTTTCTATAATACTGTACCTAAGCATCAAGGGAGGAGAAAATAAAAAAGGTGGGAAAGGGGTGAAATGAATACTCTTCCTTTTCTAAGGGAGAAATCGAATGATACATATGTTTTCTTAGCACATAATGCAGGGCCTTTCTGTCTGTACTGGTGTGTTGCACTGGTTTGTGAAGCAGCCACAAGCCTCTTGTAACAGAGGCTCAGAATGAAAGGGTAACTAGCTTTGATGTTAAATGTCAAGGAAAAACTAATAGCTGAGAAAGGGCTAGGAATGGAAATAAATGCAAGTTTTTCCTTCACATATATTGTAAAGTAAAAATTACAGTATTACACACTGAAAAGTAACTGTTCTCAAGGATCTTAAGACGTTTTTACTGTACTTTAAAAAAACTTTTTACAGGCAGAGTACTGGAGATTGGACCCAAGGGCTTGTACATGTTAGGCAGGTACGCTACCACTGAGCTATATATCCCTAGCCCTTTTTATTTTTTATTATGAGATAGGGTCTTTTAAGTTGCCTCGGCTGGCCTTGAACTCAGTCCTTCTGTTTCAGGGTCCCAACTAGGTGGGATTTCAGGCATGTACCGCCACACCTGGCTACAGTTTTGCTCTTCATCTCTGATGAATGCAAATATTTTTGTGGCAAAGTGACTTAATATCACCCAACTGGATATATATTAATGACCACAGTATCTTCTGTATTTGTAAAGTAGTAGTACATATCTGTGTGAGACAGAGATTTGATCTTCAGACCTCTCTCGGTGGACAGTGGACAGGTAGCAAATTAGGGCCAAAGAAAAACAATTGCCCCAGATTTAAAATGATGAAATGGTGATTAACATATATAGGATATTTCCTGTCAGGTTATAAAATATTCCCAGGTGAAGTTTTTCCTCTGTTGTACATTAAGTTGGTGATGTGCAGAGTCCTGAGTTTGGATCTAATCTTATTTCTGGGTTAGTTATTTTTCGTGGTCAACTTTGCGATCTTTGCAGTTACCGAGTCATGGATAGTGGGATTTTTTTCGAAGAGCATTTCCCTGCAGACCTCTGTGACTATCCCATGCTTGTGTTTGCCAGGACTCTGACAGCAGTTGTAGAATCACTGCTGTCCGAGCCGCCACCCTTCTTGTATTTGTTTCTTAGAAGCTGAAGGAGGCTTTCTACTCTTAATGTGTATAGTTGTGGTTAGTGTATGGGAGGGGAGATGCTGTTTTGCCCTGTGCTGCATTGGGAAAAACTGACGTGGAAGTTCATACTGAATCCATCTCTTGTTTTCATGCCTGTTGTATTCAGCCTAATATGAGTTTAGCAGCACAACAGAAGCTTAGGGCTAGTGCAGAAAAGAAATAGACAGCACGGATTGTAAGTCATTAAGTCACAAGGACAGTGCCTGGTCTCTGTTCCAGCTGAAACATTATCCTCAGTGTGTCTTTGCCTTCTCGGTCAGTCGCCTGACCTGTGAAAAGGAGTAGTCCCGATTTAGTCACATGTACCTTTTCAGCAAAGGTTAAGACAGAGACAACATATAGATGTTAGGAATAACGATATGAGGCAACATTTTTATAAATACTTCACACTTTCCTGTGGGTTGTATTTATTAGGTATATGGAATTTATTGGCTTCATGAGGGTATCTTGGCAGTTGCTCACCTGCAGCGTACTGGATTACAGCACGCATGCGTACTAATGTTACCAGGAACTGCATAGATTGTTGTCAACTTCAGACTGTTAACAGAACTGTGTACCTTTTATTAACAAATGTCCTAGTTGTTGTAAACTCAGTAGATGTAAGGTATAGCTCATAGTTTAATGTTGCCTTTTTCTGATTACTAGTAAGATTGAGATCTTTTCATTTACTTAATTTCTCCTTTCCATGAATTTTCTTTTCATATCTTTAGCCTGTTTTTCCATCAAATTGCTTTTTCTTATGAGAAGTTCCTTGAAAGTGTTTGGTGCATTCCTTATATATTCTGAAGTTAATCCTTTGTTTTCTTTAGGTATCACGAATACTTGCTTCGACTACGTTACTCCTCTGATAACTTTGTGAGGGCTTTTAGTAACAGCAAAAATCTTTCATTTTAATGTAATCAAATGTTTAATAGTATGTCATTTAAGAAATCTTGCACTATTACTGGGCTTACTTTTATTAGTTTATAGATTTACTCTTATCATTTGGGTAATATTAATCCAGTATTATTTTTAAGTAATTGATCTTTTTTTCTCCTTGGTAATTAGAATGGAACCCAGAGCCTTCGCACAGAGCTACCTCCCCAGCCCCTTTTTAAATTTTCATACAAGATCTTGCTGAATTGTCCAGGCTGGGCTTGAACTTGCAGTCTGTTGCCTCAGCCTCCCAGAATACTGGCGTTACAGGCCTGACAACAGCTGGTTCTATTTTGAGTTATTTTCCCCAGGGCTGGGGATTTAGCTCAGCAGCAAAGCGCCTGCCCGGCAAGTGCAAGGTCGTGAGTTCGGTTCCTGGTACCGGAGAAAAACCAAAAAAAAAAAAAAAAAAGGAACCTCACTTGAGTTATTTTCCCCAGTACTATTTATCAAATAATCTACTCTTTACCCACAGATTGTTGACACTACTGATAGCATGTAAGTGCATATTTTGTTCAGTCAGTTATTTGTGTTTTCCTGGGTCTTTGATACATTGTTTTTAGTTTTTAGAGGTACATTTAAATAACTTTATCTATCTGCATATTTGTACATGTGTATAACTTGATCTTAATATCATGACTAATATAGTAATATAATTTGAAAAGTTCAAAACTGTTCGCTGTTTTTGTTTTCTGCAGTGCTCAGGATGGAACCCAGAGCCAGGCATATGTGAGACAAATGCTCTATCACTGAGCTCTATCCCAGCCCTAAGATTATGGCAGGGTTCTTTCCGTTATTTGTATGTGTTATCTCTTTACACGTATAAATGTATTTTCTAGAAATGTTTCTACTTATCTAGAAGCATTCGGTGATTTATTTGATGACAGTTTATGCCTAACAATCCAAACATTACATTTCTTTTTTTTTTTTTTTGTTCATTTTGTATTTTAACAGTTACAGCTCCCTTTCACATGTGACGCTCTGTACAGGGCAGTGGTATCTCACTTTAAAGGCTTCCCTTTCTTCACTGCGCTTAGACCTGTGATGTGCATGCCTGTTATGGCTTTGAATGAATGTTTTATGAGCTATGATGCTGTAATGCATGGGTGCATGCTCTTGAAAGCCTGTTAATTATAGATGTCTCTTTATTACTGGGAAAATTCATGAGTTTCAGCTTGGTTTTCTCCAGTTGTACTTTGCTCCAATCTGTTTTAAGTTTGTTGGGCCTCATTCTTCCTCCTGTCTCCAGTTTATGTCATATAAAACGCTACTTTATTTGATAAGTGAGTATTTGCCTGCCTGGGCAAAGTACAATGTATGTAATGGGATTTTTTAGTATAAATTTGAGAGCACTATGAGAAAGAAATTATGGTGTTAAAAAATATATCACATGACAAGGTTAGTTAGGCCAAAAATATTACACTTGGCCATTAGCCCTGGAATTACTTGGGTGACAGGCTGCATTTTTAGTAGTGTTCTAGAGCCCAAAACCTTCTTAGATATGACTAATATCTGTGGGTTGTTAGAATTGTTCTCTTTTTGTGCTTTAGATAGGATTTATAAGGTAGTTACCTGAGTTAGATTCTAACATCCCCAGCTAGTGACTTGACCAAACTCATATTTAGTCGAGGACGTCCTCAGCATGGGTGTTTTTCAATTCTTACTCAGATTATTCTGTGTAACCCTTATCAGCTATCAGATCCACCTATGCAACCAACCTCCTCTCTTAATTCATTCTAATATAATTGACAGTCATGCTGCTTTATCTGTTCAGACATTTGCTGATCTCCTTCCCTTTTGCCTCCTACTTCCTGTGCACCAGTCATTGTACAGTGTTAAGTTCTGAAGATACAATGTGAGTATCACAAAGTGCTGGCCTCAGAAGACAGGCACACAAACCATTAACCGAGATTAAGTGAGAATAGACAGCACTCTGCAGAAACACATTGTGATAAATAATAGAACAGAAGCTACAACCATTTGTTCTTCCTTATTTGTGAGGAAAGAATTCCTGAAGGAGGTGATTTTGATGCTGAATATCACTGGGATAAGATGATTTACTAGGGTGACAAGAGAAAAACTGTCCAGACAGAAGGAACAGTCCCAGTCCTGGGCCTCAGAGTTCAGTGAGTGAGGACCGCGGAGCATGAGTGGCTGGAGCAGAGCTGTGGAGGTACAGAGGGAAGAGGAGACCGCGGAGCCTCGTGGCTTGCTCCAGCTGCTGGTTGTCCGGGGCTGTGCTTGGCACTTGGAGTGTGGACTTTATCCTGACAGCACTGTGGAATCATTATAGGTAAAATAAATGCCCAGATCACTGTTACACAGTATGTAGACTTGAAGTGTGGAGAGGTGTGTGGGCCACTGCAATAATCCAGGGGGAGGTAACAAGGACTAGAACTAAGGTAGTGATAGGAAAGGAGAGGATGGATTGAAGAAACATTCAGGAGAAAGAATTGGCTCCTGAATAGGGTGAAAGAGGGGAGTAAGAAGAGGGAGGAGAAGGCGAAAGATGATTATGAGTTCTCTGGTTAGGAAGACACACTGTTTGAAGGTGTTACTAGTAAGGATGGAAAACATGTGAGGCACAGTTTTGGAGAGGGTAGTAAGTTCTGTTTGGTTGGTTTGGGGCATTCTTCTGATCTTGAGAAGTCTGGCCCCTTGGAGTGAAGTCCGAGCAGTAGACTTGTGTTGGGGAATGACTGGATTGATCAGTATAGCCAAGAATGTAGTTGAGATCCTGTAGGGATAACTGAAGGATCAAAAGTATGCAGGCACAGGAAGAGAAGTTAAAATCAGGATGCTCTAAAAAGAAAAATGGTAATATCAGATACTATATTTAAAAAAATTTTTATTCCATGTGATGTCACATAATCCTTAAGACGGTTTCCTCTGCAGTGATGATGGTTATTGTCTTTTACAGACAAGGTACCTTAAAGCTCAGCTAAGCAACTTGCCAGGGGGCCCAGGTACAAAGAGGGAACGGATGTCATGTTTGTCAGAAGGCAGGAAGTTCACAGGAGGGACAGTAGAAGAGATTGAGTTTGAAAGTCAGGTGTTTAGCTGGTAGTTAGAAGATTTCTGAAATCTAACGCTGGATTGCCATAGGTGAGGAAAATGGGACATCTCTGAGAAGTGGCAGCAGAAAGTGAGTATGTGTACATATGTGCGTGTTTGTGGTGAAGGGATATTTTGTGTGTGTGTGTGTGTGTGTGTGTGTGTGATGGTGACTGCAGCGTAGTTTGGTTGAGAGTAGTGAAGAGGAAGTGACTAAATGTAGAAGTGGGAATAACTAATAGAAGGTTCCAGAAAAGATGAGGGAGCCAAGCTCAGGCACATAAACATGGTCAGAGGGGTTGCCTTAAAGGGAATCAGGACATCTGTTCCATTGAGACCGGATATGTGGGATAGCAGGCGAATATGCAGATAGAGCAGAAGGAGTTGAGAGAGCACATTCCTGATGATAGGGCAGTCTGAGTAGAGGAGATGAAATTCGCATAGAGTGAAAGGCCTTGAGGCAAACTGACAGCAGATACCATAGCAAAAGGAGCCCACCAATTTAGAATGAGTAAGAGTTGCACATTTTTGAGGGCCCTGTTGGAGTTTTGACAGTGGGAAGTTAGGCACTGGTAGTGAACTTCTTTCCCTGTGGAGATAAGAGTATGGACACTATGAATGAACTTTTAAAATAGAATACTCAGGCTTTGCCTGAAATGTAACAAGTGACACAAGAAAGCTTATGAGGAGACAGGAAAAGGAAGACAAGAGGGAGCAGTAGATTAAACAGTAGGGAAGTCGCCAATCTCTTGGCCTCAGTTTTCCCATCTTTCAATGGAAGAAGTTACACATTATGTCATCTCAAATCTACAATGACTCTCAGAACTTCTATTGAATGTAAGAGAGAAAGACTAGCTAGGTTACTGTCATTTATCCTTTATGGCTTCTTCTGATGGCAGCTCTTAGGCTTGTCTCTGGGGGCTTACAGCATGAGAACAGGACAACTGTCATTTAAGTATGTCTGAGTGTCTGCTTTGTGGTTCTGCATGGGAAATGGCAATAGGAAAGAGGTCACAGGCGAGAACAGAGCAGACAGGACCGTAGCTGTATGGTGGGAGTTGTACAGGACGTTGAGAGGTTGCTTCTGCTACATGGCAGGATGGATTTGCCACGTGTAACATAGTTGTCTGATAAATTGCAGGTCTTGGATGATTTGGCCATTTCAGTTAAATTGTGAACATGACTGGATTATGAAAATGTTGGGGAGGGGATTGTGTCATGGGGTGATACACTTATCAGTGGACCGATCACTGCTGTTCATAGCTGCATGTGCTATTAGGAGGTGGGGTCCGGTTAAGTTGGAGGTGGGTCACTGAGGACATATATTTGGAGGGTTTATCTCTTGCTGGCACTCTTCCCCCTGTGCTCTGCTTCCGGGGTACCATGAAATGAGCAGTTTTACTCCACCACACCCTTCTGGCATGATGTTCCTGCCATGGAGCCAGCTTACCGTGCACTGAAACCTCTTTTAGGAGCCACACAAGCCATTTCCTCCTTGGAGCTGTATATGTCAAGCTTTTTTTTCCCCTGCAGTGGGAATGCTGATTAATATGGTAAGGGAGAGGATGGTTTTGCATTCATTTCTGTTGTTTTTTCTCTCTGTATTTTCTTTTTCACAGGACTTTTTTTCTCTTGAAAGTGTGGTGTTGTAGAAAAGAATTGAATGGTTGGAGAAAGTTAAAATATTTCTTGCATGTTGCCTTAGGAGTCCTTTCTCCTTGTCACCTCTTTCACTACACGTTGAGTTTGTCTACAGAGAAATTGGGAAGAGTTGGAAGCATTTCATCACACTGTAGAGTTGTGTCTTTTCTGCTGCTGGCAGGTTTACTCTTCAAACCATTAGTTGTCTACTCATCATTTTAAAAACAGGGGTAAGATCTCATAGCCCCAGAGGTGTGGTTGGCATTGAAAAGTGAACCGAGGTCAGGTAAGTGGCTCCAGATATTATTGTAATAATTTAACAAACCTAAGTAGGTGATAGGACACTTCTAAAAATTAAGCCTCTGATCTTTCACTATGCTCTGACAGGTTTGAAAGAAACCTTGGGTATTTATGTTTTTCTCTATTATGTTATTATACAACTTCATGCTTGGAAAATTCTTCACAGGAAGAAACAGGGTGTAACAGCTTTTTGTGAGACATTTTTATGAAATTTACTCTTAGCGAAAGCCTGAGAACACTGTTCTCTCTCTACCTAATTTCTTTCTAAAAGTCTTAATTTCTTCCCATAATTAAATATTCTTCAAAGTAAAACATAATTTAAAATCTTAAACCATTTAAAATTGAAATTAAAACGTACTCTGTGAATGTTTTCTTCCATTTCCTGAGAAACAACAGGAAGGATTTGCTTTCTCAAAATAAACTAAGTAGCCTGACTATGAACTCAGCATTAGAGATCAAAGATTCCAGCATGATTATACAATGGGAAAATTTCAGTCATCTTTCTAACCTTAGAAAATAAAACCTAATATACTACATTTTAAAAATTGGAACAAGACACCAGAATATATGTGCATAATTGAGAGATACACGTTAAGCAGATGACATAAATGTTGGCTATCTAGTATGTCCAAGAGTGCCTATGTCTATATCCACACAGTCCTCTCTCTCCCTCCGTCCGTCTGTCCCTCCCTCCCTCCCTCCCTCTCTCTCTTGTCCTCTCACCAAGGGCTAGGCAAAGTTTTCTTCTTAATTCAGATTTCACCAGACCTCTTCCTTGTCTTTCAAAAAAATAATGAACAGATTAAGATCACTTGAAAATTAGTTTTAAAATATAGTTTTATCAACAAAACTTGTGAGAGATTTTTGTTTTGTCCAAACTCTCTCTGCCTTTTGATATGGTAGAAAGGAGATGTTGGGGGCAGTATCCATCAAATAGGTAAAGAGATGATGTATTCTGAATTGATTTGAGCTTACAGTGTAAATCAAACTAAGGCTTAAGAAAGTGACATGGCTTAATGCACACAGATGAAGTGTTGATTTAAAAAAGTAGTTTTAGTGCTGAGTAACCTCTCAAGTGTTATCAGGAAAATCCTAAATTTTATAAATGCTAGTTTATTAGCCTATAAAATCAGGACTTTTATCTTTTGCTACTTACCTGGAGGATTCAGGTAAACAAATGATAAGTAAGGTTTTTTAATAGTCTTCTGAAAGAAGGGAGTTTCTAAAAGCACGTGCCTTTTTTCTGCACTTCTTGGTGAAAAATGATAGGTCTCCCTTTTAGTATGTCTTACTAGAACAAGAAAACTTTACTGAAGTTAGGAAACACAGTAGTATCATTCTGTTTAAAACTAACAGAAGTAAACATTTTGATATAAATGAAACCAATTAGAAGGTGTGAAAATATATAAAAAAGAATTCTTTCACAATACACTGATTACTACAACTGTGTAAAGTTTATCCCAATTTGGAAGGGAACATACAAATAGAATTGTTGCTTAGGGTATTATGAGTAGATTTAAAAACATATTCTTTAGAATATTTTCATTTTAGATGTTTTAAAAGAAAGAGTGGTCAGGGCTGGAGGTCCGGAGTATAGCTCAGTGCTACAGTACCTGCCTGGCAAGTGCAGGCCCTGAGCTCAATTCCCAGTACCAAACAGAAAAAAAAAAAAAAAAAAAGTGGCCAGAAATCAAGATGCTTATTAAGATAATCTCGAAATGTCATTAAATTTTTATTATTTACAGTACAAAACGTATTAGTGGATGAATTCAGCAGATGTGGGGATTGAGGGTACTGAATTTTTTTCTTTTTCATGCTCATTTTTGAGTGAGCCTTACTGTCTGGAGGGTAATATCAGGAGGTACAAGATGAGAATTCCGGGAACTGTTACTATCTTGGTTCAGAGGTCTGAGCAGTTACTGGTGATGGCCCAGGTGCCTTTGCTGCCTTCCGTCCCTTTCTTCCCTGTGTTTGTAACTTGCTGAAATTCACAGTGTAACATTCTGTCTGCCTTTTTGCTTCTCAGGTACAGCTGTGAAAATTACTTGAGTGAGAAATGATTTGGCATTGAATGGAGTAAAGAAATAATCCTTTCATTACCTTAAAAATAGGGAAAGAGGATTATGTGCAACCTTGAGCTTTTACCCCCTACCCCCCAAAAATACCAGACATCATCATGGATTGTCTTTGCTTTTATAAATGTAAACCATAATGCTTTAATAACTGCTCTTATGAAAAGATTGGTAGTCACTAATTTCTGCTTGCCTTGTCGTGATGACTTTGTTCTGACCATTTGCTTATTGAAAAGAGAGCTTGTGGTCATCCTGCCAGGAATGCTCAGTAGGAGATCTAGATACTAGAATAGTGCATTATAAACAGTGAGGTGAAAATTTTAAAATGGCAAAAATTATATTGTCAGTACCCTGTGAAAATACTGTGCACCAAAATAATTTATAATTGAATTTTATAATTGTTTATAGCCAATGTATAAAATATTTTATGTACTTGCAACAGTAAATTTCCCTGCCTTTTTAGTATTTGATTCTAGATGAGTAATTAGCATATGTACTTTGGAAGGCAGTAACAGGAAGGTCAAAAATCAACATTTTATAGCAATTTCAAAAAACTGTTGGCCAGGTGTTATTTTCCCACTTTATAGATGGAAACTAAAGGCCATGCAGCGAGTTTGGCTTGAAGGCCACTCACTAGGAGATGAATGCCTCTTTCCTTTATCAGTGCTGGGAAGGAAATGCTCCAGATCTCCTACTTACAGCAGGCTTATATCTTAAACCATTTGAAAATAAAGAAAATGTGTAATTTAAGCTTTTCTGGAAGACCCTCTCTGATCCTTTTGTGATCAGTAACATTTTTAATTAAACCTGTTAGGCTAAAAATTAAGGAAACTGAATTATTTTAACAAAAATATGGATACATGAACCTCCATGTGATAACTAAACAAAGATAGGCCCATCTTCATCTTTCTCCGCAGTAAGTGTACCAACCCCAGACCTTTTAGGTCCTTTTTTTTTTTTTTTGGTGAAGTAAGTAGATTTTATTTTTTTAAAATTTTTTTTTAAAGCTTTTTTTTTGTTGTTTGTTTGTTTTTTTACAGTACCAGGAATCAAACTCACGACCCCGTGCTTGCCAGGCAGGCACTGTGCCACTGAGCTAAATCCCCAGCCCCCTTAGCTCTTACCTTACATGTCCACTTAGAGAAAAGGTGTGTACATTAAAAGAGTTTTCTTTTAACAACCTCCATTTCTCCTTGTAAAGTTATCAATAAGAGCTTTGACAGGAAACTTCATTTGCTGCAGATATGAAGATCTTCAGTCAGGGGAAGTTGCAGGGAGATGGTTTTAGTTCCACACAAGGGACAGATCCTTTTAAAGCTGGACTGATGGAGCAGTGCTACCAGGACCCCTCGGCACTTTTGAGAGGCTGCCATCCTTGGCCCAGGTGGTAGAGAATGTGAAACTTCCAGGAAACGGCGGCCAGAAATTACCTCTGAGGTCACAGGGTATGTATGCACCACTCAGTCACAAGCTTTGTGCTGGAGAAGCCCATGTAAAATACCATCTCTGCCCTTTCCTGACTCTGTGACCCTGGGAAAGTAAGCTAAATTCTGTAAGCCTCAATTGTCTCCTCTTTAAAAGAACATAGCTGGGTGTTGTGGTATACACTTGTAATCCCAGCACTTTGGGAGACTGAGGCAGGACAGTGGAGCCCAGCCTGGGAAATTCATCGGCAAGACCCTGTTTCAGAATAAGAATAAGAAATAGCTCAATTGTGGAGTAACCCTGGACTCAAATCTCAGTACTGGGAAGAAAAGAGTCAAATGAGGGTCCTATAGCCCCTAACGTTGTAGTTATTTTCTTACATCACAACATAGCACTGAGATTCCAGCCTCTGGACTTAACCATTTCTTTGTAGTCCAAATATGGTCTCTAATCCTGTCAGGTCTTATTGCTTACCAAGGCGTTAGTGGAAAATATTGGTCTCTGATTTGATTTGATGAAAGTTTTGGGTTATAGGTTGCTCTACTCCAGGAATAATCTAAATCAAATGTTTGGACCATCTGTTTCTCAGGATTATCATTTTTTGACCTCTTAATCTGTGCTGGGTACTTTCTGTGTTTTTAAGTGTTTTATGTATATTGACTCTGGGAGACAGGTCTAATGGTTCCCACTTGTCAGGGAAGAAAACTGAAGCTTGCAAAGCCCAAACAGTTTATTCCAGGTTATAGAGCTTAGAAACCTAGACCAGTGATCCCAAGGTGGGTTTCCCAGAGCACATGTAATTGCTGCCTGTCTCGGTTCCCCGCTCCCTGTACTGGCTGTGTCATGGGGAAGAAGGGTTTGTGGCTGAAGAACTTATTGTGACAAATGAGCCAGTGATCATCTGGTCCACCCCTTGGCCTCCAGTGGAGGAGGGAGGTGTTTTTTCCCTATGATTTCATGGATGAGATATTTGAGGCTTTTGTTTCTATTTATTGTTTGGTTTGCTGTTTCAGAGTAAAAATGAGTTGCTGTAGTTCTTTGTTAATATAAAAGTAATAAATCCTCATTTAAAGAGAATATGGAGATAAAAGAAATAGGAAAGACAATTAAAATAACTTTTGTGGCTCCATAGTTACCCGATTAAGAATAGACTCAGGTCTCAGCTGTCAGAAGCTGTTTGACTTTGGGCAAGTGGTACAGCCTTTCTGAGCTTCAGTTCCCTGTGTGTACAAGAGTAATAGTGTCTGCTTCATATGATTGCTGTGAGGATTCGGTGGCCTTTTACATGGGAAGCATTTAGAACTTTACATAGTAAGTGCAACACAAGTATTGATTAAATAAAACAGACGAGTGCCGATGTACATAGTGTTTCTGGCTAGGGCAGCTGGAGGAAGAGGCAGTGGCAGTTGCAGAAGCAGAAGCAGCCCCAGAATGAAGCTCACGAAGTACCCCGGTGGGTGGTGGCCTGGGCAGTGTGGAAACAGAGGCAGGGGAAGGTGGCTAAAGACCCTCTGCCTCTGTTTGCCTCCTTAGTAATCCTAATAACCTGGAATATTAATAAACTTCTCCTTTCTTTTACTAAAAGTGATAGGGCTTCTCTTTTTTCTACTGCTTGCATTTTGGGAGCCTATGAAAACTAAGACTGTTTATTTGAGTTTTTTTCTGTTGCAGAATAGGGCAGACATGAATTTCCTTTCATGTGATGTATTCTGTGGTCTGTGTTGGTTTAGCTCTTCCTTTGTTTTCTTGTGCTTTGGTGTGAAGAAGATTCCCTGTTTATAAAGAAAGCCATGGTGTCTTTCATGTATAATGCATTCTTAAACCAATTCCAGTTGCTCTGACCCTTTGAGATTTTAAAATTGCTTTGTTCCGGTTTTTAAGCATTTTTGAAACATTAAAGATGTTCATGGGGAGGTGGGTCACGGGAAAAATTTCCCAGAGTTGTTTGTCCTTAGAAAATTATGAATTTGCATGGAGCGGTTTTATGCTGGGTTAAATTTGCCAGGTGCATCCGTCATTTGAACTTGAGTTCCTAGTTCGTTTGATATTTAAATCCCTGTTCCTATGGCATAAAGTGTAGAGGCCAAGCCTCTTAAACTTAACTGCTTGCTGTGCCCTGAGCTCTTGGCCTTTGTCCCATCAAAGAAAGGTCTTAAGTAGTGCTTGCATTTACACTGAAGCATTGTGTCAACGGTGAGGATCAAAAGATTTGTCTGTTTTCTGTTTTTTGTCTTTGAACCAAAACTTTCCAGAAAGAACACAGACTTGTTTTGAATATTGCCGCCTCTGGGTGTGAGTGATTATGCAAGTCAGTTACATTTTTGTTTTTTAAAAAAAACTTCATAATGACAGGGAAACAAATGACATTTCCTTGAAATGACAAGGAAAACAAAAACACTTTTCCAAACAGCTTGTACAAAGCAGTCTTTGAATACAGGTGGTCTTCAATTTACAAGGATTTGCAATTCTTCTACTTTGTGAAAGACACCACTTGAACAGTTCTCATAAAATATCCTTTTCAGTTAGCTCCACCTGCAAAGAACTGTTAAGTCTTCTCAATTCTGTCTTGAATTCTTACATTTTATCTGATACTCCTTGCATCTCACCAGTGAGCTGACTAGCTGTGGCCGCCATCATGGCCAGCTGCCTTCCCTGCCTCTGAACTTGGGTGCTCCCTACACACTGAAACTTGAGAGGTTGTTACAGAACAAAATAGTGTGTAAGGGATGTCCTTAACTCCCCTGGGGACTTCTCTCGTTGTTTTTCCAACTCCTTAGTAAGAAGTTAAAAGCTTGACCCCTTAAGAAATCAAGAACCTTGCCCGAGGAGATCCTGGTCGCCATCTCCAGTCCAGAGCTGCGGCTGGACCACCCCGCCCCACTGCCTTCCACACACTCAGGCCCCACAGAACCTTTCTGTTCTTCTGATCTGCAAGGATTTGTGATCTCAGCCTTGCTTCTAGCTTGTCCCCTGCCTAGCACACTCTCCTGCTCTGGCATTGCACTTTTGTCTGACAAACTTCTTTTCCTTCCCTTCCTGTTAACTTCAATGTCATATTCTCCAAGTAGACTTCTTTAACCCCTAAAGGAGATCCCTCTGCTCTTTCCGTAGGACCTCATCCATCTCCAGCATGACACATGTTACATTTACTTACCTCTGTAAATAGTTTCCCAGGCCCACGCAAGCTTAAGTTGTCTTGTTCGACAGTTTCCTGGTGCCTCACACACAGTAGGAATTCAGATGTTTTTTGAATAAATTAACACAATCAAACTTACTCCCATATTATTGCTTATAGTAATGCTTATCTCTTTTTTTTTTTTTTTTTTCCGGTACCGAGATTTGAACTCATGATGTCGTTCTTGCCAGGCAGGCTCTGTGCTGCTGAGCTAAATCCCTAGCCCCAGTAATGCTTATCAACTAGCCCATGAATGAATTTCTTTCCTTTAAGAGTTTTGAGCAAAACTCATTTTGTTGACATACATTAGCTTTGCTTAGTTGTGCCAGGTATGTACAAACATGAGATAGACATGCTCATACCTCTTACGCAGTTATAAAAACAATCACAAATAAGTGCAGCTAATACTACAAGATCATTAAAATTTAAATGAATATTAATATGATGAATGTTCTTTTGCCAAAACACCTTTCCTTTTTACTGAGGTACTCTGGATTGACCCCCGGGACTCACACATGCTAGGCAAACTGCTATTGAGCTACTTCTCAGCCTTTTCTTAACTTTTTAAATTTTGAGGTAGGATCAGTTTTGTTTTATTTTGTTTTGGTGTTTTTGCGACAGGATCTCACTGTGTAGTGAGGGCTGTGCTTGAATTCGAGGTGCTCCTCCTGCCTCAGTCTCCCAAAGGCTGGGATTATAGTTGTGTGCCACCACACCCGGCAAAACAGGATCTTTCTTAACTGCTCAGCCTGGGCCCGAGTTTGTGATCCTCCTGTGCCAGCCTCCCAAGTAGGTGAGATAACAAGCCTGTGGTACACCGCCTCCTGATTTTGGTTTTTTGTTTTTGTTTTAATGTGAGGTTGATCCCCAACCCCCAACTCTCCCCAAAAAGAAAAAAAATTTTTTTTTTTTTTTTTTTTTAGTCTTTTTGAGACAGGGTCTCACTATGTAGTTCAGGCTGGCCTTGAGCTCACTTTGTAGCCCAGGCTGGTCTTGAGCGTGCAACGATCCTCCTGCCTCAACCTCCCAAGTGCTAGGATTACAGGCGTGCGCCACCATGCCCGGCATTAAGAAAAAAGATTTTTAATAAAGGGTACACCTGTTGCCTTGGGTCTAAATATGTTCTAAGTATGTATGAGTTTTTGACTTTGATAAAGCAGAATACTTGTTTGCATAAATGCACGATTCAGAAGCATAGAATGGATTGGATGGCCTGCCTTGCTAACTGGATTATCAGACCCTGTCAAACCAGAGCTGTCCCATGAGCAGTCCTTCAGTTATAATTTTAATGACTGAGAATTTTCTTGCTAGAGATCTAATGTTTATTTAAAGATAGGGTTAGCATTTCAGAGTGACTGAAATCAATATTATGTATATATCTAATTCGGCTATTGCTAGAAGCAGGAACAGAAATATGTTTGCTAATTTAGTTCTTATAGATGTGGAAAAGTTTTAAAGTTCTCTTTATGCAACAGCTCAGTGTTAGACTGTTGAAGAAAGTCACTAGTTAATAGAAATGACTTATTTATACTACTTTGAAAACAGTTTGAACATAACTTTTTTAACGTTGTCTCAGATTTTTGCTTTGTTGTTTTCCTTTTTCTGTTTTTTTATTTTTGGGGAACGGATGGTTGAGACAGGATCTCCCTATGTCCAGGCTAGTTTCGAACTCACTATGTAGCCCATGCTGGCCTTGAACTTGCAACAATCCTCCTGTCTCTCGGTCCCAAGTGCTAGGATTACAGGTATATGCACCACTATGCCCAGCTCTTTTCCTTTTTCTGTATTGGGGATTGAATATAAGGCCTTGGACATACTAAGTAAGTACTCTGCCACTGAGCAATTCCCACTACTTTTCTGTCATTTTTGCACTGCTAATAGAAAATCTTCGTTCTGTAGTTAATGTCTAGAACATACCTTTGTGAGTATGTTCTATGCATTATGTTCATTTGCCCTTTGCTTGGCTTGATTGTATGCACAGTATGTCATGTCTGAGTCCTTTTCTCGTAAGTCTGGAGCAGTTATTGTAGTACATTATTCTGCTGCTTGTCAGGTCATGTTGTCATGACATCAAGGTTGTCCCTGATGAAAATACCTTAAATCGCACTTGATGGTTGCTGTCTGCGCTTGCTAGGGTGCCATGAGTACTATTGCAGATGGAGAATACTTGGTGCCCCTTTAGTCATAAATGCAGCCCTGGGTACCATATTGATAAGAACAGGTTGTGCACATCGTCCAGTATGTATTATTCATTTTCTTTTTGATTTAAAATGAAAACACAAATGGAAAGACTCTTCTGAAGACGTCACGTGGACTCTTGAGTATGTCTCTGGTCCTCTCAAGCCATCTTTCTTCTCCAATTTAAGGACATTGTCTAGTATTCATAATCAGCTTTGTACATATAGCCAGATCATAGTGTTTGTGGAAGTGTTCTAGCTTATGTGGTCATTTAGTTTTTCACTCTAGTTTCCTATCCTATCCCTGTGTATGACAAAACCTTTCATTGCAAAATGAAGCTTTGTTTGCTGCTGTTAATAAAGGCAGATGAACGCTCTGTTAGAATTTCTCTCTGGCTTCTTTTCTACCTAGATGACTTTGGAACCCTGCCCCCAGGAGCATAGGATACCTGTTGAATATAGTCCTAGCCCTACAGAGCAACCAGGAAGATTAAGGGAGGTAGGGAGGATTTCAAGTGTATCAGATCCTTAAAAGGAAACAGTGGTGTAATACAGACCCCAAAGTGGAAGGAATTTTGCTAAGCCAAACATAAAACATCAGGACTTTAGCTTAAGGACCCAGCTAGTAACTCAATTTTTCATATATATTTTAACTAGTTTATTGACAATGCATGTACCATACTATTGGCCCATTTAAATTATACAATTAATGATGTTTAGTATACTCACAGAACAATGCGACCATGACCAAATCACTTTTAGACATTTTATGTACCAGAAAGAAACCTCATACCCATGGGAAATCATTACTCATCCTCTGTAATCCCACCAGCCCCTGACAAACACTAATCTCTGTAGATTTGCCCATTCTAGACATTTAATATAAATGGAATCATAGTAATTTATGGCCCTTTGTGACTTCTTTCACAGAGTACAGTATTTTTAAGGTTTAGCCATGTTGTGGCATATGTCACTATTTGACTCCTTTTTGTTACCAAATAACATTCAGTTGTACAGATGTGCCATATAAGTGTACTATTCAGTAGAGTTATATATATTCAAACTGTTGTGAAACAGCTCTTTAGAATTTTTTCATCTTGCAAACTGGAACTAGACGTACCAAGTTTTATTATCCATTTTCATTAGCTGAGGAACATTTAGGTGATTTTCTGTTTTTGAAACATTGTGTGTAAGAGCTGCTATGAACATTTGTGTATAGGTTTTTGGATGGAGATACGTTTCATTTTTCTTAGGTGCATACCTAACAGGGGAATTGATAGGTCATGGGCAGTGCTCCATTTAACATTTTGAGGAGCTGTCAAACTATTTTCCAAAATGGCAGCACCATTTTATATTCCCACTAGCAAGGTATGAAGATTTCGTTTTCATCATGCCTGGCCAAAACTTATTATCTTTTTAATTATAGTCATATTAGTGGGCGTGAAGTGGCATCTCATTGTGACTTTTACATTTGCATTTCTTTAGTGACTAAAGATGTGGAACATCTTCCATGTGAAGATATTTAATTAAAATTTATTTTCTTGCGGGGCTCAGTGTTGCAGACCTACCATCCCGACCTCTCAGGAGGCTGAGGTGGGAGGATCTAGGTTTGAGGTCAGCCTGGGCAACATAGCAACTTCGTTTAAACACACACACACACACACACACACACACACACACCATAATACATAATTTATTTTCTTTCTTGAAATAAAATTTTTGTATTTTCTTGTGATTATAACCTAAGAAAATGTGTCCTTTGGGAATTCTTGAAGGATATAAACTGTGACCCAAATCACAAAGATTGGAAGATGGAGGGAAAATGGGCCCCATCAGGACTGACATGGGCAGATCAGGATTTGAGTAGAAGCACCTTAACAATCTCTCACGTTCAGGAACTTACTAATGCAATCCTTGTCTCTGAGAAATAAAGGAAAAGGAGATGGAAGATGGGGCCCAGTGTAAGAGATTCCCTTTCAAACTTCTAAATTAGCATAACCAAGCCAGCATGACCTTCAAATGGTAGGGTGGTACAAAAACCATCTTTATGTTCCCAGTACCTCATTTGGTGTCTCTGGCACTAAATATTTGTTCTTGGTGTTGATAAAGATGTAATCTTGAATATAGCCAACACATCAAGAGTTTAGAATCTTGAAATACAGTACCAGACTGGAACGTAACGGTTCCAGTGGGATCTTAACATTGAGTAAAAAGGGGTTGCCAGATAAAGCATTCCTGGGTTTTTTTCAAAGCTACCAAGTCCCCTTTGTGTTTTTAAAAATTCCTTTGAAACTATCTGCCTACTCTCCTCTCTGTCATGACTACTACCATCCCTGTCTGAAAGATACTGTGGAATCCATGATGCCAGTGAAGATTATCTATGTAAGTGTATCTTATTCCTCCTTAAGGAAGGCAGGTCATTTCTTAGGGTAACTAAGAGCTTATTGCTGAATAGATATCAGGCTAAGCAGTATACATTTTGTCATTTAATTGGCATTAGCTCAGGTTGGTTCTACTCTTACTACTGTATAGCTAAGAAGGAAACGGAGGCTCAGTGTGAGTTAGTAGCTTGCCCCTTATCACATATTATGTAGAGGCAGCACATGACTTCAGGCTTCCAGAGGAATGCATTCAACCACCACTCAGTACAAAAACAATCTTCCTTACCTCTCCAAGCCTCTGCAGTGGACAGTGGAAAGATGGAGAGGGGAAACTAAGTCACGTAATGATGCTGAGTTCTTTTGCCTGCTCATTACAGGTGCAGCTGAGTGTGGCAGGAGCCTCACAAGTGTGAGGTCACACTTGCACCTTGGTGGTTGCAGTCTGCTGCGCATCCTGGAAAGCTGAACTTACTGCTAGAGCCAGCAGAGGATTTTAGCCTCGGGAGTGTTGTGATTAGATTTTCCTTTTCTCTAAAAAATGCTTGTGGCAAAGTGGAGGATGGGCAGGAGTGGGTGAGGATGGATACCAGGGGGCTTCAGTTTGAGTTGAAGCCTAGGTTCAAGCAGTGGGCAGGAGAGGATTGGTGCGAATGATTTCCAGGATGAAACCATTAGAACTTGGTAACCAGTTTGCCAGATAGAGAACTTGAAGATAGCTTCAAGAATTGTGGATTGGGAGGCAGAGAGGTACGGTACCACCTAGACATGGAGTTGCAGGGTGGAGAAGAGATGGTGTGAGGTGCGTAAATGTCAGAGACTCAGATTCAGGACTGTGTCTCATAGTCTGAGAACCATTTTGGTTATCTCAACCTTGAGTATTTTGCCGACTTAATTAGAAGATAAAATAAGCAAATTGTGTTTGCTTCTGTTTTAGTTTTGCTAGAAAACTTATGACTTCTAATGCGTCTGTTGGCCTCAGGCAGTTTTCTGAGGGAAGAAAAGGGCTTAGTTAAAGGATAAATACTTTCAGCACAGTTTTTTGTCAGTGTTTTCTCCTCAATGGGTGCATTTAGAAGGGACATTCAGAAGTTGTTTTGTCCTTGAGGTGAGTCATTTTCACCCCTGCCGCTTCCCAAAGGGAGTGAACCTGATTGTGCAGATGCTGTCCCAGCCCTACTCTTGGCTGTCAGATTCCTTGGGACGGAACTTCAGTGTATAGAAGGCAGACCCTCTAGGAACCAGTGTGCCCCTCCCAATTCAGTTTATGGATATTTGTTCAGTTTGGTAATTTTTAAGTCCTCTGGACATTTTATTCTTGGACACTGCATACCCTCAATGTAGATGTAAAATTTATCTTTACTTCTACTTCAGAATCTGTTTCTGGGATGAGGTACTTAATTAATAGTATAGCACTGAAGTGATAGATAATGAAGATGAAGTTACTTTCCTGGGTTGTTTGATTCATGACTCAAGACTTCAAAGTTATGTAAGTTGTTTACAGTAAAATGCTGGTGAAGAAAAGTTCATTTGTCATTGCTAGGAGGTACAGACTTCAAGCCCTTAGGGTGATGACTATCTTTGGTCTTTTCTTGCAGCTGTCTTATGTTTACGTAGTCAAATTATCTTATTACTGTCTAGGGTTAAATGTCACAGTCTCATGGGTAATATAACAGAGTTTGTCTTTTGTGCTTTGTTAAAGAAAGTGAGTAGATGATTACCTGAGGTGAGTTGGTATTTGGAGATTCATTAATGATTAATTGAAAACACACAGAAATACTTTCCTTCTTAGTGACCATCCATCTTTCGGGATTCTAGTAGTCAGAAGACACCCTCATAGTACCCCTAAAATAATTTACTCTTAGAATTAGAATATATTTGGACAGAATGAAAAGTTTATTATTTATTTTCAAATTTATGTTAATTTACTTAGGTATCCAATAGCATTAGAGTTCTTGTTTCTGCATTAACACGCTTGTTTCTTTCCACTATTTATGTAGCTTACCTATCATCTCAAGAGTTAAACTGTGTGTGGTGACACACACCTTCCAGAACTCAGGGAGGCTCAGGCAGAAGGATTTTCAAGTTCAAGCCCAGCCTGAGAAATTTAGTGAGACATTATCTCACAATAAAAAAAAAAAGAAAAGAAAAGAATGGAAAGAAGGAAGGAAGGCTGGGGATGTAGCTCAGGGCTAAAGTCCTGGGTTCAATCCCCCATGCCAAAAAAGTAAAATAAAATACAATTAAGTTAAATTAAATTTTAAAAATAGGTGTTAGTGGTGCATGTCAATAAGATTTTTTTTTTTAAAGATCTAAAACTAGCCCTGGGGGGAACGTATAAAGCCAGCTCTGAAGGATGAGAAGAGTTGTTAACCCTATACTTTCTTTATTCTCCATTCAAGTCTTGCGATGGTAGTGACTAGGACTTTGCTTTGTTTTTACAGAGGTGATAAGACAGGAACCAACACAGTACCAAATAAATTAGTGATCAGTTCTGCTTTCACCAGCTTTGGTTTCCCCATTCCATGTTCCCAAGAGAATTTTTTTACGGATTAAGGAAATTGTTAGAAATGTGTATAATTGCTGACAAAGGTTTTTTTGTTTTTTGTTTTTTTTTTTGAACAGGGTGTCATTGTGTCATTGTGTAGTTTCAGGCTAGCCTTGAACTCACTATGTAACCCAGGCTGGCCTTGAACTCCAGGTGAGCCTTCTGCCTGAGCTCCCCAAGTGCTGGGATTACAGGCATGTACCACCACACCCAGAAAAGTATCCTATTTAACTTTCCTGAGTTCTATCTGCTTACTTAATGCAACCCCATTTCCCTGAAGTGAAATTTATAAATTCCAAATTCTGCAAGAAATTGTGTTTTTGTTTTCTCTCCCTAACCGTGTTCCTCCCTTCTTCTGTGAATTGTACAACCAGAGGGCCTGCCCCATTGTGGTTTTTTTTTTGTACCAGGAATCGAACTCAGGGCCTGGTGCATGCCTGGCAGGCTCTGTGCCACTGAGCAAAGCCCCTGATGTGCTTTTTGTACCTTGCCAGGTAAACAGTGTTCAGCAGTGTGTGGTTATGCCTTGCATGATTTCATATTTTGAGAGATTTAACTTTTAATATTTTACTTAATTTTCACAGGTTTTAGAACAGGTTAATGTAGAGTTAGATTGGAATAAAATATTGGGGATATTCAGTGAGACTGCTATGACCCGAATGAATGAAGATTGGTTTTTAATAGAGAGTGATTTTAGACTCCAGACCTTTTAAAAAGGTTTGGTTATTCTGTCCAGACTGTGAACAGCTGTCTTGTTCTCACCAAGGCAGTGTTGTTGAAATGTTCTTAGAAACAGTGTGTATAGGTTTTTGCAGTTATACAGGGGAGAGATCACAGAGATCCCAGGAACATCGAGGCACTAATTCAACCTGTCCTCTTTGAAAAGAGTTTGACCCTCTCCCCGTCTAAATCAGCGGCCCCTCAGAGCTGTCCAGAGTTACAAGATAGGAAGGAGAGCAGAATCAGGTTCTTTTATATCTCTCTGGGAAGAGGGTGCTAGGAGAGAAAATGTTTCTGAATATGTATGTAATTGGCAGATATGCCCTTCTTATTTCCTGTGTTTTTAATGACCAAATACCTTGAACATTTTGGTGAGCTTACTTCTTATAGGAGCACCAAACTGCCAAACACAAAAGCCAGCAGGAAGGACTAGCTGGAAGCTCTTGGCTGCTTCTCAGTGGCTCTGTCTTTGTACATGGCTCTATGGTTGTGACTACAGTAAACTGACAGTATTCATGTTCCAGATATGCTACAGAAACAGAAGAGGCGCTTAGCAATGTAAGTTTAATTTAACAGTTAAAGAACTAAAATGTGAAGTACACATATGTCATGTAGGATTGGAAATTCTTGTAATTTAAGCCATTGAATCCAATTTATGGCATGGTTCCCACAATCCTAAATTTTATAATCCTGTGTGATGTTTGTTAATAAAGCTCAAGCATCTTTCCTTATATTTCTAAAGTGAATTTTTAAAGACTGAGTATCAGCTGTATCATAGCAAACATAGAGGGCCTTTCAATGCTAAATGACCTAATCAGTCATTCATCTTTTCGTGGGGAGTGTGTGTGTGTGTGTGTGTTTTTTTTTTTTCATCAGCTGTCTAAGATACTTAGGAAATTATATCTTGTGGGAGTTACCATTCATCAGGAAATGCTTGTTCATAGATGTAAGCCAGACTGCATGTAGTAGTAAATGTTATTTGTCACTATGGAAACCAAAAATCACAAATGGGATGGTCTTAAGTGCTAAACATTCTGCTTCTTATGGGCATAAGTCATAGCCAGATGTGTTTTGGTTCACTCAGATATTTATGGTGCACTTACGATCCAAAGGTCTGTGAGTACTTCGTTTAATGACTAAATTTCTTTTACACAAAGCCAAAAAGATCATTAAAGGAAAAAATTAGAATGAGAATGTACCAGTTTGTATGGATTCTCAAGTTTATAAATATAAATACTGGGACTGTGAGACAGAAGATGAGTTTTAGGTGGTTCCAGAAACTAGCTTATATGGCTTTGGAGTCACTTAACTTCTTCTCACCTTGGATTTTCTTCTGTAACAGGATAGAGTTGAACTGTTTGACTCCTAAGGAAAGAATCTGTTTTCCTTCATTGTTTCATTAGAAGTAATAAATTATTTGTGTGTGTATATTGAGAAAGGTTCAATACTTGGATGAGTCTTATTATATTAGGAGTAATGAGATTAACTGCTAATTAATTCAATGACTTTCTTCCCTTAGAAACAAAACTGCTATTTAGTAAGGACAACATGTCATCATTTGTCTACAGATTCCCTTCCTCTCTACTCTGTATATGTTGACAAAAGAATCCAGGTATCACCTAATGTGATAAAGTATGCAGTAATCTGAATTGATAGTTGTTTAATTTGACTTGTAGCCAAAAGATGCCATTTAAAGAATGTAATTGCTGTTGCCAGAAAACAGTAAGGATAATAACTCTCAGCAGTAATCCAAAGATGTTAAGTAGTTGGTAGAAGGTGCTCTCTGAAGTGGTTAGTAGCAATGCTTGTTTATAATTCCAGTTAATTCTTGGTGCTACTGAGGCTTTGTCAGAAGTGTCATTTCAGTAGTTCTTACAATGGGAATGTCTCATACACACACTGGGAATCATTCAACTCCATCCATTTAGCAGAGCCAGCCAGAGGGGAAAGGTGCCTGATTTCCAGCTTTGTGGCTGATCTGGTTGTGTGTGTGATCACCTCTTTTGCCTATTTTCTCATTACTAATGGGGGAAATGTGTATCCTCTCCCTGTCCCTCAAGAGCATTGTGAAGATAAAGTACATAAATGAACTTGTAAGCCAGCATTATTTTATACAGGTCAAGTAGCCAGTCAGAATCTTTTGGACTTTTAAATAAAATTTTATTAGTACATATTTGCAGTATGTAATGATTACATTCACCATGGGGAGTTAGTACGTGTACATAACACATGGTAATTCTTTTTCCATCCCCTTTCCTTCTCCTGCCCTCTCTCTCCTCCTTTCCCCCTCCCTCCATCTCTTGGAGAATCCTTTGGATTTGATTCAAAATACAAATGCCCTTTTTAAAGGCAGACTGCTGTGATTTTTTTTTTTTTTTTAACATGGTAGGAGTTTATCAGATCAGAAGTTTTTAAATATGCATGTGATTAAAAAGTGAGCGCCTACAAAGCATTTAACTTCTTGGCCTTTGCAAAATACCACAATAGGGATCCATCAAAATCTTCTTTATTCACTCTTTTTTTTTTTTTTTTTTTTGTTTTTCTCCGGTACCAGGAACCGAACTCACGGCCTTGCGCTTGCCAGGCAGG
>NW_004955423.1:4181693-4305082 GCF_000276665.1 Chinchilla lanigera | reverse complement strand
CCTTGCGCTTGCCAGGCAGGCGCTTTTGCCGCTGAGCTAAATCCCCAGCCCCCTCTTTATTCACTCTCTAGTTCACTTCCTAAGAAGTCTCTGATCATTTTGTAAACATCAGGTACTATTCTAGATGCTGGTAATGTTGTGAATACAACAAAATCTTTCTCTGCGTAAATACAACATAGTAGATGAGCTTACATTTCTTGGATATCAATCAGTTGTCCAGTGATAAGTGTTAATAAGAAAAACCAGGATAATTTGACTGGGCAATGCAGAGTGTTAGGTGTCCAGCGAAAGCCTGTAACATACACTGTTTTAACTTCCATCTCCTTGGAGGTTCTCTTTATTTCATCTTTCAACACAGAAGGTGCTTATTAAATGTTGAAATGACATTTTTATTAAACAAGCACTTACTGTGTTTTAAGTACTTTGCAAATATTAATGCATTTGATTGTCATAACTTTGTATACTGTTTCATTTTATGAGGAAACTGAGGCACTAAGATGTTGAGGAAGTTGGCCAAGGTTGCCACTAATAATGAATGAACCTGTTTGTGAAGGAAGCAAATTTAGCGTGAAGGAAGAAAGAATTTAAAGATTCTTTGTGCTACCTCTGGGCTTCAGGAATGATAGATAGGATGGGACACTACATGGTGGGGGTGGAGCAAGTCAGCCACCGAAATCCTTCTTAAAGTTCTTTTCTCCTTTGCCTGCAGGGCGGGCAGATACTGCCTGCGCTTCCCTGCACCTCCTTCCACCTGAGCTTCTTCCTGCAGGATCCATCTGAAGCACCAGTTGTGCCCTCATCTGCTCTGTTGACATTTGGCCTTCTCCAGGGCTGTTCAGGCTGAGTGATGGCTTGGGGATTGCAGCTGCCAGAATAGGATTTGCCACCTACCTCTCCATCCTTTCTCCTAGTATGTCAAAGGCAGACAGTGTTTCAGGCTGTACTCTACAGGCCACCAGGATTACAACCACTGTGGTCCTCTCTGGAGCTCCACCTCAGACTTATTAAATCAGTCCTTACAAATGGGACCCCAGAAGTGTATTTTATGCTTCTTAAGAACTATGAGATTGGAGGAAGTGTTCTTGCTCTTGTGAAGGGAAAGAAATGAAATGAGAGAAGAGTTACATGGGACATGTTTCTCTCTCTCCAGTTCAGGGAGATTCTAAATTCTGCAGCGATTCTCTGCTCTGCTGGTTAGGAAAGAGAGGCTACAGGGGAATGGGAGAGCCAATATTAAGAGAAAACCTCCAGTGTTACATAGGATAGGGTGAGTAAACCGTGGCCCATGGGATGTGGGGAAGTTAATGTACACACACTTGTTTATGTATTGTCTGTAGATGTCTGTGCTACGCTATAGTAGGTGAGTTGAGTAATTTCTACAAAGGCCATACGGTCTGCAGGACCTAAAATATTTACTGTTTTACCCTTTACAGAAAAAGTTTGTTAGGCCACTGGCCTGTCCCATAGAACTATCTTCCAGGCTGTCTCTAATAGGGCAGCCTTGTCACCTAACATTGTCCCAGGAGGTTGCCACCTAGATAAGGAACCTAGACCCACCCTACCCATAGAATTTAGTTATAGTTTCACTGACTTCTGTCAAAGAAAAAGAATTCTGGATTTATTACACAGAAATAAAAGTGCACACTCAGAAAGAGTGCAGACCTTCAAGGGAGACATACCTCATGATCTGGAGCTGCGTATTTTTATGGGATGTGTATTGCTCCTGTCTCTCAGGTCACCTGTCTAGTGGGCTGTAATAGAATGCAAACCATTGACATGCGTTTGATGTTGAGACTTGCTGCCCACCAGTATTGTTGCTTCCTTGAGAATGGAGGTCTATGGGTAGAAGAGCAATTCACAGGTGAAAAGTACAGGCCCAGAGCCCAATCTGCAGTCTTTAAGACCCTTAGACTTTGAGGGTGGGGTGAGTTTCCTGGAGGGGAGAAAAGGTTGAGTAACTTCTGTGTCCTGAAGCTACAGTGTTTCTTCAAAGTACAATGTTAAAATTCCAATTTCCCATCTTTCTTACCTACCCACCCATCTTTTCTTTTTTTCAATCCTACCTTTAAGCATCTCAGCCACTGGCACAGGAAGTTTGAGTGTTGAGTAATTGATGCTAAGCAGTGTGACTGAGAATTTAATTTATATAGTTTTAATTAGTTTAAGGTTCAGAATTAAATTGATATAACCACATTTAGTTAGTGGCTTCTGTGTTGGGTAATGCAGGTCTTAGAGCAAAGGTTTCACGATAGGGTTGGTTGTGAAGTATTCTATTGGGCCCCTGGGAGAAGAGAAAGAAGGATTATAGTCTGGAAGATTTAGAACAATTCTCTCTCTTTTTTTCTTCCTCCATGATATTAAGAGTTGTGTGTGTGAGGATCCACCTCTGCCTCTTAGACCAGCTTTGACATTGGTCAGATGTCAAATTCTCTGCCTCAGTTCCCCATTGATAAAACAGAAATACCTACCTGCTAAGATTATTTTGAGGTTTGTTTGTAATTTTTTAAAAGTGCCTTATATATAATAAGAGCTTTATAAATATCTGCTGCTTTTAATATTCTAGAATTTTTTTTGTGGCCTAGTCTAGAAGAGCAATCCTTATATATTTACCCCCCACGCCCTTTTGTCTTACATTAAGGAAAGGGATTCTGAATTCCAGGGTGACTTGCACGTTACACCGGCTAGTGCAGTCTGTTTCCAATTTGGAAAACAGCTGCGCTTAGTATCTCCTTCCTTGTAAGTTCATTACGGTTAAGCAGTTTGAGTCCTGAATGTGACATAGATGATGTGGTATTGTCTGGTTAACTGCTGGGTGCTGTTATTTATACATTGATAGGTAGCCAGATTATTCTGAAGAAACTCTTAAAAATAAGCTAGGGATATTTATTTAATTAGAACCTGTGGTTAAAAGAAATCCTAGTAATATTTGAAAGGAAGCATGTTTGATTTTATTCGGAGATGTGTCAAAGTCAAAGATGAATAAGCTTGATGTCTTCCCATTTATAGAAGCGGGAACAGGGCAAGCGGAGCACATGGGGTGGGGGTGTACAATTGTTGTGTGTAAGTGCTGTTAGACATAGAATAGCAATTTTTAATTAAGTGATTATTAACTTCTTCACCTTCAGTGTTATCTACTAATAACCCAGGGCTGTCTTCTTGCTATGGATAAGCAGTATCACTTTAAAGACTTCTCAGAAGCCATGGATGCCTGGCCCCTTGAGAATCTACTTTTGGGCTTTCTGCAGTAGTGATCATGTAACAGTTCTTTACACTTTAGATCCGGTCTCCAAGGCTGGAACAACAGTGTCCGGCAGATAGTATGTGCCCAACAGTCTCTCAAGTATGACTTTTTGATCTGTGAGGCCACATTTCAACACTCCTGGATAAGGTGCAAATGACACAATCTTTCAGGCCAGGATATTCTGTTTGTTTTCTGTTTTCTAATGCAGCAATGTAACTGAGATGCACTGTACTTGCTGAGAATTTTCATGGGCTCATTTTGCTTAAAAGAGAAAGAATGAAAAAATGATTTCTGGCTTGCAACCGTGAAAAGCATGAAACTTGGGTCATCTTAGGAGGCAGACACGGAAGTATGGAAGTCTCTGATGTGAGGTGACCCGGTGAGTGGTACGGCCTTCAGTAAGCGCAGCTGTCTGGCTGCAGGCTCTGTTTCTCCTTCGGGATGGATCCCTGCACCTGCCAACTTGCTGTCTCCTGCCTGCATTGGCCTGCCTGACTATCTTCTACTTTTCTAGTTCAGTTATGTACAGCCACTGACACCCATTTGCATCACTTAAGCTAAAAGACAGGAAGCAATAACAGCCTCTCTCGTGCTATAAATTCAACATTTTTTTCTTCTTTTGTTTGAACTGTAGAGAAGGGGGTGCAGCCTCCAGTTTAGAAGACTGTAGTTCCAGTTATCAGTTTCCTGGGGGTGTAAACCTTATTAATGTAAATTGCAGAGCTAGGATGAATTAGTACAAGTTATGAGAAGACTGACTTAAGCTGAATGAAAGGAAACATTTGTTAAGAATTAGAGCTGGCCTGTAGTAATGCATAGTAAACTGTGGATATCATCTTTGTATACTGCAATACTGTACATTTAGAAGTATAATAGTAAATATTTTCCCATTAAATGCATGGTTACCATATTTATAGTGGTGTGTACAAAGAACTACTTTTTTTTTTCCTGAAATGTAGGTAAATGAGACTGATATAAGGGAAATATGACTTCCAACCTGCTAGATGTCAGATGTACCGAGTTCATGTCCCCAAAGTAAAAAAATGAATTCTAAGGAGCAACAGAGGTTGAGTAGGAAATATTTATTGAGACATAGCCCCTGAGAGACAAGAGGGGACCCAAAAGCTGCTACTTTTTTTTTTTTTTTTTTTTAATTTTAAGGATAAAAGGAGGCAAACATTAACAGACATACAACATTTTACAACATATCACAAGCACAATACAGACAATACAGAGTTACAAACAAAGTGGTAGGGAATTAACAATGGTGGTTGTATTACATATTGATATCTTCAAAGTGGCTTCTCATGAAAACAGATATAGACATGCAATACTGGTCAACCAAAGACTCATTGACAGTTTCTTTCAGCATAGAAACAGCAGATAGAAGAACAACCATGTTATCTATCCTGTATATACATACATACAAAATTTCTCCTTCTTTCCCTTCTCTTTTCCCACATCCCAGAAGCCCTTTACTCTTCGGTGGTTTCCTATCATTTCACAGTGTCTATCAAAAGAGGCTGCTACTTTAAGAATACCTTGCAGAGCAAAATCACAAGGTGGGTACAAAATCACAAGGTAGTACAACATGAAAGAATGATCAACCAATAAGATTATAAGTATAGCCACTTAGCTAATATTGATCCAGTAGGGAATCAGGTCACGTAGCAAGAGTACATGAAAGGAACAAAGAGTTTTAGAAAGGGATGGGTCCAGAAGCTCTGGGCCACCCACCTGGGTGACTGATGTCTATCTGGACTTTACTGGACCAGTTGATACCAGTTAATAGTATAATCTCAAGTTATGGATTATCCCTCGGGGCAGCAGGTAGCCCCAGTCATTCCATGTTTATCTTGAGGCCTGGCCTTTGACATATGCACCTCCAGTTACAGTTGTGGTATGTTCTCATCTTCTGCACTGGCTCCCTCGAGGGCCTAATCCTGCATGATTACCTGTAATATTTCTACCTACCTTAGCTGCCTATAATAAGACTACTCTAACAAATGTGGTCCTCTAGTAGCTATAATTCTAATGATGTGTGTTGTAAAATCATATTAAATTTATTTTAAATTTGATAAATGATTTACTGATCACAGTATAATTGACTGTATTCATCATTTATATATTTAGGACTTCCTGTGTACCCCATCATCCTGCTAGCCTTGTGGGGGGAAAGTGTAAAGGAGGTGCTGCTTTTATATTCTAATTGGAAAAATAAGCCACATGCACATGAACCAGAATATAAATGAGACTGTGATTTAAAAAAAACCTTAGGGGCCAAGAATGTAGCTTAGTGGCACAGCGCCTGCCTGGCAGGTGTGAGACCCTGAGTTTGATTCCTGGTTCCAACCCGCCCCCCTCAAAATAAAACCCAAAAAACAAACCTTTAAAATCAAATTATAGCCAGCATGGTGGTACCCGCTCGTAATCCCAGCACTCAGGAGGCTGAGGTAGGAGGATTGCTGCAAGTTTGAGGCCAGCCTGGGCTACATAGTGAGTTCAGGGGCAGCCTGAACTGTACAGTGAGCCCTTGTCTCAAAAAAAAAAAAAAAAAAATCAAATTATAAAAACAGTGAAGTAGGAGCCATTTAATTCTTCCTAGAGCAATCCAGAGGCGGTGTGGAGACACACAAGGTTGGAAGGGGCAGGAATAAAAATAATTAACATTTATTTGGTGTTTACTGTGTATAAGGCATTTTTCTGTGTATTTTGCATGTTTAAGAGGTATGGTACTGTTATCCTTATTTTGTAGATGAGGAAATTTGCTAGGGACAAGGAGGGAATTTGATTAGGATACATAAGAAAGGGGATGTTGAACAGCTGATTGTAGGGTTTGTGAGAATAGGAAATTGAAGAGGAGATAAAGGTAGATTGGTTAGATTATCAAATCTAAATTGAAACACTGACTTTCAAGCTTCTAAAACCATTGGGTAATGTGTTTAATATAAAATACTTCAGCATTGGAGTGATGAGTTTTAGACTCTATTCTTAGTTGCAATGTAGATGAAATCTTGTAGGTTCAGCATTTGTAATAAACCAGAAAAAATACTAGAATTGTAGGTAGAGAACTAGGTTTGATTTTCATTTTATTTATTTATTTATTTATTTATTTTTTCCCTTTGGTTTTTGGTTTTTGGTTTTTTTTTTCTGGTACCAGGAATGGAACTCACGACCTTGCGCTTGCCAGGCAGGCCCTGTGCCACTGAACTAAATCCCCAGCCCCTTGATTTTCATTTTAAAACAGGGCAGGCGGAAGAGGTCTAACATTTACTTGCTGAGTGTCCTATAGAGACATAGTCTCTATATCCTTAGTACAAGGGGGTAGCAAAACTGCCACATGAGAATGCAGAAATTCTGGACCTGGTGCCTTATGTGTATATAGGGCTTATGTAAATATTGGTTGACTCTAAATCAGGAAATAGTACTTAAGGCAGCAGCTCTTGCCTACCTGGCTAGATACATATATGTATGTATTATTTTTGTTTTCTTTTTTCCCTTTCTATCCCCAGTCAACCTTTGAGTTCGTCACTTTGTGTCTTCTTGTGTGAACTGGTATAGTAGTCTCTTTACTGTTAACCTGAACGCACGGCTGTCCTGAATGTCAGAATCACTTTTTCAGATATTACATATATTATTACATTATTGTCCTGTTTAAAGATCTTCAGTGGTCCTCCACTTCCCACAAAATGAAAACCAGGTTCTTACCTACTGGCTTTAACTGTTCCAGTGTTACTCTTTTATCTGCCTATCTCTTCTCTTTCCAACGCATTTATATCACCAAGTCTCCTAGTCTAAATTAAAATTTTCCATCCTTTGTTACTCTTTATATCTCTTTTGACACTTTTCATCCACTTGTTTACTTGGGTGACGTGTATTAAACAGCTGATACATGCTACACACTGCTAGACACACACACTCACTTTACTCACCTGGTACTGCTGACAGTTGTTCTTATCTCTTCGTCTAGATCGTAAGTTTCCCGAGTACTAGAACTAGGTTTTTATGTTTTTCTATATAGCAGGAGGCTTCTAAAACTTGTGACTTACAAGTATATGTTGAATAAATGGTTGAATTCTTGTTAGTTTTACACAATTATTCCAATTTCTTAACAGAAAAAAGGCTTAAATTACATACTGTGTTGCTAAAATGCTAGATGGAATGTAGAATCTTCAATAAAACTGAGCTACTTTTCTGTCTTTCCATTTGTGATGAGAAATGAGTATATCGTTCCTATGTAGCGTAAACATGAATGGTAAAGGAAATAGGTAGTCTTTGGCTTCTTCACACAAGAAGCGGCAGTGATAAGTATTTTCTATGTAGTTCAGTCTGTTGAAATAGGTGACATTTTAAGATGTCTCTTCTCTAGATGTTTAAGTGATAACATTTTTATAGAAACCTAAAGTACTTGGACATTAAAACAGCTACCAAATACAGAATATTATCTAAAAATACAAAATAAATTTGAGAAGTTGAGAATGATTGGGAACTTGAAACAGTGTATTGACTCAATTCTCAAGAAGCAGCAGTTCATAAAACAGAATATGCAGTTTAAGCCTTTTCCTATTAATGTCTGTGTGCTACAGATGTGTATTTTTTAATTAAAAATTTTAGCTATACACTTGAATTATAAAAGTAATATAAGTTTTGGGAAGTAATGAAAAAACCTTGCACAGCCCTGTTAATGTCTTGATCTCTTTCCTACTTCCAAAAATGTGGTTAATGTTGTAGTGTAAAGAACATTTAAATCACTACTGTTCTCATGTTAATATGTCATCACACTGTTTCATGGCTATGTAGTATTCTTTTTAGTGGGCATACTGTTGTACTGTGGTTGGAAAATGAGCTCTACTGTTACGCAAAATACTACAAGCTGTAATGTGGCTCATCATGCATATGTAGCTCTTCTAGGCTTTGGCGTATTTCTGTAGCTGAGGTTTCCAAAATGACTATTGTTCTTGTAATGTAGCAGCAGAACCATTTGATGGAAGTGTTGTTTTTTAAGTATACTTGTTTTTCTTCGAATTTATCCCTTCTCTGGACAATTAATGAAGAAAGGTGGTATCACTTTATTCAGGCATTGTGGACTATATTATACTGACTACCACTTGTTTACTTGGAAAATGTATGTGTAGGGGGGAATCTTTGTCCACCAAGTGATTTTAGCATTTGAATGATTATGAAATAATCTGAAAAATTATGGACAAGCATTTCATCAAATAGTGTTTTATACCCAGTGTAATCTTTCTCATGACTTTGAAGTGGCACCTGTGTATAGAACCCATCACATCAGGGCATGTGGATAAGTGTGTTCAGGTCGTGTTTACCTCATTGGAGTAACTTGAGATGCTTGCTAGCGCCTTCCTAGCTGCAGTCTTCTCCCCTGTAGAAAGGAGACTGCTACCAAGTACAAATTAGGTTTTCAACAGTTGGCCTTGGGATGATTCAGGAAATATTCTGTGGTCTAAGAAAATCTGTAAGTCATAGAATAAAAGCCTTCTATACACATTATGACATTTAAAACCTTACTAATTAGGAAACCAGTGGGGGAGGAAGGATGGGTAATAACCAAACAAATTTGTAATATGTCATGTGGCAGTAAATGCTATGGAGGAAAAGGAAATTCAGGAAGGGGCCTGGGGAGGGGCCAGATGTATGAGTGACAAGGTAGAGAGCGATGGCAAGAGCTGTGTGGATAATTTTGGGGGAAGAGCGCCCAGAAGCAGTTCGGCCTCACATAGGCTCTCAGGCACGGTGCTGGCGCGCTGGAGGATCTGCAGGGATACACGAGTAGCTGCAGCAGGATGTTTTGGTTGAGTGGAAGCCTGATTAGATTGGGTTCTCATGAGAATGAAGATGAGTATGGACATCTCTTGAGGAGTTTTCCTGTAAAAAGGGAGCAGAAGGGTAAAATGGAACCTGGAGAAGGTTGTGAGGTGAGGGGAGGGCTTTTTACAGATGGGGAAATGACAATGTAATGTGCTGATAGGAACCGTCCGTGAGAGAGGGGATATTGCTGACTTCAAAGAGAAGAGACAGCTGCGGGACAAATGGAGGTGTGTGTGGTATAGAAATTGGGATCCACATGCAAATATGAGAGTTCCTTTAGATAGAGGCATTTAATTCATTCACCTAAATAGGAGAGAGAGTGTAGATATGACTGCAAGGAGGCTGGTAAACGTGGAAGTGGGAGTATGGAAATGCTTCTTCGTTCATATTTTCTCAGAGAAATATAAACCGTGGACTTTTATTTTGTTCTGTTTTTATTTTTTTTTTTTTTTTTTGGTTTTTCTCCGGTACCGGGAACTGAACTCACGACCTTGCGCTTGCGAGGCAGGCGCTTTGCCGCTGAGCTAAATCCCCAGCCCCTGTTTTTATTTTTTATCAGTGCACATTTGCAGTACATCATGTCTGCATTCCACGTGTGGAGTTGGTCCCTGTACGTAACACATCTTAATGCCTTTTTCGTCCTCCTTCCCTCCCCTTTCTTCTCTGTCCTGTATCTCTGGAGCCCCTTCCCATTTGAGTAAGATCTATCTCTACTCCCCATTGTCTTTTATTTCGCTCTTTATTTGGGTTTTTCATATAAGAGGAGCCAAAGGTATTTTGGTTGAGGATGAGGAGGAGATTTCTAGAGAGAGATGTAAGGAAGGGAAGGAGTGTGGGCTAGGAAATATACTAGGATGACCAGGCTAACTAAGCACTGAAATTTAATTCAAGGTAGAACTTGTCAGCATGATTTAGCACTTCTTTCAGCAGCTTGAGTTCAGGTGCACAGCATGCAGAGATTTGAACAGGAACTGCAGCTGGCCAGAGATGAGTGTTAGTCAGCTTTCCATTACTCCAAGAAGATAAGACAGTGAACTTCAAAGAGGAAAAATTTACCTTGGATCACAGTTTTGAAGGGTTCAGTCCCTACTTTGGGCCTGTAGAAGAACAGTGCAGCAGAGCAGGTGCATAGGCCAAGGAAGCCATTTACCTCCTGTCTGGGAACAAAAGAAAGAAAGGCCTCAGGATCTCAGTATCCTTTAAAAGCATGCCCCTAATGACCTAAGACCTCTCACAAGGCTCTGCCTCTTAGTTTCCTCTTTAAGAGGGCCAAACTGGGGACCAGGCTTTTAACACATAGGCACTGGGTGACATTGCAGACCCACACTATCACAGTAAGATGAAGAAAAGGAAAGGCAGGGGGCGCCACCGTGGAAGGCAGGAAGAGGAGGAGGACGGGTGAGTAAGTGAGAAGGTTTGTAATAATAGGCAAGTGAAAAGGGAAGACATGGGGGTGCTAATACAGTGGCAAGTTGTACTTAGATCCCAGACCATCACTTTTCCCTTTGAGGGCGTTCTTTCCCCGTCAGGAAAAGAAGATTATTTTTATTCATGAAATGGCATCCATACTTGGCCTTCAAGAAAGAGTTTGAAACCACATGAGTGGAAGCAGACCAGGTGCTGAGTTGTGGAAGCAGACCAGGCCTCAGACACGAGGGTGGTTCTGGGCAGGGTTTGTGGAGAAGTTACAAGTGCTGACCAGCATATACTACCCCAGGACCACTAGCTTGCCCTTGGGCATGAGCTCTTTGTGGTTTCTACTCTGTTAAGCTTGTAAGGTTTCACTAAGCTTTATTTTTGGCCTCTGCTTTGATTTCCAAATAGACAGCGAATGACATGGTCATTGGCCTGATGACCCTTGGCCCAGAGCGGCAAGGCCACACGAAGGGAGCCCCAGCCACCAACTGAGAGATGGCGTTGGCCCAGCTAATGTGAGCCTTTCTCTGAGCTGTTCATGAGTCTTCATCTGGAAGCAGTCCGTCGTGCGCCAGCCATGGCGGTGTAACAGTGTGTTGGAAGGGGTTGGGAGTCCAAGGCTGGGTACCCAGGACAGCGGGTACCTGAGAGAGTGAAAAGAAGGCCCACCCTGGTGGGAGCAGAGACCAGCACCTCTTTTCCTTGTTCTAAGCTGGCCACAAGGATTATTTTGAATGTGTTCTGGGGCCAGAGATTATAAAGGCTGTAAACTGGTTGAGAGAAAAGTTCCTCTAGAACCTTGTCTATTGTTATTTTGTGTATGTGTGTTGTGTCCTCATATGTGCCAGGGTGGGCCCACGGCCACAAGCTAAGACAGACATACCTGTGCCGTCATGATAGTTTTATTTCTTGTTTCTGTTCATTCATTCATTCATTTGTTGGATTTGCTGCATGACTGTTTTGTGCTGTGCTCTGGACTAGATGTTGGAAGGTTTTTCATTTTTTATTTTTTGTCTTTTTGAGACAGAGTCTCGCCGTGCAGTTCAGGCTGGCCTTGAGCTCACTTTGTGGCCCGGGCTGGTCTCGAACTTGAAACTATCCTCCTGGGTTTTGGGCTTACAGGCATGCACCTCCAAGCCCAGCCTGGAAGTTTTAAAAAAATTAATGTGAACCCACCCAAGGGTAAACAGGTAAATTAAAGTACCTTTATGTTTATTCAAGTGAGATGTCCTCAAAGCTCTGTGAGTTCACAGAGGACAAGTGCTGTGGGAAACACTAAAAGGCGGGGCCGTCACTCTTTGCTCTCAGGAAGTTCACAGTCTATTTGGGAAGAACCTCCACGAGCACATAATGCTATGTAAATTTTTCACTGGTTGATCACTTGTGTTTCAAACTGCAGCTGTCTTCAGGTTCCCGCCAGAGTACTGGTGTCTAGATGCTTAATATCTGGTGAATTAATGGACAAATCATTATTTATTGAAGAACAGGAATTAACATGTTGCTATAAGAGAGTGATTCTTTCAGGAAGAGTGACATGTGAGCCAGGCCTGGGGAAGTGGGTGGCAGTTTGCAGGAGGAGGAGGAGGCGTGCCAGGCACCAGAGCGGCGTGAGTCGCTGATGAAGTCCGGGGAACAGCATAGGTTCTGTCTGGGATGAGCATGAGTATGGAGAATAGGGTGTGATGAGAAGGAATGGGGCAGGTAATGGGTGGGATTTTGGCTGCCAGTTAGTAAGTAGTAGAACTAGGGTTGGAACCCAAGGCCTTTGCACTGAGCTATATCCCCAGCCCTTTTTTATTTTGAAATTGGGTTCTGCTAAGTCACAGAGTTGCCCAGGCTGGGCTCAAGCATGTTATCCCCCTGCCTCAGCCCCCCAGAGTGTAGGGATTACCGATGTGCACCACCATGCCGGACAGTAGAGGAGTTTTAAAAAGGCTCTTCTGGAGGGTACTTTCAGAAGTTGCTTTGGATGGCAGTGTGGCGGGCAGCTTGGAGAGGTTGCAGGATCAAAATAGAGTTTTTGGTTTGTTCTGTTTTTAATAAGAGAGAAACACACAAGAGTGGGGCTAAGGAGAAGAGACTGGTGGGCTTTTCTGATGGTGCAGGGTCATACTGAGATGGTAAAAGAGGAGGCGGTGCAAGACACCCTCAGCAGAGCCTCTGCTGGAGAGAGATGCCCTGAAGGAGCTGACGTAGCCCTGGCTTCTGGGTCTTCGAGGCCACTGTTAAAATGACTAATCATGGGATTTCAGCAGGGCAGGAGTACGAGAGGAAAACCAGGAGAGGCTAATGGAACACCTCTTGTGTGCGCTACAGCATCTGATGTGTAGGTCTGAGTTTATTTATATAAACACACACACACACACACACACACACACACACACACACACACGGTTTGGTACTGCAATGCTGTGCAGCTGAGCGATATCCCCGGCCCTAGCATCTGACGTGTAGTACACATAATGTAATTGGAATATTGACAATTCAACAGATAATGCCGAACTCTGAGTGTTCCTCTCTGGGGACGGTAATTACTTCCTTTGTAAAGTAACCCTTCAGATCCTGTTTAGCACTAGCAGCCTGTGAATGTCAGTGGAGACACAGAGACTTTGGAGGAGCTGGGTGCTTGGTGAAAGCCCAGACAGCTGCCCTTGCCAGCAACTGGCTGAGGGAGGCGTTCATCCCAGCTGAGAGTGCGCACTTTGATCTGTTTCTTGCTTACTCATTATTGCTGATACTTTATAGGTAAAGTTTGTAGGAAAACAAACCAGGTAGTTGAGAGCACAGTTCACATTATTCTTTTTCTCCTTTCTCACTGCTGAAGAAAGTAGGGCACGGTATGTGAGCAGCAGCTGTGGTATGACAGCCCGTACCTAAAACTGCAGATGGGCCTTTCTGCAGGAACCCAAGTGCGTGAACATTCTTTGTTCTGTTCCTTGGTATCAAGGAAAATGATCTCACAGCAAGCAAGCCTTTATAAGTTCATCTTTAGGGAGGGCTGCAGCCAAGGTAGACTGTGTGGAATGGGGCCCTTTCTATTTCCTGACGTTAGTCACTGAAGGAAAACACCCACTTAATAATAAAAATAATACCTAACATCTGTTCAGCACTTGAGAGCTTGTAAGTTCCACATATATTTGCATCCAAGGTTCAGAAATCATGTATGTGAGGTCATACTCTAATGAAAGCAAGGGTACGTACCAGGCATCTGGGGGAGTACATTTATTTGGGTAAGGATTTGTGGAGAACTGCAAGCTGCTTCCGTTTTTTTCGGATCCTGACGCTGGGGAGGCAGGGGAGGGGATCAGAGCCTGGAGTTTGATAAAGAGTTCAAGTCCCAGCACTTCCAACAGGGTGACCTTCAGGAGCCTGCTTAACGTCTCTGAATCCCAGCTTCCCGCTTGTAAACTGGGACAATAGTTACTCTCACATTTGACAGGACAGTGAAAAGAAGGCAGGTTTTTAAACTCTGACACAGCTTGAACCAGAGGAGGGCACAGTAATAATACTGCTACTGAATAATCACAAGTACTCATTACTTGCTTAGGGCAGTTCATATCTTGACACATATCCCTCTGCTGCCTTCCTTTGGGGCCGGGGGTGATGCCGGGGCCCTTGAGCACGCTAGGCAAGCATTTTACCACTGAGTTGTGCTCCCAGTCCTGCCTTCCATTTAATGGCTTCCTGGACAGTTTTGTGACACTGTTGGAACACTGTAATTTCGTCGTGTGGAGAGCACCAGAGCATTTGACTGCCAGGAGGAGGATGTTGCTATGTAGGGTATTTGGAAAGGGCAAGAAAGCAATACTAAGTTTCCTGTTTGTGTAAACAGAGAAATATTTTACTTGCTGTTGTTGGTATTCACTGTCTTTCCTTTACTGTGTTAACTGGGATGACATGAGCACGTTGTGCTGAGATGTGGGGGGGCATCGTGTGGGCTCCGCCGCCTGAGTCTGAGGAACCTGTTCCCTCATGCTGTAGGCAAAAAGTCATTTTAAGCCCACTCTCCGGTTTCCTTTACATCCGTTTTCTTAACGTGTAATCAGATGCTTCATGGACATATGAGATGTGATCAACATATAAAGTGAGTGTTTGAATAAATAAATTTATTACATTAGAAGACACATTGCCATTAATCCCCCTCAGAATACTCCCTCTCATTTCGAAGACACGTATCCCGTCATTCTTGCCACTTTCTAAAGCAGTTCTGGAAGTCCTCCTTTGTGAGTTTCTTTACATACGTGATGTGATTAAAAAAAATAATAAAGTAAAATGAATGCTGTTGCTGAGTGCCATCCAGTGGAGAGGCAGGCTGGTGAAAACATCACTGCATCCTCACTCCCGCACTCACCGGACCTGGCCCTGTGTGACTCTTCCCGAAGTCAAAACCACCATGACAGGTAAATGTTCTGAATCAGTTCAGGACATTGAGGCAGCCACAACAGTGCAGCTAATGACACAAAAAGGACAACTGGCAAAAGTGGCAAAAAAGATGAGATAAGTGTGTGGAAAGCAGGAGGGGTGGGGTATGTTGAGGGGAATTAATAGCAATGTGTCTTACTGTAATTTTGAAAATTTAAATATTTCCTGTGTTTTTCCAGTCACACCTCATATTGGCAAATGCTATTTTTACTTGATCTTCATAACGTAAAATCTTGTTTGAAATACTTTACATGAATAGCCTACAGCTTCTTCTTCTGTTCCTTTGTCTCCTTAAAGGAAAGTTAAAGAGGTAAAGGAAAGGAGCAGAGTAGAATCTGCTCCCTGCATACATCAGTCCAGATTTTTTTTTTTTTTTTTTTTTGAGACAGGGTCTACCTATGCAGTTCAGGCTGGCCTTAAACTCGCAATGGTCCTCCTGCCTCAGCCTCCTGAGTGCTGGGATTACAGGCGTATGCCACCAGGCTTATCTGGAATTTCTTTAGTCTTGAAAATTCACTTTCCATTTCCAGAAGGGTGGGGCCTCATCCTTGGCATTCATGGGCTTCTCTTGTTGCTCAGAGAAATAGCCTTAAGGCCGGGAACAGCTTTGCTCCAAAAGCCCTAGCAGGGCTGCAACTCTGTCTCAAAGGTCTAGTAAGTCACACTTGAGGTTTTCTGTTTCTTCCACATGACCTCTTAGAAGTCTAAGTAGTGGAAGGATAGCTACCCCTTGCAGTTCAGCTCACTCAGTAAAATTCTCCTTATCTACTAAGATAGGTACTCATTAAATCATGATAGAATTTAAGAGGCTGCCTCTAACTTCCTATTAATATTCATTTATAAGCACAAAGATATCTAACAGAGCTATTCAGTAGAAGGGAAATATGTTTATAAAGTTACCCAGGTCAAATATAAATATGCATACATGCTATAAATTTCAAATAAAATGAAAAGCACAGATTTGCTCACAACGATGGTTGGAGATAAATACCATAATTATAATCTAATCAGAAATATATCTAATTTTCTTTTGTTTCTTTTACTTCTATGTGTCTGTATTCTCCAGATTTTTTTTTTGTTGAGTATTATTAACTTCACAATTAAAAAGATACTTTTTAAAGTAAAGAGTGATGCCAAATGATGATGGATATATGCTGACTTGGTGATTTATTATTAAGTTTTATTTTGAAAAAGAAGAAAAATAAAACATGTAAAATGTGGAACAATTAAGTGATCAAATACAACCAGTAGGATATAGTTATCATTCACATGAGCATAATTCTGGAAACCTCAGGTATATGGAAGAATCACCAAGAAGCTGTTTATCTAATTAAATTAATTAATATATGCGAAGTGCTTAGAACAGTGCTTGGGTATGATAAACTAGTTATTTTAATTGTTATTATTTTGTGATTATCAGTCCTAGATACTAGTACATTTTATAATACCTTGTATAAATGGTAATACTCATTTAATACATGTTGAATTACGTTTTACATCTCTGGCTCATCTAGTTAATATCGCATTTAGATCTTGGTGCCCAGAACTGAACTGAACCCACAGTGACAGGTATGATCTGACAAGTGCCAAGACAGTGGGATCTTTTTTTGTTTTGTCCTGGTCATTGTCCTGGTGGTGGATTTTTTGATTTCTGCTAACCTAACCTTTTTGTGTTGGCCTACTTTCCAGCCTCTTAAGGTGTTTTTTATTGCTAATTCTCTTTCCATTGTATTTGCTATCCTCTTACGCTTTGCATGATCAAAACTTTTCCTGCAACAACATGGATTTAAGATTTGGGACAGGACAGAGAGCCAGCCCCACGGCGTGGCATTTGGGGCTTTCCTATAGTTGGCATAAACACACACTTCGGGCTCTTATTTACTTCATGCTTTTGTTGCTATTTCCTTTGTAGTAGTTTCTTGGCTAATGACAAATGGGACAACAGAGAGAGATTTATTAGAGAGGGGAGAAGACTGTAAAACTAAGGGCAAAGGAACTGTACACGAGTAGTGTACTCTCCAGTTGATGAAGTTGTTGCCCATGAGGGAACAGGTTAATGATTCTGAAGCCACAGTATACGTATACTGCAAGGGAATAGTTAAGTAAGTGGATAGTGGGTGGCCGGAGCAGCATTCTAACCTTAGAGGTAAACAGGGAGGAATGGTCCATGTAGCAATGGCTTATCAGTATGAAGTGATGCTCAGTTTGATATAGATACAGATGGACACATGTAGAAATACAGGTATAATTCTGGAAGCTAATAGGTATAATTCTAGTACATGAAATGCGCTCCTTTGCTATGTCGGCTAAAAGGGAGCCTAAGCAGTAGTGCCCTAGCAACAAGCACACCTTGCACCCAGATCTTGGCTTCTAATATCATTCTCCTAAAAGGGAACAGGATCCTTGACTGAATGGCTGAGTATAGATTCTAGACCTAGGGTACAAAATACACAAGATGAACCAGAAACATCTTGTAATGCTGGAAAATAAAGAAATGCTCCAATACCCCAGAGTGGTAGAGGTTTATCAGAGGAATTGGCCAACTGAATTGGCCTATACCAAAACACTTTGCACAACAAAATAAACTCACAAAAAACGAACTTACTATTTTTTAAAAGTTTTAGTAGTATGCATTTGCAGTACATAGTAATTACATTCATCACAGGGTAACACTTGTAGGCAACTCTTCTTAGTCCCTTTTACTTCCCTCCCTCATCCCCTCTTCCTCTATCCCTAGACCCCCTTCCCATCTGCAAAAGGTCTTATCTCCCTGTTTCCTATCATTTATCTTTTACTTTGCTCAATTTATTTATTCTTTGGGTTTCTCATATAAGAGAAACCATATGATATTAAATTTGCATGTCTGATTTATTTCTCTTAATATTAGGTTCTCAAGGTGCATCTTTTCCTACAAATGAGTTAAATGTATCCTTCTTTATGGCAGAGTAGTACTCCATGGTATATAAATACTACATTTTTTTTGTTCATCTGTTGGTAGATAAATAGGATCTTTCCAAGACTTAGCTATTATGAATTGTCCTGCTATAAACATGAGCATGCACGCATCACTGTAATATGTCTTTAACTCTTTGGGGAAGATACCTAGAAGGGGAATAGCTAGGTCAAATGGAACTCCTAGTTTTAGTTTTTTTTTGTGGTTTTTTTTTTGGTTTATTTCCGGTGCCGGGAACCGAACTCATGACCTTGCACTTGCCAGGCAGGCGCTTTTGCCGCTGAGCTAAATCCCCAGCCCCTCTAGTTTTAGTTTTTTGAGGAATCGCCACACTGATTTCCATAATGGTTGTACTATGGAAATTGATTGTATTTATATTTTTACCAACCATGTAGAAGGATTCCTTTTTTTCCTACAGCCTTACCAGCATTTGTTATTCTTTGATTTCCTGATGATAGCCATTCTTTCTAGAGTAAGATGGAATTTCAGTTTTGTTTTAATTTGCATTTCTCTGGTGGCCAGAGATGTTGACCATTTTTCTCATGTATTTGTTGGCCATTTATATTACTTCTGAGAAGCATCTATTCATTTAGGCTGCCCATTTTTTAACTGAGTCTTTTATTTGGGGGAGACCTAATTGTTTTTAGTTCTTTACATGTATTCTAGATACTGTATTAGTACTCTTGTCCAAGGTGTAGCTGCAAAATATTTTCCTATTCTGTAGGTTGTCTATCACTTTGTTGGTTGTTTCCTTTGCTGTGCAGAAGCTTTCTCTTCCCTCCCTTCCCTTTCTCTCCACTTCCCTCCCCATCCTTCCTCTTCTCTTCTTTCCCCTCCCCTCCCCCCTTTCCTTCCTTTCTTCCCCCTTCCCTTCCTATTTTGGAGACAGAGTCTCACTATAGTGTTCAGGCTGGCCTTGAACTTGCGTATGTAGCTCAGGCTAGCCTTGAACTCACAGCCATCCTCCAGTCTCAGCCTCCCAAGTATGCAGCAGCTTTTCAATTTAATATAATCTCATTTGTTGATTCTTGATGTTATTTCTTGTACAATTGGGATTGTGTTCAGAAACTCCTCACCTGTGCCTGTGTCTTCAAGAGTTTTACTTATTTTATCTTCCATCAAATTAAATGCTTCTGTTTTAATATTTTGACCTTTTATCCATTTTGATTTGTTTAGTACATGTGAGAGATAAGGGATGGGCCTAGATTCAACCATCTGCTTGCAGATAAGCAGTTTCCCCAACACAGTTTGTTAAAGAGGCTTTCTTCTAGTGTATGTTTTTGGCCCCTTTGTCAAAGATCAGAGCCTGACTGTGCCTGGGTTGTTTGTTTTTTTTTTTTTTTTTTTTTTTTTGCATCCTCTATTGTGCTCCATTGATCTATCCACATGTCCATTTTTGGGCCAGTACCAGGCTGTTGTTTTTTTTTTTTTTTTAATCACTGAAGCTTTGTAATAAAATTTGAAGTCTGGGATTGTGATGCCTCCTGCTTTGTTCTTGTTACCCAGGATTGCTTTTGCTATTCTGGATCTCTTCTGGTTGCATATGAATTCTAGAATTGTTTTCTCTAGTTCTGTGAGCAATGCTATTGGTATTTTAAGTGGGATTAAATGTCTTTTGGAAGCATGGCCATTTTGAAAATATTGGTTTTGCCTATTCAGAAATAGGATATCTTTGTTCTTTGATGTCCTCTTAGATCTTCTTTTTCAGAGTACTGAGTAGAAGAGGTCTTTCACTTCTTGGTTAGACTAATGCCTAAGTATTTAATTTTTCTTGATGCTATTGTGAATGATCCTTTTTAAAAATTTTTTGTTTTATTAATACATGTATGCAGTACAGAATGATTATTTTCATCATGATGAGTTGATAATAATGTACATAACACATCTTACTTCTTTATACACCCTCTTCCCTGCCCCTCCCCCCACCTCTTGGTTTTAACCCAAATTATGAAATAAGTACTCATTAATGCCATACTAATTATGAGCAGAACATGAGGCAAATCCCAACTGAGGTTCTTCCTACAAAATGCCTGATCATTACTCCTTAAAACTGTCAACGTCGTCACAAACAAGACAAGTCTAAGGAACTATCAGAACCAAGAGGAGCCTGAGGAGAGATGAATAGTGAATGTTCTTTGGCATCTGGCGTGGGATCCTGGGATCAGGAAATCTGTAAAAAGTTGGGGCTGGGGATTTAGCTCAGCGGCACAGCGCCTGCCTGGCAAGCGCAAGATTGTGAGTTCGATTCCTGGTACCAAAATGAAGTCAAACAAAAGTATGGACCTCAGTAGGTCATAGAATATTTACATTGGCTCATATTAAAGAACAGTGTGACAAATGTACCATGCTAATGTGTGATACAAATAATTGAGGAAATTGGGTGTGGGCTACGTTGTAATTCCTGGTGCTAGCCTTATAAGTTTTCTGTAAATCTAAAATTGTATTTTAAAATGTTTATTTGAACTGGGGGTGGTGCCTAGGACTTGAAAAAGCACTGCAGAAGAAGGCTGCACACTCTACCCAGGAGTCCAGGACCTGCACGTTACAAAATGATGGGTTGATTATTGCTCTTGATACTGGGACAGAGTCAGCAAGAACAGTTTCAGCTGTACCCTGGGAAGTAACAGTTCAACTCAGAGAGCAGTTCTTACACTTTTTCTGGTTAGAGCCACGTTTCTGGGGTTTATAGTCTGGGGTCTGTACATTCTGTCATCTATTCGGTGTTCTTCCTGACAGTTGGGCCTGGTACCACAGTCGATGCCTGAGTCAGCTTCTCCTCGCGCCTTTTGTCTCCTGTGAGAATCTCTGGTTCTTGCCTCAGGTGCATTATTGAAATGTTTTATTTGGAAATATTTTTAGATTTAAGGAAAAATCACACAATTTAACAGTTCTCAGGGTTAATGTCAGACATGCCATAAGGTTAATGTCAGGCATACTATAGAACAATGATAAAACCCAGGAAATTAAGATCAAATTTTGCCAGTTTTTCCTACTGATGACCTCTTTAAATTCATTTACTAATTTTTAAAAACATATTATTTTATTTGTCTGTTGCAGATCCCATTAGGTCCCCACTCAGCACAAAGTCTCTTCCATTCTGTGCTGTTTTTCCTAGTCTTCCTTGACACTGACATTTTGTGAGGGTTAGGGTTTTCTGGGATTTTCTTCAGTTAGGGTTTTCCGGGATTTTCTCATGATTAGATTAGGACTGTGCTGTTTTGGCACGTTACCACAGAAATGACATGCTCTTGGCAGTTCATCATACAGAGATGTACATGATGTTGCTGCCTTACCACCAGGAATGGTGCTAGATCAATGGTGATTAATCTCTTGGTCAGGGTGGGGTCAGCCAGTCCCCAGTAACATTACTGTTTTCCTTTTGTGGTAAGCAGCTTGTGCAGAGATGTTTTGAGACTCTGCAGATATTTTATTTCTCATCATCTTTTTGCCCACCATTGTTAGCATCCATGGACCAATCTTGTTTGTAACAATTATTACTATAATCTACTTGTGACCTCTGTGTTTCCATCATTCCCTCCACATGTAATTAATTAGAATTCTATTCTAAGGAAGAGCTGGCAAGAATTCATTCTTAATAGTAACCATAGCAACAATAATATTGATTGTAGTGGTGGTATTACCGAACATTATTTCTTTGACTTGCTGTGTGCCTGGTGCTGTGCTAAGCTGTGGATGTCACTCACTTTTCATCATACCCTCAGAATTAGATCATCTGTCTCCAGGAGTCTTCTTTTCTGTGTTCCCAGCCCATCTGTGTGAACCAAACACCTCTAAACTTGTAACTTAGTTTGCCCCTCTGCCATCCTCCTCCCTGTCCGTTGTGGTAACTGCACTTTTCCTGCACCGGACCCCTGGTCTCCTGTGCCTGTATGTAATGCCCATCACATCACAGAAGGACTCAGAAACTGCTACCAGATGAAACACTCTGTTTTTAGGGACTTTGCAATCCTGTTTCATCCTCCCTGAGCGTGTTTCACATTCTTATAAAGCTTCTTTGGTAGCCTGGCCATGTGTTTGGCCCCCAGGAAGCTCGCAAGCATAAAATACTGAACCATTTTTTATAGGTGCTGCCTCTGTTATGCCAGCTGTCCACAACTCCCTCTTGCTACTCTTGAGGCTTTTACTTACATATAGAGCTTCAGGATGATCTCTATTAAATGAGTATCCTTATTTAGTTGAGCCTGCTTTTCAACCTGTGGAGATCTTTTTGATACCTGATTATATTATCCAGTATATTTGCTGTCCTTCCCACTTTGTGCAGTTTAAAAGAAATCACCTCCAAGTGTTTGAAAGCCATGTAGGATAAGTCAGGACCTGAGCACATACAGAGACAACCCCTCCTCCATTGTTTAGCACTCTGTTAGTACAGAGGTTTGACCTGTAAGCAATCTACAGAACTGTTACTAGATTGCTATTTCTGTCAAATTTATAAAGTTACTATTTTTGGCTTTGTAAAATACTTCCTGCTCCCTATAGCACAAAGAGGTAAGATGTGGTCCAACAAAGTTGATTTGACTTCTGGTTAATTGATTTGTTTGTTCATTCACTAAACATAATTACTGAACATCTATCTATATTGCTAATGTTTGTTTGGTTTTGGTTGTTGAGACAGGGTCTTGCTCTGTAGTTCTTTGAACTCACTATGTAGCCTAGGATGGCCTCAAACTTGGGCAGTAGTCCTGCCTTGGCCTCCTGAGTGCTAGGATTATAGGCATACATTGCCACACCCAGCTCTGTATTATAGACACTGTTGCAGGTGCTATGAATATAGTGTAAAGAAGATAGATAAGGCCTCAGTTTATGGATATACAAGTAAACAAAATTTCAAATAGTTACAAGTGCTGTGGGGACAATGAAGTGGGATGTATACTAATCAAGAAAGCCCTCCATGCAAGGTGACCCTTGAGTGATGTCATGAATGATGGGAAGAAAGGAGCAGTGAAAAGATCGGGCAGGAATGGTGCTGCAAAGGGACCAGTGAGTGTAAGGTCCTGAGGCATACATGTACTGAGCACACTCAAATAACAAGGGCACTCGCAGGGCTAGAAAGTGGCTCTAACTTCCAGGTTCCTGACAGGCACATTTAATGCCTTTTTTTCTAGAAAACATCTGACTTTATAAGGTTACATTTTTAAACTGTTCAGATAGCTAGCTGGGGGAATTGCAAGAGAATTAGGACATTTCCCTAGGAACAAAGTATCATCTGGGAACAAAACAAAACATTAGACATTACAGGTTCCAAGGACTGGTAAGAATGATCTTGTCTTTCTGAGTGTACATTTCTTCCCTAGATATGGTGAAACTCCATTGTAGAAAACCTATCAGCGGGCATATGTTATTATTTTCGAATACTCTAATAGGCAGCAGAAAATACTGCCTTGATAAATGCCTTAGCTTTAAAATTAAGATCTCTTGAAAATACAGACAATGTATTTTCAACAGCATGTACTGCAGTAAATGAGAGTTTTGTTACTTGTGTATCTGGGTTAATTTAATCATTAGTTTGGATTCTTCTGCTTTGGTATTTGCAAATAATTGATGTTTTCAGTTTTTGCATGTGTTTCCCAAATCAGTTTAAGATTAGCTAAACCCGGGGCTGGGGATATAGCTCAGTGGCTCAAGCGCCTGCCTGGTAAGCACAAGATCCTGAGTTCAATTCCTGGTACCAAAAAAAAGAAAAAAGAAAAAGAAAAATCCTAAGATTAGCTAAACCCTTAACTTACACCTCTCTCACAGTGATGTATGAAGGGACCTCTCCTCTTAGGGCCTGAATGTTTATATCTCGCACAAAGAGCTTCTGTTGAAATCCTAACCCCTGATGTGATGGTATTAGGCGGTAGAGTCATTGAGAGGTAATTAGGTCTTTTTTTTTTTTTTTTTTTTTTTTTTGGTTTTTCTCCAGTACCAGGAACCGAACTCACGACCTTGCGCTTGCCAGGCAGGTGCTTTGCTGCTGAGCTAAATCCCCAGCCCCGGTAATTAGGTCTTGAGGGATCTGTTCACGTGATTGGGATTGCTGCCCTTATAAAAGGGAATGCAACAATCGTTGTTATGTTACATATTGTCTTCAAATTAGTTGTTCAGATTAGCAGATATAAACATGCAAGATTGGTCAAAAAAATAAATAAAGCAGTGATTGTTACTTTCAGTAAACCATTAGACATCAGCAGTACAGTTATCCCAGCTGTCTTTCTGTACACACACATACATATATTTTCCCTTCCTTTTCTTCTTTCCCTCCTTTTCTTCTTTCCCTCATCCCAGTTTTTCCTCTTTTGAGCAATTCCTTTCCCTTTCCCAGCATCTATTGGGTTTTGGGTTCCACGTTTTCATGTTCTTACACGAGGGAGGCAACACGATGTCAACACATGTAGGCCCGATTTATTTCACTTATGAGTATGGTCTCTATCATCTTATTTGGTGAAACTCTATTGTTTATAATTTTTTTGTTTTTATTTTTTATTCTCTTTAATGGCTAGATTAATCTTGCATTCTTATATCTGGTAATCTGACCAACTTCAATGAAGATAAAAGTATGTAAAATAACAACCACTGTTAATCCCTATCATTTTGTTGTGCAACCCTGTATCATTCTCACTGTTTTTGCTTTGTTTTGTTTTTGTCTATGTTGTTGGCATTTTGCCATTCTTTTTTTTTTATTTTCTTTAAAATAAAAATTTTTAAAAAGGGGGGGAATGCACTCCTTTGCCCCTTTTCTGTGTGTAGATACAAAAGGAATAAATCAGCTAGCTATCTGCAGCCCAGAAGAGGGTGCTCCACAAACCCAAGTGGGCTCACATAGGATCTCACATTCTGACCTCCAGAACTGTAAGAAATATTTTCCTACACCACCCAAACTGTGTAATTTGTTACAGCATCTCATATCCCCTTATCTCTCACTTTGCTGTTGTTTCAGCGTGGGCCGCGTGCATGTAGCTTTCTTGGTATTGTAGCACAAAGATATTGTTATGGCTTGTGTATAGATGTCTCCTCAAAGCCTCACATAGTCATAGGTGGGGCTTTTTGGAGGTGGCTGTATTTAGGGTATGTGATACTGGAATCAAGGATGCGATTCTGGGGTTGATTCATGATGCTGTGCTCAGATTAAGGCTGCCCCACCCTGGGTGTGAGTGCTACCTGCCCTTAAGGCTGGGTAGCCTGGACAAGATATAAGGGCAGAAAGAGGCTCCCCCTCCGTTTTGCTTGTTGCTTGTTGCTTGTGGCTTGCTACTGCTGCTGCTTGTCGTCTGATCCCTCTTGCCTGCTCTGCGATGCCGCTCTGCCATGTCACCTGCCTTGGAGCCAACCGATTATGGACTGAAACCTCTACAAACTGTGAGCCAAATAAACCTTTCCTCTAACTTTGGGTATTGGGTATTTTGTCTCAGCGATGAGAAAAGTACTAAGACAGATATAAAGAAGGGAATGCATGGAAGATAACCGGAACACAAACTAGAAGTGTGATTCTTGTTCAGTGCTCAGTGTTACCTTTAGGTGGTCTGTTCCTTTAAACATTCTTTTCAACAGGTAAAGAGAATTTAAATCCTCCAGTAAATCAGGCAGAAATAGTCTTTGTGTTTATATGTGGTTAGCATAACCAATGCTGTGATGTGAACTGGCTAAAAGTGAGTTGAGAATAGAGTAAAACTGAGAAAGTAAACATGATATTAAGTAAGCTGAATTATAGAAAATAATGTGTACTTAACACTCTTTGGATGTGAGCCCTGTAAGTATATTTGCAGAGGCAACATGTAAGTAATCACTCAAATAGTTGTCTTTTTCCTCGGGAAACAAGTGTTCTATATCTTATTGTTGAGCAGAGATATTGGTTTACACAGAACAGGACACACTGTTAAGTATAGAAAGAACCATATTATAAAAGAAAAGAACTGTATTCCCTGAAGTGGATGTATTTCTTTCCTCATTAGCCAGAGGATCCAAATCTGTCTGCAGTTATTTTACTGTACCCACCCATCACCAGTGAGCGTAGTGTCAGGGCTCCAGTGGGCAGTGTTAATTGACTACGGTAGTCCAGTTATGTGTGCTGGATAGATAATAACACCAGGAATGATACTCTAGTGACCACATCTGAGAAACAAAATTATTACATATTCTCATAACAATATACTGGGATGCATGCAGGGCTTTTGTATTATAATCAAAGAAGATATAATGCTACTGTATTCATAGAATATATTATTAAGTTGGTAAAGTGGAATTTGAAGTTTTTCTTGTTTGACATGAGTTTTAAGACCCTGTATCTTAGTTACTTTTCTCTCATTGCTGAGACAAAATACCCAACACCCAAAATTATAGGGGGAAAGGTTTATTTAGTTCACAGTTTGTGGAGGTTTCAGTCCATAATCTGCTGGCCCCAAGAGAGGGTGGCACATGGCAGAAGGGCAACAGTTCATGGCTGCAAAAGACAGCAAAAGCAACCAGGGGCCTTAACAGTATCTTTCTGCCCCTTTTGTAGTGTATCTAGACTGCTGGGATTAGGGCAGTGCTAAACCAATCCGTGGACTGATGTAGCAGTCACACACCCTTAACTCCAGCATCACACTCCAGATTCAGCTGCCTCTGAAAAAGCCTAAGACTGCATAAGGCTTTGAGGGACATCTGGACACAAACCATAGCACTGTGTTTACAAACCTGACAGACATGACATATTTCATTCAACCCACCGTTGTAAACAAATGGCTTAGAAAAATTCCCAGCTAGGTAATTTTATTCCATATGCTTCATTTCTTTTTTTTTTTTTTTTTCCAGTACCAGGAATCGAACTCACGACCTCGCGCTTGCCAGGCAGGTGCTGTGCCACTGAGCTAAATCCCCAGCCCCCATATGCTTCATTTCAAAGGCCACTTGTGCTGGCTCTTTCAGAGTTTAATAAGCTCTGAACACTGTGTATAAATGTGTGCATAATAAAATTTTTCTGTATACTACAAATACCTTCTAAATAGCATCGTGTGAATCCCCACAGGCCCCCAACTGGAGTTAGGGGTCAGACCCAGTGGTTTGAGCTAAGTTACATCACCTTGGCTTCCAGCCCTTTTTACATTTATTTTGAGACGGGGTCTCGCTGTGTTGACCATATAGGACTTAAATTTGTAGTCCTCCTGCCTCAGCTTCCCTTAGTGCTAGTATTATAGGCATGTGCCATTGTATCCAGCTGATTTGAAAATTTTATATAAAGATGTATATATTCATTCCTTTTTTTGTTTACCTTTCTATGTGAAAGGATTTGACTTAATGTAATGTTTAAAATTACTAAAATATCTTCCTATCTACAAGTTTCAATTCACATGTAACATTTTATGCAGCAGCTGAACTTCTGAAAAGTTGAGACCTTGAACTTTTTTTAATTTTAAAGATAAAAGAACAAAAATGTATTAACAAATGCAGAAACATTTACAAAACAACACAAAAACAATAAAAGCAATACAGAATTTCAGACAAGGTGATAGAAAATTAACAGTGATTGTTGTATTACATATTGCTATCTTCACATTGGTTACTCAGATAAGCAAATGTAAGCCTGTAAGATTGATTAAACAATTAAACATTAACTGTTCCTTTTAATAAAGCAATAGAAAGCAGTAGCACAACTATCTTAGCTATCCTGTGTATACATATATACATATTTTTCTCTTCTTTTTTTTCTCTTTCCCCTCATCCCAGTTATTCTTTTCCTTTTGAACAGTTTCTTTCGAGACCTTGAACTTTTGTAAGCTAAATTATTTTTAGACATCTTGAAAGAACTCTAAGAAAATGAATAATCACACCTCATTCTTCTATGATTCTAGTGATCTCTTTTTCATGTTTTCTTAAAGCAGCATACATCTGTATATAATCTGTAAGGCTCGGTACAAAATGCCTCTGAGTCTGAAACTCCAGAGTATCATAGCCTGCTCTATTGGGGTAACTTTTCTGTGGGAAATACTAGGGAAAGAATGGTATGACAGCAAATATATGTTAAATATTTTAGGTAGTATTGATATTGCATCTCCTAACAGGCACCATTATTAGATATCATAGTCTTAATATTATATAATCGCACTGTTGTTTACAAATATATTCTGTAGTAGATATAACATGTGCATGAGTACATTAGCTTTCTTTCACTGTGACAGAATACCTGAGATAACCAACATAAAGGAGAAAAGGTTTATTTTGGCTCACAATTTCAGAGGTTTCAGTCCATGGTCCCTTAGCCTTACTGTTTTGGGCTATAGTGGCACTTTACCCAGTGGTGGAAGTCCATGGAGGAGGAGGGCTGTTCACCTCATGGTGGCCAGGAAGCAGGAGAGGAAAAGAGGGGCTTGAGTCCCAATGTCTCCTTCATGGGCATGCCCCCAATGACCTGACTTCTTCCAGTGGGCCTATCCTAAAGGTTCGTCTGCCTCACAATAGCACCATGGCTGGGGACCAAGCTTTTGATACATGGACCTTTGCAGGGGGCATTTCAAATGCAAGCTGTAGCATTACGTTTTATGTTTCCAGATTAATACCCCAGAACCAGTGTCTGAGGTGGCCTCTTACCAGTATGTGGCCATTAATGGTATATTTTGCAGGCTTGATCCAGAGATCAGTATGGGAAGAAGAGTCAGTTCAAGAGGAGCAGAAAGCAGGGGAGAGGGCTAGTTAGGAAGAGGGCAGGAGGGTAGGAAAGGGAAGAGTTACAAAACTTTGGATCGAAAGAAATCATATTGTTTAACACCATCATCTTACAGAAGAGGGAACAGAAATGCAACAGCATGTGCCTGGCCCAGCATCACATAGCTAGTGGCCAAGCAGGACCTAGGATGTAGACCTGTGACTCCCAGTACACACTGTATACTGATAGTGCTAATAGAATGTGGGAAATATACCCCTACGCTTGGAGACATAGCTGAGAGAACAGATGAGGGGATCCCAAATGCTACACAGGAAGTTCTGTGTAAGGATCAAGTTTCACCATCCCTGGAGGACAGATGGTTAAGAACTAAGCAGGGAGGTCAAGACCCTATGCAAAGATATTTCCCATCACAGGCAGAGTCCAGTCTAAGAACGGGAAATTGCCACAGCACACTAGTAATTATGGTTACCTAGTTATTGAAGATACCTATTGTGTACAGGAGGTTGAGCTAGCTACTTTATTGCAACATACCATTTAATTTTCATAGTAGTGCCCCGTTAGAAAGATGTGGTGCTTCCATTTTTGTGCAGAGGAGGGTGTTGACTGATCTTCACAGTTAAATTGTTTGAAGTCACACAGCTTGCTCTGAGAGTGTGTGCCATGCTTTGCACCTGTCTACCTTAGCCAAGTCTCTTCAGGTTTCTGCAGTGTTATGTTGCCAACCCAGAATCACAAATAAAAGGGCTATGCAGATGCAGCAGAGGGGAGGATAGGATGAAGTGTCCTGGGTAATGATTGGAGGCCACCTCTCCTGGCCCAGCAGATGACACAGGGCATTCCCAGCCTGTCCCCATTGTCTGTGAAATATGGCTGAGCCTCTGAATGTGGTTAGAGCCCATAGTCATCTGACACTGGAAGGGGAAATCTTGGGCACCTAAAACTTTGAAACATTTTAATAGAAGCCAGTAAGTGGTCGCTGACACTGCAGTTAGCAGTTCAGTGGAAGTGAGCCCACTGCAAACATTTATCAAATCTAAAAACAGTTCATAAGAAGAGAACTGGAATGGTAAAGAATGAGAAATCACCTGATAAGGAAACATAAAACTCTATAGATTGTTAAGCATCGTGGATGTTTAGCTTGATTTGAACCTTTGAATAGGGTCCTGACCTCCCTGCTTAGTTCCCTGCCAGTGTTGGGAATTTTGGGAGACCTGTGACTCCCCACCGTTTTGGAGAAGGGCAGAGAAGGAAGCCATTATTCATTGAACATCACATGCTGTTTCAGATACAAAATGGTTCCCAGTCCTCACAAAAAGGGGAGGGGGGCTTTGGCGAAAGTCTTGTGCCCCACCATTATGGAGAGAGGGAAGGAAGGAAAACATTATTCATCCAACATCCTACAGTGTTTCAGATCAAAGGTGCTTCCCTGTCCCCACAAATTCCACAAAGGAAATATACTCACTTCCTTTAGATCAGGAGATTGACGTTTAGAAAGAACTCACTTGCTGTGGGTCACACAGTCAGAGGGATTCATACCCAGTGTGCTTGAATCCACAGTCATGTGGAAAAATTAGACTTACATCTGAATAGCTCCTGCAGCAAGGGTACGACCAAGCACTTTCTTGTAAAGCATAAGGAAGTTAATTTTTCAGAGTGATCTCCAAGTACTTTCTTGTAATAAGTAATGTTCCCAAAATGGGAAAAAAACTTAAAAGTGTAGCCTCACTGAAATACAGCTTACACGCCATAAGAGTTGCTTGTTCTTGCATAGAACTGCAAAGTAGCTTTTAGGGTAGCGTAGCAAGTTCTCCGACACTGGAAATGTTTGTGTAGAAAAGCCTGAAAAATCTCCCAGGTATAGTGAAGGAACATTCTGCTTCTGTCTCTGTGAAAGTTGTGCTAAGTGGCCATTTACTTAAGTGTTTTAAATTTTGATAAAGTTTCAAAAGGTATTCTAGTTGTGCTTGCCAAGTTAATTTTGTATCAAACAGATGAGCTGCTTTGAAAATACCCTGACCTTTTGCATAGGAGAACTGTAGAGGAGATTTTGAACAGCTCAGAGGGCCACATGCAAGGGCCACACACTGAGCCAACTAAGGTAGGTCATCTGAGGGTGGGGCCTACCATTGGGTGCTTTTCTAGGGTGCAGCTGCTATTCTGGGGTCCAGCAGCACTGGAAATCACTTTCGTAAGCCTAGTGGAAACTCAAGTATTCTAAAGGTTATGGAGGGTCAAAGACCTAAACCTGCCCCATCTCATCAGCTGCCCCAGTTCCTGCCTGTTGCTGCTTCTCCCACCCCAGTGGGTAATCAGCCACATCCTAGTAACTTCTGGTTTGGCAGCCACTGCAGCTGTCCCTTGTCCAGCTCTCTCAAGACATCTGAGGCGGTGTTGGCAGTTAACCAGAGACAGTTTGTTTTATGCCCTTATAACCAGATAAACTTTGTTTGTATCTAATTTGTGGCTACCAGACATTTCTGCAGAGCTTTAGGACTGAAAGTTCCTTGAGAAAAGAAATAATGTAAACTCAATCACCATATCTGATCGGCATTCCAGCTTTCACAGCAGTTGTTCTACCGTATCAGAGAGTTGTGTGTATGTGTGTTTGTTCTTCACTTGGGCTGGTCACTCACCATGTACATGTCTCCATCAGAGGATCAATTACCTACTTATACAGTTAACTGATTACTGGGATGTCCAATAAAAATCTAGCTGGGGTGCTAAGATGTCAGAACTGATGCCTTGCAGGATTCTGTAAAACCTCTCTGAGCCTCAGTTTCTTTGTCTGTAAAAGGTGACCACGGTTTTTCTTGCCTTACCAGTGTCACTCTAAGAATCCAGCTAATCGGTGTGTGTGGTAATTCCTTGTAGCTGTTGTACTGCTTCTGTGTGCTAAGCACTGTTCTAGTCCCTGGAAAAGCAGGCAGGACTAAGTTATCTCTGGCTGCTCTGCAAAAACTTACACCTTAGTGAAAGAGGTGGAGTTTAAAACCAAGTGACTGTAAAAGACTTTGGAAGAGCAGAAGTGCACAGGGCACTCTGGAAGCATCAAGGAAGGATCAAAGGACAGGGTTACTGGCATAGAGCTTTGGAGAATGCTTACACGCACACTGATGGCAGACAAAGATAGGAAGTGAACAGGGGAATTTGAGAAAGCTGGATACTCCAGGCAGAGGAAACCCAGCAGGCAAAGATTTGTAGATGAGAACCTAAAAGATGGTCTTTTGTTTAATTATTGCTTTCCTTTGGGAGAAATGAATTTTTATTGGGTAGGGACTCCAGTAGAGAGAATTTAAAAGGGTAGAGGAGGTGAAAGATGCAGATTAAAGCAGTCATCTTGTTTTCTTTGTCCAGTTTTGTGCAAGTATTTAAGATGTGGAAGAGAAATGAGCCTGAGCGATTTATGTACATCATCAAAACCCACAGATAAAAATAAGTGTACATGGTGTAAGTGTACATGTGTCTAACAGTCAGGGTGGACACTGAAGCATAGTGTTACTTGTAGAAAGTATCTGTCAGAGGAAGTGGTCTGGTTTTATCAAGGAAGCCTTTACCGTTCGGGGAGGTCTGAATGGTACTTAAAGAGGTGGTCTGCAGACGATGCGTAGCATAGAACCAGAGCTTCTATTTTCTGTGTCAGTCACATTTTTCCAAACCAGCAAAACTACAGCAGCAGCCTCCCTTCAAAAGTATCCTTAACCTTAGCTGCAGCCCCGGGGTGGATAGGTCTCATCCTCAGCCTGTTTCCTTCACAACTGCACCATCCTGAGACCCAGGAATCACAAAACCAGGTGTCCAGTAGTGATGTCAGTTCCTGTGTGGTAGTCAGTGGGGGCAGGAAGTGGGTAGGGTGGGTAAGAGGTGCACAATTCTTGTGCTATGGGCTTCTCTACTGTAAGTTGTCAAGTGTCAGATAACAACCGGACTTCCCAAGCTGTGAAACTGTGCTCATGTATTTCTAGTCCGGTGAATCCTATAGAAGACCAAATGGCTTCGTCAAAAGCTGTGAAAACCAGAGGCCTGTTCCGCCGTTTGCGCCGTCAGCATGCAGCCCTGGGCTCATGTGAGAGTCTGCTGGGCTTTTCCGAGGCAGCTTGAGTTCCCTGAGTGTCTGAGCTCTGTCGCTTGTGCCCTGTAAGTGTGAGGAGCGGAGGTGCTGAGTGGAAAGAGCCAAGTTTCAGTTCCTGCTCTGCCTCTAACTGGCAGCCCAGTCTCCATCACTAGGGTATAGTTTCTGTCCAGTAAAAGGAGAAGACTGGGGTCATGTCATTTCGAAAGTTCTGTCTAGATTGAAGCTGGCAGGAATCCAGCTCGGTAACGTTACTGTAACTGCGTCACTGCCCCACCCTTCCACTCCCACCTTCTCCTTCCCTCTTCCCTTCTCCTGCCGGACTCCATTCTTCCATGTGTGCCTCTGTGGATCGGAGAGAACCCTTTCTGGTGCCAGCCAGGGCTCAGTCACCAGATAGACTGACCGAACATGTGTTCAGGGCACCTGGAAGGCAGCGCTACCACTAGAATGTGCTTTTAAAAGAGTTTGATATTCACTGTAGACAAAGCATTTGATACTCATTCCCTACTCAAAGTAGTCATCATGGGAAAAAAAGCAGGCCTTTTGTTGGACTTCCTTATACTTACTTGTGGCTTATCATTTTCATTTAATTTCAGTTTGTAATCTTCTGAGCACTTGGGACCTTCAGTGGCTTCATTTCTTCCTCCTTTTCTACTTCTCTGACTCGGTCCTTTCCCCAAAGCCCACAGAGGCAGGGACAAGGCAGCGCAGCCACATACATCTCTGTTGTGTGGCCCACACCGTACGTCGTGTCACATGGCTCTTCACTTCATTTTGCACTTTCTGTGAGCACTTCCATATTGGGTGGTGAGGTCCTGGGGCAGGAGCAACCAAGAAGAGAAGTGACCAAGAGTGTAGCACACATTTGACCTCTCCCAGGATTTATAGTTGATTTGAGATCTGTGTTTTCTGCACAACCGTTAAATGCCAGAAGTGGCCCTAAACATTTGAAGGCATGATGGACATTCAGAGGCAGAGGAATTTCTAGAAGATACTTCCTGCAAAAGGGACCATGAAGGGAAAGTGTTGGAAAGTTTGGCCATATTAGTAAAATGTGCATATCTGAATGGCCCGTTACTTTATTTCCAAGCTCAGGATCCCATGATTGTGAACTATTTTCTGCTGTTTATTGTCAGAACAACCTCAAACCAGTTTCTCCCAGACTCAGGCATTCTGTCTTCTGGCCTGGCTTTGGTCCTTGGAGCCTCACTTTTTTGAGAAACTGCTATAGCAACCAAAAAATGACTTGAGTTGAGTCCCCTGTGCCCACAGAATAAGAGCACCTTTTTCTAATGGGCTCTGTGTGTGTAGTTGGCACTCAAGGGAACAGCTGGCTTTTGCATAGGCCCCAGGTAACTACCAGTTCCATATTTTTGTGGTCTGCATAATCCTGTGTAATTATCATCAAAGTTAAATGTATTAAATGCCAAGTGCCGAAATAAATATACACAGGTATGGAGTCACCACAACCACGCAGGGGAATGCTGTTGTCCTACCTAAGGTAACAGAGACAGAGGATATTAAGTAACCCACCTGAAGCCACATAGCTAATAAATGGCAAGGATTCTTAACACCAGATAATGTGATTCTGAGCCCCTCATCTTAAGCATTCTGCTATAGCATAAGATCAGAGAAGAGGTAGGTGTTGCATGGGGAAACTAGTAGCACTCTTTGTTTGAGTGGACAGAAGACCGATTTGGGGTTTCTTTCCATCGTGATGAAAGTTGTTTAAATGGTTAGCATGAAGAAATTTCAGAAATGCTTCCCCTCAAAAATATTAACATTTCTTCTCTGTAATGCCCTCTTCTTAATTCTCTTCATCTTTCCTCAGCCCAGTAGTTGGTCAAAATAAAAGTTGTCTGTTACGAATGCCTTTTCAGTGAGGATCATCGTGTCACATTGCCACGTGTAATTTCTAGTCAGGTGACACTGTTCTCACTGATGAGAGAGAGAGATGGCGGGGCTAGCAGAAAGGGGGACCTCAGGTATTTTATCTCCACTCTGCAAGCATGCACAGTCTTGCATCCTGCAACAAGTCTTTTTAGGATTCCAGAGCAGTTGGTTGGCTTAAGCTGGAGGATTTCCTTCAGGAAGTTAAACATTATTTCTGCTACTGCTTTACCACACTTACTTTCTGAGGTGTTTGCTAATGTTTGTATCAGTAGTAGTAACTATGTAACTATGATTCATAAAAAGAAATCACTTATGAACATTTCAGTCCATTTCTCTTAAATGGAGTTCTTAAGACTAATTGGGTATCTTGAGTTAAGCCCAGAAATTTGACAGTCACTTCTGACTTAATCACTTTCTTCCAAATGATAACTATGCCGTTAAGATTTTCTTCAATCAGGATCCCTGTCATTTTATATCCATGTGTGATTTTATTTCTGACTCTAGTAGCTTGGACGGCTCCTTTTACTAACTGTTTCTGTCCTGATAAGTAATTATTATCACTGAATTCCTTGTTTGGCCCGAGACTACCCAACCTCTGCAACTCAGGATGTGGGCCTGTTGCTGTGACTCCAAGAATACACCAGGAAAGCTGAGGCCTGAAGAAAGGAAGGGGATGGGGCAGGATTGCTGGCTAATAAGCTAATTGTAGAGACCCTGTCTGAGCCTTCTGAAGGGGTCTGCCACCCTACCTTCCAGTACTGCTGCAAAGCCACCAGCATTTGCCCCTTATTCCTGCTTCTTCAAGAGCCCAAGGTCAGAAGCAATGTGGGTAGCAGCTGTAAGTAACTATCTGAACACTGGTAAATTCAAGAAAGTTGGACTTTCTGGTTCTTTGGAGAGTTAATGAAGCATCTTGTAGTTTAACAGATGGCAAATGATTTTAGAAATTTTCAGCTTCCTAACTGTGCCTTTTCCGGGTCAAGCCAGGGGAAAGAAAGGAAGGAAGTAATGGAATGACCTCACTCACTTTTCTTCCTTAAAATGACTCTGCAGAAATCCAAAAGAAGAGTTGAGGGATCTGACCTCACTGAATTAACTGGTTCCTTTGTCTGCGTGGGCTGTGTTTTATTTCCTCCTTGCTGGTATGCTTTACCTGGGGCTCTACCTAGGGCACTCTTTTGTACTCGGCAGTGTACAGGGCTTAGGACCTGAACGGTTGGGCATGCTCACTACAGAATCATGATTTAAAGAATAGTACAAGATCTGGGTTTGGGTCTTGGTGTCGGTTTGATTACCAGCTGTTAATTAACTGATCATCTTGGGCTAGGAGTTGAACGTTTTATTTTTTAATTTTTTTTATTTTAAAAATAAAAGGAGGAAAACATTAACAGACAGACAACATTTTACAAAATAGCAAAAGAACAGTACAGACAATACAGAGTTACAAACAAAGTGGTAGAAATTAACAATGCTTGTTGTATTACGTATTGCTATCTTCAAAGTGGTTTCTCATGAATGCAGATAGAGACATGCAATATTGATCAATCAAGGACTCATTGACAGTTTCTTTCAGGAAAGAAATAGAAGACAGTAAAACAACTATGTTAACTATCCTGTGTATACATACATACAAAATTTCTCCTTCTTTTCCTTCTCTTTTCCCACGTCCCAGTTGCCCTTTACCCTTGAGTGTTTTCCCATCATTTCACAATGTCTATCATACCTCCTAGTTTAAATTAACTCTTTCAGGTTTTACACTAGTGAAACAATGTGGTGCTTGCACATGTGTGTCTGATTTATTTCACTTATGAGTATGGTCTCTAGTTGTGACCATTTACCTATAAAAGCCTCGAGTTTATCTTTCTTTATAGCTGAGTAATATTCCATTATATAAAAGTACCACAGTTTTCTTATCCAATCCTCGGTGGATGGACATTTGGGTTGCTTCCACAATTTAGCAATTACAAATTGTGCTGCTATGAACATAGGTGCACATATATCGCTGTGATATGATGTTTTTAGATCTTCTGGGGAAGATACCCAGCAGGGGGATGGCTGGATTGAATGGGACCTCTAGACATAGTTTTCTGAGGAATCTCCAAACTGATTTCCACAGTGGTTTCACCAGTCTGCATTCCCACCAGCAGTGGAGAAGGGTTCCTATTTCTCCACAGCCTCACCAGCATTTGTTTTGTTGTTTTTTTTTTTTTTTTTTGGTTTTTCTCCGGTACCGGGAACCGAACTCACGACCTTGCGCTTGCCAGGCAGGCGCTTTGCCGCTGAGCTAAATCCCCAGCCCCCCGCTGAGCTAAATCCCCAGCCCCCTCGCCAGCATTTGTTATTGGTTGATTTCTTAATGCTAGCCATTCTTACTGGGGTAGAGTTGAACGTTTTAGACAGTTTCTTTCCCTAAATAAGTATAGATAATGACACTAATTTCACAGTATTTCTCTGCAGTTGTGTGATGAATTAAAATGATGACACATATTAAGTCACCGTGTAAATGCTCAGATAGTCTTACTATTGTGATTTTTACCCACAAGTGCCTCATTCGACTGCAGGCAAATTTTTACATGAAAAACTTCATTTGAGGGTTTTTAGTGATTCTTTCTAAAGGAATGATAGTTTAAAATATTTGGTTGTAACTTATGAAGAAGAAATGTCATGGTGCCCTTCAAGATATAGTATTTAAGCATGCATAAAGGAACCATATGTCATCTTAAGTTTTCTTCTGTCATTTGGCATATAAAGTACTGGTGAGGAACTTTGCACGAGGTCATTGCTCTGCATGGGTCAAAAATCCATTTCTGTGTGCTAAGTCATCAGTAATATTTTTAGTGGAACTGTTTCTCTTTTAAATTTGTTACATTGTTTCCCTCTTAAGAATTCATACAGACATTTCTAAATACCATGTTTTGGACTTTGTCGCAAGAATTTGGTAGATGTGGTCTAATATTCACTCTCAAACAAGACCAAATAGATTTTTTGTTTGTTTCCTCCTTACCACATTGTTGCTTATATATCTTCAAGCCGGTAGGTAGCAAAATGCCATCTTTAGTATTGATAATGCCTTTTGGAGAATGTGGCTTTGGGTTTGCAGCCAGATGGGCCTCCTGAAATTTTACCCATGTTAGAAATGCTAACTCACCCTTTCCCTGGTGCAGCAGGACAACAGAAGCTGGCAACCCTCAGGGAAAGGCTGTCTGCCACTCAGAGGAGAGGCCAGAATTCCTCATGTCTGCAAGCCGTCTGCAGGCCGGCTGACCCCAAAGAGGAAATAGGAAAGAGGAGGACTTAAGGGTAGAGAGGCAGGCCAAGGGGATTCCTTCCAGATACCTTAGCAGGAGGGAGCAGTTACCTCTGACGTTAACACCCGCCAAGGTAGAGGAGACCTGGGCCCTGGTCACCTTCAGCGGGGAGGGAAGTCAGGTGTCAATCATGGAAGACAGGGGCTGGGGATTTAGCTCAGCGGCGAAGCGCCTGTCTGGCAAGCGCAAGGTCGTGACTTCAGTTCCTGGTACCAGAGAAAAACCAAAACCAAAAAAAAAAAAAAAAAAATCATGGAAGACAGTCGTGATCGAATCTCAGTTTGCCTTTCTTTCACAGATTTAGCCAGGGCTGTGAGTGTGCAGTGGGTGCTTTATGCAGCAGACACGGTACTGTCTGGTGTTTTAACTATTACCTGTCACTTTTCACTTCTGGCCCCCCTCCAACACCAGAAGCTCTGTTTAAAAAACAAAACACTCCTTATTTGGCTAAAACAGGACTCGATCAATTCTTTTTCATTAGATGCCCGACAGCACTACCTGCCAGACATGGCAATTTGCACGACACAGCCCAAACGTGAACTTTCCCCTAAATACAAGCAGATTACATTGCAGGGCAACAGTCAGCCCGAGCAGAAGCAAGTGTCTTGCAGCTGCCGAGGAGCAGGACAGAGCAGAGCGCTGTTGTCACCACAGAAGCTCAGTACTATTACCATTGCTGGCGGCTTAGCCTTGGAAGGCGATTTGTAGTGCTTTGCCCACAGAACCCACAGTCCCACCCCACCCTGACTTTGTTTTTTATTTTCCCCAACTTCTCTGCCCTGTCCAAAGAACAGAGTTTTACAGAATTTAAAATAGACGGTGATTGGCCAGGTATGTGCTTGCCCACAGTGCCTGTTGTTTTTCGTTGGCGTTCTCAGCCAGACCATTGGAAGTTCATTGTCACCTAGAACCTGGGGTTGGTCTTCCAAACACCTGCATATGTGCGTTGTCACGTTGTGATAGCCACTCCATGCGGTCCTCAGATGGGCTGTGGGGTAAGGCCAGTCGGTGTGCCTGCATTTTAGGAGGCACTGGGTGAGAACTGTAGTAAGAAGTCCAGAAGGTGAGGGTCACAGCTCTAACCTGCTGAGTCATCTGGGTTCAGCCTCCCTGGCAAGGGCTTCCGAGCTGTATTTACTTTGTTTTTCCTGCTCATTGAATTCCAGCGTGTCAGCGTCTCTTTTTCACAGTCTGCAGGGTAAAAAGCGAGTAGGTGGGGGTGGAGCCCAGCCATCCGAATCTGTACTGTGTACCACAGTTCATCTTCATTCAAGTGGAGCTTTATAAGAAACTCCAGAGCGAGCAAGTCAGGCTCCTCCAAACAAATGTGCTAGCATTTATTCACACAGGGAGGGTGTTGTGATTTGTCATGTTGAACACAAAGGGTCCCCAGGGGCTTCCCATCCACGTTTCCCTCCCTGGGCTTCCTGTCTTGCACTGCCTTTCTGCCTGAGTGCCAGCAGCCTTCACTCCCTTTTGTTCTTCATCACCAGGGATGAACAAAGAAAATAAATACTGAAGAACAGACCAGTAGTACATGAAATTTTGTTTTGGAATTTGAAAAGTAAACACTTGCAGGCCAAAAAACATACATCTTTCCTGCTTTTCTCCCCTGGCCTTATCTAACCTCGCTCTTACAACACCAGTTAAAATTTTGTTGTTGTTTTTGCTGTTGTTAACCTTCCTTAAACTTTTTTCTCTTTCCCTCCTTTCAAGTGTTTTACGTTTTTGTAGCACTGAATCAGTCTCAGCCCTCAGGAGATCACTTTTTCTCTTGAACAACTAAATCCATTAAAAGTGAGCACAGCACAGCACAGTCCATGATCGTGATTTACAGGAGGAATGAAGGGGGGAAAGAACATTACAGCTCTATGAGGTGACAGATACACAGAGATCAGTAAGATGTCTGTCTCAGAAATAACATATAGTCTGTGTGGGTAAGCAGTAATTATATCCTAATGATTATCCTAGTGAACTACGAATAAAGAAGTGTGGAAACTCAGCCCAGCAAACTTTGCCTTGTAGGGGGATGGAAACCATAGGGCTAACCTACACATTTGAGTTTGGATTTTAAGTGTGAACTAAGTCTTAGAATTTTATATCAGAAAGTGTCCTGAGATACCACCTAATATAGTCTTGTCCTTTCACAAATAAGGGACCTGAGACTTAGAGATGTTAATTGTCCTTGCTGGGATCCAGCAGCATGTCAGTGTTGGAATGAAAATCATGCTAGAATTCTCTTATTTCTACTGGAAATAGAACTTGGAGGACCCTTGTGTTCTTCTGATAGAAGTAATTGTGTAAGGGAAATGGGGTTCGCTGTGAGTATAGTTTCTGATGGAACAGCCTAGTGTTTATAGAGTTACTTTTATTATAAGCTTGCCTTAGGAGGATGGATGAACTGTTAAATTTTCTTTTGTAGAAGCCTAATGTAACAATTCTCCTGCTGTATAGACCACCTGTATTTTAATATTTCATGACAAAGATAGCAGAAGGCAAGACAGTCTAAAAACCTGTCATTGGAATTATTTGTGGCCCCCATGTTATTTAGGAGCTATAAATATATGCAGCGAATATACCAGAAAATCATGCAGCATAATTGAGCAGATCAGAGAAGGAATAAAAAATGTTATTCATCTGTTTTCTGAGCATAGATCCTGGAACCCAAATCACGAAATAACATTGAATTATTTGAACCATATGCTAGACACACATTTTCTGTAAAATATTACAGCATCACTCAGCTTTTTGTTTACAACTAATTTTGACTATAAGAGTTGGCTAAATGACAGCTTGTGTGGTCTTTGACCTTCCCTCTATGCCTAAAATATCTGTTCCTGTAGGTGTATATCTAAATCCTTGACCATGTGTCCACCAATAAATTTATTATATCCTAGCATTTATAGTTTCTCATTTGAAGAACTAAGTAAGTAAAACTAATATCCTCATCAGGAATCACTTGAGTACCTTTGTATATGTTTCTTTCTTTTTTTTTGTCTTTTTGAGACAGGGTCTCACTATGCAGTTCAGGCTGGCCTTGAGCTCCCTTTGTAGCCCAGGCTGGTCTCGATTTTGTGTATGTTTCTAAAATGATGAAAGAATATTTTTTTAAAAGAAAGCAAAGGAAAAAACAGTATAGTTGTTTATAAGGAAAGAATTATTTCTTAAATATAATGCTTGTTTTTTTTTGTATTTGTTTGGTTTGGTTTTATAAAACTTGTTCTGGGCCACCATGCCTTTTTTGGTGCCATAAATTCATTCATTCATTCATTCATTTTAGAAATAGATTTACTTTTCTGACATCATTCATTCTTTTTTTTTCATTCATTCTTTACAGTTAAAAAAGACAACAACAGCAGAGCTGGGTGTGTAGCTCAGTGGTAGCAGGCTTGCCTAGCATGCACAAGGCCTGGGATGCCATCCCCAGCACCATCAAGAAATAAAAGAAAAAATGTACTCTTCCCCATGCTCATCCTTCATCTCCTTGTGTTTATCTATGCATGTCTGTGTGTACAAATGTGTTTCATTTAGCTTTGCTTTCTTGACTGTCACGTTTTAGCCATAACTTTGTGATGACCTTACTTAACATTTCTAAGCTTCCTTCTCTTGTTCACCTAATTTACTTCAAGAATTTGAACTGATTAAATGTAATGATGTTGTAAAACCTTTTCCTCAGTGTGCCCAGCACATACTTGAATCTTAGTAAATTACAGCTTGAATTATTTGGCTTCATTTCCTATGGGTATGTTATAAAGTGTTAAGAGTCACAAGGCAAACTTGTTTTGTACTGAGAAAAAAAAATACCTTTCCAGAACATAATTATGACATGTGCTTTTCTCTCCAATCCCACCTGTCTCTTTTTTCTTTCGGGGTTCTGGTTCACAGCAAGGGGTTAATTTTGAGGCCAAACATAAGCATTATTGACTAAGATAAAAACCACAAGTCTCAAGAGTCAGTAAGTATTGATGTTGATTTAAAGCAAATAGATGAATGATGCATAATGTAGTAAATATTAACTGCATAGTTTTTTCTTGGTTTAGTGAGTACTACTAGTATTGCTAAGTAAACCATGATTTTAATTTATAGAAATTTGACTCACAGAAGTTCTCTTTTTTATCTGGATATAATCCACTTCATCTGATGGGTACTGTATAATAATAAATCACTATGAACAGTCCAAATAATTTTCAAAAATTCTGTGTGAACACAATGAAAATAACTTTGTTATTTAATGCCTAAATTTTTTGACCATTGACTGAATTTGCATTGTTAATACTACATTGAATTCTTAGAGTTTGAAAGTAATATAAATTGCTTTAAAGATAATATTAAAATAATAGAACAAAAGAAAGTTTGTGGGAATATGAGCATCATTCCACCTTCGTTTTTGCTTTTGGTAATTTCCAAACTTTAGAACCCTGATGCAGTCACTTTAAAAGTACTGTATATCTTTTATAAAATACAAAGACTTCTGATCCTACCACTTTACAGATGTACAATTTTCTAACACTTAAGATACTTAAATTATTTTAAATGATATATTCATGGACTGTGAGGAGATGAGTAAGAGGAATTGTGCTGTTTCTTGAGGTTGTTGACAGTCTCTCTAAACCTAGTTTTCTGTTTTAGGCACCAAAACAAACATTGACAAATTTGTAGTCTGATTTCCTTCTTTTCCCAGTTTACAACTAAGAGGAATTCTTCCATGAGTCCCCCAGAGTTAGTCATTTCCTGCTTTGTGATCCCACAGTATTTTGTTCATACCCCATATTTTAAGTAAGTACTGATTTGTAATTAATCTGTTTGTATGTCACTTCTTCCCACCCCCATCTTGCCTCCAGGGGAGTTCTTCAGGAGGTGGAACCAAGTCTCATTTAACTTTGTCTGCCATCAGCCTAGTGGCAAGTGGATGAATCATGTGTTGCCTGAGAGGTGAAGGGACTTGCCCAGAATAACAGTCCTGGTACTTGAATGGCTTTTGTAACGCCATCGCGTACTTATTTTTCAAATTATTTGAACACTTGCTAAAGAGTTAGGACTCAGTTTTCCTTCCATGTACCTCTAGACTCGTTCATTTATGAAACAGTGATGACAACGCCATTGTTACCAGTCCTGCTATATCATTTTAGAGATCACACAAAATGATATTTGTGAAAGCTTTAGAGCTGAAATAGCCCCTTATATAAGTATGGGTATTGCTGTTACCCTAGTCAGTTTTTATTTATGGGTGACATACAGAATATTTCACAGTTACTGCCACACTAACTTTGGATTAGTTCTCATCTTTGCCACGGATGAGAACTGAAGCTGAGTAGGATCAAATATTTCAGCCACAATTCACAAGTGACTGAAAGAAGACCAGAACCTACCCAACTCCCGTGCTTCTTTCCAATTCAGCCATCAGAACAGACTTCCTCAGGATGCGGCTGGATCTTCTGATGTCCTGGGGCTACTGAAGGCCTAAAGTGGGCCTAAGAGGGCCACAGTTTTGTGAGAGATAAGACCAGGCACATCCAGGAATGACATGTGTGTATAGGGGCTAGTCAGAGTTTTCATTTTTTGCAAAATGTTTGGACATTGAAAGCGCTATAATGTAAAGTGAATAGTGTGATTTCGAAGTGGCCCGCCGCCATTGGCTGTTGTAACCCTCTGTAGCCTCAGGCGGATTGTGGGTCCCAGCAGGATCGGCTAGCCTCAGGCTTGCTTTGTCTCAATGGGGAGTTCCTTACTGTGACTCTCAGAGGAAATGAAGGCTGATAAATCCAGCTGCTGCTTCCTGTTCCTATAATTCTGAGATTTATTTTTTTAAAGAGTAGGATGCTTTATTTTTAAACCAGTGGAAAATACCCTCAACCTGTTTCTTGTTAGTATTTCCTTGAAAACTAGATGTACTTGCTGGAGCTTTAAACAGTGTTGTGTGAGAGAGAAATTCCCATGATGCTGCCCCAGATGACGCGAGCACACTCTTTTTTTTTTTTCAGCAATGAGATGAGAACCAATTAAGGCAGATTTGACTGGGCAGAAAGTTCTCTGTGAGGTTGATGACAGTGCTGATTTAGGGCAGAACTGTAATTTATCTGTGGTATTACTATCTCTCAGGCCATGTTTGTGCAATTCAGGTCTGGTTTTTGTTTGTTTAGCTTTTTGTTTTGTTTCTGCTTGTGATTGTGTCATTAGTGAAGAAAGATCAGAGACATTAAGAAACACACTGTGTCCTCACATACCATTGTTTACAGAAAGTAGTCAGTAGGTATAGATTACTAGGAGGTAGCTTGGTGGCTTTGATTATGTAACTGCAACTAGCTAAAAGTAATAGCTGGAAATGTTTTCTCTAATACCATGTGTTTTTTTTTTATTTCCTAATTTAAGAGACAGATATGACTCAGATGGTACATCTTTTCAGAAGCACTAAAGGGAATTTATTTGGAAAAGTAGAATTATAAGGATATAGTAAATATACCAAGTCCCCTTGGCCCTTCCTTTATAAAGTCATAAATAATAGCTAAGGTACTACTCTGTCCACAGAGTGTAATCAGTACATATTTTGTATTTAAGAACTGGCAGGGCTCTGTGAGTTATTTACTCTTTCAGAATAAGAATTGCATTTAATAGTTATTATTAAGCAAATTCCAAATAAATGAGGAATCTTCTTCATAACCTAAATCTAAGGAAGAGTTTACACTGAATATTTGCCCGGACCTTTTTACCACCGCTTCTGGAGAAGTAAAAATTTGAGATTGTGACACTCACTGGAGGCCATTTCCATCCATGTGATGTTACGGGGCTCTATAATTCCATCCTGCCATCTTTACCATCTTTGTGCTGCAGCAGTTTCTTGACTGTAACATAAGACAGATCTTATGCCGTTGTTTCTCAGCAGTTCGTAAGGATCAGGTTCATTAGAGTCTGTGGAAGTGCTTTTTAAATGCTGAGGTGATGAAAAGATGGTGATACTGTCATTAAATGGGAATTGGGTTGTAACTTGTAGTTGCATGTTTTAGACTTTGGTCTTAGTGTACTATGGTAGCAGTTTGTCTCCTTCATTAAGGAGAAATTCTTCTAATGATATGTAAGTTTTTGGAGCCTAATTTGAGCTAACCACTAACTTAAAAATAACTGAAGGGGGCAACTCTGGGCTTGGTAGGGTTGATCAGATCTGAGTTTGCATCCTGGTCCACATATATTAGCAGTACAGTCTTGGTCAAATTAGTGAAACCCTTCTAAGCCTGTTTCCTCTCAGTAAAACCGGAGCCATAATGATGCTGTTCATGGTGGGCATGACATTTAGTGAGCACAAGTGTGAAAGTGCTTGGCTCCTCAACAGGAATTGTTTTCTTTCTGGCTGCCCTGCATATCTGCTGCAGTACAGTAGCCTCAGTGTTAAGTGGTAAAACACAGCCCAAGACTTGCCACGTGAAGTCACCAGCAGTGCATAGTTGCTCACCTCCTTACCTCATCCATTCCCCTCCATGGTGTGGCCAAGGAAATGAGAGCTAAATTAAGCTGCTGAGGTCACTGACACTCTCCTTAGGAATAATACTTTTTTCTCTACCTTCTTCTTTTCAGTGTGTGCTGACTTGAGTTGTTTAATGCTTAACCTTCTCAGGGAGCTTACGGGTGAGAAAGTCTGGCACCGTTTGCTTTGCTTGAACATATACAGAGCTACGCACCCACGTGGCCATGAGGTGTACACTGGGGGTTTTGGCAGGGGCAGGGGCAGGGCACATGGGAGGGGCTAAGTTACATGGGTTGTGGAATCACTTATGCAAAGGCACTTTGTTTTTCTTTAAACTTTCCCAAAATGACTCTTCGAAGTTTTATGACTGGATGAGTAAGGTGTTTAGCAGTGTTGATGTTTACCAGCTCACTGAAGGCAGAGGCCAAACATCTTACGTCCAACTCTTTAATAACTTCCATAGCAATTGGAGTTCCTTAATCTTTGTACCTGCCAACTCCTGTACTAGTTTACAGTACATATATGATTTAACTTTGCAGACTCAGAAACATCTCTGCACTTTCTCGCCATTTTCAGTTTCTTCCTCCCTGCGCCTTTCCCATCCTAAAAATTATAACTTCCATCAAGTCTGTCTGCTTCCATTCTTGCTCTTGCCCCAGGCTTTCCTTTTCTCCCCGGGGAAGTTTTCAGAAGGGAATGTCTAGTTTCTCACGTGCTGTTTGCCCACCGAGAGCCAGAATTCTTCACCGAACGTGCCCTGGCCTCCAGTCCAGATCCAACAGTCAGTTGTAGTCCTGACTTCTGTGACTCACCTGTGCCGTGGGCTGCTGCCTGCTGTCGCTCTTCCTGAAGTGTTTCCTTGCTGTGACTCCCAGGCCAGCCTTTTCTTCCTTCTCTGACCCTTTCTTCCTTCTGTCTAGGCCGAGTCCTTTCCTCCCGCCTGTTCCCAAGTGTTGGTGAGCCCCAGGATTGGGCCATTTACCCTTTTCCGTCCTTGGAGGATGTTATCTTCCATATACTAATTACCCATAGATCTAATTCTGTCCCAGACCCTTCTTTTGACATTTAAGTGACCTTGCTGTCTCTGGTTAAATTAGGTATCCAAACAGAACTGAATTTATGTGGAAATGCTCTTGACTAGAGTAGTCTTCTCAGTCACTTCCCTGCCTCCACTCACTTATTTGCAGTCCCACTTCCATTCTGTTTTTGTTTTTTTGTTTTGTTTAGTTTCATTTCCTTTACTTAGACAGCATTTGACTATATAGCCTAGCCTGGCCTTGGAGTTGATCCTCCTGCCTTAGCTTCCTGAGTGCTGGGATTGCAGGCTAATGGACCAATGAGCTCATTGCCCCACATATTAAAACAGAGATTCCTTATTGCCCACTTCTAATTCAGATCCTACAGTGTCATCGTAGTTTGTCTGAATCCTGTTCCTGGAAAAAATCCTGCTCCTGCATCCTTTAATTTCCCCAAAGCTGCCCCACAGCACCCTTTTGTGCTCTGGGAAGCCACGAAGGACCACCTTGTTCTCAAGTATGCCGAGATCCTTCTCCATCGTTCATCTCCATCCTTCTTCCTGATGCCTATGAGATTCAGATGGCTTCTTTGTTTACCTGCCTGTAAAACTCCAGGTTGCCTCCTTTTCTTTGAGACAGCCCTCATTAATGAAGGTTTTGTTTTGTTTGGTTTGGTTTGGTTTGGTTTGAAACAACCTGAAAAGAAAATCCTCTCCATAATTGTCCAGGTCATTTTGTCTCTCACAGGTCTCACCCTCTTCACATTGTTAAAATAATGTCACATATTATTTTTATGATTTTATATCAACTTAATAACAAATTATACAATTTTTATTTATAAATTTGTGTGGAATTATTTATTCATGTAAAACACTTTTCTATCTTTCACGCTAAGCTGTTCAGTAGTACTTGAAGAAATATTTGCATTACAGATAAGGATTGACCATAAAGTGAGTGTTACCCAAAAAGGAAATAGAAAGGTCAGCTTAGGAACATGAACTTCAGGGAGGTTACCAGGACATCGGACTTGAAATACTTGGTTACTGTTGGTCCCAAGTATTCTGCATGTGGTCATAGCTGGTTGTAAATGAAGCCATGAGGTATTCTCTCTGTCACCAGTGTGCTCAGCTAAATTGAGTGGTGGTCATGGCAGGCGTGTGCTACCAGAAAGTAGACAGAATGACTCTGGGTGGTACTAAGTTGTCCTTATTGACAAAAATGAAGAACAGCTTTGATTAAAAAGTAACCTGGGAATAAAGAGAATAGGAGGAAAAAATGGAAAGAAAGCTTTTGTAAATGAGGGGAAGAGGGGTGGGAGGGAGTGGAAGGGAATGGGAAAAAAAAGAATCAAAATACACACGTACAGCTACAAATTCTCTATGATGAATGTGATCGTTATCTGAAATGCACCAATAACATTAATTTCTTAAAAAGTAGCCAGGAATATAGCTCAGCAGCACAGCACCTGCCTGGCAAGCGCAAGGTCCTGAGTTCGATTGCCAGTACCAATGGAAAAAAATTGTTTAAAAAAGTAGCCTGGGAAGAGGTGAGATGGGGGGAAGGGTTGTTCTGTTTCCTTTTGTTTTGTTTTCTTCAAACCCATCTGGAACTACCTTGAAAGTTTCAGCAGCTGCTACATGTAGGTAAAGGGTTTCACTGCCTCTTTTTTTCCCCCTTCTCCCCCACCTTCCAGAAAACTGTGGCATGCAGAGTTAAACTAGAAGAAGTTTGTAGCTCATGTCCTACCAGTACATTTGTAGTGAAAATTGTTAGAACCAGATACACAAGCATATACTGTAGACAGACTTGTAGAAGGGAATTTTTTTCTACACTGTTTATCTGTTTCATCCCTCATACTTTATTTTGTTTCTGTTGTTTTCATCACTCATACTTTATATTCAGTGATTTTCTGAAATATTTTCTGGCAGGTAATATTGACTGTTCTCTTTCTCAGGGAAAGAATTATTTTTTCCTTGCCATCATGTGTATACATAAGTATCCTCTCCCAGTGCTGCATAATTTGGGTTAATTCCCTGGCTAGTGTTTCCCAGCGTTCTAGGAACAGGATGCATATATTTTTGCTGAAATACAGATCCTCTCAGTTATTGGTACAGGGCCTCTTCTACCTATGGGCAGCTTCAGCTGTTTCCCACTTTGGGCAGTACAAAGACTACTGTTTTCTAAATACATAGGAAATACACACACAGTGCTGTTTAGATTGTTTATGTCTATTTCATGTTTTTTAATTCAAGATTTCTTATTAGAAAATAATTGTAATATGCAACAAACGGCCATGATAAAAGGCCAGTCACTACTCATAAAATAGTGAGGACTAACCTGAAATATCAAATACTTAGAATGGGCTGTAACTGAAATATGTAATATATAATGTCTACAAATTATATGTCTAAAAACACCTAGGTTTTATGCATGTGCCTTACATATGGCATCAGATGTCTCTAGCTCATGTGGATGACAGTCATTCCTGGTTTTACTGGAAGAATCCCTGTTTTTACTTTATCCTGATGGCTCACCTTGTTTAACACTTGTCATCCTCAAAAGCCTCCTAGTTTATATGGTGAATTTTTTTTTTTTTTTCATATTGCTGGTCTCCATTATCAATCCTCTTGTTATATACATGATTGGCATTTTGGATTATTTTGTTTAATATTTATAGTCAAAATGGTGGTAGTGGTCCTTACTCCATCCTTCCCAGAATATTTAAGGTAAGCTCAAACAGATCTTTAAACTCTTGAGCACAAAGACTGTGTCTAGTTTGCTGTACCATCTATATTGCGCAGCACCTAACACACTAAGTCAGACATTTATTGAAAATGTAAGTGGCTATTGGCTTGATAGCTTCATGACAGAAACACTTTGTGAGGTCTAGTATGGGCGAGATAAGTTATCTTCAACCACAAATTTTCAGTGTGTAGTGTTTGAGGTGAATTGCTGAATAAATGAAGTTGCCCTTAATCTTAAATGTTTCTTAATATTAGTAACTTCTGTCATAACTGTGGCTATTAAAACTCCAGTAGTTTATATAATTTGGGGAGAGGGAGATCACCATGAAGCTCTTCTAGTTCTAAATGTCCTCTCAGGGGGCTGGGGATTTAGCTCAGCGGCACAGCGCCTGCCTGGCAAAGCGCAAGGTCGTGAGTTCAATTTCTGCTACCGGGAAAAAAAAAACAAAAACAAACAAACAAAAATGTCCTCTCAGAAGTGTTTAGAAACAAGATTAAACAAATTAAATTTAAAAACACAGACTTCTTTGTTTTATCAAATCCTTTTAAATGGGAAAAAGGTAATATTTAGCTAAGTTTACCAGCTTATCCTAGTTCTAAAAGTATGGCTTTCTGTTACTTTAAAAGGCCAGCCCTTTGGAGGAATTTTAAGTTAGTGCTGAGATGTTTCCTTATGTCAATAGTGAATTTAACTATGACAGAGATTATATTGCCAAAGGCTATATACGATTTTTTAAAGGTCTTGACTGTCCTTAAAGTTTGCATTACAGCCGTGGTACCTCGTTCACAAACTTAATTCTTTGCACGACTCTGGTCACAAACCGAATTGGGTGAGAACGGAATCAAATTCAGTGGTTCAGTGTTGGCCTTATGGGAAGATTTGATTCTGTGCCACTGTATTTGGTTTACACCTTTACTCTCTTAAACACTCCTCATACTGTTTTTTTTGTTTTGTTTTTCCTATTTTCTCACCCACACCCAGCATTCAGGATCCTTTGTTTTTTACTCTCCGTCGTCGCCATGTTGCCAATTCTAGGTTCTCCCCAATCTGTCCAGACATCCAAGTCAATTTCAGGGAGTAGCTGGTAGGGGAACAGTGTGTGTGTTTTGTCACAGTGGTATCTTATTGCCGTGTCACCGATGAGGAGAAGGCCTGAGTTTACACAGTGATAGGAAGCATCATCTGTGTTCCATTTTACAGCTGAACTGGTAAGAGATAGAGATGGGATGAAATCTTAGGGATGCTAATGCCTTAAGCCATGTTCCTACCTATTATGCTCCCTACCTAAAATTGAAATTCTATTTCAAATTAGCTCAATTAAAGAGACTCTAGGGTATTTGTGTACAAATCATGCCTTTTGTTGATTATCTTGTCTGGGATTAAAGTATTTGGTTTTATTCTAATACAGTGGTTACAAACCTTTGGCATGCCTGTTATTGTGTTTTTCTTTTAAGACAAAAGGTGTTAATATATGAGTCATTTTCTTCTAAATTAAAACCTCAGTATTAAGGTTTAATTGCAGTGATGACACTTTGCCATGAATAAGTGGGTTTTGGGGTGCAGTTTGGCGCTTGTCTCTAAGAGGTTTGCCATCTCTGTAATCCTGTCACCCTATGTCTGCACAAGGGAACCCTAGCTGCCACAATACTTCTTGGCCATTGTTTACTTATAAAATGTAAGCTCTTTTTCACATTGATCTAAAGAAAACTCACACAGAATGAAACTGTGTTGCCTTTTCCTATCTCCCTAAAACAAATCATGAAATGTTTTTGTGTCTTTTTGTTTGTTTTACTGGTGTCTATTTTAGTTATTTCAGAAACTATTCTCCTAACATGAATAATCATAGGCTTTGACTGTAGGATTCTTAAGCTAACTCACTTCTGATTATATTGTAATATGTATGTGTTTTCTAAGTGTACTTAAAGGCAAATTTAAGTATTTTGGGTTTTCAAAGTATGTTTTACTCCAAAATTATTCAGTAAAATAGGTATTAATCACTTGTATTTTCGTAACAGTATAATAATATTTTTTCCTGCTAAGATTATGGAGTTCACGATATGTTTCTTATCTGAGCATGTGAGGGCTTATTATTTTTATTTTTATATATAGTCTGCCTGTTTTTTAAAAAATTGGAGGGGCTTCTGGAAAAATTCATTAATAAATTCATGAAAATCAGAGTGCAAGAACAAAGACTAGAACAATGAAATAGAAAATAAAAGAAACCTGGGGTCATGTTTGACACCTTATCCTCACCGTCAGTCATTATAAAGTCTTGTTATTCTTTCTTTGGAAGCTAATAGCTTTATAAACAATCCATGTACTCTGCAGCCTGGTTGTAACCACTACATGCTTCCTTTGCCTTACGTCTTCTGTCAAACCTGTATAGGAAGCCCAGAGTAATCTTTTCATAAAAAGATGCAAGTCTAATTTTCACCCACCCACCCACCCACAGCTAAAAACACATCAACGACTTCCCACTGCCCTTAGTGTGATGAGATCAGACTCAACCTCCAGGGTCTGCAGCATCTCACCGTGCATGTAGTCACTCTCTAAGCTTCCTGCAGTGCCAGAACTCAGTATTCTTAGCTCCCATTTTCTATGGGCCTTTGTGTGTTGGAGGCCAGCCTTCCCCTACACTCTTTCTTCACACCTCACTGCAGCCAGAACTTCCTCAGAAAATCCTCCCTGATCTTGCTGACTGCAGGAAACCCCCCCGGTCCACTTTCATATTTCGGTGCAACCAGGGAATGGTCCAGACTTTCTGAAATCAGAATTTTAAACATTAAAGAAGCTCTCTTTAAGAAAAAGAGCACAAGTGAGAGATGGGAAAGTAGTACTAGGGCTTTTGAAAGGGAGAAAATAGGGTTTTGCCCTTCATGCTTCTTTCATGCATGGCATATCAACAGCTGCCCTTCCTCTCTTGGTAGCTCTTCACAGTGGGCAGCTTCATTCATATAACCTGTGGGGGAGAAGAAATATGTCTGATTTTGCTCACCAGGTTTCCCCAGGAATATGCATAATGTTAATACCTGAGTGTACAGTACAGTATTGGATGGCGCAGTGAATGATTAAATGAAGACTTAGACGAAAGGTAAAGGCTTACAACACCTGTATAAAATGTGCGTGAATTTCACAGAAGCCAAAGCCAAGCAGAGAACATCTGTGTTCCATGGCTCTTTGTATCAGTTCATTATGAAGGGCAAAGTTAGTACTAAGTAGTAAAGTTTTGTAGGATTTCTTATGTAAAACATTTAGTTCAACACAGTGAATGACAACATAGCTTTTACCGTGTGCTTACCATGTGGCAGGCAGTTGTGTGTTACTGGGACACAGTGTTCTGCTTTATTTATTGACTAGAGTACACTGCACATGGTCAGATGGGACACTGTCCACTAGCTCAGGGTCACCTTCTGTCAGAATCCCTGCCCGTTTGCCCGTCTGTTCTAAAGGGCAGAAAACCCCATGCTGAACGAGGAGGAGGCCTGAGGCTTTGGCAGCCTCATAAGCTCAAGGATACTTCGCCAGCGGAGCTCCTTCCCCCCTGGCTTTTCATGTCACCTGTTGTATACTGAGACAGTCTTGCTTGCCTCTGCCCCGGAGATCATGCCAGTTTATCACCTCCCTCCCACCAGGAGAGTGATCTAGTGGAGATATGCCTACGCTCACTTTTGTCTTGGTTTCCATATTAAAATACTTCATTATGAGCCAAACTGCCCACACATGGTCTATTAGAATGAGTGAGCTTCAGAATAACCTCTTTCAGAGAGCTATAATGTGTTGTCATATGGGATGTTGAAAATGCCTGTCAAAGCTGGTCATTTTAACTTTGGCATAATTAATAGTGACCTTTTCTCGCGGATGGCATTTGGTTCAGGTTCAGGGCCTTCAAAGCACTGTCCTCAAATGCTGCTATAGGTCTTCCTGATTCCTTCTCCTGACAAACCTTTATTAAGTGCCTCTTCTGTGCTGCACCCTGGGACAAGCAGATAAAAGAAACTCACCTCCCCTGAGGGGAGGAACTCAGACCACTTGGAAAAGGAGTAAGGGAACCAGAACTGAGGTTGTGCGAGTGTCTCCAAACAACCATTTTCTGACACTGCATTAACTTCTTTTCGTAGTGGCTTCAGTCTCCATACCAAGGAGCTCTTTCGACTAAATAAGCCACCTATCAAAAGGTTACAATTTGTATTAATACTTACCTTCCTGCTATTGCAGGGGGCCATACTGAAGGTTGAACGCAGGGCTGTCTCACTAAGCTACAATTCTCAGCCCTTTGTTTTATTTTTATTTTTGAGTCAGAATCCTGCTAAGTCACCGTGTTGCCCAGTCTGGGCTCAAACTTAGAATCTTCCTGCTCAGTGTCCTAGAGCGCTGGCATTACCATTCTGTGCCACCAAGCCCAGTTTATCTTCCTATCTTTGAAAAGTGTTTGAGGGTAGTAGCATAAGCACTTGGTCAAGGTGTTTAGGTGCTTTCTAGCAGTCTTTACCACGTGTACAAGGAGTAAGACTGGCAGGCTGTCCCCACCATCCCTATCCAGATCAGAGTGATCCATGGGTCTGTGATTAGCTGGCTGTTCTGTCCCAGAGAATTGGAAGAGAATGTGGCAAGCTTGTGGGCCCATGGAAAGCTGCTTAGGGTTTCAGGGAGCTACATCCTATGATGTCCCTTTTTCTTTAGCCCAGTTTCAGGCATGTGCTGTACATACTGCAGAAGAAATAGCCAAGGTGAGTAAACAGAAAAGGGAAATTGTCCGTTTGGGACTAAGGGATCTGTCTTACAGATGGAAAGAAGGAAATTTAGAAATGCAAGCATAGCTAGCCTTAGAAATCTCCTCAGGCGGCTAGCCAGATGTGAGGGTACATACCTGTAATCCCAGCACTCTGAGAGGCTGAGGCAGCAGGATCACAAATTCAAGCCTATGCTGGGCAGTTTAGCAATTAGTGGGACCCTACCTCAGAATTAAAAAGGGTTAGGGATGTAGCTCATTACAAAGGCAGAAAAGAAAATCTCTCTGGCTGCTTTGTAAACTGGATTGAGGGTAGGATTGTAAGGATTTGACTCACTCTTGGCTTGGAATGGCTTTCTTTCAAGCCTTTGTTAAAGTCCATCAGCTGCTGGACCTTCTCTTACGGGCCAGTCCAGCTGTCGCCATTATACCTGTTCATTTTGTTTTCTGTAAGATGCTTTCACACTAAGAGCATAATTTTAAACTATTCCCTTCTTTAATCCCCGGAACCTAGATCTAGCACGAAGAGAGTACTCTAAACACTTACTACATGAAATCATGTTTCTAGTAGAAGGTGTCATACCATGTGGAGCCCATAGGAACTAAAGCATTTGTGAACTTTTGTTGTCCTGATTTCATGGTTAAGGCAATGCTAGTGATAATTCATAGAGCAACTCTATGGTTTTGTGAAATAAAATGTGGAAGCATTGAGTTGTCATCTCCTTTGTATTGTTCCATGATGAGACCTCTCATATAGGTCTTTAGAACTGAGAGCTAGGACAAAAAGCAAGAAATTCACAGTACTATCTTAATACATTTTTGTTAATTCCTAAGATAGCTTGCCTTAGATCTGTTAACGTATATTTAAAATTTTTTCCTTGGCTTTGAAGCAGAATTTCTCTGCGAATAGTAGTACTCTTAAGAACAACCCTAAAAGAGATACTGAGATATCTTTGGGTAAAGCTCTTTTTATATTTCACAAGTTCTAAACTTTCTGTGGTCCTCTTCCTTCAGGTGTTAAATGGATTTATTTAAAAGCTTTTAGTGGTTAATAAAATGAGTGGATTTTGCCCATCGTGAAATCTGATAGTAGTAGGTTTTCTATAAGAAACTTTTTTAATTGAGGGGTTTCCCCATAAAAATTTGTTTTAGTTATTTTCAAAACCCCAAAATAGTATTGAAGGGAACTTTTCTTCCCTCAGTACTGGAGCTTGAACTTCAAGATCTCACACTAAGCTATATCCCTAGACTTTTTTTTGAAACTGGGTCTCAGCTAATTGGCCAGGATGTGCTCAAACTTGTGATGATCTTGCCTCAGCCTCCCAAACAGCTGAGATTATAGGTGTGTGCCACCATACCTGTTTGGGCACTGTTTCTAAAAATGTAATTTCTTACAGTCTTTTAAGAGAGAGTGATCCTAGTGAAATGTTTTATTTGTATTTAGAATTATATTTTCAATAAAGTACCTTGCATAACTATAGTATCCATTATAGCTGAGTGTTATATAAAACCAGTAATACAGAGATCTATCCAAAAAAATGAAATTATACCTTCTTCACCATTTTGGAGCTGAAGCATTTGTTATTTTCTCTAATAGTATGAAGTTTTGATATCTGACTTAGGTGTATGTACTCTATGTACATGCACATGCATGTTTATGTGTGTTGGGGGAGGGTCATCTGTGGTGATGCTGGAGTTTATCAGCTCTTTATAAACTTCCAGTTGGTCGCCTTTGACTTATTTCAGTGAAGGATTTGAGAGTTTAACCGTCACCAGTCTCTTGGATATTCTCCCTTTGCCTTGTTGGATCAAAAACAGGGGACTTTCTTCTACAGAATCTAGAGGTAGTAAATGAAAGTTGGTATTTGATTAAGTAGGAAGATCATTGTCTACATGAAAAATTATTAGATTGATTAAGCAAGCCATTTACTTTTTCATACATTACACTTTTTAAATAACATTTCAAAGCCATAATAGTCATACTAAAGACCTCCATGTCTAGCAAGACCTAACTTTTAAAATTTTTAAGTAATCCTATACAATATTTCAGGATTACCGTATGTACATAGTGCTGCATACTAGTTCAGAATTCAAGAAATTGTTGCAACAGTTTTTAAACACCAAATTTGTGAGGTTTTTTGTTTATTTTTTTCATTCTGATTCAGTAGGTACCTCTGGGGGCTTAGTTTTTGCCAGACACCCACAAATGGAGTGTTTCTAATACACTTACCCTGTGAGGTTGTAATGAAGATGTGACAGGTGAAGCATGGATGCTCAAAGAGGAGTAAGTAAAGTCCTAAAGATTTTTTTCTGAACCAACTCATTGTAACAAAATTACATAATGCAATCATTTTAAAACATATTCAACTCAGAATGTAGCCTAGTATGAACAGGTACAATAGGGTAGAACTTTTATCTACTTTTAGTATCGAGTTTCTATTAATGGTAAACAAAGATTGAGGGCTTCTACATTTTAACAACTTTATTGAAATGAAATCCAAATACCATATCGTTTACCCGCTGAAAGTATACAATTCAGTGCTCTTTAGTATACCCACCTCTCATTTTAACCTGATGTTGGTGTTGGTGTGTGTGTGTGTGTGTGTGTGCTTGCAGTAAGGGAAGTTGAAGTCAGGGGCACTCCACCACGGAGCTACATCCTCAGCCCTTTTTGGTTTTTGAGACAGGATCTCCCTAAATTGCTGGGCTTGAAGTTGCAATCCTCTTGCCTCAACTTCCCTGAGTGCTGGGATTGTAGGCATGTGCTACCAAGCCCCACTGATTCATTAATTTTTGAACCTGGTTTATTGGTTGCTGGCCTACTTTTGACCATATAGTTGAATAAGAAAACAGGAACTGGGTCATAAGCATGAAAAAACTTAGATTGAATCCCTGTTAATTGTTGCTTCAATTTTTGTTACTTTTTAAAAATTTTATTATTTTTTCCTCGTCTCTCTCCATCCAAAGCCCAGTGACTTCCTTCTTACAAAAAGTTCTGGTTTAAAAAAGCTTTCTTGACTTCCATGAGAAATGTTTGCTTACATTTGGCTGATTTTTCAACTGTTGCATCAATGAAGAAAAAATATTAGAATGTGAATTTCACTTCTTCATGATTCACTTCTTCATAATGTAATTTTAAGTCCTTTGCAGTAGACGTACTATGCATTAAAGGAGAACCCAAAGAATATATGCAATTATAATTGCTAATTAATTGTGCCTTACTTAGGTTAAAAAAAAAAACCCACACAAATTTCCTGATAACCATTTATAGCCAGTCTGAGTTCAGACTTACTAAGCAGATCAGAGCTCAAGATACCAGGATTCAGCTAAGTGCTAATCTCCTCTCTCTTTGACTTGATTTCTCATTGAAAAGTCACCTGAGAATGATAATGTTACTTAATACACCATATTATGTGAATATATATTTGATATACCTTACACACATGCATGTACACTCACTCAGTATATGAAAGTTGCGTTTCAGAGTACTGTTGCATCTTTAGTTCAGTTAATGGTTGAAACCACTTCCTGAAAGGTAGGAAAGACAAATGTCATTCATTACATCAGTGTTTGGTGGATAAAAATGGAGTAAAACACATATTAGTTCAAGTCCTGTGTTTCAGGTTCAAGCTAGTTAGTGACCAGTGGTCCCAGAAAGTACTGGTTTCCTGCTTTATGGCCAGGGTACCTTAGTGTCATCCATTCCTGGCTTACCCTAAGGTGTGGTACCTGTACAGGGCTATAGCAGACCAAAACTGGGAAAACACCATTAATCTCCCTGGCTGGAGTGAAGAGACCTGCTTTCCCTGGAGTACCAAGGGCTGAAACTGGCATAGAAAGAAGGTACATATGGTGGAGGAACTTGGCAATGTGCAGAAGCTCTGGCCAGGAAAGGCTGGATGTGTATAGATGGAGCATATGTGGGGTATTGCCTCAGTCTCACCCAGCCTTCATAGACTGCTCTAGCCTGCTGAAGAGCTATGATTTCCCTTGACAGGTAAAGAAATAGGTTTGCAAAGTTAAGCTATGGAAGCCAAATAATTACTGGAGTCCTGTATTTAAAATCCCATCTAAGGCCACAGCATAGGTTCTCTACCATCTCTTATTTTTCATGTTTGTGGCACTTTGTATAGTTTGTAAACTGCTTTCTTATGTAAGTTCTCAGTTGATTCTTACAATAACTTGTGATTTAGTCATTCTTACTGCCCAGTAGTATAAAGCTTAGAAGCTTAAATGACCTCTCTGACCAAATTAAGTGAGGGCTAATGAAATCTCTTTGTGTGTTCCAGTGTCTGTGTTGTTAGCCAAGGGTTGACTGCTGAAGGAAGTAATCTCTCTTGTCCTTGGCTTGGGGTGACAGCGTGATGAAAGCTGTGTAATCACCACTGCCTCTAAGGCAGTCTTTAAGGACATCCAGAAGTCAGGGACATCACCAACCATGTGCCAGGCACTGTGGGGTGGGGGGCAGCTGGGCAGCGATGATACAGATAGTCCTTGTGTGCAAGGGGCTCCCAGTTTGATGGGGACGATAAGCAGTGAGAAGTTAAGAAAACCGCTCTGACCTGGTAACTATAAAGCACAGGAGAGTCTCAGGCCAGGGCAGGCCTAAGTCTGCATGTGCTGAGTGGGAGGACTTCACTGAGGGCTGGTTCTTAAGGTGAGATAAGAAGGAGCAGGGACAGCATTGGAGGGGGTAGGGAATACAGTTTGACCCAAGAAATATAAATGCAGAGGTGCAGAGACGTGATGGAAATTATGTGTTAGAGAAACTACCAGTAATTCTAATGCAGTACCCCATTTCATTTTTCTATTCTTTTACTGATAGGCATTTGGATAGCTTCCACTTCGAGGCTATTATGTGCCATTACAAGCATTCTTATATGTGTCTTATGACAGGTATATGTTTGTCCTAAGTATACACTTAGCAATTATAGAGTATGCATATATTTAGTTTTGGAGATAATACCAAAGTGTTTCCCAGTGTGGTCATGCAGATTCCCAAATGTTTCAATTGCTCCTATATCCTCACCAACACCTATCTTTAATTTTAGGAATTCTGGCGGTATTATAATATTATATAACATTTCTAAAAATGGAGCCATTCCCTTGATCCTCAAAGCCTAAAACTAAACTTTTCACCTACTTACTTCTGAGAATGCAAAAGCAGGGAATTTTATCAGATGTAAAACTCGTAAGGCTGTACTTGGTGTGTGGAAGAAAAATAGCAAGCAATCTAATTGAAGAAACTAGGATTGGCCGGGCGAGGAGGCACACGCCTGTAATCCCAGCACTCGGGAGGGAAGCTGAGGCAGGAGGATCATTGCGAGTTCGAGACCAGCGAGGCTACAAAGTGAGCTCAAGGCAAGCCTGAACTGCACAGGGAGACCATGTCTCAAAAAGCCAGAAAGAGGCGGGGGGAGGAAGAGGGGGAGAGGGAAAGGGAAAGAGAAAGAAATAAACGAAACTAGGATTGGAAACAGTTAACGGTTAGGTAGTATGACAGGTTGACAGGAAAAATAGTTCTTGAGCTGGGAATTAAAGAGTAAGAGTTCGCAGAAAGAAAAAAGAAATGGGCTAGATGATATGCAGGGGCATAAAAACCTTGGCGGAGTGGCTCGGTAGATAGTATGGTGGAAGATAACTCATTGGAGCTTGGAGTTGTTGCATGCTCTTCTGAAGTTAATTGGCTTTATTACCCTTGCTGGAAAGGTGCAGAACAAAGTAAAGTTCTAGTACCGTGTTGCTGTGTTCTCTGCCACTACCTTTTCACTCTTGCTTTGTCCTCTGGGAATGCAGTCAGCTTCTTTCCCTGGGGATCAAAGCATTCCTATTGTGAGGTGCATGAAAACCACCACCGAAGCTTTGACAGCTTCAAAATATCACCACTTACAAAAAATCCCACAGATTCTCTGCTGTGTGTGCCTCTATTTTTATGCCGAGCCATGGTGTGGAGTTTTATTTTTACATGGCCCCAGGTTGCTTTGTGGTGGCAATTCATTTTATAAAATGCCCAGTGCTGTATGTATTGATTAGTAAGTGCTCCTGGAATGTTAATGCAGCCAAGAATCATAATCAAGCTCTCATACATTTCTTTCATTGATGGAGCACTTCTGTGTGTCTGGCTTTGGAAGGAAGATGACCATAATCCCTGACTCATTTTGTTAAGCTTGTGGGAAATCATATAAGCAAACACTGTGGCTTTGGGGTGAGGACTAAATGAAAAGGTAGAGGCAGAGAACACAGCAGCATAGACCTGATGAGGACTGTGATGGGCAGAAGTGGAGTCCTGTGCCAGGACATTGGAGGAGCACCGCACTTAGCCTAGAGGACAGGGAAGCTTCCTGGGAAAGACAACAGAAACCGGGTAGTCTGGTGACAGGAGTGTGAAGGAGGTATTTTAAGTAGAGGAAACAGTGGGAGAAGGACTGACAACAAGGGAGAATGGCTTTTTGGAGATACTGGAAGTTACAAGGATAGCACTGCAGGCATCTGGAGATGACAAAGGTTGAATCACAGGACCTTGTATTGGTTGGTTAGCTTTTCTACTGCTGGAACTCACATCTTGCCACCAAATGCCTTTAGTGCCCTGAGTTTTGGTCTTCTTTCAGTCTTCTTCCTTTCTACCTATCTATTTCTTCTCCCTTTTAGAATGGGAATGTTTAACTTATGCCATTGTATGTTGGATGAACTCTTTGATTTGTACAGGGACTCACACCTAAGAATTTGCCTTGAGCCTCTGACTAACTTTTAAGCAATGCTTGAACCGTAAGTGATTCTTGGATATGGATTGAATATATTTTGCATAATGAGAGGGACATGAGCCTTTGAGGACTAGGAACAGAATGTGATGGTTTAGATATGAAATGTCCCTCAGAAGTGTCATATGTTTAGAGGTGGGGCTTTTAGAACGTGCTTGGGTCATGGTGGCATTATATCTATCAGTGGGTTAATGCAGTGATGAGTTTGTAGCTGAATATGCCAGTAGGAGGTCAGGCCCAGTTGGAGGAGATAGATCCCTGGTGCTGGGGCTGGGGATGTAGCTCAGCGACAAAGCGCCTGCCTGACAAGCCCAAGGTTGTGAGTTCGGTTCCCGGTACTGGAGGAAAAAAAAAAAAAAAAGATCCCTGGTGCTGTTCCTTTGCAGGGTGTATCTCTGTCTGTACTGTCTGCTTTCTGGCTGCCATAGGTTGAGCAGATTTCTTCTATAAGCTCTTCTGCCATGCTTTTCCTACATTGGAGTCAGCAGACTAGGTTTTGTGGGGTTTTTTTGTTTTGGTTTGGTTTGGTTTGGTTTGGTTTTTCTCCAGTACTGGGAATCGAACTCACAACCTCGCACTTACCAGGCAGGTGCTGTGCCACTGAGCTAAATCCCCAGCCTGCAGGCCAGGTTTTGAAACTATGAGTCAAAACAAACTTCTCCTTTAAGTAGATGGTCTGAGGTACACTATCTTCTTCCAACAAGAAGAAAGCTGACCAATATGTTTGGTTGTGTCTTTTTTTTTACAAACCCTGGATACCAGGCATTTCATTCTTAGCCCTAAAGTCAGGGAATGTGATTTTTAGCAGTTTTCACAAATTACAAGAACAACTCAGTAGATTAGAGTTAGCATCAGAGAGCTTAGCAGGCACCTCTGACATAGAATGGTTAAAATCTGTTTTTCATTCTTCATTTTAAAAAATGTATTCCTAAAATCTTGAGTATTTGCCTTGCTTTTTTTTAAAGTGACTTTTTATAATACAGAATAGTGATAATTCATTTTAGGGGAATTGGTACACATCTTGATCATTTTTTATTTTTTTACTCCTCTCCCCCCCACCAGCTCCAAGAGTTTACCATCTAGCTGGCTGCTATCACTTCTTTATTTTATTCATTCATTTATATTTTAGGCTCCTTAGAGAAAACATGTGACATTTAACTTTCAGAGACTTTGATTCTGCCTTTCTGAGTCTGATTTTGCTTATCATGATGGTATCAGGTTTTATTTGCCTGCAGATACCATATGTTCATTTTTCTTTGTGTTCATATTTCTTTCTTTGTATATGTATTCCATTACATATTCATCCCACATTTTCTTTTATCCGTGTATCTGTTGATGGGCATCCAGGCTGTTTCCAGAGCTTGCTATTGTTAATTGTGCTGGTATACATACAGGTATGCATGTGTCACTATACAGTGATATCTAGGTATTTGTTGTTAATTGGTTCCAGTAGTAGGTATAATGAGTACCAAAAACAGTACCAAACAGATTATTTTGACTGGAGAGTGCAGCAAGTTACGAAGCAGTTGACACTGAAAAGTTCTGGTTTGGGTATCGAGTATCAAACAAATGAGTACTTGGAGGGTATGCAGGGGGGATTAAGCCATTGAATACCAAATTCAATGAGTTTCAAAGCAGTCCAGTACCAACATATGACTGTAGTACATGGTATCTTTAATTCTTTCAAGAATATACCCTGGAGAGATATAGCTGGGTCAAATGGTAGTTTTAGTTTTAGTTTTTGAGGGACCCCCACCCTGATTTCCATAGTGGTTGTATGATTTTACATTCCTACCAACACTGTAAAGTCTTGCTCTTCCTGCCTCCAAATTCCTTCCTGTGTGTGTGTGTGTGTGTGTGTGTGTGTGTGTGTGTGTTCAGTATAGCCATTCTGACTGGGATAAGATGAAATCTTAAAATTATTTTGATTTGTATTTCCCTAATGGCCAAAGATGTCAAATATTTTCATATACTTATTGGCCATTTATACTTCTGAGAAGTATTATTCAATTCATTTGCCCGTTTTTTTACATGCATCATTTGTTTTGGGTTTTGTTGTTTGCTTGTTTTTTGTGTTCTTTATATGTTCTAGATATTGGTCCTTCATTGGAAAAATAGCTAGCAAAATCTGTTCCAATTCTGTAGATTTTCTTTTCACTCTTGTTTTCTTTTTTGCAGTTTTTTTAACTTGATGTAATCCCATTTGTTGATTCTTGGTATTATTTTCTGTGCTGTTGGTGTTCTATTCATAAAGTCCACGTGTGTGCTAAAATGTTTCCCTATTTTATCTTCCAGCAGTTTCAAACTTTTTTTCTCTAGGTCTTTGATCCACTTAGTGGTCAGCTTTGCTGTTTTTGTTCAGCAGAGCTTTTAACTATTCTAGGCCTTATATTTTAGGATTCTTTGTCTAGTTCTATGAAGGATGTTGTTGATATTTTAATAGGGATTTCATTGACTCTGCAGATTACTTTTGGAAAATTGCCATTTTCATGATACTATTTCTTTCAATATAAGAGTAAGTAATGTCTTTACATTTTCTAGTGACATCTTCAATTTCTTTTTTTAGATTTTTGTAATTTTCATTATACAGGTCTTTTACCTCCTTACGTTAATCTCTCAATTTTTAATTTTTTTAAACCATTGTGAATGGAATTGTTTTCCTGATTTCTTTCTAGGTGGGTTCATTATTGTGTAGAAATGCTGTTTATTTGTATTTATTTATCTTGTATCCTATGTTTTTCTACCATTTAACATTTCATTAATTTTTTAAAAGAAATAATTTTATTTTTTAATATTCAAATACAAGAATCTCTTGACAAAGCATAATACGATATTTTTGAAGAAGTCATACCTTCCAAATTTGAGAAGATAAAATAAACATTTGGCTTATGTATGTGATTACAGAAGCCCACTTCCCATTACTTGCCTTTATAAACACTGTATTTTACTTGATTATTTCCAGAATGACTATTCTTGTAATTTACTATTTCAAAAAAACTAGTTTGTGGTCAAGCTGCTAGCTGGTCATGAATAGTGACCATATTATCGAGTGTCTGGTCACAAGGACTCCTTCCGTGGCTGCTGGAGTCACCTGCTTTGATAGACACCAAGTGTCTTACTGGTCATAACTTATTCAGCAGCAGCATCACTGATTATTTCATGCCCACTTGGGTCTTTGGCCCTCTTTTCATTCTCCATGCTTTCCATAGGTTCTGGACCAAAGGCCAGAGTTTCAGCAATTCCAAATATATATACCAAGACTCCTTAGATTATAGACCCTAGTTTCAGCTGTTTATGGGACTCAAAAAGAGGTATAGCAGTCTTGCAGTCGTTACATAATTTAAATTTCCAGCGAATCTTAGAAGCTGTTATCCGTCTTATACACATGAGAAACATAAACCTTCGAGAATCATACTTCAGTAAGTGCTGCTGGACTCAGTCTGAAGTACAGTATCAAGTGTTTAACAAGGCACACAAACCCTTCAATGTTGACTTACAAAAGATTAACTTCATAAGATCTTATAAGATAAACAAATGACAGATGCTGGAAGAATAAAAGGGGAAATAGAAGGAAGGAGAAAAAGGAATTGAAATGTGTTGTGTACATGTGCCAGTTCCCTACAGTGAATGCAATAATTATGAATTGCAAACATGTACTAATAAAAATAAAAACAAATCATTTCACACTCCTACCCCAAAGCGTCACTCTTAACCTTGAATTAATCCAGTTCACAACAAAAGCCATCCTGCTCTCCCATCTTCCTTCCAGGTCCAGTACTGTTTCAGTCACTTTCCTCATTGCTGAGACAAAACCCACAGCTTAAAAGAGGAGAGGCTTCTTTTGACTGCGTTTCAGAAGTTTCAGTCCCTGATTGGGAGGCACAGCCACAGAAACGGCACAGTGGGAAGAGGCAGTCGGGGAGGAAAGCTGCTCACCTCATGGTGGCCGGGAAGCAGATCAGGCTCCCAGGGGCCCTCCTCTTCCAGCTAGGCCCCTCCTCCTGACAGCACCTCACTGTGAACTCAACAGTGGATTAGTCCACTGTTATATCACCCCCATGCTCCCAGTACCCTTCGGGAGGCGCCCCAGATCTAAACCATAACCTTCAGACTTGCTACAGCCTGCTGTTACTTCTTACCTAGAATCTTTATTTTTTTTCCTTCTCCTAAGAAGAAAAAAAAAACCCTACTGTACTAGAAACAAGTGACTCTCTCCCTCATGTATAGTTCTCTTTTTCATTTTTTACCACACGTGTCTTGGACAAAAAGATAGGACCTGGATGAGAAACTTTAGTTTGGAGCTGACATAGGGTTTTTCCTCTTTTACTGTGAGCACTTGCAGCTCCATAACAATGTCTTGTTTTCTTGTTTTCTAGGAATGTTTACCCTCGCAGAAGTTGCTTCCCTTAATGACATTCAGCCAACTTACAGAATCCTGAAACCATGGTGGGACGTGTTTATGGATTACCTGGCTGTTGTTATGTTGATGGTAGCCATCTTTGCAGGAACCATGCAACTTACCAAAGATCAGGTGGTCTGCTTGCCAGTGTTGCCATCTCCTGTAAGCTCAAAGGCACACACGCCACCCGGAAATACTGATGTCACCACTGAGGTCCCGAAGATGGAAGCAGCCACTAGCCAAGACCAAGACAGGCGGATAACGAATGACATTTCCTTTGGTACATCTGCTGTGACACCTGACATACCTCTCAGAGCCACATATCCTCACCCAGATGCCACAGTTCCAAATCAGGAGGCAAGGAAAGAGAAGAAAGATCCAACAGGCCGAAAAACAAACTTGGATTTTCAGCAATATGTATTTATTAACCAGATGTGTTACCATCTGGCCCTCCCATGGTATTCTAAGTACTTTCCATACCTTGCCCTTATCCATACTATTATTCTCATGGTCAGTAGCAATTTTTGGTTCAAATATCCCAAAACATGCTCAAAAGTAGAACATTTTGTTTCAATATTAGGAAAGTGCTTCGAATCTCCTTGGACTACTAAAGCACTGTCTGAGACAGCATGTGAAGACTCAGAGGAAAACAAGCAGAGAATAACAGGTGCCCAGACTCTACCAAAGCATGTGTCCACCAGCAGCGATGAGGGGAGCCCCAGTGCCAGTACCCCAATGATCAACAAAACTGGCTTCAAGTTCTCAGCTGAAAAGCCTGTGATCGAAGTTCCCAGCATGACCATCTTAGACAAAAAAGACGGGGAACAGGCGAAAGCCCTGTTTGAGAAAGTGAGGAAGTTCCGTGCCCATGTGGAAGACAGTGACTTAATCTATAAACTCTATGTGGTCCAAACAGTCATCAAAACAGCCAAGTTCATTTTCATTCTGTGCTACACTGCGAACTTCGTCAATGCAATCAGCTTTGAGCACGTCTGCAAGCCCAAAGTCGAGCACCTGACTGGCTATGAGGTATTTGAGTGCACCCACAACATGGCTTACATGTTGAAAAAGCTTCTCATCAGTTACATTTCCATTATTTGCGTTTATGGTTTTATCTGCCTCTACACTCTGTTCTGGTTATTCAGGATACCTTTGAAGGAATATTCTTTTGAGAAAGTCAGAGAGGAGAGCAGTTTCAGTGACATTCCAGATGTCAAAAATGACTTTGCGTTCCTTCTACACATGGTAGACCAGTATGACCAGCTGTATTCCAAGCGTTTTGGTGTGTTCTTGTCAGAAGTCAGTGAAAACAAACTTAGGGAAATTAGTTTGAACCATGAGTGGACATTTGAAAAACTCAGGCAGCACGTGTCACGCAATGCCCAGGACAAGCAGGAGTTGCACCTGTTCATGCTGTCAGGAGTGCCGGATGCTGTCTTTGACCTCACAGACTTGGATGTGCTAAAACTTGAACTGATTCCAGAAGCTAAAATTCCCGCTAAGATTTCTCAGATGACTAACCTCCAAGAGCTCCATCTCTGCCATTGCCCAGCAAAAGTTGAACAGACTGCTTTTAGCTTTCTCCGCGATCACTTGAGATGCCTTCACGTGAAGTTCACCGATGTGGCTGAAATTCCTGCCTGGGTGTATCTGCTCAAAAACCTGCGAGAGCTGTACTTGATAGGCAATTTGAACTCAGAAAACAATAAGATGATAGGACTCGAGTCCCTCCGAGAGCTGCGGCACCTTAAGATTCTCCATGTGAAGAGCAATTTGACCAAAGTTCCCTCCAACATTACGGATGTGGCTCCACATCTTACAAAGTTAGTCATTCATAATGACGGCACTAAACTCTTGGTACTGAACAGCCTTAAGAAAATGATGAATGTCGCTGAGCTGGAACTCCAGAACTGTGAGCTAGAGAGAATCCCACATGCTATTTTCAGCCTCTCTAATTTACAAGAACTGGATTTAAAGTCAAATAACATACGCACAATTGAGGAGATCATCAGTTTCCAGCATTTAAAACGACTGACTTGTTTAAAATTATGGCATAATAAAATTGTTACCATTCCTCCCTCCATTACCCATGTCAAAAACTTGGAGTCGCTTTATTTCTCCAACAACAAGCTTGAGTCCTTACCAGTGGCAGTATTTAGTTTACAGAAACTCAGATGCTTAGATGTAAGCTACAACAACATTTCAATGATTCCAATAGAGATAGGATTGCTTCAGAACCTGCAGCATTTGCATATCACTGGGAACAAAGTGGACATTCTGCCAAAACAATTGTTTAAATGTGTGAAGTTGAGGACTTTGAATCTGGGTCAAAACTGCATCACCTCCCTCCCAGAAAAAATTGGTCAGCTCTCCCAGCTCACTCAGCTGGAGCTGAAAGGAAACTGCTTGGACCGCTTGCCAGCACAGCTGGGCCAGTGTCGAATGCTCAAGAAGAGTGGGCTTGTTGTAGAAGATCACCTTTTTGACACCCTGCCACTAGAAGTCAAAGAAGCATTGAATCAAGACATAAACGTTCCCTTTGCAAATGGGATTTAAACTGAGATAACACGTGCACATTCCTGTGCAGGAACAACTTCCTAGATTGCAGATGCTCACGTACAAGTTATTGCAAGATAATGCATTTTAGTAGATACATCTTTTAAAATAAAACACAGAGAGGCTGCATAGAAGGCTGATAGAAGACGTAACTGAATGTTCATGTTTGTAGTGTTTGAGGTCATTCATTTCCACACCTTTTTTTCTTTCTTTTCCTTTTTTTCTTCCTTTCTATATATATATTTTTTCTTCTGGGGAAAGGGAAGGAAAAATTATAATCACTAATATTGGTTCTTTTTAAATTGTAACTTGGATGCTGCCGCTACTGAATGTTTACAAATTGCTTGCCTGCTAAAGTAAATGATTAAATTGGTTTTTTCTTACTATATTACCTTTTTTGAGATGTCATGATTTATTTTGTTTAGCTGGTCCAATAGTACTTTAACTCAGATCACTAAAGACACATCAAGCCCTAACTTAGAAATTTAGATTTGCTGCAATGTTGATTTCTTCCCTGTTTTTTTTAAAGCATCTAAAATAAGCACATTTTACAGTGTTTGACAAGTGCTGCTGCTTGTCAGATGAGAATCCCATTTTGTAAATTTTTACACTCTGGAAGGTCTTGAATACAGTAAAAATGTTTAGAATGTTCAGTTTTGTCTTTCTTAATAATAAGGAAAAAAAAACAACACATCTTTAAATAGTAGTTTTTTCCCTATGAGCTGGAGTTCTGATTATGTGGTATACTTTTGTATCAATACTGTAGGATTGCCAATAAATAGAAAACATTTTTTTAAAATAAATTTAATTATAACCAAAATAATTTTTTAGTGACTTTGTGATTCACAACTTGGTATCACCATTGAGAAGGTAACATAAAATCATAGCAAGTATCATTTAATCTCCTGCCCTTTTCATGGTGGTGGTAAAAAAAAAAAAGACTTGTAGAGTTCAGTGAGTTGGAAAACTCTTAATTTTTCCTATTCATTTTAGTGACAAGCTGTATTTCCTGTGTTTGTCTACAGCTAGAAGAGGTCATGTCCAAGAAAGTTCAGGCAGAATATACTGTTTCGATTATGGTTTTTCTTTTCTTACAAACCATGTCTAAATCAGTCTCAGAAAAATAAAAAAACGTGTCCCCAATTTAGATATTACCTGGCAGGTGTATCACAGGCCTTCTGCAGGAGTGTATTTTCAAGACAAAAGACCTCTTTGGTACCCTGGATGACCAAGTAATGTCTTACAGCAGTGGACATCCTCTTGTCCTCCCTAAGCACAGTTTGAAGGATTATGTATGGGCTGTGGAAAGGACACTTTTGCTTGCTCTCCTCCTAAAAATTCAATTCTTGGAAGTACTGGCCTGTGGCAGTGCAGGGGAATCTTTGTAAATACTCTGAGAAGTATTGTCACTAATAGAAAAGGCTTCTGTCACTGCCTACTGAAAGAACTGACTCCAGCTCTAGCAGCCTGGTATTCCTTCGCTGCCTAAAAGGCTTTTGAGGTTGGAGACTAGTTTTATGTAAAGCCTATGTTTGGAGAAGCAGACACGTGACAGTGGTGAATTTGGGGTACAAGTAAATCTCCCATGTATACACCTTCAGTTCTCTGAGCATTCATTACTATATTCACTAGTATGGCTCACGCACTTGTGCCTAGCCCAGTGCAAGGAACTGGGAATTTGGCGTTGGAGTAAGTCCAAGCCCCAGCCGCGTGGAACTTTGTGGCCAGGTAGGGGACATGCAGATAATGGGAATGATTTACAGCTGTAGTGTGGAAAGTTCAGAGTCTATACGAATGAATAATGACTGCAGCGGGGTATAGAGGAGCCGCAGGGAGGTCTGCACCTAAAACTGCCTGTGAACACTCACTCCTGGACATTGCCTTCCCATCAGCAGCATAGGGCACTATTCTACCTGCTGAATAACGCCAACACCTGAAACTGCACGGCACCTTTAGAAGGATGCCGCATTGTCTTAATTATGAGGTCAGCAGGCAAGATCTTGTTATCTTTGTTCTTAAATTGCTTTTGTCTCAAGTCACTCTATTGGGAGGCTGGGGATAAGCTCAGGTAGAGCATGTGCTTAATATGCACTAGGCCCTAGGTTCAATCCGCAGCATCAAAAATATTTTTTTTAAATCGTTATGGAAGTGTGATTGCTATATAAAAAGCCATCCATATCAAAAATGTGTACGTCTTAGTTGTCTGTGTCAGAAAACAGGTACATGTTTTTGAAGGGAAAAAGTAGAGTGCTGTGGCTCATTGCTTTTCAGAGAAAAGAAATATAAGGGCTGTTATCTACCTTACTCCTGAAAGTGTGGCTACCGGCAGCTCTGCCCATGTGAACCTGGTTTTTAATCAGTACTTGGGATTCAGTCACTTATACCTGATTGGTGTTAGATGCCTTCAAACAATATCTCTTCCCAGTTTCTGTTTTCTGTATCAGCCTTCTATAATTGTCCTTGAATTCTGAAAAGTTCAGGGTTAATTGATTTAAATACCTCATTCAGTGCCACCGTTGGCAAGCAGCAGTATGCTAAAAGAGGTTTCCTGAGAAACTGATTCATAGAACAGTCTTGAAATACCCTGGGCCTTGGAGTCTCAGCACACAACAGCTGAGGGAATTGCAGACTCAAGTATTTTGTCAACTCGTGTCTTCACAAGTCTATGTTGGTGTCACAGGCACCAGGACTGAGGGAAACAAGTTAGAATGTACCAATTTGGTGCATAACAGTATTTTCATCTTGTCTAAAGTCCCTTGAACACCCATTTTTAAAAATTTTATTTTAAAGAAAAAGCAAAATTCCAAAACAATATGATAGGAGGGTAACAGTGGTTAATACATTGTGTATTGTTATCTTTAAATTACTCAGAGTATGAGATCTTAACATTTAATTGTCCAAGCAATATTAGCACAAACCTATCTTTCAAATGAAATAAGAGAAAGTAGTATAACTATTTTAACTAGCTTTTATACATATATTTTTTTTTCCTTTTACTTTTCCCTTCCACCTTTTCTTCATTCCCCCAACCCAATTTCTCTTTCCTTTTGAAGTTTCTTTCCATTTTACAATTACCTATTGTACATTTTGGGATATTATTTACTCTTTCAGCTTCTCACACTAGGGAGACAGTATGATGGTTATTTCAGTGATAAATATGGTCTCAAGTGGCATGCATTTACCTATAAAAGTCTCTATCCTTTATGGCTGAGTAATACTCCCATTATATTAAAAGACCACATGTTTTTTATCCATTCCTCAGTTGATGGGCATTTGGATTGTTTCCAAGATCTAGCTATTACAAATTGTGCTGCTATAAACATGGGTGCACATATATCACTGTAGTATGATGTTTTTATTTTTTATTTTTATTTTTTTTTGGTTTTTCTCCGGTACCGGGAACCGAACTCACGACCTTGCGCTTGCCAGGCAGGCGCTTTGCCGCTGAGCTAAATCCCCAGCCCCTGTAGTATGATGTTTTTAATTCTTCTGGAAAGATACCCAGAAGGGGAATATCTGGGTCAAATGGGACCTCCAATCCTAGTTTTCTGAGGAATTTCTACACTGATTTCTACAGTGCTTACCCCAGTCTGCACTCCTACCAACAGAGGAGAAGGGTTCCTTTTTCCCCACAGTCCCACCAGCATTTGTTATTGGTTGAATTCTTGATGATGCCCATTCTTTCTGGGGTGAGATGGAATCTCAGTGTTGTTTTAATTTGCATTTCTTGAATGACCAATGATGTTGAGCATTTTTTCATAAATTTGCTGTTTGTATTCATCTGAGAAGTATGTATTCATCTAAGATGCCCATTTTTGGATTGGGTCATTAAATCTGGGAGGTCTTGATTTTTTTTTTTGAGTTTATATGTTCTCAATAGGAATCCTTTGTCTGAGGAACAGCCAGCAGACATTTTTTCCCACATCGTGGGTTGTCTTTTCACTCTGTTGGGGGTTTCTCTCGCTGTACAAAAGCTTTTTAATAAGGTGAGATCCCAGTTGTTGATTCTTTGTGATAGTTCCTGTGCAATTGGTGTTTTATTCATAAAGTCTTTGCCTACACCAATGTCTTCAAGAGTTTTACCTGTTCTATCTTCCAGCAGATTTGTTTCTATCTTAATATTTAGATTTTTGATCCATATCAAATGTAGTTTAGTGCATGGTAAATGATACGAACACCCATTTTAAAAATCCCTAAGTATTCCATGTGTGGATGAGACCCACAAAATCTGAGAGAACCTGGTTTTATTGTGGCTCTTTGACTTTTTTCACTAGAGTTCAGCTGTCTGGGCAAGAGACTGGTTTTCTTAAAGGTTTGAAGCAATGAACTGATCTTTACAGGGACTCCATTCTTGGTACAGGAGATTCAGCAATTTGTTAACGGGAGGAATTCGTTCTGTATAGCTCCTGGCCACGAGGTCCTGACTTGACATTTTTCTAATTTAAGGTGAGGTCTTACTGGTTTCTGCATCAACTAGTAACCAAACTCTCCAAGTTGCTCAAGTTGCAGCACACTCCAAAGTGCCCTTGAGACCAGTGCCTAAGAGTTGTTTCCATTCACCTTGCTGAACAAAAGCCAGAATGCTGTCCTTTTTGCAGAGATTTCTGGCAGTGCTTACATCAGTAGTTCATTTTGATAAAATGGTCCCTTTATTAACTGAATCCCCAAACAAAAACTGCCAACAAAAAGCCCCTTTCATGAAAAAAAAAAAAAAAAGCCGGGAGGAGGACAAAAAGAACAAGCCCCTGGAAACAAGTTCCCAATGTCCTCTAACTTGTGACAGTGACACAGAGTGGCTCCATCTGGTCTAGGCCAGCTGTGGCTCTCCGAGGACAAGGGCAGCAGGCATTCAGGATGGGGTTGCTGGGCTGGGGATATAGCTCAGTGGCGTAAGCGCCTGCCTGGCAAGCCCAAGGTCCTGAGTTCGATTCCTGGTACCAAAAAAAAGGGAGTGCTGGAGTAAGGATAAAAGAGCAGCAGGCCACAAAGCAGCACCTCTTGGGTATGGCTAAACCGGGCATGAGGGTCGTGCAGGCGGAACTGGGAATGAATTGCCTCACTTACAAATCTTAAAAACCCAACGTAGACATTCTTCAGTTTGTGTATGTGTGCGCGCTAGGGATGGAATCCAGGACCTCAGGCACACTAAAGGAACTCTCATCACCGAGCTACACCCCAATCCCCCTTGAGGTTTTGACTCTGGAAATACAATTTGTACTCTCAGATAAGTGTCACCTTTCTTGTGGAAGGTCATAGATTCTTTGCTATGAGTTGATTCTGGGAAGTTTATCTCCTAGTCACAGTTATTGTCCCCAAAATACATACACAGCACTGTGGGATCCCTGTGGTAGAAACTTCTCTAGCCCTGCCTGCTGTCATTAGCAGCTACCCTCCCTTTATTCCCAAGATTGATTCCCAGGCTCTGGAATGAGAGGCTGGATTTGAAGCGTACCCCTGCCTCATCTGCGTAACTCAGCAAGCTACATCATCTCTTGGGCCTCGTCACTAATGTTATGAAATGGTAGTGGCTACCCTGTTGGTTTGGGTTGTGGGTCTTTTTGTTTTTTTTTTTGTTTGTTTTTTTCTCCGGTACCGGGAACCGAACTCACGACCTTGCGCTTGCCAGGCAGGCGCTTTTGCCGCTGAGCTAAATCCCCAGCACCTGGGTCTTTTTGTTTTTTATGACAAGTGAGGTGATTCATTTAAGTTCTGTGCCTTGCACATAGTAAGTACTCAACACTTTTATTACTTTTGTTCCCCACTGTAACGGACTATTAGCCTTCCCTAATATGCATTCCTTCTTTCCTTGGTAGTGGAATTTTCAATGGACATCAGAAACAGAGAATAAAACATGTATAAAAGAAAACATTTCTGGGTCTTGTGGCTAGATGTGGCCAATGATTGAATTCTAGCTCAGTGGGAATGAAGCAGAATGTGCTCTTACTGGATTGGGCTCTTCATGGGAAGCTCCCCTCTCTTTTCCCCATTCTGCAGCTTGAACTGTGGCTGTGCAAATGGGTCCAGCTTAGACTGTGCAGACCAAAGGTTGTGTAAAGGAGACATAAATCGTTGTTTAAGGCACAGTTAATTAGGGGGCACTGATAATGCAAGATCTCGCTACTCAAAACAACTGTATGTAGGAACTTACTAGAAACTAAATCTCAGGTCCCTCCCCAGAGTGACAATATATTTTAGCAAGTTGACATTGCTGCAATTTTGTCATATTAAAGTTGGAAAAGTATTGTCCTAACCAACACATTTATCAGCAATGAATCCACTGGTCAGGAGCTGAGAAGAGGATGTGCTGGTGGCTGGTGTTTCTAGCCACCTCTTGTGGCTTATGCCAACTTCCACACCCCAGTTTGCTCCTACTTAAGAGGCTCTGGCTGTTCATATCTCCATAGCAACTGCAGGAAAGAGTGGTCGATGCCACTGCACTGATGGCTGAGGAGTTGGCCACAGAGTCATCCGGAAATGTGAGGTCTTGAAGGTCCTGTAACTGCCCCAATGGCACATGGACTGCTGCTAAGCCCACCATCCACTGACACCTCCAGGTGACACCCAGGTGGCTAGGCAACCCCATTCCACTGCTTCACCTTCGGGCTGTGCCTGGGTTAGCTGCGCAGCTAACCATGGCATAACCTGCCCGTGTTGAGGTTTTTCAGAATGCCTCTGGAAAACAGCCAAGTGGTACACAGTATGAAAACTGACTAGAGTAGTTACAGAAGAGACCTGCTCAAAGCAAACACGTGGATGTTAAGCCACGCAGTGTACACAGTGTAAAATATCTTTTCAATTTGCCATCAAAAAGCTATTGGTAGCCACATTATTCAGCACTTTGAAATGAGACACTGGATAGGAATCTCTTCAAGATGCATCTCTCCAAAGATTTAACCCAGATCTTGCCTGCAGCTTAGGCCTACTCACTCTGGCTTTTGTCGTAGTGGAAACATCTGGTCACCATTCTAATGATAACCCTTCATCTTTCTGACGATGGTGATTACATCACTGATCTCCTCCCTGGAATATTGTGAAGATTATGTCGGTACAGTGCCTGCCAATGGAGATAAACTGTGCATAATAACAGTTTGCTATTAATCTATCATCACACTAGGCAGGAAGTTCAGTTAAAGATGGCCTATTCATCTGAACTGACACATTCAAGCCCACACCTTCCACTTAGCAATTCTAAGCAACAACCATTCTTTGCAATTATATGCTATCAGATTTCCATTTCTAAAGGTAGAGGAAGGCATCAGGAAGTGACCAGAACAATATAATAGTGCAGTGCTTGACTCTGCAAGATGGGCACTTGAGTCATCACTGCAGACCAGAGAGATGTGGGTTGTCCCCACTTCACAGGGGAAGAAACAGGCCGTGTGTCCACAGTCAGCCTTCTAGCAAGAGAGAGGGACACTGGTAAGTCAGACAGTTTTTGCTGTCCCACCAGACTACACAGCAGATGACTGGTGTTTTGTCAGCAATTCCAAAAGATATTTTGAAATCAGTGTTGACATCTGGTTACATAAATATGCCCCAGGCCAGGATTTTCCTTCATTCTTTAGCATTAGAGAGAAGTTTTTGATCTGTCTCAGCATCTGTCCTTAGCGTTACAACTTGTTTCCTCTGTTAGGCTGTTGACAGTCGTGAAAGGGCAGTTCACCCAAGGAAATGTAATTATTTTCCCTCGCTAAATGTTAAAGGCATGAGCATCTTTCCTCATGGTCACTCAGAAATGGGAAAGCTCTGTCTCAGCTATTTGGTGCAGAGTCAGCGTGGTGGAGAGGAGTGACATTCAACAGATCCAGAAAGGTGGGTGCAGGAAAACCCTAACATTTGCTGGGCCCTCCAGGCAGGTGTGACTTTTCTTTCCAGCCTGGCATTTCAAACACAGATTCTCAGGCTGTTATCCCCCCAGGCAGCACTGGGCGCCTGCACCGTCCTTACCTTGATTTTCACCGGGCCTGGGTTTGCCATTGCTACCTCTTTTCCTGTGGCTGGCCCAGTCACTGTACTCACCATCTGGGGTAGGACAAGAAATCAGGTATTTGTGGTCTGTGCGAAGGAAGCCAATGGTTAGAGCAGACAGAAAAGGAAGAATGTTGAGAAAACTAACTCTCACTCCTGCTGGGCCAAAGTACCTCTCTAGGTTTGCATCTCAAAGCGTTTGTCGGTTTGTTTGTTTGGCTTTTCCTTTCACTGTACTCACTGTGATTTGTTCTACTACCTATGAGCTCAGTGTGAGGAAGTAAATTTAACTAGACCATGCATTGTCATTTGAGACAATTTTGTGTCTTCAGTCCCCGGGTCAAAGAGAGTAAATCTTTTTACAAAACCATGAAACTCAGGGCCTGGGGATTTAGCTCAGTGGCACAGCGCCTGCCTGGCAAGCGTGAGGTTGTGAGTTCGATTCCTGGTACCAGAAAATAAACAAAAAAAAAGAGATCATAAAACTCACATATAGTCAATATGAACAAGAGAATCTCCTCATTTACCAGGACTAAAATTAGAGTCAGTGGTGACCAAGAAAGGCAGCTGAGGGAGGAATAAAAAGGAACGTAGAGGAAGCCAGGAGAGGGGTGGGAATGTTTTAAAATATTATAAACAGTTATTCTATTATTTACAGAATAAAATTAGCCCAATGACACATACTAAGTGTGGCCTCAGTTCTTCCACCCAGCCAGAGCTAAAGATAAAGCAAATAACATGTGTGTCCAATTGCAGTACACTGGAAAGTCTTGCAGTTGTTTTGGAGAACATTACTAGAGGTACTAAATTAACCCTCCTCATACTGAATTCTTTTGCTACAGTCCTCCTGCTTGTATGAAGTTCAATTAATTTTCGTGGCCTAGGTCTTCACTTCCTGTGAATACACAGAGCTTTCTGCCAGTAGTCCTAGCCACCTGCTCTTTGTCATTGGAATTGAGAAGGGGCAGAGTTCGGTGCTCAGGGTTTAAGCTACTGGAACCTCCTCCTGGAAGCCAAGACACTCAACATCTGTGTGCTTTAACTTCCCTGGCAGCATAGCTGTATGGGTTAACACTTGAGGGAGCCCCTTAGGACCACGCCTGCAGAGTGAGTGCTTAATACACTTAAATGGTTTTCACTAATCATGTTTCTGAAACATTTGCAATATATGTTAAAAACAAAACAAAAAAAACCCCAACAACTAGAAAACAAGGCTATTGAAGCGTAAGATTGTAGTGGAGTTAAGGAAATGCACATTGCCCCAAGAATCTTACCGTACCTTCTCTCCTTCGAGAAGACAGCAAGGACAAGTGATTAGTGACTTAATGTCTCACAAACTCTCCATGCATTTACTAAGTTGTTTATTTTGTTTAGCAAGTCAGGGTAATCAGACATTTTAATGCTAAGAACCTCTCTTTGGTTGGTTATGACTGTTTCTAAGTAGTTCTCTAAACTTGGGTCGGACCCAATGGATGATCCATCTGGCAAAAGGCCCAAAGACAGATTTCTAAAGAACAGCAAGGAACTCTAACTTGGGCTGAGTTATTGAATGCACAACAAAGCATGTTTGCCTGCTTAGCTATAGAGGAGTAAAGAATTTGTTGCTTGGCTTTCCAGTATTTTGTTTCTTCTTTTCCCCTTGGGACAGGATCTCACTGTGCAGTTCACGCTGGCCTTAAACTCACTGTGTAGCCCAGGCTGGCCTTGAACTCAAGGCAGCCACCACACTTGGCTAATATTTTGTGTTTCTTTTTAGCTAACTTGAGACTTATAATGAAACTAGTTCTGGGGACCAAAAGTATTCAGGTAATCTATTCAAGAGGATGAGAGCAATGTAGTTCAGTGGTGGAATGCTCGCCTAGCATGTAAAAGTCCTGAGTTTGATCCCCACTACCACCGCTCCCCAAAGATTGAAGAAGTCATCTCTATGATCACAAAGTTGGTGATTGACTTCCTTTGTTTTTTTGTTTTTTTTTTTTTGGTTTTTCTCCGGTACCGGGAACCAAACTCATGACCTTGCGCTTGCCAGGCAGGCGCTTTTGCCGCTGAGCTAAATCCCCAGCCCCCGATTTACTTCCTTTGAACAGTTCCTTTCAACCTGTGTGTCCTATTGGAAAATACTAGATCCAACAACTCCAAGTTCGCAGAACAAATGATGACAAGAATGATCCTTTGCAGAAGTTTTCCTTCTATTCAGGGTGAGCTCCTCTGTAACTCAGGAAAAAAAAAGACTGTGTACTGTTTAGGAAATGCATCCACTGGGTATAGCGAAGGTTCTTGTACTTTAGATGGGTTTGCATTGCTCATCTTTCTTCATCTACTTGCCAACCAGACAAGGGGAAGACAGTAAACAGCATTTCTACAAGATAACACAGCTCCTACCACCTTTCCACTGCCTTTTCAGCTCTGCAAATCCCAATCTGCACGTTGACAGAAACGATAGTGTGTAAAGGGTTATCTGACAAAATAGGTGATCTCAACCTTAATTGAAGTTTCAGCTCAATTTGCTGCATTCTAAAAAGTGAACAGACTATGAAATACGCAGGTCTTATAAAAAGCTGATTTTGCTGCTTGTTTCTACAAAGTAGCAGCCCCTCACTTCCTCTTTAGAATTCAGTTTTACCAACAAAGAAACAGCTTAATAATGGGGAGAGTGGTAGGCAGAATAATTTAATGACAGTGGTCAGGTCACTTCAGCCTTTCCTTCAAGAAATAGTCATTGAAGCTGAGCATGGTGGCCCGTGCCCATGATTCGAGCACTCAGCAGGCTGAGGCTGGAGGTCACCGCAAGTTCGAGGCCAGCCTGGACTACAGAGTGAGACCCTGTCTTAGAAAAAAAGTCATTGGGGCTGGGGATTTAGCTCAGCGGCAAAAGCGCCTGCCTGGCAAGCGCAAGGTCGTGAGTTCGGTTCCCGGTACCGGAGAAAAACCAAAAAAAAAAAAAAAAAAAAAACAAAAAAAAAAAAAAAAAAAAAAAGAAAAAAAGTCATTGAGCTTCTGTCCCCAACTAAGCCGAGCAATATGCTGAGTGCTGCAGTAAATCAGAGGCATTTGATTCCCAGCAAGGAAGCATTTGATCCATGCTTTGTCTCCAGTTCTGGCCCACTCTCTGCTCGGCGTTCCTAAATCTTGCCAGACACCACCCCACAGAGGGGGAATAAAGGGTGGAGCCCAATGCAGAGAACAGGACACTAGCAGTGTTCTCACAGACTCTGGGGGACCACAGGAGCATGGGGCTGGTACTCCTAATCAGCTTCAATCTGTCCCCCTGGCCTTTTATTTCTCTCATTGTCTCCCTGCTTTTCTCTGCACCCCGGAAGTTGGAATTAAGGGTCACAGATTGTACTTGTTTGCTTATTCTTCCATAGCCTTCTATGTGTTCTGATGCCTTTTTTCCTGATTACAAGTCACATGTGTTTATCATTACACAAAAGCCAAATGTCACGGAAATGTCTGTCCTTTGAAAACATGTCAGTCCACCCAGCAGATCTGTGTGCCAACGTTCCTTTTCACTCAGAGTCACGGGCAAAGTCTTTACTTAAGTGGCCGCTGATGTGCACACGTCCGACTTCTCTGAGCCGTTCCTCCCTCCTCTACTCCCGCCTGCACATCCTGGTCTTCGCACCAGCCCACGCTTCTGCCTGGCGTGCTCTCCCTGCTACGGTTTCTGGTTTCTGTGTTAGTCGGCCTCAGCCCCAGCTGTGATGAAATGCCAAGGGGTGGGCAGCTTCAACTCAGAAGTCTATGTCCTCACTGTTCTGGCAGCTGGAAGTTCAAGATCAAGGTTCTGGCCGTCAGTGTCTAGCGAGGCTCCCGTCCTCACTGCAGTCCGCCACCTCCTTGCCTTGTCCCACATGTCCTTCTTCAGTGTGTGCTTTGAGAGAAGGGTGCAGAGGTGCTCTAGGCTCTCTTCTTATAAAGACAGCGTTTATATCAAGCCCCATTCTTAACACCTCATTTAACCTTGATTACTTCCTCCTCTTAATTTGAGGCTTCATCTCCAAATACAGCTACACTGAGTTAGAGCTTCCACATAGGAATTTGAGGAGAAACACAATTATTAAATCTGGAACAATTTCCTTCAACTGTTATTTAAGTGTCCCTTCTCAGCCAGGTGTGATAACCTCTATCTGTAAGCCTAGCCTTCTGTGAGGTTTGAGCCCAGCCTGGACAGCTTAGTGAGATCCTGTCCCAGAATACAAAAAGAGTGAGAGCTGGGGGTGATGGCATATGCGTGTAATACCAGTACAGGCATATGGGAGGGAGGCTGAGGCAGGAGGATTGTTGCAAGTTTGAGACCAGCCTGGGATATAAAGGGAGCTCAAGGCCAGTCTGAACTTCATAGTGAGACCCTATCTCAAAAAGATTAAAAAAAATAAAGGTGGGGATGTAGCTTCCGTGCAAGGTGCTGAGTTCAGTCCATGAAAGAAAAAATCACCTTCTCAGATAGGAGTCTTTGGCTTTTTCTTAAAACCAACATTATTTCTCACAGTTCTGTGATCCAGCTGGGTTCATGGCCATGTGCTAGGCACTGTGGTAAATCAGTAGAGCTGACACTAGAGTGTGTAAGAATGTGTCACTGTCTCTCCTGGGGCCTCAATGCCGCGGTCAGCAGTCGCTCTCTTTCCAGGTACCTCAGACTGCAGTCTAGTCCTGGCTCCCTCACACAGGTCACGAATGTTTCCAAAGTGAAAAGTGGAAGCTTCAAGGGCTCCTGCTGCAGGGGGTTGTGAACATAGGAGTGTGATTTATTGGGGGCCATAATTATAGCAATCTGACACACCATCCTATTATAAACTGCAACCCCGCTCTCATTTTCTACATATAGTTCTTATCCTTGGCTCGCAAACTAAACTGTACATAAGTGCAGCTAATCTGTTTTTGTTCATTGATTTTTCTTTGTCATCTATAACAGAACCTGGCTTATGGGTGGTGCTTAGCTCTGCTAAATAGCTGAACACATTACTTTGAAAATGTTTTCCAATGGGTCGTGGTGGCGTACTCCTGTAATCCCAGTACTCGGGAAGGAGGCTGAGGCAGGAGGACCATTGCGAGTTTGAGACCAGCCTGGGCTACAAAGTGAGCTCAAGTCCAGCCTGAACTGCATAGCTAGGCCCTGTCTCAGAAAAAAGAAAAGAAAAAAGAAAAGAAAAGAAAAGAAAGGAAAGGAAAGGAAAGGAAAGAAAAGAAAAGAAAATGTTCTCCGCCATGCTTCATCTTTAGTTACATTGTAACACTGGGCATGCTTTTACTGTTAAAAAGTTCTTTCCCGTAAAAAACAGATTTCATTTTATTTTCACAACAACTCCTTATGCAAGCAGGCAAATATTGCTGCCCTAATTTACAGGTGAGGAGATGAACAAGGAGATGACCAATCCAAGGTCACACTGCCGACAAAAAGGAGGTGTCCAGTCTGGCATAGTGGCTAATGCCTGTAATCTCAGCACTCTAGGAGGCTGAGACAGGAGGATCCCAAGACCCCAGCCAACCTGGGCAACTGAGCAATTTAGTGAGATTCTCTTTTGAATTTGCTTTAAAAAGGGCTGGGTGTGAAACTCAGTGCAAAGGCTCTGGGTTCAATCCAAAAGGAGCTTTTGACTTTACTACCCAGGGTTTCTAGCAGGCAGCCCGCCCCGCACCCCCCAAAGGTCTCCCTAACCACTTCTGTGTCCCTTAAGATGTGTAAGTAGTTCCACTTAGCCACCTGGTTTCGCCCTGGGGGCAAGAGGAAATGAAAGCATTTATTCTCTGCTGTTTCCCCAGGGAGGCCCAAACCTGAAGGCCTTTAATGATCCAAAACCATCAGGACACTCATAGGTAAAGGTGTCAGGTCTTTTCTTTATGGACCCTGCCCCTGAGGCACTGTACTGTTGGTGTAAAGTTAAACTTTGAAACCGCAGGTCTAACCTGGCTCCTGGTCTGCAGCCAGGGAGAACAATCTCCACTCAGGCTTGGTGCTGCTGTTCCAGGCCTGGAACGTTTAGTTAATGATTCAGTCTTAATGTTAAAGGGAAATGATGCCTGACTGGAGAAAGTGCTGAACTGGGTACATCTGAAAGGTGCTTTGATGATTTGGGGGTGGAGAAGAAGTTTAGAGCTCTTTAAGAAAAGCTCTTTCAAGGCTGAGTTGGTGGCATCTACTGTAATCCCAGCACTCTGGGAGGCTGAGGCAGGAGGACAGCGAAGTTAAGCCCAGCCTGGGCAATTCAGTGAGTTAGAGAGGCCTTGTGTCAAAATTTAAACACATTTTTAAAAGGCTGGGGATGTAGCTCTGCAAGAAGATCCCAAGGGTTCAATCCACAGAATAAAAACAAAAACAAAAAACCCTTTGAGACAGCTTACTGACTAGCTACAAGCAAGTTAAAGGAGCCCTTTTTCAAAATACGAAGTTGTATTCTTTCGCTTGAATTGTGAAAGTGTTTTTTTTTAAATTTCCCACTTGATGTCATTATCAGTCTAAGTAAAGAAAAATTAAAAATTTAAGAATTATCATACATTTTATCCATGTCTATATTGCATTGGGTCCATTTTAAAGGTAAATATAAAAGCACAGACTTGTAAGGAAAGTTAGTAAAACTACACCTTTTTTTATTTGCTAGCTCACACATACATATGGATTCTGTTCCTACCAGAACAATGGAAATGCTCTACAAATCTAATTCAACTGCTTGTACTTGACCAGTTTAATAGATGCACATTCTACCGACACCTTCCCTCTGGCTAGCTGATGAGTGAGGAAAGTAAGATGTCACGTGATAAATTGTCTTTTCTTGTCCTCCCTCCTTTAATCCCCCCCTCCTCTTTCTTGGCGGTACTGGGGATTGAACACCAAGCCCTGCATATGCTAGGCAAGTGCTCTACCACTGAGCTACATTTTCAACCCTCACCCTTAAAAAAAATGGTATTGGGGATTGAGCCCAGGACCTTTGGACTGGACTCCATCCTTTTTTGAGATAGGGTCTCACTGAGTTGCCCTGGCTGGCCTCAAACTTGACATCCTACTGTCTCAGCCTCCCTGATAGCTATGATTGCAGGTTTGTACACTATATTGTGGTTTTCTTAATTGGATGTTATTAACATATTCTTCTTTCTTAGGTGATATATTTCATGGACTACAGCAGGAAATGTAAAACTCCAATCTTCAGTCCTGTGCAGGCTCTTGAAGGTAAGAAGCTAGCATGATTCAGTCCATGTTTGGGAGCCTCCTGGGGTCTTATTTTACTTGCCTCTGCAGTGCTGTATTTGCAGTGCCGTTCACGGTATTTCATGTTCAGAGGCTAGCTTCTTTCTTTCCTTTCTCCTACAGCATGATGAGGATTCAGCAAGTGATTTGTGCTAAGACAACTACTAATATGCCTAACAATGTTTCTAGCTGATAATTTTGTTAGAAAAAGCCAGGTTAAACAGAAATCATAAACTTGTTTTATTCTCCCCTCTCTTTGATCATTAAGATTAAATATATAATAGAGTATTCACTTAGCATCAAGTATTTACTGATAAGAGAGTTTACGTGGTAAAAAGTAGTGGAGAACAGAAATATGGTCCCTATGTTCAAAGAGCTTACATTGTAAAGGAGAAAAAAAGCAGTAACCGTGTGAATTAGTAAATAAGATGTTTTTGTCTAAAGTTAATTTCCAAGAGAATAATCAAATAAGTGGTGTAAAAGGAAATGGTTTGGGAAGCTAATTTAGTTTGGGGTCAGCTAAGTCTTTCTAAGGAGGTAGCAATTGCGTTGAGACTTAATGTTTGCATACCAGTCACCCATGGGTCACATTAACATGTAGATTATAATTCAGTAGGTGAAGGTTCTGGCCTGAGATTCTGCATTTCTAATAAGGATCCAGATGATGCTTGTTGTTTTGTCCATGGGCCACATGTTGGGCAGAAAGGGTAATGAAAATAATCTAGAGAAAAGAGTTCCAGGAGGAAGAAACAGCAGTTAGTCAACTTTCTATGATTGCAACAAAATACCTGAGATAATCAACTTAGAAAGAAGAAAGATTGATCTTGGCTTACAGTTTTGGAGTCTTCAGTTCATGGTCAGTCAGTCCCATTGGGCCTGAAATTAGATGGTACTTCATGGCAGGAAGAAGGTGCACAAGCAAGATGCTTGTATCTAGCATCTAGGAAGTGAAAGAAGAAAAAGAAAGAGCTAGGGTCCCTGTACACCCTTAAAGGGCACACCCCAATGATGTCCCCAGTAGCTGTCACTTCTAAACTTTCCTCTGCTTGGCACTAGCATCAAGGCTGGAGACCAAGCATTCAACACACGGGCCTTTGGAACACACTTACCTAAGCCACAACGCGTAGCTGCTGAGTTGAGGACAAGGTTGATTTTGGATTAAAGGAACATCGTGTTTTGCTGTAACTAGGAGTAGTTGGTGAGAATAAAGTGTGTAAGATCAAAGAAATAGACCAGATCACCTGGAGCCTTATGGACTATGGCAGGAAGTTTGCATTTTATTTTAGTGTGATGGGAGATACTGGAAGATTTCAAGAGTGAGGAGTAAAATGAACAAATTCAGCTCTCAAAGATGAATCTGGAAGGTATAAGAAGGATGGAGTTTAGGGAGCCAGAGTGGACAGAGAATGGATTTTAGTAGAATAGAGCAGTAGTTCTTGTGCAAGATGCTAAAGGCCTGGATCTAGACCGCAGCAATGGAGATGGAAAGAAATGGACACTTGGATTCTGACTTAGTGGTGAAGTCAACAGGACACATAGATGGTGAGGAAAAGGAATCAAAGCCACCAACTAGATTCATGTTTTGATCAAAAAGTAGCAGGTGACATCATTTCTTGAGGTGTAAAATCAAAACCAAACCCAGCCAATTGGTATTTTCATTCAATGACAGTGGGCAAATCATTCAGAGTGGCTTACTTCTGAAGCACTTGTTTGTTGTGCTGATGCAAATTTCGTATAGAATCTTATATTAAATTGAAGGTAGAAGGACAAATGCACCTGAAAATTTATAATATGTTTGGTAATTTGCCTATGCCTGGAAGTTTCCAATGGAGGTTGATGATTTTTTAAAACAAAGATGAGTGGAAAATTAGGGTATTTCTGAAGACCCACTAGTAACATAGCCGAGTTCCTCCCTCAGAAACTGTTTCCTTTTAGATTCCCATAAGTGATTTCTCTCATATGAAGCAGTTTAAGAAAAAGTTACATTTTTCTCCAGCTATGCCTCGGATACATTTTTTCGCGCTATTTTTCACTCATAATTCCAGTTGAAATATGCTTGAGATTGAATTATTTTTTAAATCCTTTTTTTTTCTTTTGAATGTTACTTTTGCTTGAACAGATTTCTTTGTCACTGTCAAGTGAAGTCACTTCAAAGGAAAGAACAGAAGGAATTAGAAATGTTTTCCCTAAACTTCTGAACCCCAGTGGCCTATCTCATGAGAATCCTCAGTAGGATATAGAGTGTGGGGGATAAGTCAGTTTGGTATAATATTTTCTTCCTTTGCTGTTAATTTGACATGATAAAGGAAATAATACTTTTTGTGTCAGCAGTTGTTCTGGCTTGTTATTTCTCAAAGGCAAGTCGTAAAAACCATGAGAATTTTGCATCTTCATCACTCAATACTACACACAGCAGATATCTAGTAAGCAGTCACTGAACTACACTGAACTCTAAGAATTTGCTGGAAATCTTAGATTGGTTCCTATCATCTTTTGGAGCATGAGCTAGAAGAGGTCTCTAGGCAAAAAGACATGTGGCCATTAGGAATTTACTCTTTCTGGGGCTGGGGATTTAGCTCAGCGGTACAGCGCCTGCCTGGCAAGCGCAAGGTCGTGAGCTTGATTCCTGGTACCGAAAGAAAAACAACAACAAAAAAGGAATTTACACTTTCCTTTGAAATTAAAGACATCATTTTTTAAAGGACACTTTATAGATCAAGGCCCCAAATTTGTAAACATAGTGTTTACAATTAACTTGTTAAATTTGTTTTGTTTTGTTTCTTGTTTTTGTTTTTGTTTGTTTTTTGGGGGGGTTGTTTCCGGTACCGGGAACTGAACTCAGGACCTTGCGCTTGCCAGGCAGGTGCTGTGCCACTGAGCTAAATCCCCAGCCCCTTGTTTTGTTTTTTGGAAACAGGGTCTCACTATATAACATAGGCAGGCCTTGAATTTGCAGCAATCTCCCTGTCTCAGCCTCCAGGGTGCTGGAATTGCAGGCATGCACCAGCATACTGGGGCTATCTTGTTAATTCCATGTGTAACCTTGTGAATTTCTAATGTTGCTCTGGCTGGATAAGCTTTCCATCTGGGAAGAGATGGTAGGAAGTAAACATTCTCAACTAATGAGGGAGCTTCGCCATGAAATAGACCCAGGAATAAAACAAAAACGCCTTTATCACAATAATGTCAGAATTTTAATAATAAGATTAGATGAAGAATACATTAATAACCTCACAATTACTTTGCTCCTTTGCTACTGGTCCACATTGTTTTGGAAGAAGAGTGATGGTAGCCCTGGGGAGACATTTATTCTTAGGTAATTCAGAAGAAAACTTGGCCTAGTCATGAGCCTGCACAGCCCCAGAGTGAGGAGAATTTAGAGGGATTCCACTCCAGGACCAGCCTACAGGCTTCCCGCCTCAGAGTACCTGAGGCTGGGCAGAGGAAACTTTCCTTCAACATCCAGCAGAAGCCTAAGTCAGTAATACAATCTTCCTTCCTTTAACACTAAGAGAAGCCCACAACCCAGACCACTTTCTCTTGCAGGGGTTGGTGCAGCATGGAGCAGATTGCTGTGGCAGAGGTTTGGGGACACCAGTGAGTGGCCTGTGAGGGAGGACCTAAGGGGAGGCAGCAGAGGCCTGCAGAGGAAGACGGAGAGCAAGGAAGCAGCTGTCGGCGTTCCCTCCTGGAGGTCTAAGCTCCGAGCCTCGGTCCTGTCCACTCTAGCTCCTCCTTTCCCCCTGCGACAATAAGGAACACAGTACTCAGAGCGGCTGATAACTGCTGATCCTCTTCTTGCGACTGATATTGTAATGCTTACCTAAATTTTCTGGGGAAAAAATTCGGTTCCTCTTTTATCAGTGTTCGGGGAGTATTTGAACTTGCAGAAATGGGTGCGGGTGTGTTCAGAAAACTAATATCTGATCACTTGGGAGGGAGATGGATGGGAGAGGGGCACAGGCCAGATTCTCCTCCATAGCTAAGATGAAGAGGAGCTTCCAGGCGTTGGGCTCACTCCGTATCCTGGAGTGTGGGTCTCTGATACGCTGATGCTTTGAGCTGAGCGATGGGAAGGAGGAGAAGCACGGCGTTTCTGACCTTCTCCATCCCCGTGTGCAGCCCTCTGTCTCCCTCCAAGCAAGTCATAGAAGCCGGAACTTCGCTTCCCCATGGTGAGTCACAGAAACTAGAACTCCTCTCCCTCAAAGGGAGCCATGAGCCCCGAAATGTTCCCCTCTGCTCTCTCTTCTCTCCCGAAGACCCTCAGGTGAGAGGCGGCAGGGCCTGGACCCAGAGGAAGGGGCACTATGCAGACAGGCGGTGAAGAGTCCGCGCAGACAGGCCTGCTCCTATCCCTTTAAGTTGTCACCATTGGGCTATACCCTTTTTACACAATGACACTGCTACATAGCCATCCATTCTTCATCTAATGTAAGCATACAAATATCATTTTCCTAGGTCTCCATTTCTTCAATCTCTCACGTCACGTAAAACTTTATTAAATAAACTCATAATAATTTTCTCTTGCTAACCTGTCTTTGCTATAGATGTGTTGGTCATGACCCTTACGTTGAGTATTACAGCTTTCCACCCCTGCACAGGCCAGCAGGTGCCCCCTTATGGTGGGAAACAAGGTCCCTACTTTGCCCTAATCTCACCTGAAGCACTAGCAAGGCCCATCCACATAATGGGACAGGAAGGGCTTCTGGCACACCTGGGTTATGTGAAATACACTTGTTTGTATTACAAGGTCTTTCTCGTAAGGATTTGTAAGCAGTGTGGGAAAAGTGTGGCACTGAATATTTCTTCTACAAGCGCTAATTAAATGCCTTAGTGCCAATTAAAAGCACTAAAAAATGTTTGTTTTTGGTGTTTTAGCACTGGGGATTGACTCCGGGTCTTCTCACTGAGCCACATCCCTAGTACTTTTTATTTTTTATTTTGAGACAAGAGTTGCTAACTCACCAAGTTGTCCAGGCTGGTTTCAGACTTGTAATCTCCTACTTCATCCTCTTAAAGAGCTGAGATTACAGGCGTGTGCCACCACACCCAGCTCTAATTAAATGCCTTTAAGATATTAGCTTCTCTGCTAGGTTCTGGGGGAATTAATTCTTTTTGGCCTCTGGCGTTTGGATCTTCTAGTCTCCTGGGAAAGACAATGATGAAGAGATAATCAATTCATTAAGAGGGGCAAAAAGACAGAAATGTGACCAGTTGTGCCCTCTACGATATGATAAGGATCTGAACTGGTATAGTGGCAGGAAGGATGGAACAGGAGAGGGAGGCGGAGAGCCATTTCTAAAATAGATTCAAATGGATTTGACAGGTAGTTGGATAAAGTCCGATGGAAGTGGAATGGGGTTGGTTTTGGGCTCCTGCTGGGAAATTCTAATCTCATTTATTTAAAGAAAAAAGTTCCCTTCAAAACAATATACTCAAAGCCCAAGGAGGAGCTGAGAAGCTGCTCTGCCTTGGTTTTGTCGTCTACTGCCCCACAAGATTGCTTGATTGAATTGACATTTGAACTATTTTAAACCTGGGAGCTTTATTGCAAGTTCCAAGGCAAGCCCCAGAGTGAAATCCACTTCCCAGGAGTGCCAGGCCACCCCTGGACGCCAAGCCTAGACTGTCTCAACCAAAGGACAGCTCGGCACAGTTAGGGGGAAGTGAGGGCCAAAGAGAGGCTCTAACTATGCCTAATATTTCATTATTAGAATGCTATATAACTCAACAATGGAACATAATTTAAAGAATATTTTTTCTCTTCAAATTCTGTGGCTTGAATTTTTCCAGGTAACATATAAGAATTTCTTGCAAAAATTTAAAAAATTGCACACTTGAGGATAAATGGGATAATTATTAAGGCCCATGTGTCATGAAGGAGGGTGTTGTTTTGCCTTTTTGGACAAGCCCTTGTGTGTGTTGGAGTCTGTCGATTCTGGCAGTCCTAGGAAGTGGGGGCGGGGGACTCACCTCAGGGCTGGGCAGGGAACAAAGAACACCAACAGCAGATGCACCATTTTCCTCTGGCGAAAATGAAGCAAATATCAAGATGAGGCAAGCAAGAGCAGCGCTGTGAACATGGGTCCTGAGTCAGGTCAGCTGGGCCACCCTCCACCGGCCCCAAGATCCTGGACTGTGCATCTGGGCTGTGTGAATTCTTAAGAAGAGCCTGGCACTTAGTACACACTCAGTAAATATTAGCTTCTACTGTCCTAAGTAATTTGGAGGCAGAAAAGGAAAATCAGAGCTATTTTTCCAACCCTGACCAAGAAGCTAAGGGAAAAAAGCTTTTGAAACAGCCCCAGAGACTGGGGATGTAGCTCTGTGGAAGAGACTGTACGTAGCAGTGACAGGCCCTGGGTTCAGTCCTCAGCTCCACAAAAATAAGCAAAAACCCCCAAATCAAACCTGAACAAAAACAGCCTTAGAGTATGACTCCAAAAGCACAAGCAACAAAAGAAAAAAAAACATAAATTGGGGCTGGAGCTGGGCGTGGTGGTGCACAACTGTAATCCCACTACTTGGGAGGCTGAGGCAGGAGGATTGCTTGGAGTTAAAGGCCAGCTTGGCCTACATAGTGAGTTCAAGATCAGCCTGTCTCCATAGCAAGACCCTGTCTCAAAAACAAACAAACAACAACAACAACTGAGGCTGGGAATGTAGCTCAGTTATAGAGTGCTTGCTTATTAGCAGGTATGAGAGCTTTGGTTTTGATTCCTCAGCATTGCAGAAAAAAAAGGATAAATTGGACATCACCAAAGTGAAAAGCTTGGTGCTTCAAAGAACATCATCAAGAAAATGAAAAGACAGTCAGGTGTGATTGTGCACACTTGTGATCCCTGCTACCTGGGAGACCGAGGCAAGAGGATCACAAGTTCAAAGTCAACCTGGACTATTTAGATCCTGTCTCAAAAATTTAAAAAAAAAAAAAAATGCTGGGGATATAGTTCATTATAGAGGACTTGCCTAGCAGGCACAAGACCCTGGTTCTAATCATCAGTACTGCCAGGAAAAAAAAAAAAAAAAGGAAAAAGAAAGTGAAAAGATAGCCCATAGAAAATTTTGCAAATCATATATATCCAATAAGAGGCTTGTATCTAAAATATATAAAGAACTCTTTTTTTTTTTTTTTTTTTTTTGGTTTTTCTCCGGTACCGGGAACCGAACTCATGACCTTGCCCTTGCCAGGCAGGCGCTTTTGCCGCTGAGCTAAATCCCCAGCCCCTATAAAGAACTCTTATAATTCAATAATAAAAGAGGCTATCCAGGAGCCCCCAGCTATCAAGCATGTCATTAGCAACGCAAAAGACACTTTCATTTGTTTGGTTGTTTGCTTTGAGACAGTGTCTCACTATGTAGCTCAGGCTGGCCTCAAACTTGCAGCCATCCTCATGCCCCTCCCTCCCAAGTACAGGAATTACAGCCACGCACCATCATGCCTGGTCATACAAAAGACACATTTATCAGTCCAGACGTTTGAAGGGTTTCAGGAGGTGAGTGCCAGAAACCAGTAGCAAAAGCCAGATAGTATACGTATTTCTTATTATATCATGATATCACAGGACATTGCCTGGTCTCCAGCATCTGGACCTCCTCGAGCAAAACAATACACTTCAGAAGATATGGGCACATTCCTAGAATCCCTTTCAGCCGTTAATAATTAGTTTGGCCCATTATCGCATTGCATGAACTGTCCCTGCAGGTGACGGCACTCAGATCTGCAGGCCCCCGTTCAATCTCTAAAAGCCTCTGCAAACAGGAATGTCCATTCTTTCAGGTATTCGGTATAACTGAGCTGAGAGACAATGTTATCTCTTTCTCTGAGCCCCTTTCAAAGTGTTCATGTAATACAGAATTTCTCTTATTACTTAACCCATGTATTCACAGTCTCTCAGCTACTATTCCTTTTTCTATTTATACCCAAACATTTCCATCTTTGGAAGGGACATTAGGTTTGCCCATATGCTGGTCTAGATGGTAGGCAGCAACACGTGGTAGACCAGCAAGTGCCTCTCTTTCAGACCACTCCCTTCAGCTAAGATAAGGTGCAGGACAGGAAGTAGAGCTATTAGACTAAGTGTTGTGAGATGGGGCGAAGACCCAGCCTGCCCCACCCGACCCTTAGGTTTGTATCTGGAATGTGCCCCAGTGGGTCATTGTGGTCCCCAGCTGATGGTGCCAACTGGTGGTGTTAGGAGGTGAGGTCTGGTTGGAAGACGTATTTTGCTGGGGGCATATATATATATATATATATATATATATATATATATATATATATATATATATTAGCTCAGGCTGGCCTTGAACTCACTATTTGGGCAGGCTGGCCTCAAATTCACAGCAATCCTCCTGCCTCAGCCTCCCAAGTGTCGAGATTACAGGTGTGTGTCACCACACCCAGTTTATCGGAAGGGTATAAATTGTCCCCAGCCCCTCAGCTCCTTTGCTCTGTCTGCCTCCTGGCTGTCCTGAAGCAAGTAGCATTCCTCTACCATGCTGTACTGGCACAGTTTTCTAGCTCACCACAGGCCCAGAGACGCCAGAGTCACGTGACCATGGACTGAAACTTCTGAAACTTTGAGCCAAAATACATTTTTTTTCTCAAGTTGATTTTCTTGGGTGTTTCTTGTTACGCAATGGGAAGCTGAATAACACGATTTGAAAACATAATTACAGTTTCTCTCTTAGGACTCATCACTGCTCGCAGCACTTAAGAGTTGCAGCCTGGATCCTGTGATCACAGCATCAGGAAGGTGCAGGTTGAGGGATATGGAGAAGAAAGGTGGAGAAGTACTGTTGTTGTACCAGCGTATTTCTCCCTTGGCAGAAATTATCTGGCTGTGACCAGTATCCTTGCCTACCGCTGTCTCCTTCCCAGATCCTCTAGGGAAAAAAGAAAACCTCCAGTAGGAACACTGCATGAGCCCGCTCATGTGGGCTGGCAAGACAGCGCCCCCAGGGCTTTAACTTCCATCCTCTGTTTCAGAAAGCTGATGTTTAAACTGCCTGTTCATTCTAATTTTCTGTCCAAGTATTTCTCTGAGGCGGTATCTCTCTACCCACTGGACAGGGTGGGCTATCCACTGTGTTCTCTGGTCTGAGGAAGTGTGACATGGCCACCCAAGCCAGTGCAATAGCTTCTGTTTTGGTTTTCCTGTTTCCCTCCAAGAGCTCACATCGTCTAGGGAATAACTGAAGCCCAGTCCAGTCTCTGCCCTTTGGGAGCTCCCAAGGCTACCACCATCAGTCGCACTGGCCAGCTATGTGCAGGGCCTAAAAGAGGAAAATCTGACACACAGCCATCAGCCGTCTGCTTCTTTTGCTGGCTAACTAGACAGCTTTTACTGTTATTCATGCCTCAGAGGGTACAGGAAGAGCACGCTCTATTCAGTTCATCTCTGCTCTGCTGCAGCTCCCCACATCTGCTCACTTCACAGGGACGAGCGGCCACATTAAACATGTGAGGCTCTGATTCCCCCAAAGCTGGTATGGATTTCTTCTGATGGGATTTAGCACATCCTACTTTAATGCTCCCCTCAAATATCAAATGTAATAGGCTAGATTCCCACAGTCCCCCTGCCCGAATATCCAACCCTAGATACTGGTCATCTCATTAGTGTATAAGAGACACTCTTATTGCTGCAGAGATTCCAGGAATTGGAGGCAGAGACAAAAATATATATTTCTAATTCTATTATAATATCACACAGGCCAAACACAAAAGATTGCATTTTGCATAATTCTATTTATAGGAAATGTTCAGAATAGACAAATCTATAGCGACAGAAAGCAGACTAGTGGTTGCCAAGGACTGGGGGCATTGAATACGAATGGAGAATGAACAGTGATGATCAAACCCGAGCCACATACGTGGTAGCTAAGGAAGCTATCACTGAGCTATGGCCCCACTCCCAGAAACAGTTTCTTGTAAGACTAGTTTTAGGTATATGTTGAATTTCAAGCTGAAGTCAAATAAATGATATCCGAATGTTCCTGCTAGACATGTCCTTGATGTAATTTAATCCAAATCTCTAATTTTATAAATAGGGAGACTGAAGCTCATTGGTGGTAGAACCTAGACAAAAATCTCAGTTCTTCTGAGTCTACTTGCTATGTTACATTACCTCCCTGATGAAATCATGCTTCAAGCTGATGAATTTAAACTTATTTTGAGGGGACTTATTGGGTTTTATTTTTTTCAATGTTTTTGTATCTATAATACAACAAGGCACTGGGTACCACATTTCAAAGGCATTTGTCTGCCTTTCTTGAAGCTGAAAATGAACCAGTATTTCTACTGTTTCACAGAGATACTTTTGTTTTGTTTTGTTTTGTTTTCCAGTACTGGGAATCAAACTCATGACCTCGCGCTTGCCAGGCAGGCACTGTGCTGCTGTGAGCTAAATCCTCAGCCCCCTCACAGAGATACTTTTTTAAATGTTTTAAAAGCTTTTTCTTTTTTATTACAAAAACATTTATTAAGATTCTATTGGGGGGGTTGATAATGTCCAAAATATGAAACAGTAAATACCCAGAAAAAAAAAATCCTTACCTCTATAGAATTTACCTTGTTTTTCTACTTTCATAGTTGGAGTGGATGCCAAATGAATTGAGAGAATTCCTGCTTTACTTCCCTCCTGGTAGTCAGCATCCAAGATGTCACTGATGGTCCTTGTCTCCCAGGGCCACATCCCTGTATAATGTCCTCTCACACTGCTGTGAGTAAGCAACAGAATTCTATGGAAGTGACAGTGTGTGACTTTGAGTATTAGTCCTAAAACCAGTGCAGCTCTGTCCTTACCTCTCTTGGATGACTTCTGCAGGGGAAAAGACCCTCAACAGCCCTGCAGAGACCACATAAGGGGAGGAACTGTGTGCAGCCAGAACTAACTTTCCCACAAGTAAGTGAGTCTTTGGAAGCAGACTTTTCACCCTCTGTCAAGGATTCAACTTACCACAGCCTCAGGAGAGACAGACTCCAAGCCCAACTACAGTGAAGCTGCTCTAAAATTTACCAAAAGAGAATATAAGAAATAATAATAATGCCTATTGTTCTTTTGTACCACTAAGTTCTAGAATAATTTGTTATGCAGTAGTAAATAATTGACACATCCCCTGAGTTTGAGGACAACTCCTTATGGTTTATATCTAGTTGTATCCTACAAAGCCTCATGAGCTTATAGGTAGGGCTTTTAAAGGGTGATTGAATGTTGGGACCACTATAGCTAAATATGATGTTAGAAGGAGGGACTGAGTGGAAGATGCAGGTCATTGGGGTCGTGACCTGGAAGGGTATACCTCTCTCTTCAGATCCATTTTCTTTCTCTGCCTATTAGCTGCTATGATGTGAGCAGTTTTCATCCGCCATAACCCTCTATCATGCTGTCCTGCCTTGGAGCCAGTTGACCAGGGACTGTACAAGTGAGCCCAAATTAGTCTCTCTTCCTTTAATTTGTTGGTGTCAGATATTGAGTCCCAGCAATAAGAAAGTAGCTAAGGCATATTTTGGTACCAAAGAAATAGAGTCATTGCTGTGACTACCTGACCAGGAAGCTTGTGCAACTGGTACACAGAATAAATTTGGATAGGTTTAGAGATCCTGGCTAGAGAAGTCCTAGAATACTATAAGTCAATCATGATAGGAAATTCTGGTATGAGCTCAGAAGACCAGAATGTTGATCAAAATGCAAACAGTAAAGGCCAGGTGCAAGAGGTTAAGGTTAAAGATGGTTATACCATCTTTCTTATGCTCTTGTAGACAGTTTGCCTACATTTGCTCATGTCCTGAAACTAGGGGAGACTGAGAGGAAGAGTGATGGACTAATTAATCTGTTGGAGGAAATTTCAAGGCAGCTCAATGTTCAGGCTGTAGCATGAGTACTTCTGACAGCTTTTAGCCAGGTTTACACTGAAAAAAAAAAAAAAAAAAAAACAAAAAAAAAAAAACCGAACAAATGGCACAACTAAATGACTTAAAATTTTTTGAGTTTGGCTAGAAGGGAAAATCCTGTAAAGTTGAGGACTGTAAAGTTTTGGCTGAGGAGAACTTGGTTGCTGAAAAGATTAGCTTTAAAAAGAAGCCAAGAGTTTTTCATTAGGATAATAGGAAAGATACTTTGAGGGCATATGCAGAATCAAGAAGTACTCACCCTTAGCAAGTTCAAGGGTGCAAAAGTGAAAGACTGTGCTTTCAGAAAATAGCACCAGAAAACCTGCTCAAAAAGATGACCAGGGGGACTGATTCTCTGGGACTCAAGTCACATTGCTCAGCCATCTAAGCACTTGGAGGATTCTGCAGCCATGATTCAAGGTGGCCTGGGTACTGGTTAAGCTGGCAGCAGACTTTATGGTGCTTTTCTTTCTTTCTTTCTTTCTTTCTTTTTTTCTTTCTTTCTTTCTTTCTTTGGTTTTTTTCTGGTACTGGGAATCAAACTCACGACCTTGTGCTTGCCAGGCAGGCTCTGTGCCACTGAGCTAAATCCCCAGCCCCTATGGTGTTTTTCTTATAGGCATGCATGCAAGAGTTGTAGAGTTAGGAAGAATTCCACCCAGATTTCAAAAGAAGGCCTGAGAGGCCAGGCAATGTGGCCCTGAGTGAGCAGTGTGTAAAGCTATAAAAGTGAAGCCAAACATGTAGTGGAGATTCCAGGAAGTTGAGGAAACCAGAAACAGACTATCTGCTGAGGAAGCTTGCAAGTAGTAAGTGGATCCTCCCCGAGAGAGAGGGCATGAGAGCTGTGACTAGTAATGCCATAGGGGTGGAGCTGTTCAAACTCTTTGAGCTCACATCACTATGACAGGTGCTAGACATGGAGCTACAGGGTTTAATGTTTTCCCTATGGGATTTCAGCATTATTTTGCTCCAATTCCTTTCTATGTCCTTTCTCTTTTCCACCTTCTTTTCTCTCTCGTTCATAGTTTAGATCTCTAAATTTTCCTTTTGTTTTATTCTACTCATCCTCTTCCTCTCATTAACTATCTTGCTTGATTTTTATGATACTTTTATGTGAGTGAACATTGTCTCTTCTTTGTCTGGTTCACTTCAATATTCCTAGGCTTTCTCTTCCCAATCCTTCCCTCTTGTGTCCTACAATTACCCAAAACTGGATGGTCATCCTATGCCCTCCAACCTTGCTCCTTATATTTAACCTCATCCACCTCTTCATCCTACTCTCTATCCCTTTTAATCCCCCCCCAACACAACTGGGTAAAATCACTCTACTAAGGGTAAAAACGTTGCACACAAGCTCCTGGTATAAGTTGTGTTATATTATATAACTGTAGAACTTGCTCCTCCAGTAATGATATCAGGCTAATAGTTACCACAGTTTTTCAGTACCCAGGCTGTGTTTGAGTCTATTGTTTTTCATAACTGTATGTATTGGTTTGGGGGATATTTTACAAGGGGAACAATATAATACAGGACACATATTTTATATGATTATTTATAATAATCACCCAAAGAACGATATGCAAAAGAGTGCAGGAAATCTGTCCACACACCAAGACCAGGGAATCCAGCCAAGGGCCCGGATCCCACAGAAGTGTACTGCATGAATCTAGCTGAATATGTAGAATCCAACTGGAGGCCCAGAGCCCATAACAGTATCTCATGCAGGCCTGCTTTGTGCTGCGAAGGCCCAAAGGTCAGCGGTGGAATCTAGGAAGTTTGTGCCAGCGGGATGAAGGATCTGTGCTAGCAGGCTGCGGGATCTGCACTGGAGCCAGGAAGCAACACTCAGAAGAACCAGAGCTCCCTTGAAAGGTGCTATAGCCATCCTCAGCAACAGTGAGGACCCAAGCTCCTCCAGTGATGAAGATGGCTGAGTTCCCGTCAAGGAAGCCAATGCAGCAAGTTTCTTTAGGAGCCTGAAATGTGCACCTTCTTCCCCTCCAGAGCCAGGAAGCGATGCTCAGAGTGAGGACCAGAGCTCCCCCAAAGTGAACCAAAGCTATTCTCAGTACCAACAAGGTCCTGAGCTCCTGGAAGGATGAAAACAGCCAAGTTCATTAGGAAAGCCAGCATGATAAGCTCCTCCAACAGAACCAACAGCTCCTTACAGCTTCTACCAGCTCCAACAGCCTAGCCTCTCCTTCTCCAGTTCTGCGTCTTATGCTGCTGGCAACATCCCAGGTGGGCCTCCCACACCCAGCACCATGCTTACTCAGTTCAGCTGGGGCTTATAAGTTGACCATCAGTCAATCCACTACACTGTACTACTTTAGCCAGGATGTCATACCTATTATAATCAGTTTTTCTCCCCTGTATGACAATACTGTGACTGTGGAGGTCATAACCATCACGATAGTCCAGTGCAATAGGAATGGGCCATGAGTCAAATAGATAGCAACTCAACATTCTCAGTACATTGGGAAGGTGCGTTCTTGGGATAGACATAGAGAATCACCTACATCTAGAAGACATCCTGGGGAACAGACATCTCCTGGGAAAACTTTGACACCAGGGATAAAGCTATCTGATATAAAAAATCTACAAGCATCAACACAGAAAACAAAATAAAATTTAAAAATACATGATAGAAAATAACAAGAGGAAGAAGAAAACTGCAACCCCAGACACCCAGCCCACCCAAGACAAGTCCAGAGCACAAAGACATAGAGGAAATCAGAAGCCAGCTGCTGCAACTTTCTGAAATGATAGCAAAAGAAGTGAAAAACAAATGGAAGAGGTCATAGAAAAAAATAATATCTAAGGTGTATAAAGAAATGATGATCAGAATAAAAGACATTAAGGAGCCACAGATTAAAAAGTGGAAGAGCTTAGGAAAATGATGGAAACCATCAATGCCCAAGATAGACAAAAAATGGAATTAATATAAAGATTCAAACAGAAATACAGGGGATTAAAACTTCACTGAAAGTATATACAACAAATTGAATAAAGATGAGGATAGAGTATCACACCTAGAAGACAGGAATATAACTAGCAACCAGGAAAAAAATATATCTTAAAAATAACAAGAGACCATGAAAAATCAATCCAACACCTACAAGATGAAGCAAAGAAGAACATGAGACTGATTGGATTCAGTGAGAAAGCTGGAGACAGTGCAAAAGCCATTAAAAACCTCTTCACAGAAATAATGGCAAAAAACTTCCCAAACATGGATAAAGAACTTGACATATAAATTAATGAAGCATATAGAACCCCAGATACCCATGATCAAAATAAATCGACACCAAGGCATATGATAATCAACAACCCAGACATTTAGTACAAGAACCAAATATTAAAAACAGCTAGAGAAAAGAAACAAATCACCTATAAAGGGAAGCCCATCAGAATTACAGCAGACTTCTCAACACAAACCCTCAAATCAAAGAGTACCTGGAGTGAGGTATTTCAAGCCCTAAAAGCATACAATCTTCAACCCAGATTGATGTGCCCTATGAAACTCTTTCAGAATCAATACTTCCATGAAATTGAACAACTGAAGAAATTCATGGCCACCAAACCAGCTCTACAGAATGCTCTGAAGGATATATTGAAAGGGATAATAAAGACCACAAACATACAAAAACCAACAGAAAAAAAACACCAAGCAGAGCAAGCAATTAAATAGAGGAGAAAGAAAGGGAACCAACAACAGGAAAATAACATGAAAAAGATAAATTAATACATATCGTATAACCATCTATGTAAATGGTCTCAACTTACCAATCAAAAGAAACAGACTGGCAGAATGGATCAAGAAACAAGATCCAACAGTATGCTACATTCAAGAAAAACATTTAATCCAAAAAGAAATTCATAGGCTAAAAGTCAAAGGATGGAAAACAAGCCTATATGCCACAGGAAATCCAGAAAAAGGTGGGGGTAGCTATTCCCTTGCAGACAATATAAACTTTAAGCCAAAACTGATCAAAGGAGACAAGGAAGATCACTACATACTTGTTTTTTTTTTTTTTTTTTACTACATACTTGTTAAAGGAAACTCCAAGAAGAGATAACAATTATAAATATATATGTACCAAATACTGGTGCACCAAACTACATAAAACAAATAGTAACACGCATTAAAAAAAAAAAAAGCACTAACACAATTGTAGTGGGAGACTGTAATACCCTACTCACAAATAGATAGATCAACTAGACAAAAAATTGGCAAAAAATATCAGAATTAAACCAAGCCAGTTGACAGATGTCTACAGAGTGTTCACCCCAAAACATCAGAATATGCATTCTTCTTAGCTGCACATGGAATGTTCTCCAAAATAGACCACATATTAGCTCCCAAAGCATGTTTAAATAAATGTAGAGGAACTGAAGTCATCCCATACATACTATCTGACCATAGTGCAATAAAACTGGAAATCAGTGCCAGAAGAAATCACAAAAACTACAAAAATGCATGGAAATTAAACAACACACTTCTGAGCAATGAATGAGTCACAGAGGAAATTAAAAATGAAATTAAGGGGTATATACAATTAAACAATAATGCTGATACAATATATTGAAACTTACAGGATGCAGTGAAAACAGTCCTATGAGGGAAATTTATAGCAAAGAACTCCTACATCAGGAAAACACAATGAACTCAAGTAAACAACCTAATGTTGAATCTCAAACTTCTAGAAAAGAAAAACAAATCAAACCTGAGGCTCATATGAAGAGGAAATTATAAAGGTAAGACCAGAAATTATTGCAGTTGAGACAAAGAAAACAATACAAAGAATCAATGAATCAAAAAGTTAGTTTTTTGAAAGAATAAATAAAATGATAAATCATTAGCCAACCTCAAAGAGAGGAAAGAAAAGCACAAATTTAAGCAATTAGGAAAGAAAAGGGGGAAATCACAACACGTCCTACAGAAATTCAGAAGCTCATCAATACCTATTATGAGAATCTATATTCTAATCAGATGGAAAACACAGAAGAATGAACAGATTCCTCGACACAGCTGAAATGCCAAACTTAAATCAAGAAGAAATAAAAATTCTAAATAACCTGATACCATCCAAATGAAATTGCAAAATTTAATTAAAAATTTACCAACAAAGAAAAGCCCAAGGCCTGACAGATTCCCCGTTGGATTCTACAAGAAATTTAAAGAACCAATGCCACTAATGCTAAAACTCTTTCAGGAAATTGAAAAGGAAGCATTACTTCCAAAATCATTTCTGGAAGCAAGCATTGTCCTGATTCCAAAACCTGAGAAAAATCCACCCCAAAAAGAAAACTACAGGCCAATCCCTAATGAACATAGACACAAAAATCCTCAGTAAGATATTGGCAAATAGAATGGAGCAAATCATCAGGAAGATTATACATCATGACCAAGTAGGATTCATCCCAGGGATGCAGGAGTGGTTTAATATAAGCAAATCTATACCTGTAACATACCATATTAACAGAACCAAAGATAAAAATCACAGGATCATCTCAATAGATGCAGAAAAAGCATTTGTCAATGTCCAACACCCATTCATGATAAAAAAAAAAAAACCCTACAAAAAATTACAGTAGAGGGTCTTTACCTCAATCTGATCGAAGCCATCTGCGACAAACCAACAGCCAGCATCATACTAAATGGACAAAAACTGAAAGCTTTCACTTTAAAATCAGGAGCAAGACAAGGGATGCCCACTGTCATCATTCCTATTCAATACAGTTCTGGAAACATTAGCTAAAGCAATTAGACAAGAGAAAGAAATAAAAGGAATACAAATTGGAAAGGAAGAAGTGAAATTACATTATTTGCAGATGACATGATACTCTACATAGAAGACCCCAAAAGCTCCACCAAAAGACTTGTAGATTTAATAACCCAATTCAGTAGTGTAGCTGGATACAAAGTCAGTACGCAAAAGTCAATAGCATTCCTGTACACAAGCAGCAAACCCACAGAGAGAGAAATTAAGGAAACCACACACTTTAAAATAGCATACAGGGCCAGGGATATAGCTCAGTGGCATGGAAATTGTGAGGTCATATGTTCGATTCCTGGTACCCCCCCAAAAAATAAAAATGAAAATAAAATAGCATACAAAAAATGAAATACTTAGGAGTAATCTAACAAAAGAAATAAAAGATCTATACATTGAAAACTACAGTACTCTGAAAAAAGAGATCAAAGAAGATATCAGAAAATGGAAAGATATCCCTTGCTTATAGATAGGAAGAACCAATATAATGAAAATGGCTATACTTCCAAAACCGTTATATAAATTTAATGCAATTCTAATCAAAATACCATTAGTATACCTCACAGAACTGAAGAAAACTTTCCTATAATTCATATGGAAACATAGCAGATTAGAATGTCAAAAACAATTCTGGGCAACAAAGGCAAGTCAGGGGGCATCACAATCCCTGACCTGAATTTATACTACAAAGCTACTGTGATAAAATCAACATGGTATTGACCAAAAAATAGACCTAAAGATCAGTGGAACAGAAAAGAACATGCAGATGCAACTCCAAACACACTCAATCACCTTATCTTTGACAAAGGAGCCAAATATATTCACTGCAAGAAAGACAGTCTCTTTAAAGAATGGTGTTGGAAAAACTGGCTTTCCACATGCTGAAGACTAAAACTAGACCCATGTCTATCACCATACCCTAAACGAAAGTTAAGATCTATCAAAGATCTAAATATTAAACAGAAACACATAATTTACTAGATGAGAAAATAAGTAGAAATCTTGAAGATATAGGTATAGGCAGAGACTTCTTTAACAAAACCCAGACCACATGGGAAATACTACAAAGAATCAACAAGTGGGATCTCACCTTATTAAAAGGCTTTTGCACATCCAAAGAAATAACCAACAGAGCAAAAAGACAACCCACAGAGTGGGAAAAAAATTTAGCCAATTGTCTCTCAGACAAAGGACTAGTATTTAGAAAATATAAATAATTGAAAAAAATTAGACCCCCCAAATTCAAAGACCAAATCCAAAAATCGGCATCAGAGATGAATACACTCTTCTCAGATGAATAAATACAAATGGCAAATAAATATATCAAAAAATGTTCAACATCATTGGTCATTTGAGAAATGTAAATTAAAACAATATTGAGATTCCATTTCACTCCAGAAAGAATGGCTACCATCAGTAAATCAACCAATAACAAATGCTGGTGGGGCTGTGGGGAAAAAGGAACACTTCTCCACTACTGGTGGAAGTGTTGACTGGTGGAACCACTATGGAAATCAGTGTGGGGATTTCTCAAAAAACCAGGATTAGAGGTTCCATTTGACCCAGCTCTTCCCTGTCTGGGTATCTTCCCAGAAGAATTAAAAACATCATACCACAATGATATATGTGCATACATGTTTACAGCTGCACAATTTGTAATAGCTAGATCTTGGAAACAATCCAAATGCCCATCAACTGAGGGAATGGATACAAAAAGATCTGGTTTGTAATATACTGGAATACCACTCAGCCATAAAGAAGGATGAACTCAAGACTTTTATAGGTAAAGGCATACTCATAAGTGAAATCTAGTGTAAGAAACTGAAAGAGTAAATAAGATCCCAAATATACAATAGATATTGGGAACAGGGAAGAAACTGTCCAAAAGAAAAGAAAATCTGTGATGGGAGAATGGGGAAAGGAAGGAAGAACTGGAAATATATCTAGTATCTCTTAGTTCACTGAAAAGAAATGTTTGGGCTAATATTGTTTGGACAGTATTTCATGCCTATATCTTGTACTCTGGACAACTATTATGAATATAAAAATATGTAATATATTTATTGTTACTAGCTTGTTTTGAAACTGTTTTATTGTTATTTTAAATTTTTTTCTCTTTAAAATTAAACAGATATTTTGGTGACTCTTAGAGATGGACTAAGTGCATTTTGCATAGAGATGCATGAGTCTTTTGAGGGTCAGGGGTGGGGTGTTGTGTGTACGTCCAGATGTCCCCTGAAATCTCATGTACTCGTTGGGGTTTTGAAAAGTGATGGAATCATAGCGGTGCTATAGCTAAATGTGATGTTAGCAGATGGGGCCTGGGTGGAATGGGCAGGTCGCTGGAGGCACAACCTCAAGGGTGTGTCTTCCTCTCCTGGTCCCCTTTCTGCCCCCACTTTCTAGCGGCTGTGCCCCTCTGCTATGCCATTCTGCCTTCAAGCCACCCAACCACGGGCTATAAATATAAGCTAAAAAAGTCCCTCCCCCTTTAATTTGTTAGTGTGGGGTAGTTAGGTTCCAGTTATAAGAAAGTGACTAAGATAGCTCCCTGCCAAAGAACAAAATAAAAAGAGCCTGCATGTTGCAGAATGGAAAGGAAGCAACATTTTCTTGTACTTCTGGGTGATAAGAAAAGAGCCAATTCAGTGACCAAGGTACTAAAGACACAGGCCATTTTAAACCCATAGATTCTGGTAGAGCATCCCATGGTTTGGGTGCTGTCAGAAATTTGGTGCTTCCTAATATGATCAGGAAAAGATGAAAGGAAGTGTACCTTTTTAACATGGGCGAGCAAAAGAGAAAGACAGGCGAAGAGGCGGTAATCTTCACAGTAAAGCAGGCCACAGCAGCTATCTTAGGGTATTAAACTTAGCTGTGGGCATGGCAACAGGAAGTCTTTCAAGAAGTGCAACAACTCAGCAAGACTATTTGCTAATAATTTATTTTCATCAAGGAAAGAAAAACATATCCTTGGTAACTTGCCAATTCTCAACAAGCTAATTCATAGCAAGTCTTTCTCTGGGAAAAGAGATAATTAAATCTTTCTAAAGTCTTTGCTCCCTAGCTGCAGTCATCACTAAGGCTGTTCACAAATATTCTTGTTTTCTTTCCTTCCTGACCTAGGGTGGACTGTAATTTCCCACCTGCTTAAAGTTAGTACCACGTGACTTGCTTTGGCCAATCAAATGTGAGTGGAATTTTTAAAAGCCAGGGCTCTCCACCATCTTATCTTTTTCTTGTAATGGCAACTGGTAATGTTCCTGAAAGGGGCTCCTCTGTCAGCCTGGGTCTGGAGTTAGGATGACGGTGGTTTAGGATAGAGTCTCCTACCACTATGGTAGAGTATGAAACAAAAATTCATCAAATTTAAGTAACGAGAATTTGAGTGTTACAGTAAATCCTTGACTTACAAATGAGTTCTGATCTTAAGTCGCATTTATTCATAAGTCCGACAAAGTGAGTTTTACACACCTTTGACACAAATATGCAATGTATATTGTTTTGCTTTTCCTACCAGTTCTCTTCACATTACCACTGTCTTTCCTCTTATTTCCAGACATCCTGGGCTCTGATTGAGCACTGTACTACTGTGCCCTATCACACTGTACAGTAAGAACACAGCAGCACAACTGTGACAAGGTCCAGCAGACATGTAAGCTGCCACAATTGGTTCACCTCAATGAACGTTCACAATATGAGGTCCGTTTCTATCTGTAAAAACTTGCAACTTAAATGTTTATAAGTCAAGGACAAACTGTACTTTTAACCACAGCGGAGCCCAACAGAAATACTGATACGGAATTGAAGTTTATGTTCATCATGCTACTGGGTATAGGAGTCAGGCTAGAAGCTTTGTGCTTTCCATCCTACATCTCAATATATTTTCACTGTAAACTTGAAAATCAGGTATTATTGCACCCATTTCACTTGCAATAAACCTGAGGAGTGAAACGTCTTCTCCCAGCTCAGTGCAAGCAGCAGAACTGCCACAGAAAGCCAGATTTTATGAATCTAAAACTCAAGCAGAGTCACTCTGCTGTACTGAGGCTCCCTATTACTGATTGTGAACCAAGGTAATTTTCTCCTACTTGACAACTCAGAAATCACCTCTTCCTGGATTAGTCACTTTTGCACCCTCCTCTTGCCTCTCCTTTTCTATTTTCTCTAAGAACCAGGCTGTGGGAAGCTGTCTGTCATTGTGTTCCTCTAATTAGAGGTATTGCCACTCTCCCACTTAGTGGAAGGAAATACTTGGATGTGGCCCCTGAAGGTATGTTAACTGTTTTATATATGTTGCAGTCTTCCTTAGTCTTCATAGGAATTCAGAACAGAAATATTATAGCTCTATTTTAAAGGTGGGAAACTGAAGTACAGGCATGTTGTATTATTCTCTAACTTGTCTTTAGTGGGTGGAGTTTAAACCTGGGCCCACCTGATTCCAGCATCCTTGTTCTTTCTAATACTTCTCACAGCATTAGTCAATGTGTGTCAGCCCTTTAGGGGGGAAATCCTCAATGAGATGGACAGGATTAAGGCACCTGCAGTTGTACTTTTCTCTAAAGGGTTGACCCAGGGTCTCCAAACATCTAGAGGTTCAACCATCTTAAGGGGACGGGGTCTTCCAAGTTTGTCAGGTTCAGTCTGGAAGTGAAATCAGCCAGAAATAGCCATTTAATTTGCATATATGTCTTTGCATATAGGAAGTGCCCAATATTTCTTTGCTCTTAAATTTCAGTTTTCCAAGGGGCTTCTCAAAGTCACTAGCAGATGAATGAGTCCTGTACCACTTCAGGCTTTAAGGCAGCCTTAGGTATTTGACAGATCTTCCAACATGGGTTTTCTGGCCGTAGCATATCCCTGGATAGCCTTTTAGGTCTTCCTTCCTTCCTTCCTTCCTTCCTTCCTTCCTTCCTTCCTTCCTTCCTTTCTTCCTTCCTTCCTTCCTTCCTTCCTTTCTTCCTTCCTTCCTTCTTTCCTTCCTTCCTTCATTTCTTCCTGCCTTCCTGCCTTCCTACCTTCTTCTCCCCACCACTCCCAGCCACCAACTTCTTAGGTCTTGGCTCCAGCTCAGCTATTGTTTTCCTTTTATGGACATTCATCATCCAAATCATTGACTGACAAGATTTCTTGGTGTTCCTGGATATTTGAGGCTGTGAAGAGTTATTAGCTTGCCTCTTATGGTCAGGTACTGGCTAGCATTTGGTGTGGTCAAAACTTAACTTGTCCGTCCGTAACAGCTCCTGAGAGACCTTCCAGTTCTAATTACACTCAGATCTTCTAAACAGATCAAGTTTGTGTTGAAGCCATGTCTGTGTGGGTAGAAAAGTCCCACTAATCCCTTCTTGTCAGTGTGGAGGCTTGGTTCTCCTCTAGACATTAAAGATGGAGCCAAGAGCAAGAGGAACAAGGTCTGCTCTACAACCAAATCCAATCTCTGGAAGAAGGAGAAAATAAACAAGGAAGCAAATAAACATGGTAATTTCACATTGTGGTAATTTCTATGAATGAAATAAACAAAATCCTGCTAGTCTAAGAAGGCATGGAATTTGTTACCTTAGGCAGGTGATGATGGAAGGTGTCTCTGATGAGGGGCCTCTAAGTTTGACTTGAAGGAAGCAGCGTAGGAAAGAACATTCCACACAGAGGGAGAGGAACATCATAAGGCTTTCAGACTGGAGTAAGTTTGAGATGTTTGAGGGCCACAAACATGATAGTATGATTACCATCCCTGAGTGTTTCCCAGGTACCAGGCATTGCGGTGTATACCTTTGTGCATTATCTCATTTCAATTCCCTGCAAGGCAGATGAGATATTATCATCTCTCCCTTTACTTTTTCACTACTGGGGATTGAACCCAGGACCATCACACTGAACAATTGCTCCAGTCCTTTTATATTTTATTTTGACACAGGGTCTCTGTAAGTCATTAAGTTGCCCAGGCTTAAACTTGAGAACTTCATTCCTCCGCCTCCCAGTGTGCTGCAATTATAGGTGTGCACCACCACGCCCAGCTTATCATTTCTACTTTCCAAGGTTGACGTTCAGTCTTATCAGGAGTTCGAATTCTCTTACTTCCACGAAGGCAGCCAAAGAAGTAAGTCTCAACTGGCGTCATTAGGAAATTGTGGGTGGGTGATACTAGCAAATAGCAAACTGAGACCAGGAAGGAGACATATGCTGCTGTGAGTGAATGGCCATAATGAACTGTTCTTCAGCACGTGTGTGACTTCAGATGTCCTGGAGATGATGTTTGCATCAGTGGAGAACCTATTTATAATCTCCAAACCTAAACTCAAGTTCCATTTTACATACAAATGTGAAACATTTAGGAATGCAGTCACCAACTAAAGGGAGAAGGTTGTACTGTTTGGAACACCGTCAAGACATGTTCAGCATTTCAGCAAACACATCATCTACTCTAATGCTCCTCAGGGAATTTGACTCATCGGAATGCCACACCTGCATCAAGCTGAATATGTAGCTGTCATGTACAAATATGTAACACAAGACTCAACATTCCTTTCAATAGATTTAGAATCCACCTTACTGATTTTTATGAATAAAGGTTATTTAAAAATATGTGATATTTTCATATTATCACGCTAAACCAACAAATTTAGCACTATGATAAGAAATCTGTGATGCAGCATGCCTGTAATTCCAGCATTCAGGAGACTGAGGCAGGAGGATCACCAAGAGTTTGAGGCCAGCCTGGGCTATGTAAGTGAGTTCAAGGCCGGCTCAGACTACATGGTGAGACCCTGTCTAAAAAAAAAAATTCCATAATGCAAAAACTATAAAATAAAAGGATTTAAATTTATTTTGGAGTATTCTAGTGCCATCACGGGAGTTCTACCCCAACAATCTTTACAGAACGTCTGAGTGGCCATCTCTCTCTTTCTCCTTACACCCCTCTTCCCATTGTCTATTCAAGTTCCCAGGGTCCTTTGAAGCACTCTGCTGTATAGATGCCTCAAAGCACTGTGGCTTTTAAGAAAAAGGGGTCCCATCTAGTAGCACATGCATGCATTTTTAGAGACCTCATGCTTATGACAAGTCCCAACTCATCACCATGAGTCTCGTGTTCCTCATGTTTCAACTTTGACGTTGTGTAACTTGTTCTTCACATTATCCCAGCTCAAAACAGATACTTTCTCTTCTTTACATGAATAAACTTAGCCTTTTATTACTTCTCTAAATGCCAGCTCTTATTCTAGTGTCCTCCATACCCTGTTCTTTCACTTCTTCTTTTGCACTTCTTGTACAGATAATCTTACTTCTCTTATATTCTAATTTATTCATTGTAGAGAAGTATAAGCAACTGACATATCTGTGACTTCTAATGTAACCCAGCCCAAGCAAAAGCTTCTAATACATGCTAATTGATATGAATTGCTCTTCTTTTATTTCTTCCTTATGTGGTAGTCCTCATGTTGAAAACTGTTTCCAAACAGTCCAGAAGATAGAACTGTGGGCTCTGGCTTCAGAAGGACCTAGACTCTACTTCCTGTTTTGACATAATCTTTCTGTGTTTGAGCTTGGTTCACTGTAAAATGAGGATGATCACAGTGTATCTGACTTCTCAAATAATGTGAGGAATAAATACAAGAAATGGATTATGTCACCCATTCTTAGCATAGCATATAGGAGAGATCTAATAATCTTTATCATTGTTCCTAAGCCTACTTGGCTCTGCCCTTCCAGATAGCAACTGTATGTGTGTGTGTGCATGTGCACACTTAAAAAAAGACTTTAATTACAGATACAACTCATTTTTATTTGAAACACTGAAAGGCAAAAATCAATGGCTATACAACACCATAACACATTCCAATTGTTCTGACTTCCTTTATCAGAGCAAACAAAAATACAATGCCCTGGTAAAAACTTCACCCTTTATAAGAATCTTGCATAATAAAGACAAGCTTCAATCAAATGTACCATCATAATAAATGTAATAACAGCATTATTGCCCTACTTTCCAAGCCTGTTCTTAAATTTATTCTTTTATTTTTGTAGCAATTATGATTCAAAATTACTTATTTATAGTTTTTAGATATCCTCTCTCACTTGGGTTGCTGTTTCCACACAGTAGGAAAGCATTCTGCTCAGTGAAGCAATTTTACAATAAGGAGTAGCCACTGGCAGGCTACTTTTAAAGCAAGCTATCTGCATTTGAAAAGGTATAGGTCTCCATCAAAAGATTATGTATTGTATATGTTTTGAATTGACAAGATCAGGCACATTCAGGGTGATATGGGTGCAGATATGTTTTGAATTAAAAGAAAAGTTGCAGCACATTTCTCATATCCCAGTGGAAAATGCATATTTTCAAAGTTCTTATGATAAAGCCCAAACCCTGCAAAGACACAGAGAAAAGATGGGCATTTATAAGCCAAGAAGAAGGGTCTCAAAAGAAACTAACACAGCTGACACCTTGATCTAGGACTTGCAGGCACCAGAATGGTGAGAAAGTATATTTCTGTGGTTTAAGCCATCCAGTTATAATAGTTCTAGAAAACCAATACATTCTCTGATTCCTGTCAAGGAACTTTTATAGATCTAAGCTTCTAGTACCAAATCCCAGCTAAATTTTTCCCTATAGGTTTTCTCTGCCTGACCATAAACACATTACTCAAATAGAACATTGGGCACTAACCAGGGAGCCATTTCAGCATTGTTTTTTCTAAAACCAAATTTTATTTTCTTCATAGGGGATAAACCTTCATAGGGGATAAATCTTCATAGGGGATTTCTTCATAGGGGAAAAACACGGGAGCATTCCATAGCTGTGGACTCTAGGGTGTTTCTTCTCTCCTACTATTCTGTCTGTGGCAGACAGAGGAGGTTGGCCCACTCAAGCTGTTTTCCTTATCATTCTCTGCCACAGAAGCCAGAAAACTAAAATATATATCCTGGTTTAAATGTTGAAAGAGGCTACTGTATCTCTCCTCTGTTGTTTCTTTGCAGTTAAACACATTTCTAACTGGTTTATTTATTGCCCTACCTCCCTAGCAACAAAAGAAGGGGATTGAACTATTACACCTTAACTTTGGAAGAGTGCAGACACTTTCCGTATTCTGCTTCATGTCAGGATATTCCTGGTCGGTAAGCTCTAGGCCTTGCCACAAATTCGTGATGAATCATATTTGTACAGAGTGTGATATTCAGGATTGCAGAGCCAACCACCTTTTGAAGTGCCCTGATTTAACACCTGCGGCTCTCCAGTCAAAACTTCATGTTAAAACAAGTAAAAAGTATTCAGCAGTGGCTCCTCCCTAAAGCCTGAACACAATAAAAGTGATACAGATTAACTTAGCAAAATTATAGCTAAGGGGAAAATGGAAAAGGAAAAAAGGAAGAAAAACACGGGGAAAGTACACCAGCTAGTTTCAGATGGTGTGTGAGATTATACATCCTTTGTCAGGTGTGGGTGAGTGGAAAATGCGGCTGCCTTGAGACAAAAAGTTCTTCCATATGACTCCTTCTTTCCACATAGACTTCTGGTCCCAGAGAGAGGTGTTCACCAAACAGATTTTGCTCTGCAGTTTAATTTCAAAAGTATTATTTACTGGAAAAATATCTTCCTTCTTATTTGTTAGAATCTTTCCCCTTGGAACACAGTTTCAGAGTTTGTAAACCCAAACTGCATTTTTTATAGAATACATTCCCCGAGAGTGAGGGTGATCCTCAAAGGGCCTGCTTCCAGCCACCTGGACTCAGGAGTGTGTCCCATGTGTCTGTCACAGGCTCAACTAATCGAATTGGAGAGATGGCAGTGAGCCACACTTACTGGCTTGGCCAGGACCTCTCTGTGGACAAAGAGGAAAGAATGGCAAAAAAAAATCTGGAAATAAGACCAGTCATTTCCCTAAGTGATGCCTGAAAGATTTCCTTAGCTCATGTCTCTTTCTGCTGGGTATCTGACAGGGGCCGTGGCTTAGGGATCAGTCAGCAAAAATCATTCCAAATAGACAGTGCAAAGGCTCCCTTGATCTCAAGAAGCAGAGACACACTGAGACCGTTTAGGAGAGAAAGGACTTACCATGGGTGTGTAAACTGGAAGAGAAAAGTTGTTCAGGGATGGAAGGAGCTCTAGCAATTGGCTGATTCCTTTGTCTCGCTCATGGCCAGCATCCTCCATCTCCCTCAAGTCATCTGTTCGCCTTTTTCCTTGATGTGTCTGCTGTGCTTTCCTGTCTTCACCAACAGGACAATCCATTTCTCAGTCCAAATGTCAGAGAAAGCTCATCCAGATGACTTTTCTTATTGACATTGCCCTTTGAGTAGACATCATGAGCATCGTCAGGAGCTATCAACCAGATGAGGGACAGACTGCCTCAGGCCAGATTCCCACCTCTGGCACTTGTGCAGATGCCAGCCCAGCGAGACTTCCCTGATCCTGGGGCTATAGATGGGGCAGACAGTGCAGACTAAAAACAGTTGTTGGATAATGCGGTCCCTGGGGTTTGCATTTAGACTGAGTCCCAGCACCTTCACATTCCTAATTTGCTTAACCAGTCAGATTTCCTTATCTGTAAACAAAGGAGCATAGTGGAACTTATTTCTGAAGGCTGTGGTGAGGCTTAAACAGGGTAAATGCACAGGTGAAAGCGCTTTGTAAACTGTTAGATATTATACTAATGATATTGTTATTGAAAAGCGATAACCTCCTGAGTTATTTTGACCCACTTAGTGTCTCAGAAAGGCTGTCCATTCATCTAGAATGCGGGCAGTGACAGAGAACAGTGGGTGGGGAGGAGGGCATGGGCAGGAATCTCCTATTACCCTGTACTAAGAGATATCCGGTGGGGCTAGCCAGAAGTCCTGTTCCTCAGGTTCTCACAAGGCTCTGAGTAGGTGGTATGTGTGTGTGTGTGTGCATGCACACGCGCGTGCACACACGTGCGTGCATGCATTGTGTGACAGAATCAGTGAAGCACTATCCATTCAGGGCGTTTCCTCCCCTCTATGGTTGCCCCTCTTCTCTAGTAACCTCTCTAAATTTTTTTTTTTTTTTAAACAAAGTGCACAGGAAGTAAGAAAATGAGAGTTGAAAAGAGAAAGAAGTGAGGGTGAGCAGAACAAAGTAATGAGATACTGGGTGTGAGTTCCCAGCGGGCTGGGCATGGCAGCCCACAGAGCTGAACTGCTAGGGAATTTTGGCTCATAACTAAACTTTAATCCTGCAGCTGCCTGTAACTATCAAGCCCTTTGTATGAAAAGTGGCCCTGACCTTGGGCAGAGCTGCATCTGGGCCCCCGTGAGCCCCTGACTCACTGCAGAAGTAGCTGGAGAGGGTGGGGCACCAGCTTTGTTCTTGAGTTCCCCAGCTCCCTCCTTTCGCTGAACGGATGGGAATGATGAGAAAGGGGGGCTGGACTGATGCTTCTTTAAAGGCCTCTTGTCCCAAATTTGAACTCAGCATTCTGTCTGAATAGGGTCCGATTGCTCATATTTAGGTTGTCATGGAGAAATGAACTAAATGCAGTATGCTGCTGAAGTTAGTAATTTATCCATAAACAACAACTTTCAAAAACACACCGTAAGCTGAGATGTCTTGATCCAGCCCAGACCCTACTGAGGTGGACAGATGCAGAGCCTTGAAGGGTGAGAAGTTTAAATAGGAGGCAAGAAAAATAGAAACAAACTTTCCATGTGTGCCTTTGAGAAGGATATGGGAAGGCCAAGTAAGGGTAGATAGGGAAGTAAGAAGTTGATGAATCGTTCTTTTCTGTCTTTGGCTGATTTCCTCACTGGCATTGGCAGATATGACTGCTAGGGGGTCCTGGCTCATCTTCTTCCAGGGCTTTTTGTTCTCCGTTAATAGGGACACTGGAAGGGTTGTCATGATGATTACAGTGTCCAGGGCTGTGGAACTACAGAAGGCGGTAAGAATATTTAATTGTAGAGTTGGGAAGACACATGCAGATGGCAGAATTCTAGAACAACGCTGTACTGAGCTGCATTTCTCTGGTTTGTCCTGGCACGGTAAGCTATGTAAAAGGAGTCTTGGGTGTTTTGTCTGAGTCTTTAGGATTATCACAATTCCCCTTCCTGCTGAAGGTGTCGCCAAGAGCACACAATACCAGTACGAAACAGCACAACAGAACAAAACAAACCTCATTCTTTCAGAAATTCCAAGGATCTGTAGAAGAAGCAGTGCTGCGGGGTTCTGGTTTTCCCTGTATTGCTCTCAGAGTGTGTCATTGTAAAGGGTCATACTGTTTCTTTCTGCTCTGTTTCTTGCCTAGGCTAACAGATATTGACTGATTCTTTTGGAGAGGTGGCACAAATGATTAGGCACGGAAATCTCTGCCCTTGCCAAGTTCACTCATCATATTTCCTCCCTCCACAATTCAATTTCATGGTTTTCCAGCTGACTGGTGGGAGAATTGAGCAGAGTGCTTTCATATTCAGTATGTAATGAATCCTTGCCTCTTGGTATTCAGGCAAAAAAGAAATCCCTGTTAATCAGCAGTTCCCCACTTGGAGAAGACAAGTTGATTGATGTTCATAATGATACTTGTAAAGTGCCAAGCCATTCCTCATTACCTTTCGCTTTTCCCAAATGCAAGATTACTATTGTTTCTGCATATCACATAGCATGTAAAACTATCTCAGTGTAAAAATTCAACACTGAAAATGGGAACATAAAAAACAATCCCTCATTTGATAGTTAATCTCCTCATTAACTGCTCTATTGAGTAGTATAGATCCCTTGTAAAATTACAGACATGTAAATATACACATATACACAGGACATAGAACATACTTATGTAAGTGATATCATGCTATAAATACTGTTAAATTATCTGTCTTTTTACTCTATTTATCATAAGCATCCACATCAAATACATAGTATTACCTCAACCTTTTGTCTATAGTATAAACTCAAAATTGACTTCACTGAACATCTGCTAATTAATACTACGTTACTTCCCATTTTTTGCTTTTATAACCAATTTGCCAATGATATTTAGCAGTTCTCTGTTTTTTAAAAAGGTAACTGTATTAATTTTTCAAAATTAACCTTATGAAAATTATTGTTATTTGTATAAATAAATTTATATAAATTACATAAATAATATTAATATAAAATTAACCTTATTGAAAGTTATAGTTATTTATAATAAAATGAAACCATCAGTTAAAATTATAGTTTGATGAGTTTTGAAAAACATCTATCTTCACCCGTGTAACTCCTATCACAATTGAGCTATAGAAATTTTCTGTCACCTTAAAAAGTCTTCTCATGCCAGTATCCATCCCTACCCTAACCTGGGGGCACTATTGTTCCCTGTAAGTATACACTATGAACATCTTGTAGAATTTCACATATGGGGAATGATATAGATGTATTTTTTGAGTCTTGTCTACTTTCACTTAGGATTCATCTATACAGTTGCCTTTCTCAGTAGTTCATTTTAAAAAGTGCTTAATAGTGCTCCATTGTGTGGATGTGCCATAGTTTATATAGTCATTTTTTGATGGATATATGGATAATGTCCAATTTTTTATTATAAATAAAGTTACTAGGAACTTTTGTGAATTCTCTATGTGACATTTTTACTTCTCTTGCATACAAAATTCATAAGAAACTGCCAAACTATTTTGCAAAGTGGTTGTGCTATTTTACATCATCAGTATTATCTGCCATCAGTGTCACAGTATCAGTTAGTCCATTTGTCTATTTTAGTCTTTCTACTGGATGCATAGAAATGCATAATAATGGTTTTACTTTGCATCTCTGTATCTCACAATCATTTGTCCATTAATATATTTTATTACACGTATGTTCAACTTTGTTTCCCATTTAAAAAGTAGGCTGTTGTTACCCTATTAGTGAGGCGTAAGAGCTCTATGTATTTCATTCATTTTAAAATTCCTTTTAATTTTTTCAGTACGAGTTTGTAGTACAGAATGAGTACATTCATCGTGGGAAGTTGGTGAATACACGTAACAATCTTAATTCTTTTTATCTCCCCTTTCCCTACTTCCGCTCTCTTTCCCTCTATCTCTTTTTCCTCTTCCCCAATTTGCAAAAGATCTATCTCCATGTTTCCCATTATATGTCTTTTATTTTGATCTTCAATTTATTTATACTTTGGGTTTCTCATATAAAAGAAACCATGTGCTATTTCAGCTTGTGGGCAAATTTGAAAGTATATCTGATTTACTTCACTTAATGTTATGGTCTTAAATTGCATCCACTACCCTACAAATGGTACAAGTTTGTCTTTCTTTACGGCAGAGTAGTATTCCATTGTGTAAAAACACCACATTTTCTTTATCCGTTCATCTGTGGATATGGCCACTTTCAAGATTTAGCTATTATAAATTGTGCTGCTGTAAACAAAAGTATTCATGTGTCACTGAAATATAATATCTTTCACTCTTTTGGGAAGAGTCCATTATATTTTAGATGCAGTTTCTTTGTTAGGAATATGGGGATCACAAATATTTCCTCCCAGTATCTGGCTTGCCTTTTTTTGTTCTTGTTCTTTTGTTTCTTGAGACAGGGTCTTACTGTGTAGTTCAGGGTTGTCTTGAGCTCACTATTCAGCCCAGGCTGGCCTTGAATTTGCAACAGTCCTCCTGCTGCACCCTCCTGAGTGCTGGGATAACAGGAATGCACCAACCTTTTTATTTTTAAATTATGTTTTCCAAATAGGTAAAGTTTTTAATTTTAATAAACCCTATGAATTAGTTTTGGAGAGAAAGAAAGAGAGATAGACAGATTAAATAGTGGTCCAGTCTAGCTTTAGTGATGAGTGCATATGCAATTTCAATGCTATGAAAACTGTCAGCTATGTATTAATTATATCATTGAATTAATCAAAAGACATCTTTGTTGTCTTGGATTACAGAATTTGCTGTATTTGTATGTCTTCGTGCAGTGAATGTGAAATTTAAAATGCCATCTTAAATTTTTAAAAATTTAATTGGGAAATGTGGGAGAAAAGGAATATATTAGAATATATATATATATTAAGATACATATCTCCCTGTAAGTGAGAAATCTACAAAAGTCTGTCCAGAGTGAAAACACCGTTCTTGTTTTGTTTCACAGTAGTGGGCATCAAGGTCAGAGACAATCTATCACTGAGCTACCTTTTTTACATTTTATTCTGAGACAGGACAGGGTGCTAAATTGGGTAGGCTGGCCTTACACTTTCAATCCTCCTGCCTCAGCCTCCCAAGCAGCTAGCACCACCATGCCTGGCTGTACATTGCTTTTAGAAAGAACACATTCACATGTGCACGCAAATGCTCATACACACGTGTTAGACCCCTTTTAACACTGACACTGAGGCTCCTAAAGGGAGAAAGGAAAAGTAGATTGTCAAAAGCCAGAATAATGATGATGAGAATGTTTATTAAGTGCTTACTGTGTATCAGACACTGTGCTAAATGGATTATTTCACTTAATCCTCACAATTTTGACCTTTGGGACACCACTGCAATTCCTTTTTATAGATGCAGAAACTATCTCTGAATGAAACTTGTTAAAATGTACTCCATCTTCAGTGGAGCCAGGACCCAAATGCTGGCTGTATAGGTGGTTCTGTGCTTTAGTTTCTGTCCACTCCTCACGCACTTTGTCAGTTTTCCTTGGTGGCTGCAAAAGGCCTTATGTGTGGGCACAAAATTAACCTAGTGATGTAACAAAATTGTTGCACACTAAGCTCATTTGTTATCCAATCTGTATTTTGCTTTCCCAACTTGTCCATCGTATTTTTCTAATGCCAAGATTTCATGCTATTAATAAATCTATAATAACCAGCTATCTCTTAACCACATATTCATTTTTAAATTTTCTTTGGGTGTCTCGTCACCCTTTTAGAGATTCATTTGTTCTGAGGGCAAATTATTTGAGATTTACCTACACTTTTTTTCTTAGTGTGTATTGGTTACGTATCGGAGTGAGTTGCATTTTGGCAGTTTCATACGAGCCTATAAGATATTGTGATTGTTGTGGCCGCCCCTCCCATCTGGTTTTCTTCATCTGGGGGGTAAGGTCTGGGATTGAAGCTCAGGCCTTGTGCATGCTGAGCGTGCTCTCTACCACTGAGCTACACTCCCAGCCGCATTTGGAGACTTTGGAGCATTTCATTCGAGCCACAAGACAGACTTTCTCTCAATGTAGAGTTTAACTTTTAAGTCACATTTACCAATATTCTCAAGTAAAAACTTAGAAGATCCTAGTACTGAATAATGAACTCAAAGTACAGTTTAAGAGGCCTCTGGAAGGATGGAGAGAATTTGCTAGAGGAGATGAGGGCCGTCCCTCGTATGTAAGAAATTTTGCTGAGTTACAGCTGTCCTTGTTTTCAGATAAATTAGCAACTCAGTAGAAGCAGGCAGAGGGGCGCTCTCTGCATCACAGAGCTGGCTCCTGGAAGGGACACATTTTCAACATGGCATTCAGAGAGATGGTTGCAGTATACGAGCGCCATGACTTTTGTAGGTTAAATAAGACTTTGTTGCTAGGCCTTTTGGTTTTATCCTCTCGTGGTTCCTTGAACAATGAGTAGTTTTAGAGGCCACTGTAGGACAAAGCAAATGACTTTTTACTCACTACTTTGTTTTAAAAATTAAAGTGAACTGGGCATGGCAGAACACTGCTATAACCCCAGTCCAACCATTACTCTCTCATTAAGGTCATATAATTCAGAGTGAGACACTGTATACCACCACCACCACCATCATCATCATTTTGAGTCAAAGTTTCACTATGTTGCCCAGGCTGCCTTTGAACTCCTGGGTTACAGCTGTGTCCTCCTGCCTCAGCCTTTTGAGTAGCTAGAATTACAGGTGGGTGCCACCATAGTCTTTGTTTAAGCCAGATTTCCAGTAGTATTAAACTTACTTGAAGCACCTTTGATGAAACTGTACAGAAGGTGCAGTAGGCTTCTCTTTCTAGAGAAAAAACCAATATGTACATATCTCTTCCCGTGCTTCCACAGAGATAAGAGCAGGCAGCGCAGAAACAAGGAAAGTATGTCGGGGAGGGGTAGAAACCAACAGATGAGACTTCAACAAACTTTTAGAAGAAAGTAAAAAGGGAAAGTTAATGGTTAAAATGGTCAGAAAGGAGCCTAATGTTCTCATGTCTTAGGCATGTAAAAAACTTTCTGCATTCTTTTTCCTGGTAAGATAAAACCAGCAGAAAATGCCACAGGCTGCAATATACAAGATAAATTGACAATTAGAAACTTGAGATAAAAAATTTCTGAGCAATAAACCATACATGAACAAACCTCAAGCAAACATGAATGCGAGCAATTGATGAACTGTAAGAAAAACAATCCCTTGGGGCTAGAATTAGCTTTGTCTGGGAAACCCAGGGGTTGTGACATTAGTTCTATGGAAAAACCATCATCTGACTCTGTTAATATTGAAAAATGCTTATAGCGATTATCAGAGAGTATTTGCAGTATATTTGTTGTTTTCCATTATTTTTATATTTTTAAAAACTTTATTTTTATTGCTGGGTGTGGTGGTACCTGCCTGTAGTCCCAGCACTCAGGAGTTCAAGGCCAGCCTGGGCTACATAGTGAGTTCAAATGCAGCTTGAATTATAGAGCAAGGCCTGTCTCAAAAACAAAAATAAAAAATCTTTCTTTTTTAGAGCTGTTTTTAGATTTACAGAAAAATTGCAAAGATAGTACAGAGAGTTCCTATCTACCCTACATTCAGTTTCCCCTATTCTAAATTTTACATTAGTGTGGTCCATTTATTACAATGAGTGCATTATTATTAATTCGTTGCTATTAACCCATGTCCATACTTTACACAAATTTCTTTACTTTTTACCTAATGCCTTTTTCTATTTCAGGATCCCATTGAGATACCTCATTACATTTAGTTATCTTATCTCTTCAGGCTCCTCTTGCTAGTGACTGTTTCTCAGAACTTGAAACATGTTCCCTGACACTTTGGAGGATTACTTTAGATGTGTGGTAAAATGTCCCTCCGCTGACATTGGTGTTGCGACTAGACTGTCATTGTTGATTCTATAGGAGGAACCACAAAGGTAAAGTACCATTTGTTATCATATCAAATGGAGGTTCCATGCTCTATGCCTGACTTATCACTGTTGAGGGCCTGGTCACCTGATGGAGCTAATGTTTGCAGCATTCTCCAATGCAAAGTCACCCCTTCCCCCTGCCGTACTGTACTCTCAGAAGGAGCTATATAGGTTTTAATTTCTAAAGCCAACCTATAAAGTAGGAATTTTAAAAATTATTGTGGTGTACAATGTAAATACCAATGATTTTGTCAGTGGCAAAGTGTGGCCGACAGAAGAGAAATAAAGCTAGGGATGGTGGCACATGCTTGTAACCCCAGCACTCGGGAGGCTGAGGCAGGAGGATCACTGTGAGTTTGATGCCAGCCTGGACTACATAGTGAGTTCAAGACCAGCCTGAACTACATAGCAAGACCCTGTCTCAAAGATTAAAAAAAAGAAACAATAAATTAGACTACTTATTTAAAAATATACATTTAGCTCCAATAAAGGAAATAAAATGCAATTATTGCTATTAAACATTGGGAGAAGGAAGGTAGCCTACAATACATGCTTGTTTCCATATTATAGAATGAATTGCTATTGACTAAGATGCTAAACCAAGAAGACAGAAAAGAGTGCAGTGGAAGTACACCCCAGGTGATCTCACACCTGTGGAACAGAGTTTTCCTGACCCAGTTGGAATCACACAGGTGGGAGAAAATTCTTCTGCTTTTCCTTGGAGGTTTTTTTTCTACTTTGTGGTTTATTACCTGCACACAAAAACTTGGATTAAACAAACTTGTGTTAAAACTCTGGAGCTGAGGCAGGAGGATATCTTTAGCCTACAAGTTGGAGACTGGTCCGGCAACATAACAAGACCCTCATCTCAAACCAAAAACCAAACATGCAACAAAACACCCAAAAGATGATGTGTGGGGCATACCTATGGGGCCACCTAGTATGAACCTCTTCCATTCCACGCAAAGCAGCCAATTGCCTAAACTTTGTTCATACAAAAATTACACAACAATATGATGCTTTGTTGAGGTAGGAGCCTCACTTCTGAGACAGTGAAAAGGGTCATCTTCATAGATCTTTGATTTACAGAAAAGTCACTTAAAGAATAACTCCTTTGGTCTCTCTCAGATTAAATCTCAGGAAGATTTTAGTTGCAAAAGAGAAATTATCCAAAAGATGCACCACGTGTTCTCTGGTTGAGAAGGATTGGCAAGGGGAAGACCTCCGTGTGTTTCATGCATGTAGCTTTTATACTTCATGTTTCAAGTTCAAAAGCCCCTTAGTGTCGTTAGCTAATTATCTTGCAAGGCTGTAGAGTAGTCAGAGGCAGGATTGGCACCAGGTCAGCTGTTAGAGCTGTAAGATGTACACATGTCTGTACCAGCCCCGAGTCAGTGTAGTTGTTCTGCTTTTTTCCAGTGAAGATCACTCAGGTCATGTGAGGTTATCCAGTCTCTAAAGTTCTTTTGCAGACCTGATATTTTCTCAAGTACACGTTAACTAAAACACAGAACAACTTATTCCAAATAGTGTCTGTCTTGTAAACTTGAAAATAATTAAACATTGGTGACAGTTTTAGGTTTATCATCAAATTAGAATCCCTGACAAGAGACTTGAGTATTGGCACTTAATAAAAGTGCTCTGGGTGATTCCAGAGTGGACTCAGATCAAGAGCCACTGACCTAAGTGGCTACTAGCATACCCCCTTCCAACACCTGCCATTAACTGTATCTCCAGAAAAGGAAATACAGTACTTGACTAAAAAAATTTTTATAAACACTTGTTAATAAGTATTACATCTTATTTTATCTAAAATATATGTTTACTATTATCAAAGTGCTCATGAGATTTGGAAAAGGTATAAGAATAAATATGCATGCATATGTACATAAATATTATTTAAAAAAGAATCACTAGACAGGCTTTGGGATATTTTTTCCATTTGACTTCTGTACTTTACCATTCAAAAAAAATTATGAACATAGCACTTATCAGACTGCATATGCGATTTTGTATCTTACTTTTCTAATTTACCATTCCAAGAAGCATTCGTCATCATAGCGTGCTTTCAAAGTTATCTCTAAAAATGCAGTCTAGCTAGGTGTGGTGGCACTTGCCTGTAATTCTAGCTATTTGGGATGCTGAGGCAGGAAGATTACAAATTCAAGGCCAGCCTAGGCAATTTAGCAAAACTCTGCCTCAAAAAAAATATAACAAGGAGTGGAGATGTAGCTCTATGGTAGAGTATCCCTAGGATCTATCCCCATACTGCAACAAATAACACCAACTAACCAGCAAGAACGACAAAAACCCACTAATGAAATGAGGCAAACAAGGACCATCTATACTTATGATTATACCAAAACAGAAATGTAGGTATGTGAGGGGCACAGCCCCAGAGGCTATTCTCTTCCAGGTGTCCATTTTGGAATCTGCATATTAGTAGAACGGGGATTGCTCAAATTCTGAAGTCAAATGTTGACTACATTTGGTGTGTGGTGCCCTCTCCTGGCTATCCTGGGGTTGTGCCTGTTTCAGTTTGAAAACGGCATGTTGCGGAGAAAGGACTTACATCACCAGGGCTGGACTGCATACACGTGTGTTTAAACGATGTTTGTCTGTGTTTTTATTTCTAGGTGTTGCTTTAAGGTCTAATAGAACCCATATGAATACAAGATCTGGCTATGGGTCTGTTTCTTTTTGATTCATTCCACAAACATTTTAAATGTGCCATATATGGTGCCAGAGGGCTGGAGACACAAAGAAGAGATTTCCAATCTTGAGGGGCTCATTTTCTGGTGGGAGGGGCACAGCTCAGGTGGGGTGACCTACTTAACAAGATTGGTATGTGCTAGCCGAAGAATCAACTCCTTGTAGACCTTGTTGATTTTGGCAGTCAGAGGGATGGACAGATGTCACAGCCAGCTTGCCTTTATTTACTCAGTAAATTAAAATTTATGATGGGCTGTATGTAGCACATTAGTAAGATAAAATGAATGGCTATCATTTAGAGTTTTAGCTGAGCTCCTATAAGGAAATGACTCTTGTTTTCCAGAAAATTGTACTCCAATACATAGCCCAAGAAGGAAGGTGACTGGTGGTACATTTTGAATGCATTTTTGAATTTGGAACTTTACCTTAGTTTCTTGGAAAGGAAACTCATGCAAACTAATCAGTTTTTCTAATCTGAGGAAGGTCTGGAGTACAAGACAAAGCATTCATGACCAGTTCTTTTCATATGTGGTTCTCTTTGATCACATTCTATCGAGCTATTTAAAATGTCTATAGCTTAGTAAAGCCTTTTTTATTTTTAAATCTGAAGACCTGGATGGTAATGTTGGGTCTACAAGGTTAGTTCCATACATCAGTAGATTTAAGCCTGACTTTATAATATTTACCATGAATATGGAGCAAGCAATTGCTGCTTGTATAACATGGGGTGCATTACTTTAATTCTCTTGAGTGTTCCTCTTTTGGAAAGAAGCACAACTTACCCTATCGTAAAGATGAGAGATAAGGCCTATAAAGTGTTCCCCCGAATTCCTGGCACACAATAGCTGCTCAGTAGGGCACAGTAAGTGCCTGAAAAGATAGGGAGACAAGTCTGGGGCCAGGCCAACTGGCCCAAGATTTATCTTGGCTCTAGCCTTTATTAGTTGTATGAGTTGGGGCAAGTACTTTACTCTCTGGGTAGTTTACTGTCTCAGCTTCCTCCCCTGGTAAGCTGGGGTATGATCACATACCTACATCACAGGATTATTAGGTGGACAAGATGAGTCAATACCTGTAATGTGCTTTTGAACACTTATTAAGATATTTGGTTTAATAAAGATTAGTAATTATTTTATTGCTATTCCTTTCAACTGCCAGAGACTCCTACCTGGTTTTGAAGTGCTATATTATAGCCAGGGAGTCATATCTCACCATATGTATAAAACACATTCTACAATGCTGTCATAACAACTGTTTTCAGTTTTCCATGGTTCTGGCTCTGTAACTAATAAATTCCTTAGAGCCTTCAAGTAGTAATTACTTTGTTTGGCTATTTTGCTAGAAGATAGTAATTCCTAGTTCTTGACTTCCTTCCTTAAGTGTTTGTGGATTCCCTATAGAATATGGGGAGGAGGAATTCTTTGGAGGCCAAATAGGAAATCATGGAGAAATTAGGATTTAACAATACTGTCTCTTACTCTCTGAAATAATTGTATGGTACAGTGGTTTTGTACAAGTGAATCTCTGGGCAACTAATTTCAACCGAAGTCTTTTTGCATGTGTGTGTGTGTGTGTGTGTGTGTGTGTGTGTGTGTGTAGTGACATGGCTAGTGCTCCTTCTGCTCAACATACATAGTGACCGATATAGAGGCCATCTAAAGAGCACAATGAAGGATCTTCACACCCAAAGTATACAAAGAAGGAACTCGACAAGAATATATCTTACTCACTAATTGTAACAGAAATGCAACTGAGAAACAGCTAATAAGTTTATATAGAGTGAAGAAAATTCTAAGGTAATTGTACTACTAACTTCTATCAATTACTTCTTTGAAAGGAACTGTTAGTGCTTCCCCTGTTTGATCAATTTTGCATGCCTGTACCTGGTAATCTGAGCAACCACTTTGAAGATAGCAATATGCAACATAATAACCATTGTTAATTTCCTACCATCTTGTTTTGGAATTCTGTATCATTTTTGGTTTTTTGTCTCTTTAAAATAAAAAAAAAAGAATTTAAGGGATGACTTTTACAAAGAAGCAACTTTTAAAGCCAGGCACGGTGCACATGCCTATAATTCCAGCATTCTGGAAGGCTGACACAGGGGGGTTGCAAATTCAAATGTGGCTTGTGTAATTTAATTACTTGGCAAGACCCTGTCTTAAAATAAGGAGTGAGTAACACAGTCTGGGGATGTAGCTCAGTGTGAAGGACCTGGGTTTCATCTCTAGTATCACAAAAAGGAAAAAGAGACATTTATAGTGAACCGAAAAAACAGAGAAGAGAGGAAACAGTCTGACATGAGAAAAGAAATGAAAAGCTGCAAATACAGTGTGTTTAGTGAACAGAAGATGGTGCTGTGCTGTTGGAGAATGAAGTAT